>NC_090646.1:354523875-355123875 GCF_040937935.1 Hyperolius riggenbachi | reverse complement strand
ACCACATTTTTAGAATGCATTTTTAATTTGCTATTGAGCTGCCCTGGGTGTTAAAAATGATGCTCGGTTCACTTTAACCATTACACTATCCAGCCACTGCTGGATATAAGTGATATAACGATTATTTATACATTTAAACAAAGACAGGCTAAGGCAATGGCAAGCAAGGCATCAGTCTTGGGTTCAGCTATGAGGAGAAGATAGAGGATGCATTTAACTCACCATTAGGCCCAGTGTGTAGAGCAGTATGCCTAAAAGGATCAGAGGGACAGCCAGGTAATTGACATTGTTTAATAGGAAAAAAATATGTATTTCTCTTACTGCAGGCTCACTTTAAGCTTTTTACACTTTTTTGCTAGGCAAAGACATAGTAATCTGATAAAACTACAGTACTTTTCTGAAAAACTACCATCAACTGTGTGCTGTAATGGCCAAACTAAGTCATATGATTTGATTGGACTGCATATGTTGAAACACTGCATTGATTGTACAGTTGAAACACTTATAACCATACTATTTTCTGAGAAGTAGTTCACGGGCATGGCTAAACTGCATGGTTACCATTACTTGGTTCCTTTATATGAAAATGACTAGAGCCGTCCACCCAGGTGGTTGGGATCGCTGGCCAACATGCGCTGGAAACATTGTATATAAACTTTGGGGGGTAATTTCCATGCACTTTATTATTGTACTAAGTAGTTTTGGTGCATTCCGCATATTTGAGTTCAGAACTTTATTCTGAATTCTGCCAATCAGAACCTGAATCTTTGTGCATGCGCACTGTGGCAGGAGGTGTTAACTCACTCTTGTCGCTCCCTCTGTGCGCTGCCCTCCACGTCACGTTCCAGGTCTCACATACCTCCTCCTTCACAAGGAGGTATATGAGCGCTGGAATGCAACATGGAAGTATATGTGGGCTGGAACTCAATGTGGAAGTATATGGGAACTGGAACGCAACGTAAAAGGCATCACAGAAGCGGCAACAAGGGTGAGTTAACATCCCAGCAGCGGGGCACATGCATAAAGATTCAGGTTCAGATCGGCAGAATTCAGAACAAGGTTCCAAGTTTGAATATGCCAAAAGCACCAACACTAGTATGAGTACAGTGCTGTTCAGGTACTTGGCTAGCGCCTCCATCAGTTGTACTACCTACCAGTTGTTTATATAAATCAGCCGATGACTACTAAATGCTAGCTGAATCCAACCTCTGCCCTTTCATAAATTAGCCATTGTGTTGTCTTGAATACATTGTCTATTTCATAGCTGCATACTGTAAATACTGACAACATTTTTTCATTTTTATTTTCTTTTTAGCAATCACCTCAGGATCCCTGTAAATTCTACACCATGACCTTGGACCATATGAACATTACCTGCACTAGTGAGTGTTATTAGCATCTAACACAAGAACCTATAGAGAATAAACTTAGAAATTCTACAGAAATTCCAGTTTTTTTGGATCATCACAAAATCTTTACCATGGTTTTCCATATCCAGGAAAAAATTAACTTCAAACTTTATGCTTGTTCTTAGTCACTATCCAAAAACAGGAAGGTGTAGGTGTGTGTGTGCGTGCGTGTGTTAAAGAAAGCTACCAACATATATTGGTTTCATAGTCCTGCCACCAAGCAGAAACTGAGGAATAATAATGATACAGGACGTACATTATCGTACATTCCCATCAATCAATACATGAAGTATTGAACTTAAATTGAACCTGAAGAGCCAACATTTTTCAGAACTGTAGAGCAAAGTGATCCATGAAACCCAGCCTGGATGTTTTATAAAACTGTCTCCAATGCAGTGGAAAAAGTTTGTGGCCCTTGACATAAGTGACCAAAGTGAGAATTTCTAAATTGTTAGCGTAATTGTTATTGTGTGAATGCAGTTATATGCATGCAGTCATATACATTGCACCTGGATTTATTCCACTAACTGCTAGCAATCTTCACTCTTATTAACCAAGTGAGGGGTGCAAACATTTGCCACCTAAAGGCAAAATATTGTTAAAACGTTCAGGGTAGGTTTACATTAAATATTTAATTCAGGCTGAAACTCAATCCACACTGCAATGGACTCAGCAGAAGCAGCACTGTGTCCATATAGATATGCTGTACTCCACCAGGGCCCATTACACGGCCCTGTGCCACCTCAGAGGAGATTCTGTCAGGCTTATCCATTATGGAAATGCAACAGGCAAAACAGTTTGGCGGGAAGCAACCAAGAGAATATCCGTACCAGCTTCATGCTTTCCATGTGTGTCTGCTTGTTTTGTCAAAAATGCAGACTGGTAGACTTGAAAAGAACCAAGCCTCAAAAATGACATATAAGTTAAAATGTAAAAAAAAGGTGTTTTTTTTTTCTAATATAAAATGTAAAATGTCCCACTGCAACAGATCACTGGTCTCCATCTCTGACATCACTGATAGCTTGCTACTTCCTCACATGGCCCAGTCTACCAGTCACAAGTGAGGTGTGTATAAGTGAGTTAGAGCACTCTATGGTGCATTAAAAGTGTTTTTTTTATTATCAGCATACAAAGAATAAAACTTACTAGATGTAGGATGGTACAAGCATATAAATGTATCATCCTCTCTTGCTGTCACCCACCACGCTCCGTGGCCGGCGGTGCAGGCATCCAGTTCTCCTAGGATATCAGGAAATGTTCAGTGATGGCTGTGGGCGGGGCCTATCCTATGCGTGCCAGCAGCGTCATTACCCGTTTCATCGTGACTCCGCCTTCTTCAGATGAAGCTGCTGGCCCCTGGCACAGTTTAAATTGATATCTGGTTGCTATAGCAACAATGGCAACAGTAGGCGTTGTGGAGCAGATGTCCAATAAGAGTGCCGCTCACCACTCGCACACTAATGCGGAAGTGGTGTTTGGGATGAATGAGTGACGTAGGTGGGGGATGGATTATAACCAATGGATTTGGAACCGCTCACACCGCCTGTCACTTACAAACTTGCATGTGTGTGCATTATCCACATGCATATAAAACAGATTGTTATTTAAAAGTTCTATCAAAAGCTTAAATGTAAACCTTAGCATAAATAATACACTTTAGGACAACAATCGCCAACAACTAATATTGGATAGTTCTAAAAAATAAAATATTTATATATATTTTGCGATACAAGACACTAAAACAGTGCAAGCTCTAAAACGATTAGTATATCCCTATTATGGTCACACTGACTCTGTATACCACAATAAGGGGAACGACAGTGGCTGATGTTCATAGAACTATCCATATGATAACCAGGCTAGTGTAGCTGGCTAGGGAAAAGATAAACAGTACGTGAAGATATATATGGGCACAACTTTGACAGGTAAAGACTGTATTGAACAATATACAGACTGATTAAGAAGTACACAACCATGCACTGCCAAAAGAACATATGTATGTAAATGTGATGGACCGGCCTGCTTCAAGTGTACTCCCCAATGCCATGGGGGGAGGGGGGGAGCAAGATGAGGGGAGAAAAGCTGTCGGATAGCAAGAAAGGTACTACATGCACCACCAATGTTAGAGACCGAGGGGTACTTGTATTATGCTTACGATACGAGTGTTACTCACCACCTGGAAGGAAGAGTGAGGTAAGTGAAGAGGGGAGGAAAATTGGGTGAAGAAACATAGGTGTTGTAACCTGGAAGAGAAAGATGAGGAGAACAGAATTAACAATGGATGTGGACCAAATCCACCGCAATCTATAAATATGTTGAAATTTCTAATCTCTCATTCAGCCCATATGGGGATAGGGCATTACATTTGAAAATCCAGTAGCTTTCTTGTTCGCATAGTTTTTTATATCTCTGACCTTTTTGCAGGTTAGCTGAAACCACTTCTAGGCCCATAATCCGTAATGAATCTATGGAACTGTTGTGGTATTTCTTAAAATGTCTAGAGACACTATGCGATTCTATACCATCAGTAATATTTTGTTTATGTTTCCCAAATCTCTGTAGTAGTGTTCTTGTGGTTCTACCTATATATGACTTGGGACACCCACAGGACAACAAGTAGACCGCAAAGTTTTTACCGCAATTTATAAATTCCTTTATCTGGACTGTTTGACCGTTGGCATCAAATACCTCTCCAATCCTATGCTTAATAAATGGGCAACATCTACATCTCTTCACATTACATTTAAAATTACCCCTAATATTAGGAAACATATCCGATTTGACACATGGCATGGTGACATTACTGGGTGCTATCACATTTTTCAAGGATCTAGCCTTTTTGAACAGTACCCCAGGCTCTTTCGGGAGAGCCCCTTTCAGAAAGGGGTCCTGCTTCACTACTTCCCAATTTCTTTTGATACTGTTCTTTATTTCAAAAGAACAGTTGGTGTATTTAGTGATGAACAAACAATTAATTTCCTCTCTCTTTCTCTGATCTCCAAATTCCAGCATGGTTTTTAGTTCTGTATTCATTCATCACCTCTGCAATATAATTTTCTTTAAAACCCTTATCAAGGAATTTTTTTAGTAAGTACCTTCCCTTGCTCGTTATAGTCCTCTAATGTTGTGAAGTTGCGTCGCAATCTGCAGAACTGGCTTCTAGGCGGGAACCAACGCAATCTGCAGAACTGGCTTTTCCATCTAAGGTGATGAGAACTAATGGTATGAAGGTAAGGGATGCCTGCCATAGGTTTAAAATGCATTCTAGAGCATATATTAATATTGGTGTCAGAAATCAACTCCAGATCAGGAAATACTATTCCTTCAGCAGACATTACTGATGTAAATTGTAGTCCAAAACGATTGTTGTTACAATGGGCCACAAACTGGGTAAACGATTCCTGATCACCATCCCAGATGATCAAGATATCATCTATATACCTTGTAAATAAAACAAGATGCTTAATGAAGGGATTATAAGTCCAGATGTAAAACTTTTCCCAATATTCCATATATAAACTGGCAAAGCTGGGGGTGAAACCAGCCCCATCAACGTACCACATGTTTGCAGATATATCTGGTTCATAAACGTGAAATAATTATGGGACAATGCAAATCTGGTGAGGGCAAGGATCAATTTGGCCTGATCATGGGCCAGAGTATCATCCTCTGATAGGAAAAATTGTACCGCTTCTAACCCCTTCTCGTGCGGAATACAGATATAGAGAGACGTCACATCCAGAGATGCCCATTTGTAATCGGAAAGAATGTCCAATACATGTAAAGAGTCTCTGGTATATGCATCCATACGCTGTACCAGGGGTTGTAAGAAATAGTCAACATAAGAGGATACATTGGCGAAGAGCCCATTCATAACTGCCACAATGGGCCTCCCAGGGGGGTGCTCTGGATTTTTATGTATTTTAGGGATGTGGTAGAAATAGGGAATCACGGGAATGCGGGATGAGGTGCCATTAAAAACTTCTTCTCGTTATCGTTAAGTATCCCATGAACAAATGCCCTATCCACCACATCCCCTAATTCATTACTAAAACTCTCTGTAGGGTCTTTCTGGAAGCGAACATAAGTGGAACTGTCTGACAACAGTCTAATGCCTAGCACACACCATACAATTTTCTGTTAGATATTTCTGTTAGGTTTTCTGTAAGATTTTCTGTAATTAGATTATGTTCTGCAAAGTACTGGTAGAGACTGGTCATTATCTTTGGTGCATTGTCTTCTGGTTATCTCCTGCTGAGTAGAACAATGCTTAATTGCTAGGCAGATAGATGGTTAGATAGATCATTTCCAACATGTTGGAAATTATCGATCTGGCAGGTAAATCTAACAGAAAATCTTACAGAAAATTGTATGGTGTGTACTAGGCATAAGGCCCTCTTCTGTATATTTGTCCAGATCAAGCACAACTATGCCTCCCCCCTTGTCAGCCTGTCTGACCACAATTTGTTTATTCTCCAATACATTTTTCAGTGCCTCTCACTCCATACCTGTGAGATTAAACCTGGTGTGTTGGGGGTTTTTGTGATAAAGGGTCTTAAATTGATCCAAAACAATTTTGTAAAATGTATTAATATATTGGCCCTTACAATGTGTAGGATAAAAAATGTACTTAGGTTTAAATGCAGTATGTGTAATATCATAGTTAGGGAGATATTGTAACCAATTTTCGTTCTCTTCGATCTCAGTCCCTTCAGCTAATAGGTCCATCAGGTCAGTCATAGCAGTCCCAAGTCCTACATCAACGTTGAGGTCTTCAATTGAGTCGGGATTATCAACTGTATTGGAATGTGTGGCCTGATGGGCTGGGTTTTTCTTTTCCTGAATGGCAATGAACCTTTTTAGTGTTAGTTTTCTTATAAACCGGTGAAGGTCTTTATAGTGCTGGAACTCATTAGGTTTACTGGTGGGGCAAAATTGAGACCTTTCTGTAATAAACTGATCTCACTGTCAGTGAACTGGTGTGAAGATAGATTAAAAGTTTTGATAGTGGAGCAACATTGTTCTCTTGTTCTTTGTTTCTCTTTTCTTTTTTGGGGGGGCCTTTCTTCCACTTCTGTGTCTCTTTCTAGTTGGTCTATGTGCCTTTTCAGAGATACTGGGGTTGGTGGACCTAAAAAATGGTCCTGTTTGGGATCTCTCTGGATTTCTCCAGACAAATAAGCATACTTCCCAATCACTTCTCTCCTTGGAAGTGTGATCATCTAATGCTTTAGCTGGGTTGGGGGGGGGGAGGTGATATCTTGAGTGGACAACTCCATACCCATTTGTTCCTGTTCCTGTTCAATGACATCTAGGGCCCACTGTCTGTGGAATTTCACTTTTCTTTTTACCTCTTCCTACTTTCTGGGAGTCTTCATCTGTTTTTTCCTACTCAATCTGCCTGATGTGTGGTGAAGAGAGAAGCGAGGCACTGAAGCAATGAAAAGTGTACCTTTAATCCACGGTTGCAGACACAGCGGGGTGTACAGTGGGGGTGAGGGGATGCCTGACAGCTGTTTCGCTTAGAAAAGCTTCTTCAGGGGCACGTGGTTCCACGTGCCTCTGAAGAAGCTTTTCTAAGCGAAACAGCTGTCAGGTATCCCCTCACCCCCACTGTACACCCCGCTGTGTCTGCAACCGTGGATTAAAGGTACACTTTTCATTGCTTCAGTGCCTCGCTTCTCTCTTCACCACACATACTATTGTTTGTTCTCGGGAGCACGCTGCAAGATGAAGTACACTATCCGGGTCAACCCATGACCTCCCTACCCGCAACTAGTGCCAGTCTTTCTTTCCTTTATTGCTGCATCAATCTGCCTGATGTGTTTAGAAATATTGGGTCCTAGCTTATTGATGTTTTTAGGGATGGCCCCCTCATATACATATCTAGACCTATATCTTTCTAGAAAGGTAGGTTGTTTTGGTGGGGAACTGAAACATTATTTCTTCAGTATTTCTGTCAATATGTTTATAATGCCTGCAGGTGTATGTCTTCATGACTTCGGGCAGATTTCTTTTTTTGGGGGGGTGGGAGGGGGGGTTGTTTATGCGACTGGAAAGTTTTATTTGTGGCTTTATATTCCTCTGTCATTTCTGTACCTTCATCCAGTCATGGTCTTTGTTTTCTGTCACGTTATTAGTGGCTGTCTTATGGGGACGGTCTAAGTGGGAGGTTCTAGGGGACCTATATCTGTCAGTATTCATGAGGGTGGTTGCCCTATTGGTCTGTGGTGTCCCTAGGTGTAGAACAGAACTCTTGCTTGATCCCTTGTAGTTATGGGCTTCCCAACTAAACACAGAATTAGTCATATAATCAATCTTATCTCTTTCAAATTTTCTTAATTTTTTTCTGTAATAAATCACAGGGAGGTGTGGTTGTAGCTTGGATTGCAGTTGGTCCTGTAATATGGGCAGTTATCACATGATTTGTAGAGCACCACATTTCAACTGCTAAGGAGGAGAGGTGGGGGATTGCAAGGAAGCATCAGGCTTTCAACAGTCAGGAGCTGGAGACCTGTGATCCATTACAGTAGGTACCGTATGTTCAATTTTTAAACTGCAAAAATGAATAATTTTACAACTTTATGTTAGACACATATTTTTTTCTAAATTGCCTGTGTATTAAATGTATTATTAAAGACTGAAGATGCACAAGGGCTTTAACTACCTTAAGACCGCACCACACCCATGGGCGTGGCCGCGGCGGCAGCCCCAGGACCGGCTAACGCCGATTGGCGTCAAGTCCTGGGGCTGCAGTTTGCAAGAGATCGCGCACATCTCCTGCTCGGGGGGGGGGGGGGGCGACGCTCCGCCCCCTCAGACTGTTAAACGGCGTAATCGCCGTCTATTTACATGTACAGCGCTGCGATCGGCACCAGCACTGTACTGAGGAGCGCTGTCCCCTCCTGAGGCTGGGGAGTGATCGGCTGTCAGCCTGAACAGCCTATGATCATTCTGATTGGCTGGCGGGGGGAGGGAGGGAGCAGGGGAATGAAAATAAAAAAGGCAATTTTATTCAAAAATAAATAAAATAAATATTTATTAAAAAAAATAAAAATACACAACTGTGGAGTAATCAGACCCCCCAACAGAAAGCTCTGTTGGTGGGGGGAAAAGGGGGGGGGGGGATTCACTTGTGTGCTGTGTTGCATGGCCAATTAATAAAAAAAACAGCCTGGTCTTTAGGGGGTTTAGCACTGTGGTCCTGAAGTGGTTAAGGGTCATTTCACACTGTGCCCTTTGCGTTATGTCGCAACATAAAATATTATTACTTCGCAAGATGCAATGATATTCCTATGGTGCTTTCACAGTGAGTGCGGTGGTTTCCGTCAGGGGAAACACACAGCATGCTGTATGTTTACCGGTCAATGTACCCATTTACAGTGGTAGTGAGGCATTCTTTTATTGTACTGTATGCCTCACTGCATGGTCACTCTCCAACGCTACCACATGATGTGACTTTTAACCACTTCGCATTGTTTCCCTCTTATGGACCAGAGCAGTTTTAACATCTTATCCATGTCCCTATTTAATCAACAATAAAAAGCGCTATTGTAGATAAAGACAAATTTAGTTGGTTATTTCTTTATTTGAATATTCGATTCTGAAATAATGCTAAAGTATGTATTTTTCACTATGAACTGAGAAAGTAAAATTTATTTTTACCATTTAAAATGCTTTTATTAGCTTAGGGAACATATATTCCCTTTCACCAATTAGTTCTGCAGCAGATAGTGCCGGAGGTGTGCACAGAAGCAGGCCCAATCAGTCACACCTGTGTTTCAACTACAAGGCGTATGTCTACGTCCTTGTGGCTTAGATGAAATCACAGATGACCTAGATCTACTGTAGTGGTGGTATAAAGTGGTTAAGCTCCTTTCGCTGCGATCTTATCGCAAAGCAATATGCACAGTCTGAAAGAACCCTTTAATGGTGAAAAATATTGCTATTTGAGACTCCACGCCTGTTAAAACATGCACAGCAGGCTTCAAACTGAAACAGAAATATAATTTTCAATAAAATCGAACTACATAATGTCTTCCGTACCCTGATACATGTCATATCAATTTTTTTACAGTAACCATTTTAATATAACTTCACAAACAGATTGTCTGTGGGGTGAGGTCCATGAGCTGTTTTTCCCTAGAGCAAGTGCAGAATTATGGATTAACCTAATATCTATACTTTCTGGGGGATGGTTGAACTAAGAAGAATTGGAGGTGGGTGGGTAAAAAAGTCTCAGCAGTATATATACCACTCTAATTAACAATTTCCTTTTTTGGACAGATGATAAGCTAAAGTTACAAACTAGAATTTTACAACTTGAATTAGAATTCAGCAAATATAAGGAGACCAACAGCAAGACAGTGGGCGAGCTTTCTACCAAAGGGAGTCAGGCCATTGATGAAAATGAAACGCTTCGAAAAACAAAGACAAACCTAGAGAATCAGCTGAAGTTAGCTATGGACACATGCACTGACGTTGATATGCTGTTTAAGCAAGAGATCCAGAGGATGAAAGCTAGCATTGATACAACACCTTATAACGCTTATTCATCTCTGAGATGTATTACTGATGCAACTATCAACAACATGCAACTCACAGTGGACAGACTGAGGCAAAATGTCAACAACATAGTATTTGAAAACAGCCAGCTAAAGGCGAGCCAGGCAGGAATGAGTGAGGATTTGAGGAAGTGCACTCAAGATAAAGATGCTGCCCTTGCAGAGAAAAGTAAGATAGCAGTGCAGAAAGAAGACTTAGAAAAGAAGGAAGCACAAGCAATCATTGAATTCAGTAAATTGACAAGCCGTTACATGAAGAAAGAGGAAGATCTAGAAAACTGCCGAAAGATACAGGTGAGAGTTATCTAACATGCAGGACTGTATTTGGGGTTGCACTTTTGAAGGGGAAGGGGGGTATTTGTGATTATGCTCTACCCTGTGTATATAAAGGCACCCCTTCCAATTAATATAGTACGAAGGTTGTGAAAGTTATTCTTCCAGTCATTTCTAGTGATTGGTCACTATTGCCATCCAGAGATAATAGACAGTTCATATTTTAGGCAGGGCATAGCTTAGTTCAGACCAGGGGCGTAACTAGGCCCCACCGGGCCCCCCTGCAGAATTTCAGAGCGCCCCCCCGTGGCCTGCTCGTGGCCGTTTTGTGGGGGCTGGAGGGGTGGCAGCATGAGGGGAAAGCCTTGGCCACAGTCGGCGGGGAGAGGGGAAGTTCCCCCCCTCTCCCTCACCTCGGGGCTCTCCCATCTGCGCTCCCCTCCAGCTAGTTACAGTGTGTGGGCAGCGGCGGGCAGATACATACATTATTCCGTGCGTTCCATCGCAGACTCCTCGCTCTAGCGGCTGACGTCGCTTCCGGAAGTGACGTCACTTCCGGAAGTGACGTCAGCCGCTAGAGCGAGGAGTCTGCGATGGAACGCACGGAAGAAGGTATGTATCTGCCCACCGCTGCCCGCTGCCCACACACTGTAACTAGCTGGAGGGGAGCGCAGAGGGGGGAGGCCTGAGGTGAGGGAGAGGGGGGGGAAATTCCCCTCTCCCCGCCGACTGTAGCCAAGGCTTTCCCCTCATGCTGCCACCCCTCCAGCCCCCACAAAACGGCCCCGAGCGGGCCCCAGGGGGGGCCGGGCCCCCCCGTGGGAGCAGGGGCTGCAGGGCCTATTGTTACGCCACTGGTTCAGACTTACTTACCTCCCACATAGTCTGCTTATCAATGTTTTTCTTCTCTCCTATGTCCTGTTTGTCCACTGTTATCAATGGTATTCTCTGTGCTCCATTTTAAAAATGGCGATGACCTGTAACAGCTTTTGGGTCAGCACTCCGGGTCAGTGAAAAATGGCGCCCAGCACCGTTTGATAAAAATGGCGCCCCATTCACTTACATTATCAAACGATATTTATCGTTTTAAAAGGTTAAACAATGGCGCCGACCTTTTGAACGAAATTTATCGTTTTAAAACTTTTTTTTTTTTGGTCCTGCCTGAGCGATATTTACCGTTTTAAGCCTTGCTTTGCTGCCCTTTGGAAAATGTCTGCCCGCCGACTTTAACGTTTAATAGCACAGCCCCCTTAACCACTTTGTCCTCCTTGACGTATAAAAACGTCAAGGAGGACAGGCGCGCTCCCGCGCGCTCCCGCGGCCGATCGCGCGCGTGCACGCTCACTCCCGGCCGCGGAGTCGGTAGCCACGGAATCAATGTATCGGGCTAGGGAGCCCGATCATTGATTCCTCTCCCCCGCTGAAAAAGCGACAGCTTCTCTCGGAAGCTTCGCTCTTTCTGAAGCTGTGTCCCTCTAAGCGTACATTGTACGCTTAGAGTGACGTCATGTAAAAAAAATCGAGATTGCCATCTTGTGGCCAAAAAGTAAAACTACAAGTAAATACCCAAAAACATTACACTACACCAATATTTCCCCAAATAAAACACTTTTATATCCCACCCTCCCAAAAATGCCCACATAAAATGTTTAATAAAAAAAAACCAAAAAAAACATTACTATAAAAAAAAAAATACATAAATATTTACCTAAGGGTCTAAACTTTTTAAATATCTATGTAAAGATGAAATATTTATCTCTATTTTTTTTTTATAAGCTTGTAAATAGTGATGTATGCAAAAAGAAAAAAAATGTGCTTTTATTTCCAAATAAAATATTGTCACGATACATTGTGATAGGGACATAATTTAAATGGTGAAATAACCATGACAAATGGGCAATAACAATACGTGGGTTTTAATTATGGAGGCATGTATTATTTTAAAACTATAATGGGCGAAAACTGACATATAATGAATTTTTTCATTTTTTTTTCTTATTCTTCCTGTTAAAATGCATTTACAGTAAAGTGGCTCTTAGCAAAATGTACCCCCCAAAGAAAGCCTAATTGGTGGCGGAAAAAACAAGATATAGATCAGTTCATTGTGATAAGTAGTGATAAAGTTATAGGCTAATGAATGGGAGGTGAACATTGCTCGGATGCATAAGCTGAAAACGACTGAGATGTTAAGTGGTTAAAAGCTAAAAACACCAAATTTGCAGGGAATGTTAAAAAGAAAATTGTGAACAAGAGGAAATTTTTTTTTTTCAAAAAGACCTTATAGTTTTTGAGAAAATCGATTTTGAATATTCTTCTTCTGACCGTGGGAAAATTAAACGCCCGCCGACTTTAGCGGTTAATAGCAAAGCCCCTTTAAATGCCAGAAACACCAAGTATGTGGGAATGTTAAGAAGAACAGTGGGAACACGAAGAAAAAGAAATTGTTCAAAAAGACCTTATAGTTTCTGAGAAAATCGATTTTAAATGTTCAAAGAGGAAAATGTATCTATTTAAATCGCTAATGACATTTCTGCGGGGAAACAATTCCCGCCGACTTTATCAGTTAATAGCAAAGTCCCCTTAAATCATAGCAACATCAAATTTGCAGGATATGTTAAAAAGATACTGGGAAACAATATTTAAAAAAAAATTAAAACATTTTATTTATTTTTTTATTTAAATTTTTGTGTCATGTTCTGGGTGTGGGAAATTTGTGGAAAAAAACGACGTGGGCTCCCCCCTCCCAAGCCTCTGTAACTCCTTGTCCCCCATGCAGGCTGGGATAGCCAGAATGCGGAGCCCCGGCCGACTGGGGCTTCACACCCTGAGCTATACCAGCCCGCATGGTCCATGGTATAGGGGGGCTTCGGGGAGGAGGGGCAGCCAAGCCTTCCCCTCCCCCACGGAGCCCTTGTCCAATCCATGGACAAGGGGCTCTTCCCCGCCTCCGGTGCCCCAGGAGGAGGTGGGGGCGACGACTCCCTGGGGGGGGGGGGTTCATGGTGGCATCTGGGAGTCCCCTTTAAGAAGGGGAACCCAGATACCTGCGCCCCTCCCAGGAAAAATGAGTATAGGGGTGCAAAGTACCCCTTACCCATTTCCATAAAGGGTTAAATGAAATAAAAACGCAACAACGAGAAAAGTCCTTTAATGTTCTAAATTAACCAGAAATACTTACCTGTACCTTTAAGAAAAAATTCCACGCCAATTAGGTCCCACGACAGTATCCTCCATCTTGCGACCTTCTGTTACATGTTGATTGAAGATCTCCGCGCCCCGACGCCACACACGCCGCCCCCGCCGCACTGCTCTCAGCTATACTTAGTATAGCTTAGAGAAAAAAGCATCTTTAAAATGTGGCTTCAATGGCCCCCATTGGTTTCTTATCAGACCAATGGTGGATCAGGAGAATCCCAATTGGTCGATGAGGAACCAATGTGGAGCCTTGGAGCCAAATTTTAAAGATGCTTTTTGCTAAGCTATATTTAGTATAGCTGAGAGTGTGTCTATATAGACGCATTACCGCTGGCTCCCGCTGACCTCCCTGCCTCTCACACCTGTCACCTTCACCCATGCTGGCACCCATGGGTGCATTGGGTGCCAGCATGGGTGAAGGTGACAGGTGTGAGAGGCAGGGAGGTCAGCAGGAGCCAGCGGTAATGCGTCTATATAGACGCACTCTCAGCTATACTAAGTATAGCTTAGCAAAAAGCATCTTTAAAATTTGGCTCCAAGGCTCCCCATTGGTTCCTCATCGACCAATGGGGATCCTCCTGATTCCCATTGGTCTGATAAGAAACCAATGGGGGCCATTGGAGCCACATTTTAAAGATGCTTTTTGCTCTAAGCTATACTAAGTATAGCTAAGAGCAGTGCGGCGGGGGCGGTGTGTGTGACATCGGGGCTGCGGAGATCTTCAATCAACATGTAACAGAAGGTCGCAAGATGGAGGATACTGTCGTGGGACCTAATTGACGTGGAATTTTTTTCTTAAAGGTACAGGTAAGTATTTGTGGTTAATTTAGAACATTTAAGGACTTTTCACGTTGTTGCGTTTTTATTTCATTTAACCCTTTGTGGAAATAGGTAAGGGGTACTTTGTACCCCTATACTCATTTCTCCTGGGAGGGGGGTGGGCATCTCAGGGTCCCCTTCTTAAAGGGGATTTCCAGATGCCACTGTGAACCCCCCCCCCCAGCGAGTCGTCGCCCCCGCCTCCACCTGGGGCAAGGGAGGCGGGGAAGAGCCCCTTGTCCATAAATTGGACAAAGGCTCCGGGGGGGGAGGGGGAGGCTTGGCTGCCCCTCCCCCCCCCTGGAGCCCCCCCATACCATGGACCATGCGGGCTGGTATAGCTCAGGGTGCGAAGCCCCAGTCGGCCGGGGCTCCGCATTCTGGCTATCCCAGTTTGCATGGGGGACAAGGGGTTACAGAGGCTCGGGAGGGGGGACCCCACGTTTTTTTATAAATTGCTATCAACTTTTTTTTTTAATGTTCTGAATGTGGGAAATAAATTTAAAAAAAGAAATGACGTGGGGTCCCCCCTCCCGAGCCTCTATAACCCCTTGTCCCCCATGCAGGCTGGGATAGCCAGAATGCGGAGCCCCGGCCGACTGGGGCTTCGCACCCTGAGCTATACCAGCCCACATGGTCCATGGTATGGGGGGCTCTGGAGGGGAGGGGCGGCCGAGCCTCCCCCTCCCCCCCGGAGCCCTTGTCCAATCCATGGACAAGGGGCTCTTCCCCGCCTCCCTTGCCCCAGGTGGAGGCGGGGGCGACGACTCCCGGGGGGGGGGGGGTTCATGGTGGCATCTGGGATTCCCCTTTAAGAAGAGGACCCCCAGATGCCCACCCCCTCCCAGGAGAAATGAGTATAGGGGTACCCCTTATCCATTTCCACAAAGGGTTAAATGAAATAAAAACGCAACCACGAGAAAAGTCCTTTAATGTTCTAAATTAACCACAAATACTTACCTGTACCTTTAAAAAAATGTTCCCACGCCATATCCTCGGTAAACGATCCATCGTATAAAGTATCCTCTTTCTTGCGATCTTCAATTACCTTGATTGAAGATCTCCCACGCCAATTAGCAATACTATACCTTACAATGCGTCCTGCGTACCGACGCATAGCACCGGCTACCGCTGTCCCCCCCACCTCCTCACCTGTCACCCTCACCTAGCCTGGCACCTGGTGCACCAATGGGTGCACCAGGTGCCACCCTAGGTGAGGGTGACGGGTGCAGGCAGGTGGGGAGAGATCGCGGGAGCTGATGCTATGCATCCGCACAGGACGCATCCTAAGGTATAGTAACCGGCTCATCAATGAGCCGGTTCTTTTTGTATTGAATCGAATGAGCCGGCTCATTCGATTCAATACAAAAAGAACCGGCTCATTGATCAGAATCATTGCAGTCTATTTGCATTCGGCAAATAGACTGCGATTTTAGATTTTAGACTGAACAGAGTAAAATAATTAAAAATAAATAGACACATGATGTACCTGCAAATGAAGATTACATACTTACCTCGCTGTCAGTTCCTCTCAGATGCTCACCATTTTCTTCTTACAATGATTCCTTCCAGTTCTGACAAGATTTGGTCAGAACTGAAATATATCAGTTGCTGTCCGTTATTTATCAGTTGCTGTCAGTTATAACTGAAAGGACATCTGGCTGAGCAAGGTAATGTCCATGGCTCAAGTGGGCGATATTACAGTTTAAAAGTGTGCTGACCCGGAAGCGGTTATGAGCTAATGGCCATTTTCAAAATGGAAGACGGAGCATTCCATTGATCATAGTGGACAAACAGGACGCAGGAGAGGAGAAAGAGATTGATGAGTAGACTACACGTGAGGTAAGTATGACCTATGTATGTTTATTTTGACTTTTTATTTTCAGTTCAGGTTTGTTTTAAAGAGACTCTGTAACAACATTTTCAGCCTTATTTCTTCTATCCTATATGTTCCTATACCTGTTCTAATGTGGTCTGTCTTACTGCAGCCTTTCCTAGTTGCACAGTGGCTGTATTATCTCTGTTATATAATCAAATCTTCTTTCCTTTGACAGCTTTGTCAGCTGAGGCTGGAATGTGCTACTCTATTGTGATAGGCAGAAGCTTTACACACCTTCTCCAAGCCCCCTCCAGGCTCTGTGTGAATCACAGACTGAGCTCCTCTCAGCCTATCACAAGCTGGTTAGCAGCCATGTCTTTTGTTTGTAAATACTGCCTAAAACTGGCAATTACAAGCCAGGATTGCAGCAGGGAGTGGCAGAAACAGCACAGAGGGGCCCAAGAGAACATAATGAATAGACTGGTATGCTTTTTATCGTAAGAATTGTAGAGTACAGATTCTCTTTAAGGGTTACATTTAAAGTTACCACTGTCAGCAAGATGCTGAAGATGCTACCAGCTCCAATTAGTTTAAGCCACGCTCACCCTTTTCATTTTCATCACGCAAAATAATTGTTCAAGATTATTTGGGATGAAACCCTAGAGTGGCTACAAGTGTAGTACCTTTAGTAATTGGTCAAGATGTAAATTCCTTGGTTGATGCCATTGTGTGACTGCAGTGGGTACCGCACTGGCTGAGCAGTACAGTGGTATAGTGATTAGCTTGCTTCAAAAAAGGGCGCCTAGAAAAAAGGATACAGGACATAGCCGAAATTATAAGTTGTAATGTAAAACAATATTTTTCGTTTATAGCTTATGAAAGAAATTCTAGTGCTAAATAGGTTGAATAAACAGAAATGAAATGGCAAAATACCGTCTATAACAAAAACGATTTAGTAAATTAAATGTCAAATAGCGTCTATAACAAAAAACGGTATTTACACTTGTATTAAGCATAGTAAAACAATGGTAGATTTTACAGGTATTTTACTGAAATTATACCTAACTGTAGGCTCACACAGATCTCTCCCTATTCCTATCCCCTAGACCCCCCCCCTTTGTGTAAATATACATAATTTAATAAATTGTATATATTACAAATATTGTACTGTAACGATACCTAACCCTACTCTCACACAGAACCCTCCCTGTACCTATCCCTAACTCCTAGACTTCCCCCCCCCCCCCGGTGGTGCCTAACCCTAAGAACCCCCCTGGTGGTGCCTAACCCTAACCACCCCCTGGTAGTGCCTAACCCTAAGACCCCCCTGGTGGTGCCTAACCCTAAGACCTCCCTGGTGGTGCCTAACCCTAAATCACCCCTTGTGGTGCCTAACCCTAACCACCCCCAGGTGGTGCCTAACACTAAGACCCCATGGTGGTGCCTAACCCTAAGACCTCCCTGGAGGTGCCTAACCCTAAATCTCCCCTGGTGGTGCCTAACCCTAACCATCCCCACTGTACAAACACCCTTACGCACAAATAAACAATAATATAGTTAATCCTTAAACTGTGTAAACGAAAGTTTACTTGTTACAGTCCTGAAAGCGAAATTTAAAAACGAAAAAAAAGGTAAAACACAAAGTCAAAACGAATTTGTTAACAATATTTGTAATAAACCTTATTCAGTAAATGAAAACTTTTGTTAACACGATCCCTGCAACCGCTATTTCTCGGGCGCAACCTAAATTTCCTGTCGGGCGCCCGATAGCCGATATTTTGTATTGCAGTCTATGGCGGCGCCCTTTTTGTCCATTAGCCATATGCACCCTTTTTACTGCTTCCTAGTGATTGTTACTAAACGGAATCAGAAACGATTGTTTGAGGGGACAGTCTTATTGCTTGTGTAGATAGCTTTAGGAGGTATTGTAGAGATGGGGCATGTTTTTAGCCTGCTTAATCTCTGCTGAACTCTGAGGGCTCAAACCCACTAGCAGCCTTTCCTAAGTGTTAGTCATTTGAAAAAACTCTTGCTAATGCAATGCTATGGAAGATTTTTATAAAAGCACTCCGCTTCAGTGGGATCACATCCATAGCATTACATTAGCACAGGGGTGTCGAACTCAAATACAAACTGGGCCGAAACTGAGCTATGGGACCAAGTCGCGGGCCAACCTCATTGTCTAGTGGCCACCTCTCTACCTTAGAAAGTTCCCTGGTGTCTAACGGCCCCCTCCATCCCCTATACAGTTCCCTGATGTTTAGTTGTTCCCCCAACCCTCATCTATACAATTCCCTGATGTTTAATGGCCCTCCCTCTCCTGTACAGTTCCCTGGTGTGGTGTCTACTGGCCCCCTTCCCTCTCCTAAAAGGTTGTGGAGTCGGTACAAAACTCATCAGACTCCTACTCCTCAGTTTATGAAACCTCTGACTCCAGGTACCCAAAATTGCTCTGACTCCTCGACTCCGACTCCTTAGTCTAATTTTTACGAAGGCTGTGGATTTGGTTAAAAAATCATCCGACTCCTTAGTTTATTGAAACCACCGACTTAAGGTATCCAAAAATTGCTCCGACTCCTCGACTCCGACTCTACAGCCCTTCTCTCCTATACAGTTCCCTGGTATCTAGTGCTGTCCCCATCCCCATATGGCTTTCTTGGTGATCTAGGGCTTATCCCCCAATAAAGCTGGCGTTCTAGAGTGTGCCAAATATAATGCAAAGTGGGAAAATCATCTAAAGGGGCCAAATCTGAGGGCTTCACGGGCCAGAGTTTGACATGTATGCATTAGCAAGAGCTTTTTAAATTACAACTGCTTAGTAATGGCTTAGTAAGGTACTGGTAGTGAGTTCCAAGCCTGAAAGAAACTAGGAGTGGCCATCTCCTACACACACACAACAGTCTCATGTCTATGATCCATGTGATTCTCAGTGTGTAAGCTTGCTATATCTAATGACATGACTGCTTTGACATTATTGCATGCATAAACCATCCTCTCTTGGCCATTTATCATCTATTAGTTATAAGAACTGAATTACGTAAAGGGTTTGCCTTTAGTGCAGATCCGGATCATCCACAAGGCAAACCTAGCTAGTTGCCTAGGGCCTGGTGGATGCTAGCCCCACCTAATCTTACTAAAAATGCCAAGTGATTATCAGCAGTTGGGCAAAAATGGTTATCTTGCCTTTTTTCTTTATCTTTTTTTTTTTTCTTTTTTTTTTTTTTTGCTTTAGTGCCTCAATATGTAAATATACCACATAAATGATTGCATTACCTAGGTGTGGCATTGGCATTATTTATTGCTAGGTTTCACAATCTTGACAAGACATCTCCTACATTCTTGTTATTACCTCACATTTATTTTGCAGGCACGGCCAGTATACACTGGGTACCAAGGTTAAAAAGAGTAAAAAAAAAGGTAAGAATCTATCTGTGAAATCTAAAGGAATATTTTCAGGATTTGTAAATTTTATATTGCTATGTACAAAGGTGTCCTATTTACAGGATCTTCTCAAAAAATTAGCATATTGTGATAAAGTTTTTTATTTTCTGTAATGTACTGATAAACCTTAGACTTTCATATATTTTAGATTCATTACACACAACTGAAGTAGTTCAAGCCTTTTATTGTTTTAATATTGAGGATTTTGGCATACAGCTCATGAAAACCCAAAATTCCTATCTCAAAAAATTTGCATATTTTATCCGACCAATAAAAGAAAAGTGTTTTTAAAACAAAAAAAAGTCAACCTTCAAATTCACCCAAACACATACACATACTAAATAAATAAATAAATTACATACTACTACACTTCAGCACTGAACCTGCAGATAGGATCAGGGGGAGTTCACTTTCTTGTGCTTCACGTTACATTTTATGTTACATAAAATGTAACGTGAAGCACAAGAAAGTGAACTACCTGTTGGTGTTTGAATTCAGAACATTGTTCTGTATTCACCGAACACCACACTTCAGCACCATTCAGCACCAAATCCGCGGACAGGGTCAGGGGGCATTCACTTACTTGTGATTCATGGTGTATTTTCACATGACTCCAATACTTTCTCCTTCAGCTTTTGAAAGGAGGAAGTATGGGAGTTACTCCCATACTTCCTCCTTTCAAAAGCTGAAGGAGAAAGTATTGGTATTGGAGTCATGTGAAAATACACCATGAACCGCAAGTAAGTGAATGCCCCCTGACCCTGTCCGCGGATTTGGTGCTGAATGGTGCTGAAGTGCGGTGTTCGGTGAATACAGAACAATGTTCTGAATTCAAGCACCAACACTAGTACTTAATACTGGGGGGTGCTTCTGGCTATCTGTACTGGTGGAACTATCGAATACTAGGGAGTAAAGATGGCCCGAACCTCCGATTTTCGGAAAATTTGGTTCGCGCGAACTTTCGCGAACCGCAATAGACTTCAATGGGGAGCCGAACTTTGAAAACTAGAAAAATTTATGCTGGCCACAAAAGTGATGGAAAAGATGTTTCAAGGGGTCTAACACCTGGAGGGGGCATGGCGGAGTGGGATAGACGCCAAAAGTCCCGGGGAAAGCAGCTTTTAAGGGCAGAAATCACAATGAATGCTAAATTGCAGGCCTAAAGTACTTTAAAACATCTTGCATGTGTATACATCAATCAGGGAGTGTATTTAGAGTACTGCTTCACACTGACACACCAAACTCACTGTGTAACGTACCGCAAACAGCTGTTTGCGTAGTGACGGCTGTGCTGGACTGCTGCGCACCATGGCGAGATTGCTCTTCCTCACTCAGTGATGTCAGGTAATGTCTGACTGCCTTATCAACTTTCGATGGTTCTTTCTCTACCATTGTTAAAGCTTACATCTATTTTTTTAAATACTTGTTCTGCTTGCTGTTCAGTACCTGCTTCTAGAATCTTTTATGGAGGGCAAGTCTGCCATTGCAAGTGACCACGGGTAATGGCCGGGGAATCCTGGTTCGATTCTGGTCCGGAGTGGGAGCCTAAGAAACGGCTACCACCACTACACATCCAAGGAAGGCAGCAGGCACGCTGTGGGCAAAGGAGCAGGAACGGCTACCACACACATCCAAGGAAGGCAGCAGGCATGGCATGCACGTCCCGAGGTAGTGACCAAAAGGATGACTTTCGAGGCCTTGCTGTATATGACACTAATTGACTTTATTACCTTTAACGAGAATCTTTTATGGAGGGCAAGTCTGCCATTGCAAGCGACCACGGGTAATGGCCGGGGAATCCTGGTTCGATTCCGGTCCGGAGTGGGAGCCTAAGAAACGGCTACCACTACACATCCAAGGAAGGCAGCAGGCACGCTGTGGGCAAAGGAGCAGGAACGGCTACCACACACATCTAAGGAAGGCAGCAGGCATGGCATGCACGTCCCGAGGTAGTGACCAAAAATAACAATACAGGAGGACTTTCGAGGCCCTGCTGTATATGAGATGAATCAACTTTAAATCCTTTAACGAGAATCTGTTATGGAGGGCAAGTCTGCCATCCATTCAAGTGAAAGGTATGCACTGACTGCCAGGTATAATACAATGTCCAGTCAAAGATGCAGTGGAAGGTATGCAGTGCGCACCATGACGAGAGTGCAGGTGATGGCGGCTTTTCAGCCCATATGGTCGCCGGGCTGAGGTAGCTGAATGACAGAACAGTGACTGTCCAGCTGATCAAATTTGGTCTGTCCACAATGAAGCAACAACCCTATTATCTTTGGTGTGCCACCCCCCCCCCCCCCCCCCAGACACTCATATAGACATGCAGCGCTCACGTAGGTAGGTGGGTGCACTGTGAACACAGGTAGGTAGGTATATGCAGTGATGGGTATTACAATGTGCACCTATCACACACAGACAGGTATCGGACAGGCACAGTGACACTGAGTGTGCTCACATACGTAGGTGGATGCACTGAAGTGAACAACAGGTAGAAGGAATATGCAGTGATGAGTATTACAATGTGCACCTGTCACACACAGACAGGTACCAGACAGGCACAGTGACACTGCATGCGCTCACGTAGGTAGGTGGGTGCACTGAAGTGAACAACAGGTAGTAGGTATATGCAGTGATGGGTATTACAATGTGCACCTGTCACACACAGACAGGTAACGGACAGGCACAGTGACACTGCGTGAGCTCACGTAGGTAAGTGAGTGCACTGTGAACAACAGGTAGGTAGGTAGATATATGCAGTAATGGGAATTACAATGTGCACCTGTCACACACAGACAGGTAACGGACAGGCACAGTGACACTGCGTGAGCTCAACTCACGTAGGTAGGTGGGTGGGTGCACTGTGAACAACGGGTAGGTAGGTATATGCAGTAATGGGTATTACAATGTGCACCTGCCACACACACAGGTAGTCACTGAATGTGCTGGGCCTGGCAGTGGCACACACACAGTATGAATTATCAAGGCTGTCTATGCAACAAAAGTGTCAGTGGGACACACATAAAAAAAAATAGATCACAAGAACACGATTAGCTCTCAAAAGAGCTGTTGTGGGGTGCTATTTTAGAAATAAGAATCAGCAAGGAGCAAGCTAACAAGCCTACAAGAGCCTAACTAATCTTTCCCTATGAGAGTCAGCAGCAGCAGCTGTCCCTTCTCTATTTATTGCAGGCACACAAGTGAGTATAATGGCCGGCCCTGCCTTTTATAAGGGGGGGAGTGGCTTCAGGAGGGAGTGTAGCCTGATTGGCTACAATGTGCCTGCTGACTGTGATGTAGAGGGTCAAAGTTGACCCTAATGGTGCATTATGGGGGCGAACCGAACTTCCGGAAAAGTTGTGCGTTCACTGGCGAACGCAAACCACCGGAAGTTCGCCTGGAACCGTTCGCCGGCGAACCGTTCGGGCCATCTCTACTATGGAGTACTACTGGTTACCTTCAATTGATGTATGTAGGGGCACAGAGGTATCTTATAATTATATATTTTTTTTGTTCGTGGGGGTGTGTAAATATTTCTATAGGGCATCAGGATTTCTAGCTATGTCTCTGTTTGTGGACTTGCCTTTTTGTTTTTGTTACTTGTCTATGTGATTACTGCATATACTGTAGTTAGCAGTGATGGTAAATGAGATACAAATCATTCTGAGTTCATGCAGGATTATGCCAATTTTGAATACAAATTTAAACTTGGCACAGTTGGTCACTGGGTGGCTGGGATTAATATTCAGGAAAGTGGGTGGGGCCTACATGAGCCAATCAAAAATCCCATATTGATTTTCAAGAGGGATATTAAAACCGCTGCCGTTCTTACACTGTTAATGGCAGAGGCCTCAAACCTGATACAGTCGGTCACTGGGTGACTGGGGTTCAAATTCAGAAAAGGGGCAGAGCCACAAACAGCCAATTACGTTTGTTTGATTGATAAACTGCTTCTATTCTCACATTATTGAAGCCAAGAACCCCAAAGCTCACAAACTTTGTCATTGAGTGAATGTGTGTCATGGCTACAAAAAGGGGGCAGAGCCAATACAACCACAATTATAAATAGGAAAATGTAAACTGCAGCCATTCTTATACTGTTAATGGCAAGGTTCTCAAACTTGGCACAGTTGGTCACTGGATAATTGCCATTAATATTTAGGAAAGTGGGTGGAGCATACAACAGCCAATCAAAATTCACCTATTGATTTCCAAGGGGAATATTTCAATTGCTCCCATTCTTACACTGTTAATATCAGAGGCTTCAAACCAGCTGCAGTAGACCATTGGGTAATTTGGGTTCAAATTCAGAAAAGGGTGCGGGGCCACAAACAGCCAATCAGATTTTTTTAACTGATAAACTGGGGCAATATTTAAATGTTACACTGTTAATGCAGAGGCCACAAACCTGCTACAGTTGATCATTGGGTGGCTGGGGTTTAAATTCTGAAAACCGGGACAGACAAAGCCATAAACAGTTGTGTTTGATTGATTTCAACTGCTTCCATTTTCACATTATTGATGCCAAGGACCACAAAGCTCACAAACTTGGTTATTGACTGACTGTGTGTCAAGGTTACAAAAAGTGGCTGGACCCAACAACAGCCAAATACATACCCTGGACAACGCTGGGTCTTCAGCTAGTAACAATATAAAGATTAGAGCACATGAACAGAAAGAGCTCATTTGAGAGAGATTGTTACAGGCTTTGTGACCTGGGCTGTTGCTTTTTAAATTGTGTCATCCAGTAGTTCAGACAGCAAGGGGGAGGCGCAGACTTTTTTCCCCAACTAACTGATACAATAGATTTAAAGAAGGATATGAGTATCTATTTTGCCTATCTACGGTATCTATCTATCTATCTATCTATCTATCTATCTAATTATCTGTTTATCTTCCAGAAATGTAAATGAAAGAATAAAAGAGAAGATGTAGAAAATCATCTACAATCAACATTAATAATAATAATGCTTCTTGCTCAAGCATATTTTGTGTATAAAGTAAGGCAAGGGTGTAGAGTGTTCTTTGTTTATATACATAAAATCAATTTATTAAAAATGGATGTAGAGAGTACTATCATATTTTCAAATCCTTATGACAGTCATGGCATTTTAAATATAAAAAATATACCAAATAGTATATCAAAGCAAATGTGTTAACAACGGATTGTAAAATAAGATTGCAGGTTTTTATATTGTACTGCTTATATTATGTACTTATTTGGAGTAAAATTGTATCCCCATTATTTTACAAATTAAAAAAACTAAAATACCGGCTGCTTTAGTTCACAGATTCTCATCTCCTTTTCGGAGACCTGAAGTTGCTTATGCATTTTTAGTGAGTCTGAAACACTCTGCCTTTAATCACAGAGGCTTGTTGAGGTCTGTTGGCTAAAGCCACACCTCGCTTCTGATAGGCTAGTGTGGCTGTCACACTCTAGTAGAGATGGTCAATACAATGCAAACAATTCCAAGTTGATGTAGGATAATGCAAAATTTTGAATGCAGATTTAGGCTGCTTACACACCAAGACGTTACAGGCGCACGTTAGTGCGCCTGTAACGCTCCCCCAACGCACAGTAATGTAACACAAGTGGGCTGTTCACACAGCCCACGTTGCGTTACATGTAACGCTGCACGTTCTCCGCAAAGTGCAGCATGCTACGGCGTTGGAGCGGCTATAGCCGCGTTAGACTGTTTGCACATGCGCAGTGGGGGGCGGAGAGGAGGCGGGGAGAGCCAGCTACAGTAGCCGCGCACATGGCTAATTAATTTTCACTGCACTGGCGGGCGCTGATTGGCCGGCGGGACCACGTGATGCAGAGTGTCTCGCTCCGCATCACGTGGACCCACTGGCCAATCAGCGCCACTCTGGGAGACATTATAGGCATCGAGCCGCCTAACGTTGCTCACTCTACCGTCGGCTCTTGCAGCACCATACGTTGTGTTAGGTGCACGTTATGCGACCTTAACGTAGCACCTAACGCAACGTCTTGGTGTGCAAGTAGCCTTATGCAGTTTGAAAATGGACCAAGGTGGAATTTGATTGGTCCATTTTCAAGTTGCATAAAGTTGCATGCATGTTTCTAATCTCGCATTAACTTGGAATCATTTGCATCTCATTGACCATCTCTACTACTCTAGTATGGAGACACGCCTTCAGAGTTTCGGCTCACACTGAACAGAACAAAAACTGATCTGTGTAAAAACTGAGCTGTGAAACAGATTAGGCAGGGAACACACTTGACTGTTTTCGTGCGCGTTTTCTGCACAGAAAAACTGAGAACTCTTGTTAATCAATGAGCTAGTACACACTTAATATGTTGTTCGCGTGCAAAAAAAAAACTGACATTCTGCATCCTGATTCTGCACATTTTGTCAGTTTTCTCTATCAACTACATCAGCTGCTGTGAAAAAACGCGCGCGTTTTCCTGCATAGAAACACACTTGGGGCTCGATTCACAAAGCGGTGCTAACCCAGTTAGAGACTAGGCGTGATAACCATTTTTATCATGCCTAAACTCAGTTTAGGCATGATAAGTTTAGGCATGATAAGTTTAGGCATGCTAAGTTTAGATAAGTTTAGATCGCATGCAAAGTCCCGCATGCAAAGCAGCGCCATTAAACTCTATGCAAAGTGCACCAGACTTTGCTAGCGCAAAACTTTTGATCAGCTGTGCACTGCGGTGCTAACCCAGTTGGTGCTTAAACTTATCACGCCTAAAAACTTATCACACCTAAACTTATCACACCTAAACTTATCATGCCTAAACAGAGTTTAGGCGTGATAAAGGGCTTTTCACCAGGGTGCTAACTGTTAGCACCGCTTTGTGAATCAGGCCCAAGGTGTGCAGAAAAAGTATGCAGGAAAACGCGCGCAGAAAACTGAAAGACAAGTGTGTTCCCTGCCTCAGTGTTTATTGGGCATCAGTTTTTGATCTTTTCTGTTAGTGTGCAGTCAAGGCAATGCATCTGCAGCCTCCCTAAACTTCCGTTTGGGGGAGCAATGTGAATGGATCCAATTGATTAGCATCTCTGTTAGGATCTGGTCCATTTAGCTCTACTAAACAGACCATTTTTAGTGCCAATGTGAACCGGGCCTTATTGAGACCATGGGAGTGAGCAGGCACTGCAGTGGACTGCAGATAATCAAATGAGGATTATGAACTCATGCAGCGGGTATTCTTTTTTTCTTTTCAAAATATAGCATCATTTTTACAATTGCTTTATGCAGGCTTAATTTGAAACAATATTTTGTGAAATGCCTGTAAAATCTGTGCCTGAAATTTAGCTTTTAAGATGAAGAATGTCAGGGATCAATTTATTACAATGGTGATGATCTACATACAAAACAAAAAATTGCCTTCTTAAAACAGAAGGTATTTGTGATTATTCAGGTTGGAGTGAACATATGAGATGTCCCATAGTGCACAAACTGCTGAATATGCAAATTGCCCCTTTGTTGTCCCTGAAAGCTAAACACACCTCCACCACTGGACTACAATGATGTGTCAGGTTGTTAGTATTACTGTAATATTACCAAGCTGACACATCATTGCATACAGCGGTTCTGGAGGTGTCTTCTGCTTTCAGGGACAACAAAGTGAGGGTTTGCATACTCAGCAGTGATGCACTGTGGGACACCTCATATGTTCACTCCAAGCTGAATAAATGCCTTCTGTTTTATGAAGGCAAATTTCTGTTTTGCATACCATTTTTAGTAAGAGGGCCTTTTGCTCCTTTTTAGACCCTTACACAACCCTCAGAGTTCTGGCTCATCATTAACTTTCTTGGCAATCTATAACTAATGATCTACATGCACATTCTTGCATATTATACAAAAAAAACCAAAAACATATTGCCAATATAAGCCATTTATTATAACGTGGAGACTAACTGGACCATTCCTAAACAGGATGCTTTTCGAAGTGTATTTTTTGTTATTAATTTGCCCTTGAAGCACAGTCTGTTTTAGTCTTGTTGAAATTAGTTTACAACAGGGAAGTTATAACAGGAAAGCCTTGTTTATCTTTATGTCACCCTGATGTTTTCTCTATCTGGTCACAAAAACAAAAGCACATTGTTCTTTTTGTATATAGTTCTTGGCTGTTAAGGATGTGAACAATAAATGTTTTCTTAATCTGATACACAACAGATTTCCCACTTACTCTTCAAGACAAATGTTTCTCAGTGTTGATCGAGACAGGGTCATCAGGCCTCTGTCACGCAACAAGCACAAAGCCAGCATTCCACGTTGTGCAAGCTACCTACACTATAATACTAGCAACAGAAGTTTTTAGGCCTTGTTCACATTATAAATCGCCAGCACAAACGCAAGGGCTGAGCGATTTGTAGAGAGATTTTGAAAGTGCTTTTCTAAGCGCTTTCAGTACGATTTTCGTTTCGAAAAGCGTTTTCTAAGCGCTTTTGTGTAGCGTTTGTTTTTCACTTTCTGATCTCAGTCAGGAAGTGAACTCTTTGCCCCGGAAATTAATAAATACAATGTATATATTCATTAAAAGCGCTCGGGATATCACTTTTCAAAGCACTTTTTCAAGCGCTTATGTGAGAACCCTCACATAAGCTAACATTGCACAAGCACTTTTAAAGAGAACCTGTATCAAAAAAAAGTTCCCCTGGGGGGTACTCACCTCGGGAGGGGGAAGCCTCAGGGTCCCAATGAGGCTTCCCCCTCCCCTGTAGCTGCAGGCAGTTCAGCGCTGGCTCCCCCGAAGTGTTCCGGAATCCTCCCTCGACAAGCCTGACGAGCGCTGATTTATTTACCTGTCCTGGCTCCAGTGGGGGTGCTGTTGCGGCTCTCCGCATGGAGATAGGCAAAAATAGCTGATCTCCATCTGGTCCGCTCTACTGCACAGGCTATTTCCGCCTATCTTCGAAGCAGAGAGCCGATACTGCACCTGCGTTGGAGCCGGGAAGGTAAATATTTACATCCCAGCTGTTCGGGGAGCTTTATCTCTGCCGCCGTGGGACAGAGGAGGACGGGGGACGCCTCAATAGGATCCGGAGGCTTCCCCCACCCCAGGTGAGTAACCCCCAGGGGAGGTTTTTCTCAATACAGGTTTTCTTTAAGTGGATTTTTAATTAAAATCGCCAGCGCTAAAAAATATAAAACGAACAGCTGTGAACAGGCCCTAAAAGACCATTAAATACTTGTGTAAATCTATAATGAGTAGAGGTATTCAAGGACTTTGGTGGGTTCAGTGATGCTTAGAGTCATTTTGCACTTGCTTTAACAGTGCAGTACAATGGAATCTGTTGGACTAATGTGAGGCATGCTGTGTGGTACAAGACAAAAGTGTGCATGTACAATTGCAGTGAAGCATACTTTTCATGCTCGGTATGCTTCACTGTATGCGTAGTATCCCACGTGCAACACATGTTGCAACATTTCCCTTCCTTTGCATTACAATCCTGTTTTATGGGGTATCCAACGTCCCAGCATGAACCTAGCCCAATGCAAACTCTAAAGTCCCTGTGTATAATTATAAAGTTGTGATCTGTGCATGGATCCATTTTTTGTTCTCAGTTGAAACATGTTTGCTGGTGTTTTAATGTCAGATTTATATACAATAAAGAGGGAACTAGGCATTTTCACAAGAGAACCAGGCATGAACGTTGGAGAACAGAAGGACCGTTTATATCCTAACGTAGAGGAAAACCAGCAACCCTCAGGCCTCATTCACAGTGGGGCGTTGTGGAGCTGCTTTATAACTCTTATAACGCAGCTTACTACACTGCAATCCTAATCCTATGGGATGTTCACAGTGCGACGTTAGCGCACACGTTACTAGGTACAGAAAATCATATTTTTCACTGTGTGCTTTACTGTACATACTGTATGCGATGGTAACGCAGCATTAACCTTTTCAGCCGCGCGGACGTGAGCTTCACGTCCGCAGCGGCAAGTGCTAGAGCCGCAGGGACGCGCTAGTCACGTCCCTGCAGTTTGGGTGGTCTGCAGGCGATCGTGCGGGCAGATGCCCGCGATCGCGCTGCTGCTGCTAGCAGAGGGGATTGGCTGCAGGGGACAAAAGTCCCCTGTGCCAATCCGAGCATGTCCGCCGAGAATAAACACTGTTTTTGTTCAAAAACAGTGTTTATTCTGTAAATGGAGCTCCCGCCGCGATTTCCGCCGGTTTCCGCCGCCCGATCGTTAAATTTATGAATGGAAACAATGTTTCCATTCATAACTTCCCCGCCGCTGCTGTGATCGGAGGCTTCCGATGGAAGCCTACGTCACTTCCCTGGTTACAATGTAGTGATACATTGTATCCCCATTAGCGTACATTGTACGCTAATGGGATTTTTGCTCAGTAGGGACATCTTGTGGCCAAATAGTATAACACACCTACTAACTTTGGGGAATAAAAATAAATGGTTATTTATGTCAAGAAGACATAAATTGAATAAATATTGGGCTAAAAATTAGTGATGGATGTAAAACTGAAAAAGTGCACCTTTATTTTCAAATAAAATATTGTCACCATACATTAAACTAGGGGTATAATTTTAACATTTAAATAACGAAGACAAATGGCCAAATAAAATGTGTGGATTTTAGTTATGGTAGCATTAATTATTTTAAAACTGTAATGGCTGAAAACTGAAAAATAATGCATTTTTTTATTTTTTTATTATTATTCCCATTATAATACAGTTAGATTAAAATAATTCTTAGCATAATTTACCACCCAAAGAAAGCCTAATTGCTGGCGGAAAAAAACAAGGTATAGATCATTTTGCTGTGATAAGTACTGATAAAGCTATTGGGGAATGAAAGGGAGTAGCGCTGACAGGTGAAAATTCCTCTCGTCCATAAGGTGAAAAATCCCCGCGGGCTGAAATGGTTAATGTGAGTTACCACCTTTTTTTGCGTTGCGTGTAATGCTGCGTTGTGACTTTAATGTCACATTACAACGCAACGTCCCACTGTGAATGAGGCCTCAAACACACTGAAGATGAAAAAGTGGTAATTAAGTCTTGCGAGACAGTGGTGAAAAGAGAAAAAAAAAAGGAATTGAAAAATATGAAAAAAAAATGGATGCAAATAAGTGCTTTTATAAACACCGTATTTTTCAGAATATAAGATGCACAGGACTATAAGACGCACTGGGTTTTAGAGGACAACAACTAGGAGGGAAAAAAATAATCTTGGTGCGTCCATGGTCCAGGTAGTAGATGTTTTCCCTTAATTATTGTGTCCTCCTGTATCCCCCTTGGTGTCCTCTGTGTCCTTCTTCGTGTCCTCTTCTGCTCTCCCATGTAAAGAAAAGAGCAGTGGCAGCTCTCCCTCACTGTTCCTCTAGCATCAGTCGAGTGTAATGATGCAATCAGCAGAAGCTGGCATCAGGGGAAAAGTGAGGGAGAGGATAGGTCTCTAATCACCTCAAGCTCCTATGGATGAGGTGAGAGATGCGCTGTCACTGCTTTTATTGACACACGGGGGAGCAGAATAAGACAGGAAGTACCCAACGTCGCGGTGTATTATATCGGCAGGTGTTCGTAAGTTGGGGACAAATTCCGTTCCCAGAATTCTGGAATTCCGCCAGCGCTAAATTCCATCGCCATTACATTTCCGCGGAATTTTGCGAATTTCCGCATTCCGGCGGAAAAACACTCTCTCTCTCTCTCTCTCTTTCTTCGTCCTCCTCCTCTTCAACTTCAAGAAAGGCCCAGGAGTAGTCTTAGCTACCGTAATATCTATGTTACGGCAGGGCCCTTATTACACTTTATCTTACAGGGCTATGGAAACCGTTTTGCCCATGCAATAAAGCAAGGTGCAAAAATGAAATCATGCCTATCAGAGGATGGTTTCGATCCATCAACCTCTGGGTTGTGGGCCCAACACACTTCCGCTGCACCACTCTGCTTACGTTTGTATATAACCTTCGAGTTTAACCTCTGGCCGACCGCGTCACGCCGATGGGCGTGGCCGCGGCGGCAGCCCCAGGACCGCCTAATGCTGATTGGCGTAAAGTCCTGGGGCTCTGTTTTTCAGGAGATCGCGCGCAGGCTGTGCGCGCATATCCTGCTTGGGGGGTGGAGCTCCGCCCCGCCTTCAGTCTCCGAACGGCTTTTGCCGCTCATGAGACTGTTAGATGGCGTGATCACCGTCTATTTACATGGTGCAGCGCTGCGATCACTGGGCACGGCTGTCCCCCTGGGGGACAAGAGAGCGATCGGCTCTCATAGGGTGAAGCCTATGAGAGCTGATCACCATGATTGGCTGGCTGGGGGGAGGAAGGGTATTTAAAGAAACAGGGTTTTAAAAAAAAAAAAAAAGCAACACTAATATTTATTTTTAAAAAAATAAACATGGGGGGAGCAATCAGACCCCACCAACAGAGAGCTAGCTCTATTGGTGGGGAGAAAAAGGGGGGGGGGGGGAATCACTTGTGTGCTATGTTGTGCGGCTCTGCAGCTTGGCCTTAAAGCTGCAGTGGCCTTTTTTACTAAAAATGGCCTGGTCACTAGGGGGGTTTAGCCCTGCAGTCCTCAAGAAGGGTACAACATTAGTTGAAAGAGTTACACTACTATCTATGTTACAGCAAGGCCCTAATGACACTTTCTCTTACGGGGCTATGGCCACCGATTGGCCCATGTGGTAAAGCAAGGTGTAAAAACCAAAGTACACCTAGCAGAGGATGGTTTCGATCCATCGACCTCTGGGTTATGGGCTCAGCACGCTTCCGCTGCGCCACTCTGCTGCCGTACAGCAGAAACTTCGTTGTAGGAAAAAGTTAGTGAGACCGCTTAGCCGTACGGAAAAATGGGCACTCCTTTGCCTACTTCTTTCTGGCCTTTGTCATCATGAAAGGATCATAGAAATATTTGTAGAAATTTGATATATACAGGATCTTCTCAGAAAATTAGCATATTGTGATAAAGTTCATTATTTTCTGTAATGTACTGATAAACATTAGACTTTCATATATTTTAGATTCAAATACACACAACTGAAGTAGTTCAAGCCTTTTATTGTTTTAATATTGATGATTTTGGCATACAGCTCATGAAAACCCAAATTTCCTATCTCCAAAAATTAGCATATTTCATCCGACCAATAAAAGAAAAGTGTTTTTAAAACAAAAAAAGTCAACCTTCAAATAATTATGTTCAGTTATGCACTCAATACTTGGTCGGGAATCCTTTTGCAAAAATGAGTGCTTCAATGCGGCGTGGCATGGAGGCAATCAGCCTGTGGCACTGCTCAGGTGTTATGGAGGCCCAGGATGCATCGATAGCGGCCTTAAGTTCATCCAGAGTGTTGGGTCTTGCGTCTCTCAACTTTCTCTTCACAATATCCCACAGATTCTCTATGGGGTTCAGGTCAGGAGAGTTGGCAGGCCAATTGAGCACAGTAATACCATGGTCAGTAAACCATTTATCAGTGGTTTTGGCACTGTGAGCAGGTGCCAGGTCATGCTGAAAAATAAAATCTTCTTCTCCATAAAGCTTTTCAGCAGATGGAAGCATGAACCCACTTTTGAACCAGAAACAGCGGCAGAAGCGCCTGACCTGGGCTACAGAGAAGCAGCACTGGACTGTTGATCAGTGGTCCAAAGTACTTTTTTCGGATGAAAGCAACTTTTACATGTCATTCGGAAATCAAGGTGTCTGGAGGAAGACTGGGGAGAGGGAAATGCCAAAATGCCTGAAGTCCAGTGTCAATTACCCACAGTCAGTGATGGTCTGGGGTGCCATGTCAGCTGCTGGTGTTGGTCCACTGTGTTTTATCAAGGGCAGGGTCAATGCAGCTAGCTATCAGGAGATTTTGGAGCACTTCATGCTTCCATCTGCTGAAAAGCTTTATGGAGATGAAGATTTCATTGTTCAGCACGACCTGGCACCTGCTCACAGTGCCAAAACCACTGGTAAATGGTTTACTGACCATGGTATTACTGTGCTCAATTGGCCTGCCAACTCTCCTGACCTGAACCCCATAGAGAATCTGTGAGATATTGTGAAGAGAAAGTTGAGAGACGCAAGACCCAACACTCTGGATGAGCTTAAGGCCGCTATCGAAGCATCCTGGGCCTCCATAACACCTGAGCAGTGCCACAGGCTGATTGCCTCCATGCCACACCGCATTGAAACAGTCATTTCTGCAAAAGGATTCCCGACCAAGTATTGAGTGCATAACTGAACATAATTATTTGAAGGTTGACTTTTTTTGTTTTAAAAACACTTTTCTTTTATTGGTCGGATGAAATATGCTAATTTTTGAGATAGGAAATTTGGGTTTCCATGAGCTGTATGCCAAAATCGACAATATTAAAACAATAAAAGGCTTGAACTACTTCAGTTGTGTATATTTGAATCTAAAATATATGAAAGTCTAATGTTTATCAGTACATTACAGAAAATAATGAACTTTATCACAATATGCTAATTTTTTTAGAAGATCCTGTACAGGTTTTGTTTAAAGTGGCGTTAAACTTCTTGGAGCAGACTTTTATCCTCCCTCCACAAGACACACATGCATCCACATAAAATCGTTTAGCAACAACTGTGTGCACAGTCTCTGTGGTGCAATCAGTTAGCATGTTCGGCTGTTAACTGAAAGGTTGGTGGTTCAAGCCCACCCAGGGACGGCCTTGCCTTTTGTGTTCAACAATTGTCCGAAGAGAACCCCAGATAGCCATGTACATTCATATATCTCACCCGCCCCTGGGTGGGCTTGAACCATTAACCTTTCGGTTGACAGCCGAACACGCTAACCGATTGCCCCACAGAGACTGTGCACGCAGTTGCTGCTAAATGATTTTATGGGGATGTATGTGTGTCTTTTGGAGGGAGGAAGTAAGTCTGCTCCAAGAAGTTTAACGCCACTTTTTCCTACAACGAAGCATTCACTGTGTGGCAGCAGAGTGGCGCAGCTGAAGCATGCTGAGCCCATAACCCCGAGGTTGACGGATTGAAACCATCCTCTGCTAGGTGTACTTTGTTTTTTACATCTTGCTTTACCACATGGGCCAATCGGCGGCTATAGCCCCTTAAGAGAAAGTGTCATTAGGGCCTTGCTGTAACAAAGATTGTAGTGTTACTATTTCAACTAATGTACCGTTCTTAAACTTGAAGATTGTATACAAATGTAAGCAGAGTGGTGCAGTGGAAGTGTGCTGGGCCCATAACCCAGAGGTTGGTGGATCAAAACCATCCTCTGCTAGGCATGATTTCATTTTTGCACCTCGCTTTATTGCATGGGCAAAACGGTTTCCATAGCCCTGGAAGAGAAAGTGTAATAAGGGCCCTGCCGTAACATAGATATTACGGTAGCTAAGACTACTCCTGGGCCTTTCTTGTAGTTGAAGAGATGAGTGAACTGTGACACCACACAAAAAAAAACGGGAAAAAAACAGCAAACAGAGAAGCTTCCCCATATTGGAGCATTGGATTTGGTAAAGTCTTAAGCCAATGTGTTGTAAGCCACAAGTAAGCTTTAGGTTAGCAGGAATGGTTGCATGGCCACCTAGCTTTTCATCCTTCCCACCCTTGCCCTGGAATCTTCCAGACTTCAAATTCAGCATGTAGGCTGTGTCGGTGGTATAGTGGTGAGCATAGCTGCCTTCCAAGCAGTTGACCTGGGTTCGATTCCTGGCCAATGTATGTGAGCTTGCTTTTGACATCCTACAAATCCCTGGAAGACAAGACAAAACAAGGGAGGAAGAGAGAGGGAGAGATATTTTTTTTCTGCCGGATCATCCTTACTCCGACTTGAAAGCATCCCTAGAAGAAATTCTGTTGTTTAAACTTCTTCTAGGGGCTTTCTTGTGATTGGCGAACAAAATTCCGCATTCCGCCGGAATTACGCATCGTTCCGCGGAATTTCCGCTATAGCTCTATGCCAATTCCGTTCCGATGCGACGGAACGGAATCATTAAATTCCAGCCGGAATCACGGAAAACGGAGCATCCCTACTTCTATAGACACTTTGAATAGTGGTAATCATTAACAAACTGTTCTCCATCCCCTTCTTGCACCTCTGACACTGTAGTTGCCATTGGCAGGTTTTGGTGCGCCGTATCAATTGTTATGTAAAGAGTGCTTAGGGGGCCCCATTGTAAAACTTGCATCGGGGCCCACAGCTCCAAAGCTACACCACTGGCTGCACAGGGACTATTTACAAGCAAGGGCAAGAGAGGGATAACTTCAGAAGCAGGGGGAACATTTTAGGCACAGAGTATTGACTTTTGTGGCACACATGCTTGTTTCTGGTGTTATTTAGACACTTCTGCAGCCAAATAGATCAGCAGGGCTGCCAGGCAACTGATATTGTTTAAAGGGAACTTAAACTCAGAGGGATATGGATGTTTCCTTTTTAAAGCACAACTGAAGTAAGAAGAATATGGATGCTGCCATATTTATTTGCTGTTTTTCATATAATTTTTCGTTTATTGGTAGAAAAGTAATTGCATGCATAAAATAAACAAAATGCAAAAATACCATCATCAATAATACCGCAGAGCACCCTTCTCTCCATTTTCTCCCACATCCCTTACAAAGCAAACAATAAATTAAGCCTCCCCATCACTCCTCCCCCTCCCAACATCTAATTTGAAAAAAAAAAAAATCTCACTAAGCTTTCCAACTCAACTGAGAAATCATCCCGCCCTAAAAATTTCCAAATTTTCCACAAAGAGACTCCTCCCCTACACCTTCATTTGAGTTTCATAATCTGACGATATCTGAAACATAAACCATCTACCCTTTTTCTCATTAAAGGAGTTATCAGGCTTTTAAAAGAAAATTAGTGCTACTTACCCGGGGCTTTGTCCAGCACCAAGCCTCCAGCATGTCCCTCGCCGCAGCTCCACCGTCAACCGTTCGCCGCCGCTGCCTCCTGGTCCCCGGCGATGACGTCAGGCCGACCTGGAGGTCGGCCTGTACTGTGCCTGCACGGGCGGCGCTGTCAATCACCGCCACAGGCGCAGAACTACTCCGCCTGCGCAGTACGCTCCAGTCCACGTGGCAGTGATTGACAGCGCCGCTCGCGCAGGTGCAATACATGTTGACCTCCAGGTCGGTCTGACGTCATCGCCAGGGACCGGGAGGCAGCAGCGGCTGATGGCTGACAGCGGAATTGTGGCGAGGGACATGCTGGGAGCTTGGGGCTGGACGAAGCCCCGGGTAAGTAGCACTTATTTTCTTTTAAAAAGCCTTGATAATTCCTTTAAACATCTCCAGTCTATCCTGCTGAAGCGCAATCTGGTTCTCTGAATCTTTCAATAACTTTAACTTTCCCCACCCAATCCTTGAGGGTTGGAGGATCCTGACATCTCCACCTAGCTGGAATCAAACTTTTGGCCGTGATCAGTAATTGGGGAACCAATGATCTCTTATAACTACTAATAGACTTTGACGTATCCTGTAATAACACTATGGAAGGATCCCAAACAATATTTGCATTAATAATCTGCACTCTAGAACAATTTTCCAAAAACTTGCAATTATCTGACACTCCCAAACTAAATGTAACAATGTACCTGTTGCCCCGCAACCCCTCCAGCACCTATCACTTACACCAGGATATATATATATGCCAATCTATCAGGCGTTCTGTACCACCTTGTTAGCAATTTAAAGTTGACTTCCTTAATCTTAGAACTAATAGACGTAGCATGTGCTAGAACACATACTTTTCTTTTCTGGATATCACTAAGGCCTTGTTCACACTGCGTTCTGTTCGCGTGGCCGTTAGCATTGGGCGGTTTTGGACGCATATTTTTTTTTTCGATTCCCGGCGCTTGGGTGGTTTTTGTGCTAAGTGTTTTTTCCTGAGCGGTTTTGTAATTCACTCCCTGACGCAAGTCAGGAAGTGAACTTTTTGATCTGGAAAAGAATAAATGTATTTATTCTTAAAAACACGAATGCAATCGCTGCACAAAGTGATTTTGTGAGCGTTTTGCGTTTCACTCATACCTTCCATTGAGGCGGAATCACCTCAAAAATGGTCCACGCACCGCTTTGCTGCCCGCAGAGCGCACGGCCCGCGCTGATATGAACCTTCTCATAGACATTCATTGCACAAGCGTTCTCAGGGGCGTTTTAAAAAAGCCAATGCAGGAGAAAAAAATTTAGAAAACGCCTGCAGTATGAACGAGCCCTCAAAGAGATGTCAAGATCCTTCTCCCACCTATTTAATTAATGTATTCTGAACTAACAACTTATATAAAAAAGATATCAGATGAACGGGAGGAGTCCCCTGCACAAAACGTTTTTCAAAAACTGTCAATTCCATATTTCTATGGAAAGTTCTCTCCTTCTCCGCCACAAAATGCTCTAATTGCTTATGCCTCCAGAAATCAAATGCAAACTGACCATATTCCTTGCGGAATCTAGCCAAAGATTTCAACTTACCATTAACCAAAATATCCTTTAAACTAACTCTAGCTCCCCAGCCCACAATCCAAAGAACCCTCGCTCCAAACCAGGTGGAAAAAATAGAACCCCCCCAAGGTTGACATAGTAAAGAATGTGGTTGGGCAGACGGGATTTTTCCTAACGCGATCCCAGATCTTGAATACATTCTTCTCCCAAGATGGAGTCCACTTCGGTAACCCTCTAAAATGCCCAGGGAGCCTCTAAAATTCCCAGGGAGCCAGAAAGCATCTGCCAATTCCTTCCCCACTATTCTTTTTTCTATATTAGCCTTCATGTTTCCCCCATATGTCCAACCAAAAAGCCTTACTAATACACAGGCTCTATAATACTTCCTCATATCAGGAAGTTCCAAACCACCGCTTTCCTTAGAACAAATTAAAGTCCCATACCCTAGCCTCGAAACTTTATTTTACCAAACAAACCTGATAAAAATAGATTTCAGAGTTCTAAAGTAAGTTAAAGGGACACAAACTGGCAACATAGACATACAAAAAAACTAACCTGGGCAATACATTCATCTTAATAATATCTATACGCCCAAACTCGATGGACGTATGTCTTTTTTCAACCCAAGTAACTATGTAACCACGAAAAGCCTCCCCCACCCATCCTTCCAGATCCCTTTTTATAGAACTCAATAAAGGAAAGTAATTGAGAGCGAATAACTTGGACAAATCACCAGGTAGCAATAATTCCCAAATACTTAATTGCTTCACTTCTAAAAGGAAATGAGAAATTAAGCTTTATTTGATTTAACATTAACGGGCTCAAAGTAACATTTAGTGATTCAGATTTTGATACATTATTCTTTAAGTTTTAAAGAATTCCATATCTCTCAAATTCTTTAAGCAAATTTGGTAGGAATATACATGGGTCAGAAACATAAAATAAAATGTCATCAGCAAAAGCTGACAACTTATGCTCCACCTCTCCCACCATAACTCTGAATACTTCCCTCTCTCCTAATTGTGCATAAAAAAACCTTCATAGTCAAAATAAATATAATTGGCGACAGAGGACAACCTTGCCTTGTGCCATTAGACAGGGAGAAGGCGTCCGACAGGGCTCCATTCGCTCTATGTAATGGTCCGCTCTGCTTTTTAACCATTTTGTAGGTCTGAGTGCTGCAGGTCCCTGGAAAGGAGACCTGTCTTCACTCTGCAGGTTTCAAAGTTGCTCTGCTGGTGAGGAATTTGCATCCACTTGTCATGCAAATTGCTTAGCTGCTTCCTTTGATGGCTTGCAGTATAAATAACTTTTGCTCCCAGAATTCCCTGCTGGTCATAGAGGTTTGTTCCTGCTAACTTACCTGGGGTCTCAGCCTTTGCTAATTGTTTGCTAAGATTATCTTAGAGCAGGGGTCTCAAACTCGCGGCCCGCGGGCCATTTGCGGCCCTCGATACAATATTTTGTGTCCCTCACCGGCAAAAGCTTCCTTATAGTTCGTTTCAGTGCTCCCAAGTAATCCGCCGCATCCCCGCCGTTAAACGAGGGCTGCAGAGCCCCCAAATCGCCAGGGGGGGCAATCCGCCGGCATTTCCTGGAAGGGGCAGAGCTTTCAGCTTCAGCTCTGCGGCGGTCGACAGAAAATCGTTCTGTCTGTTGGGATCGCATTCGCCCTAGCGGTAGTGGCGGTGGTTCCTTCTGTTTTCTGTCTTAGGGGTGCAAGCCAGAGCAGCGGTTGCTACTGGTTGCTCCATCTCTCTGTCTGTCTGGATCGCATCCACCCTAGCGGTAGTGGCGGTGGTTCCTTCTGTACTCTGTCTGGGAGTGTAGGCCAGAGCTGCCGTGGCTACTGGGTACTCCTTCTGTCTGTCTTGTCTGGAACGAACGCTTGCTGTAGGCTCGGTGAGGTAACCGTTTAACAAGCGTTCGTATTCTCTATTCATTTTCGTGTTACATTGGTTAGTTAGGGTTGGCGCGTTTTGTCTCTGTTGCGCTTCTTGTGCGGAGACCGTGCCATTAGCGTGTTTTGTTGCTGTTTCGCTTTTTGTGCGGTGATGACGCTTAGCGAGTGCGTTTGTTGTTTCCTTGGCATTCTGATCATTGTTGTTTGCTGTGTCTTTCTCGCTACACTTGTGTCTGTCTCTACTCGGTCCTGTGTCACTGTTGGCAATCGCCACTCTTGCGATTGCGTTCCCACTTGGTTTCCGCTGTTGTGTGTTCACCGTCGCCGGGTGGTGACTAGATTTGTGGACACACATACATTCTGTCTCTGTGCTCACTTTCTCACTCCAGGTGCATTGCACCAAAGCTGGGTTCTGTCATTTAATACGCTTGTGGAGGACTTCCGCAGTGTCAGCGCACATCTTGTGCGCTGACCACGGAGATAATTCCACAATCGTTACACTCTAACTCGAGGGTTAGACTATAGAGAACCAATCCATTTAAACATATCAGACACCATTACCACATACTTCAATGTTGACATAATAAAATCCCAATTCACCCTGTTGAACGCCTTCTCCGCCTCTGTTGATAACACCATCAAAGAACACCTTTAAAAGAGGTCCAATTAAAAAGGCCATTGCTCTAGACACATTGTCTCTCCCCTCCCACCCAGGCACAACCCCCACCTGATCATAATTTATTACCCAACCAAGGCTTAATTCTTTCCACTAAAACTTTCGCAAAAACCTTTATATCTAAATTCAACAGAGAAATTGGTCTGTAACTCTGACATACAGTTGGATCCATTCCCCCTTTATGAATAACAGTTATATGTGCCTCCAACGTATCTCTAGGCAGAGCATTACCATTTTTCAGTGGATTAAAAAATCTACACAGGAGGAACCAAAACATCCCTAAAGGTAGAATTTTTTTTTTTTAGAATACCCGTCTGGACCTGGCGACTTCCCCAACTTCATTGCCCCAATCATAGCACCAACTTCCTCTTCAGATATATCCTTTTCCATTACCTCTTTAACATCCTGGGATATACTAGACATACCAGAGTCTTTCAGATATTTCCATATATCTGATTCCAAATTTTTGGATTTATCCTTAAAGTGGCCACTAATGATCCAATCTTTTCATCCAATCTTACCATTTCTATGTAACATAAGGTAACTGCCTGAAGTGTCCATTCAGTATATTCACTGAATTTACCCTTCTACTACATAGATTTGGTAAGATTGGATGAAAAAGATTGGATCATTAGTGGCCACCATTAGGTGCAGAATAATAATCTTTAAATATATTTGCAATTTTTTGTGCATGCAACTCCTAACCTCCTGTTGAATCTTTGATTTTAGATATGTATACACTTTTATACTGTCCCATCAAAGCTCTGGCAAGCCATTTACCACATTTATTTCCTTGCTCAAACCATTTAGCAGAATGTCTATTGCCCAGTAAATCTGACAACTTACTCCTCACCTCATTCAGTTTTATAAATACCTCCCGATCTAAAGAACGCTTATGAGCCACCTCTAAAGTATTAATTTCATTTAACAGGCTAAGAATTTTTCCTAAATGCTCCCTCTTTTTCCTGGCTCCCTGGGAAATAAGGACCCCTCTAGCCAAGGACCCCTCTAACCACAGCCTTATGTGCCTGCCAAAGTATGCCCTTGTCCATGCCTTCCTTTACCCTTTACAAAAATAAATCTACCTAAATCGTAATTGTTTACCTATAAGTACAAATGAACAGTTTTTAGCTACAGCAATAGCAACCCCTTTAGCTTTTTTTAATCAGGGAATTAGAAAAGAACCAATTAGCAAAAAAGTGCAAGGGCATGTGTGGCACTTTGTCCCCACTAAAATGCTTTTCCTGCTAGAACAAAACTTCAGGTTTAATTCTTCGTAGTTCCATCTATAATTTGCCCCTCTTGATGGGAGAGCAAAGGCCCTTTCCATTATAGGACAGGATTCTCAAACATCCATCTATTTGATTACTCTTATCCAAAATAAACACATTAAGCATAGGAGGAGGAAGTGATAAACATAACAAAAACAATTAAGCAAAGAAACAACCCACCAAAAAACATCCCATGAGTTCTCCTGTTCTCAACACCCCTAGAGAACCCCATAAGGGAAACCTCAGTCAATTAGGCAACCAACTCCCCCCTCCCCTCCACCTCTAGGGAGAAAAATACAGACTCAGACCCCTTTTGTCCACTAACCACATACATCAACAAAATTAAAGCTGCATAAACCATCTATTTAATCTATATTTTTTAACATTTCCATTTTTTAAAGTAATCTTCTCCTGAAACACGCGTGGACGGATTGTATGCCTCTGCCATCCTGGGGTGAAAAAGAAGCAGACAGACCAGCAGACCTCCAGTCCTCAAAATCTACTATAGGGATTTCCAGTGTCTCTCAAATCTTTTTTAAATCATCCTCAGTCCTTAAAGGGATACTGTAGGGGGGTCGTGGGAAAATGAGCTGAACTTACCCGGGGCTTCTAATGGTCCCCCGCAGACATCCTGTGTTGGCGCAGCCACTTCCCAATGCTCCGGCCCCGCCTCCGGTTCACTTCTGGAATTTCTGACTTTAAAGTCAGAAAACCACTGCGCCTGCGTTGCCGTGTCCTCGCTCCCGCTGATGTCACCAGGAGTGTACTGCGCAGACACAGACCATACTGGGCCTGCGCTGTGCGCTCTTGATGACATCAGCGGGATCGAGGACATGGCAACATAGGCGCAGTGGTTTTCTGACTTTAAAGTCAGAAATTCCACAAGTGAACCGGAGGCAGGGCCGGAGCATCGGTGAGCGGCTGCGCGGGCACAGGATGTCTGCGGGGGACCATTAGAAGCCCCGGGTAAGTTCAGCTCATTTTCCCCCGACCCCCTACAGTATCCCTTTAAAGATCGTCCATTCAACTTAGCACTTAAAGGGAACCTTAACTGAACGGGGGGGTAAAGAGTTTCACTTACCTGGGGCTATTACCAGCCCCCTGCAGCAGTCCTGTGCCCTCGGGGCCGCTCTGGAATCCTCTGGTCCCCCGCTGTCACTTAGTTTCATTTTTGACGACTCACCAGTCGCCGGCCGCCATGCGTATTATTGGACGCATTCACCAATGCAATTAGCGCTATTGCGGACCGCAACGCGCACAAAAATACGCGTTGCCGCATATCTATGCGTGCGGAATGCGGCGACGCGTATTTTTGTACGCGTTGCGGTACGCAATAGCGTTAATTGCATTGGTGAATGCGTCCAATAATACGCATGGCGGCCGGCGACTGGTGAGTCGTCAAAAACGAAACTAAGTGACAGCAGGGGACCGGAGGATTCCAGAGCGGCCCCGAGGGCACAGGACTACTGCAGGGGGCTGGTAATAGCCCCAGGTAAGTAAAACTCTTTACCCCCCCCCTCCCCCCCCGTTCAGTTAAGGTTCCCTTTAAACTAAATTGAAAGACCCATTTGTATATGGCATCCACTTTTTTAAGCTCTTCTAGCAGAGGCCTCACTGTCCTCCGGATTGCCAAAGTTCTCCAAGACAGGTAGGGAAATAAATTGATTGTATATCCATCCACATCCAATGGACCTTTATCTCTAGCTTTATGCATTATTTTCTCTCTGAAAAACGCAACAGCCTACTGATCACATCTCTTGGTTTACTGGGATCACTGTTCTTAGGACCCAAAGATCTGTGCACTCTCTCAATCTCAATTGGTCTTCCTATCTGCAGCAACATATGAAAAATCTTTAAGACTGCATTCTTCAAATCTGGTGTCTCGATAGATTCAGGGAGACCTTTCAATCTGATATTTTGCCTTCCATTACGATTCTCAAAATCGCAATCGAAGAAGAAGGAATCGTAAACTGTGATAGCAACAAATCATAACCCGGGAGGATAGGAGGCGCCCTAGAGGGTACTCATAGCATGGCTTTAGAATCAATAAACAAATTTTAACGGTAAACAATGGACCGGTTGCTAGGTTACTATCGATATACACTCTAGTGGTAGAAGTACTGGTATTACTAGGTTATTAATATGAGGGAAAGGAATGATCCTACCTTAATAAGTGGAGCACTTTAACCACTTCCGGATTCTCGGTGCGTATATGTACGCCCCTGAATCCTGAAGTGTATTCCATGGAAACGGCCGCTCGTATGAGCGGCCGTTCCATGTCAGTTCACGGAGGGTGTCTCCGTGAACACCCTGCGAGCCGATCGGCGGCTCGCAGGGTAAATGTAAACACACGGGGAAAATCTTCCCCGGTGTTTACATGTATACGGCGCTGCTGCGCAGCAGCGCCGTAGAGGAGATCGGCGATCCCCGGCCTCTGATTGGCCGGGGATCACCGGCATCTGATAGGCTAAAGCCTATCCCATCAGGCGCAGGACGGAAATCCGTCCTGCGCCGCTCACAGGGGGAGGGAGAGGGAGGGAAGGGGAAGGAGGCCAGGAAGCGCTGCGGAGGGGGGCTTTGAAGAGCCCCCCCCCCCCGTAAGCGCAAGCAGCCGGCGGCGATCAGACCCCCCCAGCAAGACATCCCCCTAGTGGGGAAAAAAGGGGGGAAGTCTGATCAGCCTGGCTGCTATCTGATCGGTGCTGCGGGCTGGAGAGCCCACGCAGCACCGATCAGCAAAACCCATAGTGGTAAAGAAGTGGTTAAAGTGCTCCAATAAATTAAATAAATTATTTTCTTCAAACCTTATGGGAGTGACTACTTATTAAGGTAGGATAATTCCTAGTAATACCAGTACTTCTACTACTAGAGTGTATATCGATAGCAACCTAGCAACCGGTCCATTGTTTACCATTAAAATGTGTTCATTGATTCTAAAGCCATGCTATGAGTACCCTCTAGAGCGCCTCCTATCCTCCCGTGTTGTATACCTCCCCTGAGACAAGGGGTTGCCACCTTGGCAGGTGGCATCTTTTTGAAGGAGCTGCGACCATCGATACTACCTCACAAGGCCGAGTGGGGACGGTACTTCCCCACATGCGACATAGACTGGTTGCCTCACGCCCAACCCGGCTTTGTAAGTATATGCGATCATTTCTTACAATCGAATAAAATCGCTCGTGAGATAATACACCAGATCGGGCTCCCGGTGTCTTCCCGTCCCTTTTCTTTATTCTTCCAGCACAAACAAATCATAACCCTCCTCTTGCAAGTTAACTTTTGCAGATAAATTAGTTATATCCTGCTTCACCTCCTCCTCCCTGACTTCTACTGCCTCCACCCGCTGACCAATGGATGTAATATCAGACCTCAAGTCCACCAGTTCTCTATGGAATGATCTTTCCAAACGCTCAGTCAATTTCTCCATATCTGTTAAAGTTGGCAAAGATCTCACCCGCTCCGCCAGTTCACCTCCTCCTCCTCTGGCTCAGCTCTGGTCAGCATTTTCCTCTTCCTGGCAGGTTCCTGAGCAGTCACAGTTGCAGCAGCACCCTCCACACCAGGTGCCCTACAGGTCTCCTCCGCCATCTCCACTGACCCACCATCAGACTCCTTGGTCTCTTCTCCATAAACCCCCCTATGTCTGCAGTCTGTAAATTTCCACCTCCTTTCCCTTTAGACTTTCCTTGCGTCATATCACCGCACCTGCCTGGCCAGTCGCACTAGACCACCGTGCTACTCCTGGGGGACAAGGGATCCCAGCCGCACAGTCTCCTTTAAGAGACTTTAAAGCAAACCGCCGCCCCACATCTCCTTGCGGGTAGTATAAACTCTTCCTGGAGGCGGGGCAAAGACGGGACTTCAAATGCGCAGCTTCATCATGCTGCCTGCATAATATACGCTACTATATTATGCTGCCTGCATAATATACTGTATATACTGTATAAGTACGCTACATAGGAAACAATGTGTTGCTACATTGTAACTAGGGAAGTGACGCAGGCTTCAATGGAAGCCTGCGATCACGGTGTCCTGCGGGGAGATTCATGAATGGGAAGTTTGTTCCCATTCATAAATGTAACGATCAACGGCGTACATCTTCGGCGGAAGGAAGCGCGGCGGCTCTATTTAAGAAAAAACACTGTCTTTGAACAAAAACAGTGTTTATTCTCGGTGGACATGTATGGATTGGCACAGGGACTTTTGTCCCCTGCAGCCAATCCCCCCTGTTGCCGGCAAAATCGCGATCGCGGGCATCTGCCCGCACGATCGCCTGCACAGCCCCCCAAACTGCAGGGACGTGACTAATGTGTTCCTGCAGCTGTAGCAGCTGCCGCTGCGGATGTGAGGCTCACGTCCGCGTGGCATAAATGGTTAAACAATACCAGTTGCCTGGCAGTCCTGCTGATCTCTGTGGTTGCAGTAGTGGCTGAATCACACACCTGAAACAAGCATGCAGCTAATCCAGTCTGACTTCAGTCAGAGCACCTGATCTCCATACTTGTACAAGGGCTGTGGCTGAAAGTATTAGAGACACAGGATCAGCAGGAGAGTTACACAACTCCATTCAATTAGCTGCATACAAGCTGCTGGCGTGGTACGTGTGACGTCCCGCAGCGGCAGCATCTATGAACTAATAGAAGAGAGGCGGAAGACAGACAGACGGACACTGTGACACAGGACAGGTAATGTATAATGCACATGCACATGCACATGTATAATGCACATTACACCACATATACATTGCATACATACATAGATATACACACACATTGCAGGTACAGCGCCGGGGGTTTTGTTGCTTGTGCTGATATCGCTTGCCGTTACCACCACACACCCGATTGAGCCAGTCGGCCTGACATCTTGCAGCATGTCCAACCCATTAAGGCAACCAATTTCAGCATGCACTTGGCGGCACCAATTTTTATCTGATTCTGATTATAATAATCGAATTGGATTGTCGATCGGCAGACAAGTCACCAGATGTATTGCCACCTTAAAGGGGAACTGAAGAGAGAGGTATATGGAGGCTGTCATGTTTATTTCCTTTTAATCAATACCAGTTACCTGGCGGCCCTGCTGGTCTATTTCTCTGCAGTAGTATCTGATTAAAACCAGAAACAAGCATGCAGCTAGTCTTGTCAGATCAGACTTATAAGTCTGAACCACTGAAACACCTGATCTGCTGCATGCTTGTTCAGGGGCTATGGCTAATAGTATTAGAGGCAGAGGATCAGCAGGGCTGCCAGGCAACTGGTATTGTCTAAAAGGAAATAAACATGACAGCCTCCATATACCTCTCTCTTCAGTTCCCCTTTAAGATATGCATCAGAATTTAGGCATTTTTAATAACATGGACTTGTACCTGGTTGATATAAGTAATCAGTCAGCTTAAAAGTTGCTGTGTGCAGTGCTACTACCAGCACAAGTATTTCTACTAAACTGAATGCTGTACTACTTTGAGTTGACCTGCTGCTAATCCACTCCCAAAATTCACTGTTTCATCCAAACAAACCACCTTAGAGCAACCAAGCACCTCTTTGGGGAATATACCAATCCATCTACCCCTCTAAAATTACAGATAACTAAAATTGGGTTTCTTTCATATCTCAAGCACAGAAAGCAGACATCACATTAACCACTTTACCCCCAGCCGTACGGATTTCTCCGTCCCTTTTTCCATCCTTTTACCACCAGGGACGGAGAAATCCGTACTTCCCGCGCTCCCGCTGCTGCCCGCACTCCCGCTCGCTCATGCGCGCACTCCCACTTGCATGCACGCCGCCACCCGCTCGCCCAGAGATCAATGAACGGGAAAAACCATTCCCGTTCGTTGATCTAAGCCCTGCAATGATCCGCTGCTTCTATGAGAAGCAGCGTGATCATTGTGAAAAAAAAAAACTTTCCCAGCCTCATAGCACTTCCTGCAAGCGTGCTTGCAGGTCGCATAAACAAAAAGTTACTGTGGCCATCTTGTGGCCAAATAGTAAAACTACACCCTAAAGCATTTTTCACATACAAATACATTAGTTTTACACAAAAAATGAACTCATTACCTCCCACAGTCCCCAATTTTTATTTTTTTTGTAATTAAAATTTTTTAAAAAAATTTACAATTAAAAAAAATACATAAAGAGTTACCTTAGGGACTGAACTTTTTAAATATTTATGTCAGGAGGGTACAACACTGTTACTTTATAAACTATGGGCTTGTAATTAGGGATGGACGCAAAACTGAAAAAAAAATGCACCTTTATTTCCAAATAAAATATTGGCGCCAAACATTGTGATAGGGACATAATTTAAATGGTTTTATAACCGGGACACATGGGCAAATAAATGTCATGGGTTTTAATTACAGTAGCATGCAATTATTTAAAAACTATAATGGCCGAAAACTGAAAAATAATAAATTTTTCCCCACATTTTTTCCTATTTTCCCATTAAAACATATTTAGAATGAAATAATTCTTGGCATAATGTCCCACCTAAAGAAAGCCTAATTGGTGGCAGAAAAAACAAGATACAGCTCATTGCATTGTGATAATTAATGATAAAGTTATAGACGAATGAATGGAAGGAGTGCTGAAAGGTGAAAATTGCTCTGGTGCTCAAGGGGTAAAACCCCTCAGTGGTGAAGTGGTTAATAATAATAATAATAATGATCATCACATCAACACAACATAGACAACAATGTTGTTGTTAAAAAAGGCAGCTTTAACTCAGGACTGAACTTCATCCCAATCAGCTGATACCCCCTTACCCACAAGAAATCTTTACCTTTTCTCGATTAGATAAGGGGGGGGGGGGGGGGTCTGTGTGGCTGATATTTTGGTGAAACCCCTCCCACAGTGTGATATCAGCGCCATGGTCATAATAGTTTCCTGTCTGTGAACCTTGTTGCATTGTGGGAGAAAACGGTTGTTTCCCACTGCCGAGCAAACATTATCTCCGTATGTAGCTATCTATCTATCTTTTAGCCTATCACCTTGTTAGTGGGTGTAGTTATAGAGAATGGCAGTTGCTGTTGTCTAGTTTTTTTTCTTGTCTGCCAGTGGTAAAGATGATGACTAGCAGGCTCATTGTTGATCAGACAACATGAATAAATTACATGGCGAACATCAAATCATTTCTTGAGCTCGCTTCTATTTTTTAACTTTTAAATGTATTGATTCCCTCCTCCCCCCCCCCATTTTTTCTGTACAGTTCATCTTTAAACTACATGATTTAAAACAGAATTTCTGAGCATTCATATAAAGACTACTAACATTTCAGATTCAGACTTCAGCTTTGAAAGATTGTAAAAGCTTGACTGGTGGCCATCTTGATAGGTGACACAGTTGGATTTCCTTCATTTGATCCCAAATGTGAAATATATCTGAAGGGTAAGCAAGTGAAGACATTTGTCCCATTCATTCAATACTTTCCAGACATTTTATCAGACTGTGAACAATTTGTGGTCTGCAGGAGATACAATTGTGAATAACTAGCACAGATGGAATCTGAAAACAGATACACAACATTCTGATATACAGGCTATTATTTATAGAACTAAAAGTGGATAAAACCAAAACCTTATGAGCAAAATCTTGTATAAAATAACTGCTACATTATAGGTGTTATTATAGCTTTATGACCAATACATATTGAAAGGGTTAATTGGTATTAGCCATTCTTTAACCCTAGCTGCATTGATTGTTGTCATCCCCATTGATCAAACAGTCCACCATAATAAAGGAACTCTAAACCATTGTAAAACAGAAATAAATAAATAAATCGCACGCGCGCACACACACACACACACACACACACACACACACACACACACACACACACACACACACACACACACACTCACACACACACACGCACACACACACACGCACACACACACACGCACACACACACACACACACACACACACACACACACACACACACACACTGCTATTAATATAGGGCACAAATTAATTTCTATAGGATAAAATATTGATAGAGAAAGAGACCAGGGCCCATATGCAGGGCTGTTTCTTGGGCAGTGCGGGCAGGGCGGCCCTGGGCGTAGGCTGGCAAGTAGAAGAAGGGGGGGCACAGGCAGAAGGACATAACCGCTAAGGAGCTGGTGATGTGCCATGCAGCCGAATGGAAGAGGAAGACTTCCAGCACGATCACCTTCCTTGACTCCTCCTGGGCTGCCTGCGTGATGACACCTAATGTCCTGTAGCGGTACTGCGGGCTGTCAGTGCGCGGCGCCCATGGAAGAGTCGGGTTTTCTAGTTCTCTTCGCCTGTGTGTTTTCCTGGTCCCTGCTTCCTCCTGGATGAGCGGCTAGTCACTAGTAAGTAGGCAGATCTACTTGTGACCTGTGGCTGTGTGACTGTCCGTAAAAAGTAAGGGTTCACGAGTCCACGGTGGTGGTGGTGGTGGGGGGGGGGGATGCAATTTTTACACCCTCGCCCTGGGTGCAATTTAGCCTAGAAACTGCCCTGCCCATATGCACTTAACTTTTTATCCTTAGTGTTCTCTTAGGTGATATTTTTAAACTTGTCAATAAAATGCCTTTCAAGCTTACAGAAAATAAGAAAATACGGGGAAAACGGGGGGGGGGGGGGGGTTGTGGCTTGCCTGCTGCCGAATGAGGACGTACGTTCCTTGAGCTCCTAGGCCTCGCTCCGCTCCCGCTGTCTTATCCTACCCAGTAGGGCTCCCAAACACCACATGTCGAGGGGGAAGAAAAAGGAGAAAGATCCGGACCTTCCTAAAGCCACAAGATCACAAATCAAGCAATTTCTGCGGCCCCTCGAGAAGCGGCTTACGGAGGCCCGCACTTCCAATATGGCGTCCCAGACCTCGCCTAAGCCTCACGTAGAGAAGGCCCCACAGTCTCCTGCTCGGCAATCTCCACCACAGGTAGCTACTACTGCGGGCGCTTCCAGCTCACCACGCTCCGTTACGAGTGACTACGTGGAAGTGGAACTTCACGACTACATCCGTACCTTGCCTACAAGAAATGATCTTGAAAAGTGCGTCACGCGGATTGAAGCGGCCTACCCCTGCGAAATGTCCGATCTCCGACAAGACTCCCAACCATTTGGTAATCATCTGGAGCACGTGGAACAAACTCAAGAGGACCTGCAGGCTAAGGTTGAGGCCCAGCAACTGCAAATAGACTCCCAAGGTAAGCGCCTCCAATCCTTTCTCCAAATGGACGATTACGAAAACCGTAATCGGAGAAATAACTTGAGAGTCCGGGGACTCCCTGAATCCATACAGGCCGCAGATCTAACAGCTACTTTAATGAGCCTGTTTAACTCATTGCTAGACCGTCCTCCAGACACCCACATAGACATTGACCGCGCACATCGCGCGATGGTCTCCAAACCAGATCACATCCCCCCCCCGGGATGTCGTTTGTCGTATCCACTTTTTTACACTTAAAGAAGACATTCTCAAAGCTGCTTGAGCCAAAGAGGACATTGACTTTAATGGCGCCAAAATAATCATACTACCGGATCTCTCTAGAGCCACCTTGCTGATGCGCAAAGCCCTCAGCCCGCTCCTCTCCATGCTCCGAGATCGCCAGATTCTTTATCGCTGGGGATACCCTTTTCTGCTTAATCGGATCCACTTGCTGGAGACACAACATAAAAATTCAAGCTCTCCTGAGCTTAGCTTACAACTCTCTTCCGCACGACACAACCTGCTGAGGATCCTGGATGTTGATACCCTTATCCAGCGTGAAAAGCTGAAAGCACACATATATGAAGCTGGCAATAAATGCAGCCGAGCCCTAGCCAGATTTATCCATCCAAGGTCCTCAGCCACCTATATATCCTCCATGAACTCTCACTCTAAGGGCCTGATTACTAACCCCAAACATATAGCAGACAATTTCCAATCTTTTTATAACTCCCTATACAATATTGTCAACAAATACCATGACCTCCCTAAGAATGCCTTAACAGAAAAAATCTTAACATACCTCAAAGCCACTAAACTCCCCACTCTATCAGAAAATGTTCTTAAAAAACTAGAGGAAGCCTTCACGGAAATTGAAGTGATAACAGCCATTAGGTCAGCCACAAATGGGAAATGTCCTGGGCCAGATGGCTATTCTGCCCTCTTCTATAAAAAAACTTTAAAGCCAACTAGCCCCTTTACTATGTAAATCTTTTAACTCAATCTCCTCTTCCTTTCCCTTTCCCCCTCAAGCCCCACAAACACATATCAAAGTTATACCCAAGGAAGGTAAGGATCCAAAAGAATGTGGTAGTTACTGCCCCATCTCATTAATCAATTTAGACATGAAATTCTACTCTAAGATTATAGCAGAACACCTTAAACCTTACATACCGGACTTGATACACACAGATCAATCTGGCTTTGTCCCACATAGGGAGGCCAGAGATAACGTATTAAAAACAGTAACTCTGATTGAACATGCTCAAAGTTCAAAGACCAGATGCTGTCTCATGTCTATCGACGCAGAGAAGGCGTTCGACAGGGTCCACTGGCAATTTTTAGAACTCACCCTGCAGACACTGGGACTTGGTCTTCTCATGCTCCAAAGAATCATGGCACTATATGGTTTCTCCTCTGCTAGGGTGAGGGTCAATGGGATCCTGTCGGACACCTTCCCCATCAGCAACGGCACCAGATAGGGCTGTCCCCTATCACCTCTCCTATATATACTAACATTGGAACATTTTGCTGTGGCCATAAGACACAACCTTTCCATACATGGCCTACAAATTGGCCTACACCATTACAAGACTGCATTATATGCAGATGATCGTCTATTCTTCATCACTGTACCTCAAATATCTATTCCTAATATATTACACGAATCCACTCGATTTGGGGATCTTAGTAACTTCAAAATGAACCTGTCCAAAACGCAAATGCTCAATATATCTCTCTCCCCTCATACTGTCCTTCAGCTCCAAAAATCCTTCCCCTTTAAGTAGAATACTCACCATATCCGATACCTGGGTATAAATGTTCCCTCTGACCTTCGGGACATTTATCAATCCAACTATCTTCCCTTACTGCAATCTATTACCACCGAGCTACAAAAACCCTCCTATAATAGACCATCCTGGATGGGCAGAATCAATACCCTAAAGATGGACATCCTTCCTAAATTCTAGTACTTATTTCATGCTATTCCACTACATATTCCTAAAGCATTTTTTAAATCAGCCAAATCTCTGTTCATTAGATACATATGGGGACCCAACCCCCCCACCCGGGTAAAATAATCTTTATTATGTAAATCCTAACTTGATGGTGGCCTTAGCCTTCCAGACCTTGAAACCTACCATAAAGCTTCTACTCTAGTTCATATGAGATAAACAGAGGAACACCAAGAGCCCCAATAGTGTAGTATGTATTGACAAAGGGGATAATGACAAAGAGTAATAGTTGTTATACTCACAAGCATGGGTCACCAATAGGCAACCACTGTAAAGGCAGGTGGGGAGATTATCCTGACCCCACTCAGGAATAAGAAGTCGCTCTCTGTAGATAGTAGAAAAGGGTCGCAACCCTCCACCCAGGGTGGATACAATATTATATAGGAGAGAACAGAGGCGCCAAAAGGATAAAAGGGGTTTTAAAGGAGCTTAAAAGCCAAAAATGTGGTAATTAGAGGAGGCAGTGGTGGACTTACCTCCTCCAAGCAGACACAACACGACTGTACATTCAGTCTATTTATTAATGAACTCCAGATAAAACAAAGCAACGCGTTTCGCGGGTCAGTGCCAGCTTCCTCAGGCAATAGAAAAAGGAGTTACAGCGGCAAATGACAGAGATCAGAGGGTATATTGTTTCTGCTATGATACATCCTACATTTAAAGCTTCGATCAATGAGTGGCAAACATGTGCAACATAATATGGTATATTGGCAGTAAAGGTACAGTATTTTGTATGATAGAATTGTTATGTTGGTGGGTTGTGTTGGTGGGGGGGGGGGGGGGGGAATGGGAGGGGAGGAGAACCACACAGGGGTGGGGGATGGGGGAAACCTGGGGGACGGGGGAGGGGAGGGGGAGAGGCCAAGGGAAAGTTGTTTATCAGGAGGAGGGAGTGGGGGGGGGGAAGGAAGGGGTTTATCAATTATAGCCATGGGACGTGCAAGTTACAGAGCAAGTAGCAAAATAGGTGACTGTAGATCAAAGGTAGTAAAAGAGTGTGAATGGCAGCAAAACAAACGAAACAGTGGCAGCAGAACATACCCCAGTATGGGGTTAAAAATTACAGATGGCAGCAGTAAAGACAAAATGTAAGTGGGTGAACCCACCAGGACTTACCATCTAGCAAAACAAACAACACTCGGCACCTCTGTAATGGCAGAGAGTGTCTGAGCATGCTAAGTAGTGTTCAGGATGTGACATCAACTGGGGAGAGGAAGTGCATCATCAGTGGGCGGAGCCTACAAGGACTTACCCTTTTACAGAGGAGTCAGGCCGCCATCTTGGAAGAGGCATGCCTGGTTCTAAGTACTGATGGGCCACCATGTTGGAGGTGGCCCAGAGACACAGCAGTAACTACAACATTTGCCAAAAAGATATAATAAATAGCAGAGATTAACCAGGTCTTGATAAAAAGCATATATTTGAATATACATACAACATATAGTTTATAATATTAAAAGTACAGAGTAAAAGGTCAGAATAAAAGGTCTATGTCACATTTGTATTAAAAAAAAAAAAAAAAAAAAAAAAAAAAAAAGGTCTGATGTTAGTTGAGAAATTCACTATTAAACTTATGGTAGATCCATGGTATGCTTAAAAAAATGACATTTGGTTAAAAAACACACTATTGTACTTATGGTAGATCAATGGTAAGCTGAAGTATCATTAAAATTGCCAGATATGATTTTCGAGAGGGGGAGAGGGTTAAAAAAGGGGTTAGTGGGTGTATTTGACCAAAAATGTTTTTCAGACAAAATTTAAGAAATAACATTAACATAAACATAAAACTGGTACAACATAAAATTCTTATTATCAATCTGCATAAAAGTGAGGATAAAAATCATAATACTATAAAATATAAAAAGAGAGGACTAATTAAAAATAAACGGAACAAAAGGGATGCATCATATGGAATGAAAAAAAAATGTTTAGTATATTTTTTCCAGGACCTCGTTCAGACCCCCTGGGACCAGTGTCCTCAGGGTCTGGATCCAATACATTTCGAGCTTTTTTAATTTTTCGAATGCCGCTGGTTCGTTCGTAGCAGACAAGACAGATACACGAAAACAGGAATAAGTGAGAGAGACGGATCCACAGCACTAGCACAAGGCGAGTGCGATCCAGGCAAGACAGATTAGATGAGATAGCTGGTAGCAACCGCTGCTCCAGCTATACTCCAAGAACAAAGATCAGAACGACTTCCTGTCGACCACCGCTGGGACAGAACAATCGCAACAGCCAAACAAAACAGATATGCGATCCTAACTGCACTAGGGAATCTGCCTAGTGCAGTCCCAGGAATTACTCTAAGCTAATCTTTAAACAATGAGCAAGGCTGACACTCCAGGAGTGTTTCACAGGACTAACCCTTATGACCAGCAAAGGTCTGTGATATCACATGGTATTTATAGTACAAACCTACAAAGGATGTGGCTAGGCAATTTGCATGACAAACGTATGCAAATTCCTCAGCAGCAGCAAGCTGCAGAACTGACAAAAGGTCTCTCTTCCAGAGACCTGCAGAATGCAGACCTGAACAGTGGTCAAAAAGCTGCCTGCAGATCATTACACTGAGGAAGCGGGCACTGACCCGTGAAACGCGTTGCTTTGTTTTATCTGGAGTTCGTTAATAAATAGACTGAATGTACAGTCGTGTTGTGTCTGCTTGGAGGAAGTAAGTCCACCACTGCCTCCTCTAATTACCAAATTTTGGGCTTTTAAGCTCCTTTAAAACCCCTTTTATCTCTTTGGCGCCTCTGTTCTCTTCTATATAATACTCTAGTTCATATAATTGATTGGTTTCACAGTCGTGAAACGAAACAATGGGTCTCCTTGGAAAATCAGCTTTTGGGTCTGGATACTAGGGCTCTGCCATGGATAGACCAGTCTGTCCGTAAACCTGGTAGTGAGACCCCTTTTTGGGTTAGATGTGTTATGGCTCAATGGGATTCATCGCTCTCCACTGTTTTTATATCTTCCATCCCTGGTCCTTTATCCCCTCTGTTTGATAACCTTAGCTTCCCACCAGCAGTCCAGGCCCTGTATTTCCTGGGCTTTGACCGCCTCCAATGGCCTCAACTCCGACATGTACTTAAAAACAGAGAACTACCTGAACTATCCCAATTGCTAACAAAAGAGGCTCACCCCCAATCTCAGTATTCTTGGCTACATTATCTAAAATTACACAACTTTATCAAGAGCTTACCTGTTGCCTCACAGGTTTGTAGGAAGCTCGCTTACTTTGAGGAGTTATGTCCGGCCTCTCAGAGACCAGAACATGTTCTATCTCTTTTATACCAGATGCTAATTGAGTTTTCTCCTAATCTGTTCGATACCATTAGCGCCAAATGGAAACTGGACCTACATAGATCTCTGTCTTATCAGGAATGGTTAAAAGCTTTTATACTTACCCATAAGTCTTCAGTTTCTAACATTGCACAGGAAAGAAATTACAAAATTATCTCATGATGGTATCGCACACCAGTCCAGATACATAGCTGGTGTCCTGATATGTCAGATATATGCTGGACATGTGGGGTAGAGTTGGATACTTACCTACACATGTGGGCTGTTTCATGATTCGCGCTCTGTGGGATCTTGCCTTCCAGGGGTATAGTGCAATGTATCTCAGTCCACTTGATCCATCTCCTGAAATAGCTCTACTATCTCTCATTCCTGGTTCTATCCGGGCTGCCAAAAAAAAATTCTACGTCACCTTTTGACTGCCGTAAGATATTTAATTGCCAAACATTAGAAGGCAACTGTTACTCCCAGTAGGAGTGAACTAATTAATACCATCAATGATATCATGAGGATGGAGGAACTGGTTCTTCTAACCGCTCAAGATAAACGTGTAAAATTTATGTTTCAATGGTCTATATGGATAGACTACAGATATACGCATCTATCTACATCAAATTCTGAATGATTCTTATGTTATAATCCCTTTCTTGATCTTATGCTCATGCTAACACTTTTGTATATGATATATATTATGGTTCAGAATGTCCCCCCTGGTGTCAACCCTCCTACCTTTCTTCTCTTTCTCTTCCTCTTTATCTATTCCTTCTCACTCTCTCTCTCTCCTACTTTTCCTACTCCACTCTATATATAAAATGGTTTTCAAAGGGTTATCCACTGATTATACAATAGTTACTTGATGATATTATATACTGATCCCAGAGGATTCTGGGTAGAATTTCGCCTCATAAGATGGTTATATTTTCGATGCACCTTCAGTAATTTTTAGAGAACAACTGCAACATTTTTGAATGTTTGTACATTTACCTGGTACCCTTTTGATAACCAATAAAATCTGATTTACCAAAAAAAAAAAAAAAGAAGTAAGAAAATACTAATACTAATAATTTTGATAGTACCTCTTCACCTACTTTTTGGTACTTTTTTAGTTAAATAGTCCTGAAAAGTTGTTTTAAATCAAAGATGAAAAATTATCTCCTAGGAGAAAACTCAGGTGAAAAAGTGAATTGCATATGGCCCAAATCTTAAAGTGCTCAAAGCATTTGTATGTACACTTGATATCGAATTAATAAAATTCTATTCTAGTTAACTACAAGAATGTTATGTATATATCCACAGTTCTACTGCTCTTATACCTGTAAGAGGCAATGCTTATCTTCCTGTTCATCCAGTAGTACTTTCTGACACTGGAGGGGTGTATGCATTGGAGATTTCCTGTCTCCAGCCCACAGGACAATCATTATGTCCTAAACTAGATCCCATCTTCCCAAAATAACAAATTAAATGAGTCATTTCCTCATTTGTAGTACATAGATACGTACCAGCACATAAATGATGTAATTTCCTTTCTTGTTCAGTCATGTCATCAGAGTAGGATTAGTATGTTAAAAAACATGGAACATTGCCCTCACAGGATTAATCCCACACCAACTCAACAATGAACTCTAGACCAGAGCTCCCCAACACTGTCCTCAAGGCCCACCAACAGTGCATGTTTTGCAGGAAACCACAAACATGCACAGGTGAGGTAATTAGTGTCTCAGCAGAGCTGATTAACTATCTGTGTGGATTTCCACAAAACATGCACTGTTGGTGGGCCTTGAGGACAGGGTTGGGGAACACTGTCTAGACAATAAGAAGAAGAAACAGTGCAAACGCATACATGTAAAACGGGCACCGGGTATTTTCGATGCAGGGTGAAAGTGAAAAACGTCTTGCCCTGCTGTGGCAAATTTCCTAGTGTCCATGTGGTAGAAAACCGGAGTGTTCAGAGGAAACCCAGGCAGTGAGAACATACATACTCCTTGCAGATGTCGCCCTGGCTGGAATACGAACTATCTGCTTATTACCTGATACCCAATTATTCCTTTGGTATACCCAGGGAATCATTTCCATAGTCTAGTACAATTTCTTCCAGCCTCTGTCATGAAAGTTTGCTTCTTCTATTTTTACTTTGGGAGTTACATGGTCACAGCTGATTGAATAACCCACCAGCCAAATCTAAAGAAGCCAGGCAGCAAGTTGTATTATGGCTGGCAATGCATTAGATGATGAAACAAATGTATTCCATCCACAACTTTGCTTCGATACAGTAAATATTCACTTATCATCCTGACTGCTTTGGTCACAGGGGCCACAATTTAGGGCAACATGTCAGTATCTATAAATCTGAATATCACTAGTGTAAGAAAACTCTCATGCACACGTTTTTCCAGTTGCATTATTTATTGAAGTGAATGAATTCTATTTAACACAAACTGGTTGCTGCTAGTGGACGGATACCTCTTTAGGCCCATCCCATGTGGAATGATACCCCTTTAGGCCCATCCCAGTGGAATGGTACACCTGTAGGCCCATCCCAGTGGCCTACTACCCCTTAAGGCCCATCCCAGTGGAATGATACCCCTTTAGGCCCATCCCAGTGGAATGATACCCCTGTAGGCCCATCCCAGTGGAGTGATACCCCTGTAGGCCTATCCCAATGGAATGATACCCCTGTAGGCCCACCCTAGTGGAATGATACCCCTTTAGGTAGAGTGACCAGATTTGTGTGGGTCCAACCTGGGACGGGGAGGAAGGGGGGGGGGGGTCGGCGCGCGCAGCGGCGAAAGATGGGCGTGGCCATGACATTGTATGGGTGGAGCTAACATAATGATGTAACAGCGAGGCATAAGAAAGCAGTGTTTACGCCATGATGTGGTCAAACGAGACTTTGCTTCATGGGTGTGCAGAAACTGTGTGATGCTAATAGTATACCGTAACCACAAAGCAGCAAACATAGCCATCTATGACCATTAAATAATAAATGCAGTAACAGTTACCCCGGACACCAGAAAATAAACGCAATGGGCAACATGTCAGCACAAAATAAGCGCAATGCGGGCAACATGTCAGTATAAAATAAACGCAATGCGGGCAACATGTCAGTACAAAATAAACGCAATGCGGGCAAACATGTCAGTACAAAATAAAAGCAATGCGGGCAACATGTCAGTACAAAATAAACGCAATGTGGGCAAACATGTCAGCACAAAATAAATGCAATGCGGGCAACATGTCAGTACAAAATAAACGCAATGCGGGCAAACATTTCACCAGAAAATAAACGCAATGTGGGCAAACATTTCACCAGAAAATAAACGCAATGCGGGCAAACATTTCACCAGAAAATAAACGCAATGCGGGCAAACATTTCACCAGAAAATAAACGCAATGCGGGCAAACATTTCACAAGAAAATTAACGCAATGCGGGCAAACATTTCACCAGAAAATTAAAGCAATGCGGGCAAACATTTCACCAGAAAATTAACGCAATGCGGGCGAACATTTCACCAGAAAATTAACGCAATGCGGGCAAACATTTCACCAGAAAATTAACGCAATGCGGGCAAACATTTCGCCAGAAAATTAACGCAATGCGGGCAAACATTTCACCAGAAAATTAATGCAACCTGGAAAAGAAAGCATTTACTCACCTGGCAGAAGTCTCCGGCCTCTGACGCGCTGCTCCCTGGACCACCTTCCTTCTTCTCTGGTCTACCGCACTGACAGGGCTACGGCAAGATGGCGCCCGAAGCCCTGTACTGAAGACACAAATAGTCTCCAGTACAGGGCTTCGACAGCCATCTTGCCGTAGCCCTGCTCGCCTGCCGGTGTCGGAACACCGGAAGAAGACAAGACACTAAGGAGGCTGGAGTGGGGCTGCAGGCAATGAACTGGCACGGCGTCTATAGACGCCACTGCCAGTTCACGCAGAAACAGTGGCCAGAGTCCCGAGGCCGGAACGTCCCGCTGCTAAAAGCGGGACATTTCCCGCGACCTCATGCTGCCTGGGACAGCGGACCCTGAATCCGGGACGTGTCCCGGGCAATCCGGGACGTCTGGTCACTCTACTTTAGGCCCATCCCAGTGGAATGATACCCCTTTAGGCCTTGTCTCTGAGAGCTCTATGGAATTTTGTGGCTCTAATAGGACATTAGGGACGAGAAGAAACAAACCAGTTTTCACTGAACAAAACCTCTGGTTATGTATTTTTCTTTGGCTCTTGTTGTCAGCTTTTTCAGGGTTTTTTTATATATCATTTTAACAGATGAATGTAATGAGAGTCACAGGTTATTTAAATGTGATGTTATAGAAACCACTGCTGTAAAGATTCATGAGTAGTGATGGTCACATCTAGGAGAAGTAGGTGATCAGTTTGGTCAGGTGATAGATATGCAAGTCTCTGATTTGCTAGTCATGATCAATTGCTAAAAAAGGATGTGGTCACAGCAAATCAGAGCTTTGCAAATCTATCAACTGATGAAACAAATCACCTGTTACTCTACGAGTTCTCCTAGACATGACCATCACTAGTCAGGAGATAGGCAGTGTGTTGCTTGACCAGGTGCTACATGTTTTGCATATAAAAATGGGTCTTTGGGTAAACTTCTAATATCTCTGGAGTACTTGAGGAGTCTGAAAGATGGTCACAAAAACCTGATATGATTGGTGGTTCAAGATCGGAACAAGAAAACACTTGCATCAGGCGCAGAGATTACAGGGGCAGCATGTTTGTACTGTGTGTTCACACTTACAGCATGCAGTCAGAGTAGAAGGAGAAGCAAGAGGAGAGTGAGAGAGGTGAAGAGGCCATCATTGGGGAAAAGCAGCTTGTTGTGCTGTGTGAGGAGTCTGACAGTGAGTGAGGAGGGGATGGCAGGAGAGCAGCAGTGTTTCATTTTACTTGCACAGCAGAAGGGAGGAGGTGGCACTGCTGTCCAGACTGAGGAGGAATGGAGGACAGCCAACTGGCTGAGGGTGAGCAGTTTGTCACAGACTCGCAGTCAGCCAGTGTGTTATTGTATTGAGCTGCTGCATGTCACATCTCAAGTTGTTGCATATGCTCCCTTGCTGACTGAGAACATTAAATGAATGGTGCTGTGCGATAATTCCAAATCGAGAGGTGAGGGGGGGGGCGCATCCTCATAAGTTTGCCTCAGGCAGCAGAGAGTCTAGAACCGGCCCTGGTTTTATCACACGATAGGGGTTGCATTTATATTCATAGTGCTGTATAAGAGAAACACAGGGACTTAACTATACAACACTGTGATTTTGAACTACTGTGTATGAAACAAGGCAAAGTGTGAAATTATCAATTTATATATGCATATAACGGTACTGCGCCTTTCCTGGGCTACTGAATATTTTATTGATTAGTACTGTCCACATTTGTTTCTTTGAACATAATTACTATTTCAGTAATTCCTGTCCAGTTGTAAGCAATTTATGATTTTACTGGAAATGGATTGTTTTAACTCTTGTGAGCACTTCTGTTTTCATACCCAAACTTAATGTGCAGCAATATCACACACTGATCAAGCAGTAGAGTATTGTACCGTGTTAGTGTAACAATAAGTGTAAGCCTCACTCAGATCTCTGATTATATGGTGATCTGCAGTATCACCAATAATACAGATGCTATACCTGATTATGTGGTGATTTGCAGAATCACCAATAATACAGGTATAGATACTAGATGTGATAGCAAGAGTGCAGGTAGTGCTTGGTGCAACAGTAGGTACTGGTAGATTTGGCTATACCTCACCAGAGGAGCTGGTGGGCACTATCAGTACGGCGAGCACCTCACCAGTGACGAGGGCTCACTGGTGAGTAGAGAGGTCAGACTAATCGAGTTGGCAACGGGCAGGCAGATACGGTACAAAATCAGAAGGCAAAGACAAGAAGGTTTTAACAGGCAGAGTCGGCAGCAAGATCAGATGGGCAGAAGTACAGAATCACTGAGAGTAAGAATAGTCAGAACGAGCAGGAGTCATACACAGATAATCAACAGTATAAGATATAATTATAGTAATCAAACAAATCCTATCACTGTGTGAAATCCCCGGTTTCCTCCCGGATCAAAGCACACCGGATCTATCTAAGGTCTGAGCGCTAACACGAAGTGATCGCAACAGCAGACAAGAGTGGAGTGAATCCTCCGAGCTTAAGAGCCTGAGGAGACCCTGAGGCATGACGTCAGCCAACCCTCCGGTCAGCTGAGACGCCTCCTATCCGAATAAAGGTCGTGACGGTGCGCGCGCGCACGCGTCAATGCGACCTTATGGGCGACCAACAGACCCGTCCTCGCAATGCTAGACGCCTGAGGCACGGGTAGCGAGGCGGGCAGGGGCACGGAGGCAGCTGCGGTGACGGTGCTGTTCGCCGCAGCTGCCTCGCTAATTGTTACAGTTAGCCATTAGTAAAAGCACAATGTACTGCACATTCCTTTCTTACTTTTTCTGATAGCTAAAATAGTACTCTAATGCAACTACTATGCCAAAACATACCATAATGTACTGTTCGCCGCAGCTGCCTTGCTAATTGTTACAGTACCCTTCCCTTGAGGCGTGGACTCCGGACACGTCCTACATAGTTTCTCTGGATGTAATCTATGGCATTCCTGTCTCAACTCTTCAGCATGCATTCGATGACCTGGAACCCAGGATCTCTCCTCAGGCCCAAACCCCTTCCAATGAACCAGATACTGAACTGAGTTGCGTACCAGCGTAAATCCAAGATCCGTTCAATCTCATACTCTGTCTCTCCGTCAATCCCCACGGGGGGGAGGGGCGCTGAGGAATCCACATGCACAGCTGGCTTCAGTAAGGACACATGAAAATATTTCACACCTCTCATACTAGATGGTAATGTCACTACATAAGTCACATCATTGATCTTTTTAGAAAAGGGATATGGGCCGATAAATCTGGGACCCAACTGAACCGAAGGCTGCTTTAGGGCCAGATGACGAGTTGAAACCCATACCAAGTCCACTGGTACAAACTTCCATTCCGGTGACCGCTTCTTATCTGCCTGTCTCTTCTGAGTTTGAATGGCTTTTCCCAAATTACTTTTTTCCATGGACCAAATTTCCTTCAATGAACTCTGTCAATCCTCCAAAGCAGGGAAAGGAGAGGATACCACTGGTAATGGAGAGAACTTGGGAGATCTCCCCGAGACCACCTGGAAGGGCGAGAAGCCAGAAGAAGTATTCCTCAGATTATTGTGCGCAAACTCAGCGAATGGTAAAAACTTTCCACATTCCTGCTGAGCATCGGCCACATAACACCTCAAGAATTGTTCCAATGACTGATTAATCCTTTCAGTCTGACCATTGGTCTGTAAGTAGTAGCCAGATGAAAATGACAGATTCATACCCAGGTGGTGACAAAAAGCTTGCCAGAACCTGGACACGAATTGGACTCCCCTATCTGACACTATATCTTCCGTGATGCCATGCAACCGGAAGATGTGTTGAACAAAAAGTTCTGCCAAATCTTGCGCAGAAGGGAGTCCTTCCAGGGGAATAAAGTGACCCATCTTGCTGAACCTGTCAACTACCACCCAAATGACTGTCTGCCCTTCAGACCTAGGAAGTTCGCCCACAAAGTCCATAGATAAGTGAGTCCATGGCTCCTCAGGAATGGGTAAAAGTTGAAGTGTGCCTGCTGGAGCCTGTCTAGATGGTTTGCTTCTAGCACAGACCGAGCAGTCCCTCACAAATTCCTTGCAGTCTAGGGGTAAAGACGGCCACCATACACATCTAGACAGCAAATCCTGAGTCCTGGCTACTCCTGGATGACCTGCATTCTTGTGAGCATGAAATAACTGTAAGATCTGTAATCGTAAGTGCAATGGTACAAATAGAACCCCTTCAGGTTTCCCCTCGGGAACTTCCATTTGATACGGTCTTAAAATGAGTGCCCAGTCCTCCCATGTCTCAGTGGCTGCTACAACAATTTTCGGGGCAGAATATTTTCGGGAGTCAAAGGCAGAACTGACTCTGGCTCAAAACATCTAGACCAGTGGTTCCCAACCTGGGGGCGATCGCCCCCAGGTGGGCGATTTGGGTTCTAAGGGGGGCGGTAAATTTGTGGGGGGCGACAGGGGGGCGATCAGTATGAAAAGGCAGAAAAAATAAAGTGTCGCCGTGTCACTCGTTTTTAAGAAAATTATGGGCAAAAAATATGATCTGTATAAAATATGCAAGTGTGCATGATAGAGTTGCGTAATTCCTCAGGGCTCGTTGGTCACGCGCCGGTGTAATGTCAGATATTGCAGCCCGGAAGCAGCCTTCGTCACTGAGTATCGTGCATGCTCAGTGGGAAGTTAGATATTATTTACCTGAAATATCTCCGCTTCCGCACCACGTACACTACCGAAATTTTCAGGGGAGGGAGGGGACCCCCAGATCTAGCTCTGTGTCGAATTGCAGCCCCCGAGCCCCGCTAGTTCCCGAGATAGGTTTGCTGCAATCAGTCTCGGGAACCAGCGGGGCTCGGGGGCTGCAATTCGGCACAGAGCTAGATCTGGGGGTCCCCTCCCTCCTCTGAAAATTTCGGGAGTGTACGTGATGCGGAAGCTGAGATATTTAGAATGTTTTACATGGCTGCACAATTTAATGGGATGCAGGCTCCTACTGCGCATGCGGGGCTGCACAACGTGCGGGGCTGCAATAGCTGACATTACACCGGTAAGGGAATTGGCGCAAAGTAGTTGAGTCACTGGCTATTTTTACCTGGCAAGGTCACAGCGCTACCCCCTTCACTGGCACAACAAACCTGGCGTAAGGGTATACCGTACTAAGAAGGCACTCAATTGGCTTCAAACTTGCGTTTTATCAAATCCCAGTAATACACGACATGTTTCGGGGCATATCCCCTTCATCAGGTGTACATACATTGAATGGCACACAGTGAATAAACTGGGAGATAGACTTCCATCGCTTTATCAGGAACTTACAACTTAAGATGTGCTTTAAAGATACAGTAGCTGTGCAGCAGACTGAGGTCTTAAGGAATAAGAGCACATGGATTCCTGACATTACTTCACCAGCGTTAAAAACCTTTGAGAGCTTGGTGATGCAGGAGGTTAAAAAAGTATGGTCCAAAAGTGGGGATGTGAGAGGCCAGAATCTATGTGCATCTGAACAAAAGGCACTGCAGTCATTAAGTCAAAATGATCAAATCATCATCCTGAAAGCAGATAAGGGGGGAGCCACTGTGGTTCAGGATAGAGCACTTTATATTGCAGAAGGTCTAAGACAACTCCAAATACAGGGTCACTATGTTAAGTGTGCTGCTGATCCTACATGGGATATTAAGAAAAAGATTGATATGTTGATTAACCACCCTGGCGTTCTATTAAGATCGCCAGGGCAGCTGCATGAGGGTTTTTTTTAAATAAAAAAAAAAATATTTCATGCAGCCAACTGAAAGTTGGCTGCATGAAAGCCCACTAGATGGCGCTCCGGAGGCGTTCTTCTGATCGCCTCCGGCGCCCGGAATAAACAAGGAAGGCCGCAATGAGCGGCCTTCCTTGTTTTGCTTAGATCGTCGCCATAGCGACGAGCGGAGTGACGTCATGGACGTCAGCCGACGTCCTGACGTCTGCCGCCTCCGATCCAGCCCTTAGCGCTGGCCGGAACTATTTGTTCCGGCTGCGCAGGGCTCAGGCGGCTGGGGGGACCCTCTTTCGCCGCTGCTCGCGGCGGATCGCCGCAGAGCGGCGGCGATCGGGCAGCACACGCGGCTGGCAAAGTGCCGGCTGCGTGTGCTGCTCTTTATTTCAGGTAAATCGGCCCAGCAGGGCCTGAGCGGCACCCTCTGGCGGTAATGGACGAGCTGAGCTCGTCCATACCGCTAAGGTGGTTAATGATGCAATGTTGAACGGTCTCATTACTAAAAATACAGTTGACTTTTTGAGTGTGGAATCTCCTAGAATACCTTTATTGTACTTATTGCCAAAGATCCATAAAGGTCTGGAAAACCCACCTGGTCGCCCCATTGTTTCCGCTATAGGGTCATTGCTCTACCCTCTATCTAAATTTGTGGATGTGTATTTGCAAGACTTGGTAAAGGCAATACCGGTGTGTTTAAAGGACACCACAGACTTGCTACAAAGATTGGGAACACTCAGGCAGGTGTCAGGTTTGGTTTTTGCCACACTTGATGTACAGAGCTTATTCACCTCAATCCCGCATGAGGAAGGGATGGATGTGGTAGAAGATGCATTACTGGACACCACAATGAACCATCACCTGATATACTTTGTCCTCGATTGCCTAGAGTTAGTACTGAGGAATAATTACTTTAAATTTTGTGATGATTTTTATTTACAGAAACAGGGCACGAGCATGGGGTCCCCTGTAGCTCCCTCTTTTGCAAACCTTTTCATGCATAAACTAGAGAAATCAATGTTTATTGAGAATCCCAAATATTGTCACATGATACACGGGTATCTGCGGTTTGTGGATGATATTCTAATTTTATGGAAGGGTCCAGTGGAAACTCTGAGGGAAATGGTGGATGAGGCAAATCATGCGCATCCAACCATTAAATTTACGTTGGAACACTCCACAGAGGTTATCCACTATCTAGATGTGGCGATCTCGGTTTCACCCCAGGGGTTACATACAGATTTGTATACGAAACCGACTGATCGCAACAATCTTTTAAGAACGGACAGTTTCCATAACTCCGCAGTGGTGAAAGGTATCCCTAAGGGGCAATATCTTAGGGCAAGGAGAGTCGCATCCACAGACCATGGATACAGGGTTGCTGCAGAACGGATTACTAACAGATTTCTAGAGAAGGGGTACAAGAAAGGTGAGCTTGAGAAAGTGGAGAAGGAGGTGGCTCAAATCTCAAGAGATAACCTATTGAATAGTAGTAGACAGGGGAACAACCAGAGGAAAAACAAGATCCCGTACGTGCAGACATTCTGTAAACAGTCTGGAATGATTAAGGGGGTCGTTATGAAGTATTGGCCCATACTTCAGCATGACCCAAGTTTTGGAATGTTATTCACTGAGCCACCTTTATTCTCCTACAAGAAAGGTAAAACAATACGTGACAGGGTGAGCAGGGTTGATCTGTCAACCAGGAAACAATGTATTGGTGATCTGACAGGGAAAAGGGGTACTTTTCCCTGTTTGGAGTGCAATTGCTGCCATGCAATTATAAAAGGTGCTTATGTTGAACATCCATACTCTGGTGTCAGAATAAAGATTAACTCAATGTATACATGCAACAGCATGTTTGTTGTTTATGCCTTGAAATGCCCTTGTGGGATGTTCTATGTGGGTAAAACCACCAGAATAGTAAAATCTAGGATTCAGGAGCATAAGGGTGACATTCGTGGTTATAAGCCAGGAGAAAAAAGCTGTGACACCCCAGTAGCCCGACATTTTTTTGAATGCGGACATAGGGTGTCACAGTTAAGATGGCTAGTTTTGGACCACGTACCACCGCTGCAGAGAGGTGGGAACAGAGACCGGATTCTCCTACAGAAGGAGGCCCGGTGGATGAGAAAGTTGGAGTCCATCAACCCCAAGGGGATGAATGAAATGTTCAGCTTGAAATGTTTTTTATGATGCTGTATTATGTGTTACTGACTTAATTTCTCTCTCTCTCTCCAATCCCCAGGTATTAATGGAACACACACCATCGTGATTGGTTGGGGGTGTCGGTTGGAGGGTGGTAAGATGGATCTGTGGTCCAAGTATTTGCAACAGAAGTTTTTCGCAGTATTGTCTGTATTAGGTTTACCTAAGATGCAGTAATTTGATTTGTTAATCAGGTTTACCGAGGTAGACGGATATAGTAATGCCTCTGATCAGTGCCCTAAGGGGTTAACAAGACTTTGGACTGTGTGATGTCAGTGATCAGCTGACTTGTCAGCTGACAAGATGGAGGTGGTCCAATTTAGGGTGTGGTGGTTAGAAGTATGTATTTATTCACTGTGTGCCATTCAATGTATGTACACCTGATGAAGGGGATATGCCCCGAAACATGTCGTGTATTACTGGGATTTGATAAAACGCAAGTTTGAAGCCAATTGAGTGCCTCCTTCGTATTTACTACATTGAACCGTGTGTGGAGTGGTGACCCACAGAGGGATTGTGCACCGGCAACATAGACCTGACTAGGCCTATTCCACAGGGACTCGCTGCAGTTTGCTTGTTGTATACCGTACTAAGAGAAGGGGGGCGACAGGGGTGAGTCGTCTTCCCCTAAGGGGCGATACCTCATAAAAGGTTGGGAACCACTGATCTAGACAAAGCATCCGCTTTGATGTTCTGACTTCCAGGTTTATAGGTAATTACAAATCTGAATCTCGTGAAAAATTGGGACCAGCGAGCCTGTCAAGGACTGAGTCTCTTAGCCCTCTCAATGTATTCCAAATTTTTATGGTCGGTGTAGACCGTAACGACATGTTCTGCTCCCTCAAGCCAATGACGCCACTCTTAAAATGAAAGTTTAATGGCCAGTAATTCTCGATTTCCAATATCGTAATTTCTCTCAGCCGGAGAGAATTTTCGTGAGAAAAAAGCACATGGATGCAATCTACCTTGATACCCAGGGGGTTGTGACAGGACAGCTCCAACCCCAATCTCGGATGCATTCACCTCCACTATAAACGGACAGGTGATATCCACATGTCGTAGAAACGGAGCAGAGCAAAACATACTTTTCAAGGTGGAAAAGGCTGAATGTGCTTCCTCTGACCAAGTATAGGTGTCTGCCCCCTTTTTGGTAAGATCAGTGAGGGGTGATACTACTGAGGAGAATCCCTTAATAAACTTCCTGTAGTAGTTGGCGAAACCTAAAAATCTCTGGAGTGCCTTTAAGCCTGCAGGCTGCGGCCACTCCAAGACGGCAGAAACCTTCTTGGGGTCCATGGAGGGACCAGAAGTGAAAATGACATAGCCCAGAAAAGGAACCTCTGACACCTCGAAAAGACATTTCTCGAGTTTAGCGTATAGACAGTTCTGTCTAAGTTTCCTCAATCCGAATTTCATGTGCTTTCTGTGTTCAGACACATTTTGAGACTAAATCAAAACATCGTCAAGGTAGACTAGAACGAAACGCCCCAAGACCTCTCTAAAAATCTCATTAACAAATTCTTGAAAGACTGCAAGGGCGTTGCACAGCCCGAAGGGCATAACTAAATACTCGTAATGCCTGTCGGGCATGTTAAAGGCCGTCTTCCACTCATCACCCTCCCTGATGCATACCAGGTTGTATGCCCCTCTCAGATCTAACTTAGAGAAGATACCAGCATCAGTGATTTGGGAAAACAAATCGTCAATGAAAGAAAGTGGATAACGATTTTTTGGGTTATCTTATTCAATTCCCGGTAGTCAATACACGGGCGAAGCCCATCATCCTTCTTCTGTACAAAAAAGAAACCTGCTTCGGCCGGAGACTTTGAAGGATGGATAAAGCCTTTAGCCAAATTTTCTTTTGAGCTAAATGTCCTTTTTCCACACAGTATAGGCAGAGGCCTTCTTTACGTCCCCGGGATTTTTCCACCTCAGATAATCTGGACTGACCGATCTGCATCGGTTCATCTGGAGGGGTAGGGGGAGAAAAGGAGAACGGAACAGCTTTAACAGCAATTTTACCCCGGGACTGTTTTTGGTACCGGATGCGGCGATCGATCTTAACTGCCAGTGCAGTGGCCTCGTCCACTGATTTTGGTTCAGGATGGCCGAGCATTAAATCAGACACTGAGTCAGACAAGCCGGTCAAAAAGCAATGCAACAAAGCGAACTGTCCCCACCTAGCCGATACTGCCAACATTCTGAACTCAGCGGCATAGGTTTCTACCTTGTTATGCTCCTGCCTGAGGATCTTAAGTTTCCTCTCAGCGATCACGGCGATATCCGGATCATCATAAATGATCGCCATTGTGTCAAAAAATTTCTGTACTGAGGTCAAAGCCTCATGATCATTAGGCAGACTGTAAGCCCAAGTCTGAGAGTCCCCAGTTAACAAGGTTTTGATGAAGGTTATTCTTTGACTCTCAGAACCTGAAGATTCTGGTCTTATCTAAAAGTATGAGAGACATCGGTTTCTGAAGTTGCGAAAATCTGATTTATGCCCTGAAAATTTCTCAGGCATGGGCATTCTAGGCTCAGTAACTGGAGGGGACTGCACTGGTGCTGCTGCAGTCTGGAGGGTACGTACTGCTTCAGACAGCTGGGTGATCTAAACCTGTTGGGCATTGACCGTCTCGGTTAAAGCGTTCACCGCTGTGGTCAATGCCGCAACTTGGCGGCCCAGTGCGTCCATAGACGTCTGCTGTTATGTAACAATCAGTTTAAGCCTCACTCAGATCTCTGATTATATGGTGATCTGCAGTATCACCAATAATACAGATGCTATACCTGATTATGTGGTGATCTGCAGAATCACCAATACTATAGGTATAGATACTAGATGTGATAGCAAGAGTGCAGGTAGTGCTTGGTGCAACAGTAGGTACTGGTAGATTTGGCTATACCTCACCAGAGGAGCTGGTGGGCACTATCAGTACGGCGAGCACCTCACCAGTGACGAGGGCTCACTGGTGAGTAGAGAGGTCAGACTAATCGAGTTGGCAACAGGCAGGCAGATACGGTACAAAACCAGAAGGAAAGGCAAGAAGGTTTTAACAGGCAGAGTCGGCAGCAAGATCAGATGGGCAGAAGTACAGAATCACTGAGAGTAAGAATAGTCAGAACGAGCAGGAGTCATACACAGATAATCAACAGTATAAGATATAATTATAGTAATCAGATCCTCTAGATTGTAAGCCTTTGGGCAGGGTCCTCCTCCTTTTGTGTCCTACCTGATCTGGCACCTCCATTACTGTGAACCCATGCTATGCATCTGAGTGAACATAACTTGCCTAATCTCCATGCTTCATCCAGTGACTGACTAAGCATTACCTTGTACTAATACTGTGCTGTGTGATCTGGTTTTCTTGTATTCCTGTATTGTCATATTGCTGTATGTCACCCCTAAATAATGTCTGTAACCTAAATTATTGTTCAGCGCTGCGTAATATGTTGGCGCTTTATAAATACAATAAATAAATAAATACAATAAATAAATAAATAAATAATCAAACAAATCCTATCACTGTGTGAAATCCCCGGTTTCCTCCCGGATCAAAGCACACCGGATCTATCTAAGGTCTGAGCGCTAACACGAAGTGATCGCAACAGCAGACAAGGGTGGAGTGAATCCTCCGAGCTTAAGAGCCCGAGGAGACCCTGAGGCACGCCCCCTGCACCCGGGCCAATCAGGAGCAGCGGGTGCATGGCGTGACGTCAGCCAACCCTCCGGTCAGCTGAGACGCCTCCTATCCGAATAAAGGTCGTGATGGTGCGCTTGCGCACGCGTCAATGCGACCTTATGGGCGACCGACAGACCCGTCCTCGGCGTGCTAGACGCCTGAGGCACGGGTAGTGAGGCGGGCAGGGGCACGGAGGCAGCTGCGGTGACGGTGCTGTTCGCCGCAGCTGCCTCACTAATTGTTACAGTTAGCCATTAGTAAAAGCACAATGTACTGCACATTCCTTTCTTACTTTTTCTGATAGCTAAAATAGTACTCTAATGCAACTACTATGCCGAAACATACCATAATGTACTGTACATTCCTGGAACTGAAAAAAAGACCTAAAGAAACCAGGGACCCAGCGCTGCAAAGTGAGAGATTTATCCACTGTGCAATCGTGCTGCCCCCACATGTAGAAAATCCTTAAAGAGAACCCGAGGTGTGTTTAAAGAATGTTATCTGCATACAGAGGCTGGATCCGCCTATACAGCCCAGCCTCTGTTGCTATCCCAAACCCCACTAAGGTCCCCCTGCACTCTGCAATCCCTCATAAATCACAGCCGTGCTGTGAGGCTGTGTTTACATCTGTAGTGTCAGTCTCAGCTGCTCCCCCGCCAGAGGCGTATCTAGGCAATATAGCGCCCATGGCAAACATTGAGATTGCGCCCCCCCCCAAGTAGTCACATGCCTCCAGATAATCAAGTAGTCACTGCCTCCAATTACATTTTTAATTAGTAGTTTTTATTAAGAAGTTACACACCTCCAGATGCAATAATTCAGTAACCAGGTGCCTCACAATAAGCATTACAGTCAGGGGCATCAAGATCAAATAATTAGGTAGCCAAGTGCGGCAAAAGTTAGATTGTAAGCTCCTCTTGCACAGCCAGCCCGATCCCCTCCTCCCCACACAAGGTATACCTGCACCCCTGTAACAGAATTAGCAAATGCATTGCAGAGGACAAATGATTCCGATGATAAATCACAACTAAATGATATCCCTGTGATGGTAAATTAGATGAGACAACAGAGTCTAACAGCATCTAATTCTGGATATCCTGCTACTGTAACATCATCACTTCACTAATGCCAAACATTGCTTCATACAAGAGTCCCAGAAATCAGCCTCCTGTGATGTAAAGAAAACCAGCCTATATTGAGCAGAATAATAAAACGTGATTCTGTAATATTATACATTGTTATTATACCACCAAAAGTGTGGATGGAATCACATAAGCAAATTACAATGATAGCAAGAGGCCCTGTAGTGACATGTAACAGAGTGCAGTAAAGAGGCCCTGTAGTGACATATAGCAGAATGCAGTAAAGAGGCCCTGTAGTGACATATAGCAGAATGCTGTAAAGAGGCCCTATAGTGACATGTAGCAGAGTGCAGTAAAGAGACCCTGTGGTGACAAATAGCAGAATGCAGTAAAGAGGCCCTGTGGTGACATATAGCAGAGTGCAGTAAAAAAGGCCCTGTAGTGACATATAGCAGAATGCAGTAAATAGGCCCTGTAGTGACATATAGCAGAATGCAGTAAAGAGGCCCTGTAGTGACATATAGCAGAATGCAGTAAAGAGGCCCTGTAGTGACATATAGCAGAATGCAGTAAAGAGGCCCTGTAGTGACATGTAGCAGAGTGCAGTAAAGAGGCCCTGTAGTGACATATAGCAGAATGCAGTAAAGAGGCCCTGTAGTGACATATAGCAGAGTGCAGTAAAGAGACCCTGTAGTGACATGTAGCAGAGTGCAGTAAAGAGGCCCTGTAGTGACATATAGCAGAATGTAGTAAAGATGCCCTGTAGTGACATATAGCAGAAAGCAGTAAAAAGGGCCCTGTAGTGACATATAGCAGAATGCAGTAAAGAGGCCCTGTAGTGACATATAGGAGAATGCAGTAAAGAGGCCCTGTAGTGACATGTAGCAGAGTGCAGTAAAGAGGCCCTGTAGTGACATATAGCAGAAAGCAGTAAAAAGGGCCCTGTAGTGACATATAGCAGAAAGCAGTAAAAAGGGCCCTGTAGTGACATATAGCAGAATGCAGTAAAGAGGCCCTGTAGTGACATGTAGCAGAATGCAGTAAATAGGCCCTGTAGTGACATATAGGAGAATGCAGTAAAGAGGCCCTGTAGTGACATGTAGCAGAGTGCAGTAAAGAGGCCCTGTAGTGACATATAGCAAAAAGCAGTAAAAAGGGCCCTGTAGTGACATATAGGAGAATGCAGTAAAGAGGCCCTGTAGTGACATGTAGCAGAGTGCAGTAAAGAGGCCCTGTAGTGACATATAGCAGAAAGCAGTAAAAAGGGCCCTGTAGTGACATATAGCAGAAAGCAGTAAAAAGGGCCCTGTAGTGACATATAGCAGAATGCAGTAAAGAGGTCCTGTGGTGACATATAGCAGAATGCAGTAAAGAGGCCCTGTAGTGACATATAGTAGAATGCAGTAAAGAGGCCCTGTAGTGACATATAGTAGAATGCAGTAAAGAGGTCCTGTAGTGACATATAGTAGAATGCAGTAAAGATGTCCTGTGGTGACATATAGCAGAGTGCAGTAAAGAGGTCCTGTGGTGACATATAGCAGAATGCAGTAAAGAGGTCCTGTGGTGACATATAGCAGAATGCAGTAAAGAGGTCCTGTGGTGACATATAGCAGAATGCAGTAAAGAGGTCCTGTAGTGACATATAGCAGAATGCAGTAAAGAGGTCCTGTGGTGACATATAGCAGAATGCAGTAAAGAGGCACTGTAGTGACATATAGCAGAATGCAGTAAAGAGGCCCTGTAGTGACATGTAGCACAATGCAGTAAAGAGGCCCTTGTAGTGACATATAGCAGAATGCAGTAAAGAGGTCCTGTGGTGACATATAGCAGAATGCAGTAAAGAGGCCCTGTATTGACATATAGCAGAATGCAGTAAAGAGGCCTTGTGGTGACATATAGCAGAAAGAAGTAAAGAGGCCCTGAGACTTGCAAAAGGAGGAGGGATGAAGTGCTCACCTCTACCACATTCCCGGCTCTCTGTTCCTGGACCGGAGTTAGATTTTCGCCACCTCCGCATCTTGTGCCTCCCTCCCATGGTAGATGCCTCCGGTCTTCCGCGCCCCCGCCCGCCGGCTCTCTGTCCCTGCTGTCAGTCAGACTTTAGTTTAGTAGCAAGAGGCGAGACAGAGAGGGCGCACACTTCCCGCCCGGTGCGCTTCAAATGCAGGAAGTAGTTGATGACGTCACTTCCGCATGTGACGCGACGGGTGTATGGAGTGCGCCCTCTCTGTCTCGCCTCTTGCCGCTAAACTAAAGTCTGAAAGCAGGGACAGAGAGCCGGCGGGTGGGGGCGCGGGAGACCGGAGGGATCTAGCATGGATGGGAGGGAGGGCTGGGAAGCACAAGATGCGAAAGTGGCGAATAGCATATCCCCCATGGAAAGGAACGAGGGGGGGGGGGGGGGGGGCGCGGGGGACCGGAGGCATAGTGATAGTGGAAAGAGCGGCAAGGATGCGTAGGTGGCAGGCAGCATGGGGGCAGGCATGGCGCCCATGGTGTGCTGGCGCCCATGGCACTAGCCATGCCTGCACCCCTCTAGATCCGCCACTGTCCCCCGCCTCCTGCATAGCTCCGGTCCCTGCCCCCGTCCCTTCCCTCCAATCAGCAGGGAGGGAAGGGATGCAGGCGGGGACTGGAGTTCTGCAGGAGGCGGGGAGAGCAGCAGACTGACACTATAGAGATAAACACAGCCAGCTCTGACAAGCTGTTTGTCAGCAGCGTGGCTGTGATTTATGAGGGATTGCAGAGTGCAGGGGGACCTTAGGGGGGTTTGGGATAGCAACAGAGGTTGGGCTGTATAGGCAGATCCAGCCTCTGTATGCAGATAATATTCTTCAAACCCACCTCGCGTTCTCTTTAAAGGATACCTAAACTAAATGTGACATAATGAGATAGACATGTGTATGTACAATGCCTAGCACACAAATAACTATGCCGTGTTCCTTTTTCTATTTCTCTGCCTGAAAGAGTTAAATATCAGGTATGTAAGTGGCTGACTCAGTCCTGACTCAGACAGGAAGTGACTACAGTGTGACCCTCACTGATAAGAAATTCCTCTTTTTTACCTCTTTCTTGCTCTCAGAAGCCATTTTCTGCTAGGAAAGTGTTTTATAGTTGGAATTTCTTATCAGTGAGGGTCACACTGTAGTCACTTCCTGTCTGAGTAAGGACTGAGTCAGCCACTTGCATACCTTATATTTAACTCTTTCGGGCAGAGAAAAAAAAGGAACACAGCATAGTTATTTGTGTGCTAGGCACTGTACATACACATGTCTATCTCATTTATGTCACATTTCAGTTCGGGTATCCTTTAAAGCAAGGGATTTGATTGGTCACTCTGTGCAGCTGCACCACTTCTGTACCAGATTTTCTCAAGTTCTCTTTGCATTGGATTTGATAACTATGCAGCAGTATCATAATTCAGCTATGCACTGAAAAAAGCAAAGACTCCAAAATGGCTGTATGCATGTTGGATATATACTGTATGGCTCTGAAGTGAATGTGTAACCCTCTAAAAGAGGGTCCCAAGATTTTCCCAATGTAGTTCTATGCGTGAGCTAACTTTAGCATCTAAGGCTAAATTTCGCCTTAGATGTTAGCCTAATGGAACCAAAACGGCGCATGGGACTACAGTGGAGCAAGTAAGGCAGAGGCAACCCAGCCGGACAGTGACCGTAGGCCAGAGGCAGCGTGCACAGAGTACATCCAAGCTAGTCCGGACAGAAAGGACCCCGGCAGCCAGATGAGTATGGGCCTGAGAGCCAACTACAAGTTACAGTGTGTGTTCAGTTAGTAGCCAGTCTTCAGCGGAGGCTTGCTGAGATAGAAATATAGCAACCCAGAACCTGAAGAGGCCAAGTTTGTTCAAAGTGCTGTTACTAGAGACTGTTTGTGTGCAAAAGCTTTAAACGTACAGAGAACTTGTGTTGTTGATACAGTTGTTGATGCAAGATAGAGCTACCCAGCTAAGGTAAAGACATCTTCTGCTGTTATGAAGTGTATTAAGTGTAAAGGCCTTGCTGTCACTAAGATACATTAACAGCCTCTACAAGTACCCCACAGAGCTGACACAGCCCCCTGCTTGCATTAAGTCCTGGTATAGAGACATTGTTCCTGTCAAGTCCATTTCAAGTCAAGAGTTAAAGTTCGTGTGCTCTTCTGTGCTATGTTCTGAAGTGTTACTAAGAGTTTGATACAAGAAGTGAACCAAAATGTGATTTATGCATATTACCTAAGTACACGGTCCTAAAGAAACCGCAAATTACTAAGGCCGTGAGAGTAAAGAGAACCTGACAGTATTAAAATAAGATAAATGAAAAGAGGAGGGGTTGCATTCCATCTTGTGATACTAAAGATGTGCTACAGTGAGAAGTGAACTGACATCTGACCAAGATACAGAGTTAACTTACTTGGAGTACAAGTTTTGCGACAACTCTAAATTAGAGCTTATTCAGCCTAAAAGTCAAAGTGCACTAAAATAGAGTTATATTGTGGGATAGTGATTTGGGTGGCATAGCTGGGTGCACTGGTCACTTTCTGGGCAATTTAAATCATGTCTTTTTGATAAATAAAATTTATATTGTTTTTTCAGTAAAAAATACTTTTGTGGGTTACTGGTGTGTAACATCCACTGTTTATTTCCTTCCTAAGTGTTTCAGATATTGCATTGGTCACTTTATATTTTATTTTGTTTACTTTTATTTGCCTAATACTTTTTGATTATTTGATTGATATTTTATTTTGTTTGTTGTTTTGGGAGGCGGCTCTATCCAGACAGGTGTGTTAAGTGTAAAGTGGGTTTGGTGGGATATTACCAAGGGTAAAGAGTTTGAGAGAGCTGAGCAAAGTGAACATCCTTTTGGGATCACCCAACGAACTGTGAAACTGTACAGTACCATCTTGAAGACTGTCACGAGTTCCCCAGGTTTTGCTGAGCAATATAGCTTGGAATTGGTTACAAGGGACTAGAGATGGCCTGAATGGTTCGCCGGCAAACGGCTTCCGGCAAACTTCCGTGGTTCGCGATCGCAGAGAACCGCAAACTTTTCCGGAAGTTCGGTTCGCCCCCATAATACACCATTAGGGTCAACTTTGACCCTCTACATCACAGTCAGCAGGCACATTGTAGACAATCAGGCTACATTCCCTCCTGGAGCCACTCCCCCCCTTATAAAAGGCAGGCACCGCCAGCCATTATACTTACTTGTGTGCCTGCAGTAAATAGAGAAGGGACAACTGCTGTAGACTCTCTCACAGGTAAAGATTAGTTAGGCTCTTGTAGGCTTGTTAGCTTGCTCCTTGCTGATTCTTATTGCTAAAATAGCACCCCACAACAGCTCTTTTGAGAGCTAATCTTTTTCTTGTGATCTATTTTTTTTTCTTCTGTGTGCGTCCCACTGACACTTGTGTTGCATAGACACCCTTGATAATTCATACTGTGTGTGTGCCACTGCCAGGCCCAGCACATTCAGTGACTACCTGTGTGTGTGACAGGTGCACATTACCCATCACTGCCTATACCTACCTGTTGTTCACTGTGCACCCACCCACGTCAGCGCACGCAGTGTCACTGTGCCTGCCCGATACCTGTCTGTGTGTGACAGGTGCACATTGTAATACCCAGTACTGCATATACTTACCTACCGGTTGTTCACTGTGCACCCACGCACCTACGCGAGCGCACGCAGTGTCACTGTGCCTGTCCGCTACCTGTCTGTGTGTGACAGGTGCACATTGTACTACCCAGTACTGCATATACCTACCTACCTGTTGTTTACTGTACTCTAATTACACTCCCTGATTGATGTATACACATGCAAGATGTTTTAAAGCACTTTAGGCCTGCAATTGAGCATTCAATGTGATTTTTGCCCTTAAAACGCTGCTTTGAGCCCAATCTGGATTTTTCCCACGGACCTTTGGCATGTATCGCACTCCGCCATGCCCCCCTCCAGGTGTTAGGCCCCTTGAAACATCTTTTCCATCACTTTTGTGGCCAGCATAAATGTTTCTAGTTTCAAAGTTCCCCTGCCCATTGAAGTCTATTGCGGTTCACGAAAGTTTGCGCGAACCGAACTTCCGCAGTAGGTTTGCGAACCAAAAATTGTAGGTTCGGGCCATCTTTACAGGGGATTGAGGACTGTTTAGGAACTGAATTGCTCAGTAGACCATCCCCTTCCCCATTCAATGGTACTGTGATGTAAACATGCTGTGAAGTGGTTGATTATTGTACAAGAAGACCTTTGTAGCTCAACTTTCATATATAATTTGTATGTAGCTTAACCTTTTTTATTCCACAGCATTTACTGGTGCACCGGCTCTGAAGACTAGGAGATTGTGTATTTTGACCTGTTATGTGCAAGGGAGGTGTATTGTGTTGTTGAAGTGTTACGGGTTGATTGAAGCTACAGTGACCGCCGTTAGGTCACAAATAAATCTTTGATAATTTCGTCAGTGTCTGGTGGAATCCTCTCAGCCAGAGCCCAGTGCTAACGGATAAATCGGGTTACAAATGTGTTTGGCTTTTATGAGCATAAACAGATGTTTTGCATAATTATGAGTTATGCATCATGGGAGATCTTTATTGTGCACCTAAAGTTGAATTATTCCAGATACTGTACCTTCTGTATCAAGGTTTATATTAAACATGGCTTTTTAAGTAAAAGGTTTTTTTTGTCTCTTTGAAATCCTTATACTTACCTAGTGGTTCTGAGTCATCATGAGTTATAAAAACGCACCAACACTTTTGCACATAACAGGTGGGGGCCCTGAGCTCTGCCACCACTTGAGACCCCCCCAAACCCGCATGCAACACCAAAGGGGGGAGCGCAGGCAAGCTCCGGAGCTGCCTGCTACCACTGTCTATGGCTGCAGACTCAGGTGTGAGTTATTTGCACCTTTTATTGGCTAACTGGCCATCTGCAGACCTATATAAATGGAAGAGAGCGGTCTGGAAGTAAGCATTTGTTGCTCTTATGTTCACCATGAATTATCTGGATTCCCTGTATAAGTAAGTAAAGACAGCATTATACTTAAACCTGGACTATCCACATGCAACAGGAAAAAACAAACTAAGATTCATTAGTAGTATTCTTACTGATCTGTATGTGGTGAAGAAACTGCTTCTCAGAGCTGGCAGCTACAATTGCACTGCCAGATAATGCATCTGCAAATATACCCCTGTGACATCGTTCTCTGAAGCTTTGTAATGCAAGAAAAGTATTTTCATTAGATTTTGATACAATCTGTTAGTACAACATTCAGCTTTAAAGGACAACTGAAGTGAAAATAATATGAAGGCTGCCATATTTATTTCCTTTTAACCAGTTCAGGACCATAGGCTTACACCCCCTAGTGACCAGGCTATTTTTTACAATTTAGTGCTCTGCGGCTCTAACTGCTCGCTGCAGAGCCATACAACTAAGCACGCAAGTGAATAACCCCCTTTTTTGCCCACCAACAGAGCTTTCTGTTGGTGGGCTGTGATCACTGCTGTGGTTTCTTTTTTTTTTAAATGTATTTAATTTTTTAAAAAGAAAGTTTTCTATTTTCTGTTTATTTTTATTTCCCCCCTCCCTCCGACATAGGCATCAGCCTATGAGAGTGGATCATGTTCGGAGCCTTTCCAGGGGACAGCCGAGTGACACGGCTGTTCCCAGTACAGCGTTACAGTAGATTGCAGCACTGTACAATGTAAATAGATGGCGGTTTCACCGTCTAACAGTCTGCTAGTGGTGATCGCCACTGGCAAACTGTTGACAGAGCGGAGCTCTGTCTCTCCCTGCTAATCTTCGCCCAACCCTCTTGACGCCTTTCGGCGTTGGGCGGTCCTGGGGCTGCCGCCTTCCCGACGCCTATAGGCATTTGGCTGTTGGGAAGGGGTTAAACAATACAAGTTGCCTGGCAGCCCTGCTGATCAAGGTATTGGCTGCAGTATCATCTGAATAACACCAGCAACAAGCACGTGGCTAATAGTGTCAGATCTGGCAATATTGTCAGAAACATCTGATCTGCATATCAACATAACAAGTGTTCAGGGTCTATGGCTAAAAATATCAGAGACAGAGGATCAGCAGGACAGCCAGGCAATGTGCATTGTTTAAAAGGATATGGCAGATGCCATATCCCTCTCGCTTCATTTGTCCTTTAAGTTAATTATATAGTTACTGTTACAGTTCAGGTCATTGAGCATTATTCTTTATGCCTGTGTTTGGAGCAAAGGGTTCTCTGCCAAGGAATTACAGCAGAGTGTTTTAAATGTACCACTTTTTAGGACCATCTCCTATAAAGACCTTTGTGATCATTCTTAATAAATGTCAACGTAAGAAAACAGAGCAGCCTTTACAATTCCCATTTCATTGTGCATTTACAGTAGTTTAGACATAGTATAGCAATTTAAGAATGGCCACTCAGCTCTACCATGTTCTGTGACAAATGAATTTATGATTTGTCATTCCAAGTGTGTGCACGGAAATCCTGGTGGCACCGGCATGTGACAGGATGTGGGTTTTCAATGCATGAAGGAAATGTTGTGAGACATTAATGAGACATCAAGATATCAAAAAGCACTTTACTTTACCAGCTTCCTACTTCTCAACTCTTATCTCTTATTACACGTCCACAATCTTTCCTTTCTAGACTAATGTTAGCAAGCCTTACGTGTTTTTACAGGGTTAGTCAGAGGGACACGTATGACTGAGGGACAGATTACAGATTGGTTTTAACCTCCTCTTCTCCCAAACATCTTACTTTTTGCAACACTGAACCAGGAACATCTATAACACTGCACAATGTTATATAACTCCCACCACTTACTCCAACACAAACAGATCTTATTTCACCGCTGGATGCTGAGTTGCTTCAATATTTGAAACGCATGTGAAGGTCTGGATTTACATCTCGCAGTCTATAGGCACAAAAGTTCTGGCACCCTAAACTCTGCCCTTCACTGATCCCACAACATGAACGTGAGTTCACTTGTCAAACCACAACAAGTGTGTTATCTGCCCCAGTCCCATCCAGCTCTATATTCCACATACACAGAGCCAGACTGGTGGCTACCAAGGGACCAAAGAGAGCTAGATGGACAGTTCCATCCAGCTTTCTATTCTACATGCACAGAGCCTGGCTGCTCACCACCACAATAGCTTAAAGAGATGGATTGACAGTTCCATCCACATCCAGCTCTCTATGCTGCATGCACAGAGCCTGGCTGGTCATTACCACCACAGTAGCTTAAAGAGATGGATTGACAGTACCATCCAGCTCTCTATGCTTCATGCCAAGCTAGTCACTACCAAGAGAGCATACTTGGGCATGGGAAGGCTGGATGTCAGAGTAATGATATCCATCATAAGTGAAATTAATCGCATGCTTTGTCCTATAAAATTAGAACATGGATATGAGGCATGGATATCTAAATAGCTTCCTGGGACATATAGTACAGCTTGCAAAAATAATTGTATTGTATTGTATTATATTATTATTTATTAACGTGTTCATGTAATACCCCCTCCCCCCAGCAAAAAAATAAATTAAGTAAATGAATAAATTATCTAAATTATCTAACTTCCACTCTACATATGATTTTTTTTTCTAGAAAAAGTGACTTTCAGCTCTAAACAAATGTGTTGTTACAAAGCACCATTGCTTGCACTCTTGGCTAGGCTAAGGTTTCTAGCAAAGGTAGAAGGGTGAGAATGTCGGCATTTCCAAGAAGAGGCAAAACGCTTTTCCTTCTGATTCTTTGAAGTTAGCATGTGGCAAACTCATTGAAAATATATTATGTGGAAAGCCTAGAAGTTGTTTCGGATTCACAGTTCAAATGGCATTGACACAATAAAGATGCATTCAAAAATATTTGAGGTTTTCTAGGCACTGGCTATTAATAAGCAGATGCGTGAATGAAGTGAGTCTCTTGGACATGTGTTTAAATAAGAAGTTGGGGGAGATGGCTCATAAAGGATAATGCAACAGCCAATGTCTACATTCCTCTTCTATGTAATGTCTGTGACTAGAAAGGTGGTATAAATAATGATTATTATCATAAAGACATTGCTGTCCTGACCAAAAAAACAAACTATGTTCAGCACATTATTAAGCCGACATATAATTTTACATCACTTTAAGGGATCCTGGTATTCTTTTCAAACTATTTTTTATGCCCAAGACAATTCTGCAAGGTTGAAGGAGACAGGAAAATTATTTGCCAGCAATAATGGATACTAAGGAAATTCCATTGCAACAGTATTTACCCCTTAACTCTGACAACTCACATGTGCAGTAGTAGGACCCCTATCTTTTCTGTGAAGCAGAAGCATGCCTTTAGGGCCTGAGACACCTCAACAACAGCCCAACGCAGACGGACATGTGAGCCGAACGCAATGTGAACAAGGCCTGATTGTGATTTTTTGAAAAAGACAATATGAACACTTTTTAAAAAAAAAATGGTCATACAGCGCTGATGGTCACAAAAGCACTCAAAGTGTGTCTCAGGCCTAACTGTTTGTTCAGCAGCATCAACATGAAACCCCCCTAACCCCTCCAACCCATAGGTGAGGAGTGTGATACTACTGCAACAAAGGGATTGATTACCTTTTCAAAATACATGGTAAATGCTTAAATATAGGAGGCGATTACGTGGAGAAAAAAATCTGAAGATATTTGTCTGAAATAAATTAAACAACAGGATTTCTTAATTGATTAAATGAAAATGGCTGTTACTTTCCAGATGACCCTCATACTTGACTGAGTACAGTACTTTATCTTTAGCAGGTAGTACTTCTTTTACATCAACTGGTTTGCAACTTTGCATCCATATAACAAAAACTACAGTATGGGCCAGTGCACACCAAAAACCTCTAGCAGATCGCAGATCTGCAAAACGCTAGAGATTTTTGAAGCAGAGTCTAGGCAAGTTTTCTTAACATGCCTAGCATTTTTTGGAGCATTTTGTGTAGCAGATTTCATATATTGTTACAGTAAAGCTATTACTGAACAGCTTCTGTAACAAAAACACCTGGAAATTCCGCCCAGATCTAGCGTTTTTCAGAGCGGTTTTCCACTTTCCTATACTTTAACATTGAGGCAGAAACGCCTCAGAAATCTAAAAAATGCTGCAGCCCCCCGAGTTTGCTTTTGGGGGAAAAATGAGCCGCTCTGGTGTGCATCATCCCATTCACTTTCATTAGCCAAGCGGTTTTCCCCCTGCAAGCATTTTAAAAAAAAGAACCGCTCTGGTGTGCACCAGCCCTTAGTGTGTGTGAATATATTTATATTCTCATTAAGAGAGCAAAGTACACACATACACTAGACTATTGTAGCTTTATGAAATATAATAGGTACAGGTAGACCCTGGTTAATGAACGAGCTAGGGACTGTAGGTTTGTTCTTACAGCACATCTTAAAGGGGAACTTCAGCCTAAACAAACATACTGTCATTAAGTTACATTAGTTATGTTAATTAGAATAGATAGGCAATATAATCTCTTACCCACCCTGTTTTAAAAGAACAGGCAAATGTTTGTGATTCATGGGGGCTGCCATCTTTGTTATGGGGGCAGCCATCTTTTTGGTTGAAAGGAGGTGACAAGGAGTAGGAGACACAGTTCCAACTGTCCTGTGTCCTGATCACCCCTCCCAGCTGTGTGCGCTAGGCTTCAAATGTCAAATTCAAAATGTAAAAAAAAAAAAAATTGCACCAAAACAGCAGAACGAGAACAACAAAATCAGAAATCCCATCATGCTTTGCACAGCATCAGGGGAAAAAAGCCCGGGCAGTTTTCTTCTGCGCAGCTAAAAATGAGACTTGTATAAGCGAAATAAAGTTCTGATGCTGTGAAACTGTTAAAGAAACACCAGGCCTTTTCAGTGCTGCTGAGTCGATTTTTAGTCCGGAGGTTCACTTTAAGTGTGGATGCCATATTTATTTCCTGGTAAAAAATACCAGTTGCCTAGCAGTCCTGCTGGTCTATTTGGCCGCAGGACTGTAGGTTTGTTCTTACAGCACATCTTATGGTGGATGCCATATTTATTTCCTGGTAAAAAATACCAGTTGCCTAGCAGTCCTGCTGGTCTATTTGGCCGCAGAAGTAGTAGGGTCTTTGGCTAATAGAATTAGGGGCAAAGGATCAGCAAGATAGCTGTAACGATCGGTGTAACACAGAGAGGGTCTGATTACCGGTGATCTGCAGTATCACCGAGAATGCAGAATATACCCGATTATTGATGATCTGCAGTATCACCGATAATCAGATATATCTACTAACCTCTGGACACCTGAGATGAGAGTGTTTGGGTGCAACAGTATACTTTGAGGAAAGCACCCAGGAAATATGAGCAAGACAGTAGGATCTACTGTGACGGGGTAGCTTCCTCCCACAAGCCTGCTAATCCCCAAGGGGCGGAGCCAGGCTGAGACAGTGGGAAGGACAGAACGTGAGTGACACCAGTGGAGGAGTGTCACTGACAGAGGAGATAGTTCTCGAGGTCGGACAAGCCAGGTCATAAACACACGGACAGATAAGGTACAGAGACAGTAGGCAGATACAGAATCCAGAGACTAGCCAGGTATCGGCAACAGAGAATCAGAAATACAAGGTACAAAATCAGAGATCAGGAGAATGGTCGGAAATGCAGAAGGTCATAACAGATAATCAACAATGTCTAAGCTTGAGTGTGAGCTCCACAATTCTCACACTCCAGGACTAACTAGATCATACAAATAATACAGATGGCACAGAATTCCTAGACTAAGGTGTGAGATCCGTAGCCGTCAACACCTTGGAAACTAGTCTAGATGACAATACAGATAGTAACAGAATTCCTAGGCTAAGGTGTGAGTTACGTGATCATCAACACCTTTGGAAACTGACTAATACACACAGATACTGACAAGGTCTGAGTGCTACCACGTAGTGATCGCAACGCCAGACGCCAGAGAAATGACCAGCACCCAGTATATATACACCAGCGCTCTCCAGCGCCTCCCTTAAGTGCTGGACCAATGAAAGTTGCTGCAATTGTCAGCTGACCGGCCTGGTCAGCTGACCTTCCTCTGACTGCCATAAAGGCCCAGCCTCTCTGCGCGCGCGCGTCCTCCTAAACCAGTGTGGACTATCAGTCCCAGCCACACCAGTCATGTGTTGTAATGTTGTTGCTGTATGGGATGCGGAATCCGCCGCCACGCTGTCTGACCGTGCGTCGTTTCCTCCGCATTCTGCCTTACTGAGAGAAGCAGGCCTATGCGAGCAACTAGCCGAATTGGATGCGGAATCCGGCGCCTTGTAGTTAGAGCATGCGGCGGTTTCTCCGCGTTCCAACTGCGTCCCAACAGCCATGTCAAACGCGGAATCAGCCGCCTCACTCTGAGTATTGGCGGCGGCTTTTCCGCGTTTTCTCACAATAGCCTCCATGTCTCTCAGTTCAGGTGTGCTTTAAGTTACATTTGAATACAAGTTGGAACACTGTGTCCTGCTGTGCCTCCAATGTCCCTGTGCTGCCTTCCAGAAGTGATTGCAGGATATTACAGTAACGCAACAACCCACCACTGCCGAAAGATAACAGAGCTCTGGTCGAGGAGACCTTCAGGTACCATTTCTGGAATTTCAAGATGGATGTTTACTATTTCAAGCAGCTTGCCAAATCTTCACTCACTGTGTGGGCTTGCATACAATAATATAACATGGGTAGCTCTAAAAAATAGTAATGTTTATTAAAAACAAATATTTGCGCAATAGAGGACTCTTCCTCGACCTCCTTCGAGGGAAACTTTCCACCTGGCTGCCGGTGCTTACCCCCTATGGTTCACCACTCCACACAAAACGATGAATTCAAACAAACGAGGGAAACACTCTTGCTTGGCAATACACCATATATTGTACACAACAGTACACTACAGTTGTACTGTTGTCTACAATATAAGGTATATTGCCAAGCAAGAGTGCTTCCCTCGTTTGTTTAAAAACAAATATTGCACAAGTAAGCCCAATGAGCATAACTAATCATTAGATTGCTTGCTTACGTGAACTACAGCAATGGATGAATGACAAGTGGCTGAAACTAAATGCAGACAAAACTGAAGTCCTTCTGATCGGGGGGCAGCACATGACAACAAAACAACTTAACTTGCAGTCTTCACCACTGGGAATAGGAGGCACGGATCTACGCAGATCCGATCATGAGCGTAGCCTGGGAGTTCTAATTGATGGGGATTTAAACTTCAGAACTCACATCCCTGCTGTGGTGAAATCATCCCATTTTCACCTTAACCTCCCTGGCGGTTAATTTTTTTTTTTCAAATAGGAAAAAATCCTTTTTTTTTTGTTTCATGCAAAGCTACCAGAGGGCACCACTAGAGGGCGCATGTGTCCCTCTAGTGCAGGGCTGCCCAATAGGTCGATCGCGATCTACCGGTAGATCGCGACCGCCTGATTGGTAGATCGCGGCCTCCTGGCCGCATCCCATTGAATTTTGTGGCCAGCAGCTGTAGAACGCGGCCGCTTGGCCACGTCCTATCAGATTCTGCTGCTGGCCGCTGATTTGTTCAGGAGAGGAGAGAGGCGCGGCTGAGAGGCCAGGGCGGCAGTGTCATGGCTGGGGGCGGCGCTGGAGACAACACTTCCGCCTCCTCTCACGCTGGCCGCTGGAGCGCTCCCTCAGCAGCCTGTGTGATGAAGGCTGCATGCACGAGGTGTCATGGCTGCGCGCACGAGGTGTCATGGCTGCCCGCATCGCTGCTGCACATGGCCTGTATGGGGAGGCCTGTACGGGGAGATGACAAGCCTCCACAGTTGAAGGGAGGTAAGTGATTACATGTGCCCGCCCTATACCTAACTAACCTGTACTGAAGAAGGCACATATACTTAGCTAACCTGTACTGAGGGGGACTTATACCTAGCTAACCTGTACTGAGGGGGACCTATACCTAGCTAACCTGTACTGAGGGGGACCTATACCTAGCTAACCTGTACTGAGGGGGAACTTTACCTAGCTAACCTGTACTGAGGGGGACCTATACCTAGCTAACCTGTACTGAGAGGGACCTATACCTAGCTAACCTGTACTGAGGGGGGACCTATACCTAGCTAACCTGTACTGAGGGGGACCTATACCTAGCTAACCTGTACTGAGGGGGACCTATACCTAGCTAACCTGTACTGAGGGGGACCTATACCTAGCTAACCTGTACTGAGGGGGACCTATACCTAGCTAACCTGTACCGAGGGAGACCTATACCTAGCTAACCTGTACTGAGGGGGACCTATACCTAGCTAACCTGTACTGAGGGGGACCTATACCTAGCTAACCTGTACTGAGGGGGACCTATACCTAGCTAACCTGTACTGAGGGGAACTATACCTAGCTAACCAGTACTGAGGGGAACTATACCTAGCTAACCTGTACTGAGGGGGACCTATACCTAGCTAACCTGTACGGAGGGGACCTATACCTAGCTAACCTGTACTGAGGGGACCTATACCTAGCTAACCTGTACTGAGGGGACCTATACCTAGCTAACCTGTACTGAGGGGAACTATACCTAGCTAACCTGTACTGAGGGAGACCTATACCTAGCTAACCTGTACTGAGGGGAACTATACCTAGCTAACCAGTACTGAGGGGAACTATACCTAGCTAACCTGTACTGAGGGGGACCTATACCTAGCTAACCTGTACTGAGGGGGACCTATACCTAGCTAACCTGTACTGAGGGGAACTATACCTAGCTAACCAGTACTGAGGGGAACTATACCTAGCTAACCTGTACTGAGGGGGACCTATACCTAGCTAACCTGTACGGAGGGGACCTATACCTAGCTAACCTGTACTGAGGGGACCTATACCTAGCTAACCTGTACTGAGGGGACCTGTACCTACCTACGTTTCGGGGGGGGGGTTGGTGCATTTAAAACGTCGGTAGATCTCCTGGCCTCGGCGAATTTTAAAGTTGCTCGCGAGCCGAAAAAGTGTGGGCACCCCTGCTCTAGTGCGATCGTCGCCGGCACTAATAGCAAACAGGGGAGCGCGTATATAACGCGTTCCCCTGTTTGGCTTCTCCTGTCGCCATGGCGACGATCGGAATGACGTCATGGACGTCAGCCGACGTCCTGACGTCAGGCGCACCCGATCCAGCCCATAGCGCTGCCCGGAACTCATTGGTCCGGGCAGCGCAGGGCTCTGGCGGGGGGGGGGGCCCTCTTTCGCCGCTGCGTGCGGGCGATCGCCGCAGAGCGGCGGCGATCAAGCTGTGCGCACGGCTGGCAAAGTGCTGGCTGCGCGCACAGCACTTTGAATGGGGCGAATCGCCCCAATAGAGCCGGAGAAATCCTCCTGCGCGGCATAGCCCGAGCTCAGCTCGGGCTTACCGCCAGGGAGGTTAATAACATTGCAAAAATCAAGCACCTCATCCCCCCCCCCAGAAGATCTACCAACTTTAGTTCATGCCTTCATTACCTCCCGACTGGACTACTGTAATGCTCTCTACACTGGCTTTCCAAAAAAGGACTTGTACCGCCTAAAGCTGATACAGAATACTGCTGCCAGACTGCTAACCAACCAACCAACCCCGTCACTGCCACATAACGCCAGTCCTGCACTCCCTTCACTGGCTACCTATAGAATGGAGGGTCCTATTCAAGATCAGCCTACTGACATGAAAGATATGTTGCAGCTGCGTAGCAATCCCCACAGTCTCAGATCCACAGGTTCTGATAATCTAGTCCTACCCAGAATCCACTTGGAAATGTTTGGTCCCAGAGCCTTCTGTCATGCTGCCCCTACGTTTTGGAACTGCTTACCTCAACAGATCAGGACAGCTCCATCCCTGGACGTGTTTAAATCCAGACTGAAAACCCACCTGTTTAGTTTGGCATTTGCAGAAATATAACTTTTGTTGTGTGAATACTTCATCCTACTACCAATTACTGAATCTGAGAGAGCCTAAGCGCTTTGAGTCCTATGGGAGAAAAGTGCTATAGAAATGTTATTGTATTGTATAGAATAAAGCTGTAATAAAGCTGTCACAAACCATGCTTTTGAACCATTCATATAACCAAACACACATGGAGTTCCTCCTTATTATGGAAAAAAACTTGTTTAACTACCTAACGACTGCGTCACGCCAATGGGCGTGAACGCGGCGGCAGCCCCAGTACCGCCTAACGGCAATTGGCGTCAGGTCCTGAAGCCGGCTACTGAAGGAGATCGCGCGCAGGGTGCGCGCGCATCTCCTTCTCGGGGGGTGGAGATCTGCCCCGCCTTCAGTTTCGGGAGACTGTTAGACGGCGTAATCGTCATTAAAAAAAAGGCCTGGTCTTTAGCACTGTGGTCCTCAAGTGGTTAAAGAGGAATTGTCGCGAAAATCTTAAAATTTAAAACACATAAAAATAAGAAGTACATTTCTCCCGGAGTAAAATGAGCCATAAATTACTTTTCAACTATGTTGCTGTCACTTACAGTAAGTAGTAGAAATCTGACATTACCAACAGATTTTGGACTAGCCCATCTTCTCATAGGGGGGTTCTCAAGGTTTTCTTTATTTTTAAAAGCACTTAGTTAACCACTTCCCGACCGCCGTATGTACAAGTGGCGGCCGGGAAGTGCACCCCGCAAGGACCGCCGTATAGACAAATGGCGGCGGTCCTTGTAGGGGCATGGGCGGAGCGATCGCGTCATCCGTGACGCGATCCTCCGCCTCCACCTGGCGCCGCTCACCCGCCGCAACATCCCGCCGGCCATACGGAAGCGCCGGCGGGATGTTAACCCGACGATCGCCGCATACAAAGTGTATAATACACTTTGTAATGTTTACAAAGTGTATTATACAGACTGCCTCCTGCCCTAGTGGTCCCAGTGTCCGAGGGACCACCAGGGCAGGCTGCAGCCACCCTATGTCGCACCAAGCACACTGATTTCCCCCCCCCCCCCCCCCCGCCCCAGATCGCCCACAGCACCCATCAGACCCCCCCCCCCCCCCCTGCCCACCCCCCAGACCCATGTTTGCACCCAATCACCCCCCTAATCACCCATCAATCACTCCCTGTCACTAACTGTCAACGCAATTTTTTTTTATTCCCCCCCCCTGCCCCCTGCTCCCTCCTGATCACCCCCCACCCCTCAGATTCTCCCCAGACCCCCCCCCCCCCATGTACTGTATGTATCTATCCCCCCTGATCACCCGTCAATCACCTGTCAATCACCCGTCAATCACCCGTCAATCACCCCCTGTCACTGCCACCCATCAATCAGCCCCTAACCTGCCCCTTGCGGGCAATCTGATCACCCCCCCCCCACACCAATAGATCGCCCGCAGATCCGACATCAGATCACCTCCCAAATCCATTGTTTACATCTATTCTCTCCTCTAAACACCCACTAATTACCCATCAATCACCCATCAATCACCCCCTATCACCACCTGTCACTTTTACCTATCAGATCAGACCCTAATCTGCCCCTTGCGGGCACCCAATCACCCGCCCACACGCTCAGATTGCCCTCTGACCCCCCCTTATCAATTCGCCAGTGCATTAATTACATCTGTTCTTCCCTGTAATAACCCACTGATCACCTGTCAATCACCTGCCAATCACCAATCACCCCCTGTCACCCCCTGTCACTGCCACCCATCAATCAGCCCCTAACCTGCCTCTTGCGGACAATCTGATCACCCACCCACACCATTAGATCGCCCGCAAACCCGCCGTCAGATTACCTCCCAAATGTATTGTTTACATGTTATCTGGTGTAAACATCCACTAATCACCCATCAATCACCCATCAATCACCCCCTATCACCACCTGTCACTGTTACCTATCAGATCAGACCCTAATCTGCCCCTTGCGGGCACCCAATCACCCGCCCACACGCTCAGATTGCCCTCAGACCCCCCCCCCCCCCCTTATCAATTCGCCAGTGCATTAATTACATCTGTCCTTCCCTGTAATAACCCACTGATCACCTGTCAATCACCTGCCAATCACCTATCACCCATCAATCACCCCCTGTCACTGCCACCCAACAATCAGCCCCTAACCTGCCCCTTGCGGGCAATCTGATCACCCACCCACACCAATAGATCGCCCGCAGATCCGACATCAGATCACCACCCAAGCGCAGCGTTTACATCTATTCTCTCCTCTAAACACCCACTAATTACCCATCAATCACCCCCTATCACCACCTGTCACTGTTACCCATCAGATCAGACCCTAATCTGCCCCTTGCGGGCACCCAATCACCCGCCTACACGCTCAGATTGCCCTCAGACCCCCTTTATCAATTCGCCAGTGCAATATTTACATCTGTTCTCCCCTGTAATAACCCACTGATTACCTGTCAATCACCTATCAATCACCCATCAATCACCCCCTGTCACTGCCACCCATCAATCACCCCCTGTCACTGCCACCCATCAATCACCCCCTGTCACTGCTACCCATCAATCACCCACTGTCACTGCCACCCATCAATCAGCCCCTAACCTGCCCCTTGCGGGCAATCTGATCACCCACCCACACCAATAGATCGCCCGCAGATCCGACGTCCGATCACCTCCCAAGTGCAGTGTTCACATCTGTTCTCTACCCTAAACACCCACTAATTACCCATCAATCACCCCCTGTCACTGCTACCTATCAGATTAGACCCCTATCTGCCCCTAGGGCACTCAATCACCCGCCCACACCCTCAGAATGCCCTCAGACCCCAGCCCTGATCACCTCGCCAGTGCATTGCTTGCATCTATTCCCCCCTCTAATCACACCTTGAGACACCCATCAATCACCACCTGTCACCCCCTAGCCCACCTACCCATCAGATCAGGCCCTAATTTGCCCCGTGTGGGCTCCTGATCACTCGGCCAAACCCTCAGATCCTTCTCAGACCCCCTTCCGTTCACCTCCCCAGTGCATTGATTGCATCTATTTTCCCCTCTAACCACCCCCTGAGACACCCATCAATCACCTCCTGTCACCCCCCTAGCACTCCTATCCATCAGATCAGGCCCAATACAACCTGTCATCTAAAAGGCCACCCTGCTTATGACCGGTTCCACAAAATTCGCCCCCTCATAGACCACCTGTCATCAAAATTTGCAGATGCTTATACCCCTGACCAGTCATTTTGAGACATTTGGTTTCCAGACTACTCACGGTTTGGGGCCCGTAAAATGCCAGGGCGGTATAGGAACCCCACAAGTGACCCCATTTTAGAAAAAAAGACACCCCAAGGTATTCTGTTAGGTGTATGACGAGTTCATAGAAGATTTTATTTTTTGTCAAAAGTTAGCGGAAATTGATTTTTATTGTTTTTTTTTTCACAAAGTGTCATTTTCCACTAACTTGTGACAAAAAATAAAATCTTCTATGAACTCACCATAAACCTAACGGAATACCTTGGGGTGTCTTCTTTCTAAAATGTGGTCACTTGTGGGGTTCCTATACTGCCCTGGCATTTTAGGGGCCCTAAACCGCGAGGAGTAGTCTAGAAAACAAATGCCTCAAAATGACCTGTGAATAGGAAGTTGGGCCCCTTAGCGCACCTAGGCTGCAAAAAAGTGTCACACATGTGGTACCGCCGTACTCAGAAAAAGTAGTATAATGTGTTTTGGGGTGTATTTTTACACATACCCATGCTGGGTGGGAGAAATTTCTATGTAAATGGACAATTGTGTGTAAAAAAATCAAACAATTGTCATTTACAGAGATATTTCTCCCACTTAGCATGGGTATGTGTAAAAATACACCCCAAAACACATTATACTACTTCTCCTGAGTACGGCGGTACCACATGTGTGGCACTTTTTTACACCCTAAGTACGCTAAGGGGCCCAAAGTCCAATGAGTACCTTTAGGATTTCACAGGTCATTTTGCGACATTTGGTTTCAAGACTACTCCTCACGGTTTAGGGCCCCTAAAATGCCAGGGCAGTATAGAAACCCCACAAATGACCCCATTCTAGAAAGAAGACACCCAAAGGTATTCCGTTAGGAGTATGGTGAGTTCATAGAAGATTTTATTTTTTGTCACAAGTTAGCGGAAAATGACACTTTGTGAAAAAAAACAATTAAAATCAATTTCCGCTAACTTGTGACAAAAAAATAAAAACTTCTATGAACTCACCATACTCCTAACGGAATACCTTGGGGTGTCTTCTTTCTAAAATGGGGTCATTAGTGGGGTTCCTATACTGCCCTGGCATTTTAGGGGCCCTAAACCGTGAGGAGTAGTCTTGAAACAAAAATGACCTGTGAAATCCTAAAGGTACTCATTGGACTTTGGGCCCCTTAGCGCAGTTAGGGTGCAAAAAAGTGCCACACATGTGGTATTGCCGTACTCAGGAGAAGTAGTACAATGTGTTTTGAGGTGTATTTTTACACATACCCATGCTGGGTGGGAGAAATGCCTCTGTAAATGACAATCTTTTGATTTTTTTACACACAATTGTCCACCCCAAGGTATTCCGTTAGGAGTATGGTGAGTTAATAGAAGATTTTATTTTTTGACACAAGTTAGTGGAAAATGACACTTTGTGAAAAAAACAATAAAAATCAATTTTCCGCTAACTTTTGACAAAAAATAAAATCTTCTATGAACTCACCATACTCCTAACGGAATACCTTGGGGTGTCTTCTTTCTAAAATGGGGTCATAAAATGGTGAGTTCATAGAAGATTTTATTTTTTGTCACAAGTTAGCGGAAAATGACACTTTGTGAAAAAAAACAATTAAAATCAATTTCCGCTAACTTGTGACAAAAAAATAAAAACTTCTATGAACTCACCATACTCCTAACGGAATACCTTGGGGTGTCTTCTTTCTAAAATGGGGTCATTAGTGGGGTTCCTATACTGCCCTGGCATTTTAGGGGCCCTAAACCGTGAGCAGTAGTCTTGAAACAAAAATGACCTGTGAAATCCTAAAGGTACTCATTGGACTTTGGGCCCCTTGACACAAGTTAGTGGAAAATGACACTTTGTGAAAAAAACAATTAAAATCAATTTTCCGCTAACTTTTGACAAAAAATAAAATCTTCTATGAACTCACCATACTCCTAACGGAATACCTTGGGGTGTCTTCTTTCTAAAATGGGGCCATTTGTGGGGTTCCTATACTGCCCTGGCATTTTAGGGGCCCTAAACCGTGAGGAGTAGTCTGGAAATCAAATTCCGCAAAATGACCTGTGAAATCCTAAAGGTACTCATTGGACTTTGGGCCCTTTAGCACAGTTAGGGTGCAAAAAAGTGCCACACATGTGGTATCGCCGTACTCGGGAGAAGTAGTATAATGTGTTTTGAGGTGTATTTTTACACATACCCATGCTGGGTGGGAGAAATAACTCTGTAAATGGACAATTGTGTGTAAAAAAAATTAACAAATTGTCATTTACAGAGATATTTCTCCCACCCAGCATGGGTATGTGTAAAAACACACCCCAAAACACATTATACTACTTCTCCTGAGTACGGCAATACCACATGTGTGGCACTTTTTTGCAGCCTAACTGCGCTAAAGGGGTCCAAAGTCCAATGAGCACCTTTAGGCTTTACAGGGGTGCTTACAATTTAGCACCCCCCAAAATGTCAGGACAGTAAACACACCCCACAAATGACCCCATTTTGGAAAGTAGACCCTTCAAGGTATTCAGAGAGGGGCATGGTGAGTCCGTGGCAGATTTCATTTTTTTTTGTCGCAAGTTAGAAGAAATGGAAACTTTGTTTTTTTTTTTGTCACAAAGTGTCATTTTCCGCTTACTTGTGACAAAAAATAATATCTTCTATGAACTCACCATGCCTCTCAGTGAATACTTTGGGATGTCTTCTTTCCAAAATGGGGTAATTTGGGGGTTATTTATACTATCCTGGAATTCTAGCCCCTCATGAAACATGACAGGGGGTCAGAAAAGTCATAGATGCTTGAAAATGGGAAAATTCACTTTTTGCACCATAGTTTGTAAACGCTATAACTTTTACCCAAACCAATAAATATACGCTGAATGGGGTTTTTTTTTATCAAAAACATGTTTGTCCACATTTTTCGCGCTGCATGTATACAGAAATTTTACTTTATTTGAAAACTGTCAGCACAGAAAGTTAAAAAAATCATTTTTTTGCCAAAATTCATGTCTTTTTTGCTGAATATAATAAAAAGTAAAAATCGCAGGAGCAATCAAATAGCACCAAAAGAAAGCTTTATTAGTGACAAGAAAAGGAGCCAAAATTCATTTAGGTGGTAGGTTGTATGAGCGAGCAATAAACCGTGAAAGCTGCAGTGGTCTGAATGGAAAAAAAGTGGCCGGTCCTTAAGGGGTAGAAAGCCCTAGGTCCTTAAGTGGTTAATGGCAGTTGCTCCGTCCAACTGCCAAAATAGTGTGCAGCGAGCGGGGAGGCTGGTCAGCATCTTTGTATAAATCTTTTTCAGGGAATGTCTTTATAAAGAATACAGGCCATGCTGATAATCCCTCATGAAGAGATGGACTAACCCAAAACCTGCCGGTAATGTCAGATTCTACTACTTACTGTAAGTGACTGCAACATTGGAGAAAAGTAATTTATGGCTCATTTACTCTGGGAGAAATGTACTTCTTATTTATATGTGTTTTAAATTTTAAGAGTTCCTCTTTAACCACTTACGGACCACAGTCTTTTCGCCCCTTAAGGACCAGAGCCTTTTTCTCCATTCAGACCACCGCAGCTTTCACGGTTTATTGCTCGGTCATACAACCTACTATCTAAATAAATGTTACCTCCTTTTCTTGTCACTAATACAGCTTTCTTTTGGTGCTCATTGCTGCTGCAAGTTTTAGTTTTTATTACATTCATCAAAAAAGACATGAATTTTGTCAGAAAAAAAAGATTTATTTTTTTTACTTTCTGTGCTGACGTTTTTCAAATGAAGTAAAATTTCTGTATACATGTTTGTCCAAATTTATTGTGCTACATGTCTTTGATAAAAAAAAAAAAAAAACATTCAGTGTATATTTATTGGATGGGTAAAAGTTATAGCGTTTACAAACTATGGTGCCAAAAGTGAATTTTCCCATTTTGAAGCATCTCTGACTTTTCTGAGCACCTGTCCCAAAGTATTCACTGAAAGGCATGGTGAGTTCAAAGAAGATTTTATTTTTTGTCACAAGTTAGCGGAAAATGACACAGACAAAAAAAATAAAAAGTTTCCATTTCTGCTAACTTGTGACAAAAAAAAAAAAAAAATGAAATCTGCCACGAACTCATCATGCCCCTTTGTGAATACCTTGAAGTGTCTACATTCCAAAATGGGGTCATTTGTGGGGTGTGTTTACTGTCCTGGCATTTTAGGGGGTGCTAAATTGTAAGCACCCCTGTAAAGCCTAAAGGTGCTTATTGGACTTTGGGCCCCTTAGCGCAGTTAGGCTGCAAAAAAGTGCCACATATGTGGTATTGCCGTACTCTGGATAAGTAGTATAATGTGTTTTGGGGTGTATTTTTACACATACCCATGCTGGGTGGGAGAAATATCTCTGTAAATGACAATGTTTTGATTTGTTTTACACACAATTGTCCATTTACAGAGATATTTCTCCCACTCAGCATGGGTATGTGTAAAAATACACCCCAAAACACATTATACTACTTCTCCTGAGTACGGCGATACCACATGTGTGGCAATTTTTTGCACCCTAACTGCGCTAAGGGGCCCAAAGTCCAATGAGTACCTTTAGGCTATCACAGGTAATTTTGTGACATTTGGTTTCAAGACTACTCCTCACGGTTTAGAGCCCCTAAAATGCCAGGGCAGTATAGGAACCCCACTAATGACCCCATTTTAGAAAGAAGACACCCCAAGGTATTCCGTTAGGAGTATGGCGAGTTCATAGAAGATTTTATTTTTTGTCACAAGTTAGCGGAAATTGATTTTAATTGTTTTTTTTTTCACAAAGTGTCATTTTCCGCTAACTTGTGACAAAAAATAAAATCTTCTATAAACTCACCATAAACCTAAAGGAATACCTTGGGGTGTCTTCTTTCTAAAATGGGGTCAATTGTGGGGTTCCTATACTGCCCTGGCATTTTAGGGGCCCTAAGCCGTGAGGAGTAGTCTTGAACCCAAATGTCTCAAAATGACCTGTGAAATCCTAAAGCTACTCATTGGACTTTGGGCCCCTTAGCACAGTTAGGCTGCAAAAAAGTGCCACACATGTGGTACTGCAGTACTCATACTACTTCTTCTAAGATGCGTTGTGGTGTATTTTTACACATACCCATGCTGGGTGGGAGAAATATCTCTGTAAATGACAAATTTTTGATTTTTTGTACACACAATTGTCCATTTACAGAGAGATTTCTCCCACCCAGCATGGGTATGTGTAAAAATACACCCCAAAACACATTATACTACTTCTCCTGAGTACGGCGATACCACGTGTGACACTTTTTTGCAGCCTAGGTGCACCAAGGGGCCCAACGTCCTATTCACAGGTCATTTTGAGGCATTTGGTTTGTAGACTACTCCTCATGGTTTAGGGCCCCTAAAATGCCAGGGCAGTATAGGAACCCCACAAGTGACCCCATTTTAGAAAGAAGACACCCCAAGGTATTCCGTTAGGTTTATGGTGAGTTCATAAAAGATTTTATTTCTTTGTCACAAGGTAGTGGAAAATGACACTTTGTGAGAAAAACAATAAAAATCAATTTCCGCTAACTTTTGACAAAAAATAAAATCTTCTATGAACTCGTCATACACCTAACAGAATACCTTGGGGTGTCTTTTTTCTAAAATGGGGTCACTTGTGGGGTTCCTATACTGCCCTGGCATTTTAGGGGCCCAAAACCGTGAGTAGTCTGGAAATTAAATGTCTCAAAATGACTGTTCAGGGGTATAAGCATCTGCAAATTTTGATGACAGGTGGTCTATGAGGGGGCGAATTTTGAGGAACTGGTCATAAAACAGGGTGGCCTCTTAGATGACAGGTTGTATTGGCACTGAAGTGCAGGAAGCGCAGGATGTTCTCAAATCGTGACCTGGACATAACAGCAGCAGAACATGGGAATGTGATTGATGGGTGTCTCAGGGGGTGATTAGAGGGGAAAATTGATGCAATCAATGTACTGGGGAGGTGATCGGAAGGAGGTTTGAGGGGGATCTGAGGGTTTGGCCGAGTGATCAGGAGCCCACACGGGGCAAATTAGGGCATGATCTGATGGGTAGGTGTGCTAGGGGGTGACAGGAGGTGATTAATGGGTGTCTCAAGGTGCGATTAGAGGGGGGAATAGATGCAAGCAATGCACTGGCGAGGTGATCAGGGCTGGGGTCTGAGGGCGTTCTGAGGGTGTGGGCGGGTAATTGGGTGCCCAAGGGGCAGATTAGGGACTGATCTGATGGGTAGCAGTGACAGGTGGTGACAGGGGGTGATGGATGGGTGATCAGTGGGTGATTGGATGGCAGAACAGATGTAAACAATGCACTTTGGAGGTGATCTGAGGGTGGGTCTGCGGGCAATCTGATGGTGTGGGTGATCTGATGCCCGTAAGAGGCAGGTTAGGGTCTGATCTGATGGGTGGCCGTGACAGGTGGTGAAGGGGTGATTGCCGGGTGATTGACAGGTGATTACAGGGGAGAATAGATTTATACAGTACACAGGTGGGGGGAGGTCTGGGGGGGTCTGAGGTTGTTCTAAGGGTGTGGGCAGGTGATTGGGTGCCCTAGGGGCAGATAGGGGTCTGATCTGATGGGTAGCAGTGATAGGTGGTGACAGGGGGTGATTGATGGGTGATTAGATGGCAGAACAGATGTAAACAATGCACTTTGGAGGTGATCTGAGCGTGGGTCTGCGGGCGATCTGATGGTGTGGGTGGGTGATCAGATGCCCGTAAGTGGCAGGTTAGGGTCTGATCTGATGGGAGGCAGTGACAGGTGGTGACGGGGTGATTGCCAGGTGATTGCCAGGTGACTGACAGGTGATTAAAGGGGAGAATAGATGTATACAGTACACCGGGGGGGGGAGGTCTGAGGTCGTTCTGAGGGTGTGGGCGGGTGATTGGGTGCCCTAGGGGCAGATAGGGGTCTGATCTAATGGGTAGCAGTGACAGGTGGTGACAGGGGGTGATTGATGAGTGATTGATGGGTGATCAGTGGGTGATTAGATGACAGAACAGATGTAAACAATGCACTTTGGAGGTGATCTGATGGTAGGTCTGCGGGCGATCTGATGGTGTGGGAGGGTGATCAGATGCCCGTAAGAGGCAGGTTAGGGTCTGATCTGATAGGTGGCAGTGACAGGTGGTGATTGACAGGTGAATGACAGGTGATTGACAGGGGAGGATAGATGTATACAGTATACGGGGGAGGGGGGTCTGGGGAGGATCTGAGAGTGTGTGTGTGTGTGGGGGGGGGTGATCAGGAACCCCCAGGGGGCAGTTTAGGGACCAATTAAAAATATAGCGTTGACAGTGACAGGGAGTGATTGATGGGTGATTAGGGGGGGGGTGATTGGGTGCAAACAGGGGTCTGAGGGGTGGGCAGGGGGGGGGGCTGAGGGGTGCTGTGGGCGATCAGAGGGAAGAGGGGGGGGGGGCAGATCAGTGTGCTTGGGTGCTTACCTGTGTGGCTGCAGCCTGCCCTGGTGGTCCCTCGATCACTGGGACCACCAGGGCAGGAGGCAGCCTGTATAATACGCTTTGTATACATTACAAAGCATATTATACATGTTTATTGCGGCGATCCGGTAGTTAGTGACCAGCCAGTGCTTCTGAACGGTCGGCGGGTTACTGCGCGAGGGGGACGGAGCCTGTCGCCGGCGGCTGATCGCGTCACAAATGACGCGATCGCCGCATAACCACGCCCGCCGCCGGGCATATTGCGGTCGTTTGGGCCCAGCCCTTGCCGCCGCCCATCGGCTGTGGGCGGTCGGCAAGTGGTTAAGTTCCTCTTTAAGTAAATGGTTTCTCCAAAAATGCACATATAAGCTATTAAGGTTCCTCTAGCTTTACAGTTACTACAGTGGCTTGCAAAAGTATTCAGCCCCCTTGACGTTTTCCACATTTTGTCACATTACTGCCACAAACATGAATCAATTTTATTGGAATTCCATGTGAAAGACCAATACAAAGTGGTGTACACGTGAGAAGTGGAACGAAAATCATACATGATTCCAAACATATTTTACAAATCAATAAATGGAAAGTGGGGTGTGCGTAATTATTCAGCCCCCTTTGGTCTCAGTGCAGTCAGTTGCTCATAGACATTGCCTGATGGGTGCTAATGACTAAACAGAGTGCACCTGTGTGTAATCTAATGTCGGTACAAATACAGCTGCTCTGTGACGGCCTCAGAGGTTGTCTAAGAGAATATTGGGAGCAACAACACCATGAAGTCTAAAGAACACACCAGACAGGTCAGGGATAAAGTTATTGAGAAATTTAAAGCAGGCTTAGGCTACAAAAAGATTTCCAAAGCCTTGAACATCCCACGGAGCACTGTTCAAGCGATCATTCAAAAGTGGAAGGAGTATGGCACAACTGTAAACCTACCAAGACAATGCCGTCCACCTAAACTCACAGGCCGAACAAGGAAAACGCTGATCAGAAATGCAGTCAAGAGGCCCATGGTGACTCTGGACGAGCTGCAGAGATCTACAGCTCAGGTGGGGGAATCTGTCCATAGGACAACTATTAGTCATGCACTGCACAAAATTGGCCTTTATGGAAGAGTGGCAAGAAGAAAGCCATGGTTAACAGAAAAGCATAAGAAGTCCCATATGCAGTTTGCCACAAGCCATGTGGGGGACATAGCAAACATGTGGAAGAAGGTGCTCTGGTCAGATGAGACCAAAATGGAACTTTTTGGCCAAAATGCTATGTGTGGCAGAAAACTAACAATGCACATCACTCAGAACACACCATCCCCACTGTCAAATATGGTGGTGGCAGCATCATGACCTGGGGTTGCTTCACTTCAGCAGGGACAAGGAAGCTGGTCAAAGTTGATGGGAAGGTGGATGGAGCCAAATATAGGGCAATCTTGGAAGAAAACCTCTTGGAGTCTGCAAAAGACTTGAGACTGGGGCGGAGGTTCAACTTCCACCAGGACAATGACCCTAAAGATAAAGCCAGGGCAACAATGCAATGGTTTAAAAGAAAACATATCCATGTGTCAGAATGGCCCAGTCGAAGTCCAGATCTTAATCCAATCGAGAATCTGTGGCAAGATCTGAAAACTGCTGTTCACAAACACAGTCCATCTAATGTGACTGAGCTGGAGCTGTTTTGTGAAGAAGAATGGGCAAGGATTTCAGTCTCTAGATGTGCAAAGCTGGTAGAGAGACATACCCTGAACGACTGGCAGCTGTAATTGCAGCAAAAGGTGGTTCTACAAAGTATTGATTCGGGGGGCTGAATAATTACGCACACCCCACTTTGCAGTTATTGATTTGTAAAAAATGTTTGGAATCATGTATGATTTTCGTTCCACTTCTCACGTGTACACCACTTTGTATTGGTCTTTCACATGGAATTCCAATAAAAGTGATTCATGTTTGTGGCAGTAATGTGACAAAATGTGGAAAACTTCAAGGGGGCCAAATACTTTTGCAAGCCACTGTATATGTATAGAGTCTTTATTGTGCAAAAAAAAAAAAAAAAAAGAAGAAGAGCAGGTCTGTACTCAGCAGTGGAGGACTGGGACCTTTTGGCCTGGGGGGGAAACACAACCTAGAGGCCCTTTTACGCTATCCCCAGCCCAAATACATACCCCAGTCCAAAATGAATATCTGTTTTGTGTGCACATGCAAACCCTTGCAGCTGGGGATAATTTGCAATAGGTAAGTGTATTTCCTTTGGTGGGGGGACACATGGTCCCCCCCTGGGCTCTGTCCAGGCCTGGGCTGACTGTGTTTCTCTGCTCTACCTACAAAAACATAAGTAGCTCTAAAAAAATAGTAATGTTTGTTAAAAAAAAAAAATCGCAAAAGTAAGCCCAATGAGCATAACTAATCATTAGATCAAAAAGCTCTCACAGCTTTTGCACCATTCATACCACCAAACACACATGGAGTTCCTCCTTATTATGGAAAAAAACTTGTTGATTAGGTAAATGGTTTCTTTAGAAAATGGACATATAAGCTATTAAGGTTCCTCTAGATTTACAGTTACTATATGTATAGAGTCCTTACGGTGCAAAAAAAAAAAAAAAAAGAAGAGCAGGTCTGTGCTCAGTCTCAATACATCTCCACGGAGATCACACAATGTTTGTCACACAACAGTATAAACAGTTCCTGCGTGATAGGCTCCGGCAGGTTAGTTTATGTACTCATGTGTCTTGACAGGATCGTGGCAGTGTGGGGGCTTCTACAATCGTTACTGAATTCAAATTAGTCAAATACTGCTTTACCCAGCCTAAGGAGGCTTCAGAAGTCTTCAGGGAGCCAGAGTGCTCCTCAAGAAGGACGGCCCTGTACTGCACCTGCGCAAGCACGCTCTCTTGCATGCTCAAGCCTGTGCAGTATGGAGCCGCACATCTTCGGGAGGACACGGCTCACGAAGACTTCCAAATACCCTTTCGGCGGGGGTTTGAAACGGGGGGGGGGGGGGGGGGGGGTCGGAGACAGCACAGGATAGAGAGCACCGAGAGAGGAGACGGAAGGCTCTATATGACCCAGAGCCTTCACTCTCCTTATGTAGGTATTTGCTTCATTTTTTTAAAATGCGGTTCCCATTCACTTTAAAAGCACAATTTAGCCACATATGGGTTGAATAGCAATAAGTAGTCTCAACTTTCAGAGCTGCCTGGCTCTTCTACTGACCACATATGCTATTGCTCCGCACTCACAGAAATTTTATTTCAACTTTTTCATGATTGTTCAGTTTTGAAACTACTGTGCATATTGTGGCCTGCTTCATAGAAAAGCTACACCAATGGGGAGTCTCAGTGATGCTCACTAATGCTACAGCAGAGGTGGTTCATTCTTGCATACCCTTTCTGTTCAATGTATCTTACAGTATATGTAAGTTCTTCTAGAGGAGCAGTTTGAGCAAAGAATCATGTACTCAACATTAGATGAAGCACAGGAAGTTAGTGTAGTGTATAGAAGGATTGCAAATTGAGCAATTAGCTTTCTAGGCTCGCTATAAGGTCTTAAAGCTGGGAAGGGGGGCAGAGCATTACCAGACTTTATCTACTACTCTATTGAATCCTCATAACATAAGCTTCCACAATAGTTTTCATATCATGTTCTTTTATCTCAGGAATATGTTATAGCTCTCAAGAAACTTGGAAAAGAGGACATATGCTATTTTGTTTAGTATAAGTGCTTAAAATCTGGCCTTGTTTACATTACTGCAGATGCTGATTAATAGTGTTTTAAAATGTTGAAAGGAAGTAAAACCACTTTGAAATTAGGATACAGATAAAATAATTTTGCATTACTGAACACAATTAGGAACGTGCAGCTCAAAACCACTTCCAAAACTGCACCATTACTTGTTACAATAAGGTTTTCAATGTATGCGAGTGTTCCCCTGATGCTGACCCTAGACAAGTTAGTTGAAGTGTTCTTCAATGTATCATCTTTTCAGGAAGTCTATTTTATAAATTCACCACCCATTGTGTAAAGTAGTTCTTCCTCCCATCTCCCCTGAGCCTGCTGGATTTGGACAAGCTCTCTTGTGCATAATAAAAATATTTATTCTGCCATTGTTTGCTATAAAAAGAAGGTTCCAACTAAAGCGCATATCAGTTAGAGAGTCACAATGTCCTTGCATGTCACAGTATCATTATCGAGGTGAGGCAAAACAAGTAGCTGGACAGATTTCATAATAATCTAATATAAATGAATTCGGACACTACGAGATTCCTGGAACGACAGGAACAAACTGATGGACATAACGTCAGCCCAAGGATAACTGGAAATCTGGCATCGGTGGACTTTAATGGGCCACTGTTTACATATTGCTAACTGTTCACGCAATTACACTGATTTTTTGCCAGGACAAATAACTATTGTTTACAAGGTACAGAAGTACTGGCCAGATTTATGAAATACAATGGAGGAAACTGAACTATGGTACATAAATCCAGTCTGTTATTTGAAAAAAGGCTTCTACACGGTCATGTTCCCCTCCGTGTACGCAGGTGCACTGACTGCCCATGCCCACGCAGTAGCTTGGAGCCGCTCATACAATGCTTTTCCCTCCGTGCACAAGCAGCTCCATGCTATTGCATAGGCCAGTGTTCCCCAACCCTGTCCTCAAGGCCCACCAATACTGCATGTTTTGTATAAAGCCACAGAGGTAGATAAACAGCTCTGCTGTAACACTAATTACCCCACCTGTGATTGTGTGTGGTTTCCTGCAAAACATGTTCTGTTGGTGGGCCTTGAGGCTAGGGTTGGGGAACTCTGGCATAGGCTATCTTGCATCTACACAGTGCAGCTGTTCCCATACACGAATGGAAGCACAAAGCTACTTGACAAGCCTTTGTTGAATAGATTCAATGGGTCCCACCACTGGATTGGTAGGGACGGGGAGCGTGGGAAAGCCTCTGGACAATCCAGAGGCTTCTCTTAGCTGAAATAAGTATCAAACTTGGGCATTTTTTCTCCTTTCAAGTACCATTACATTGTGTAATTTAGACAATACATGCTACTAAATATGAGAAAAAAAACACAGAATAGAGCTCGAAACCACTTAGGAATCAGACCAGCGGAGCTGGATAGAGATCGGCCATGACTTAGGACCAAAGCGGTCCTACAAATATGACCATAGGACATCTTGTCAATAATCCAGTTGGAATAAATCAATTAATTTATTGTATATGTCTCTCCCTGCAAACCAGTCGCCACTGCTGTCCATTCCTACGAAAGGTTTTATTCAAACATCTGATCTTTAGATCATGCATGATAATTAGTCTCTGCAGTCTATTTCTTGGGAGTGCCTCTTTTCCTTCCTATGGACAGACAGGAATAGAAATGCATCTGTGAGAAGCAGTTATCAGACCTGACCTATGCATATCACATGGTGCACACGTAAAGTCTTCATAACAGATGGGCAGTAGTAGGTGGTTTGCAGAGAAAGGCATGGGGAAGCTGTCAAACCAACTAAGTGCATCCATGGTAATACAAGCATGATGCAATGGTGCATTCATCATATAATACAATAGTCCCAACTGTAAGGTATCCACTATAAGACGACTTTCAAAGTCTGAAAGCTCTGTAAACAATAGGGAGCTGGGGTGGGTTTAGATCTATTGGGGGATTATTATTAATTCAATATTGCTACATTATGGACTGGTACATATGTTTGGGTATAATTTAAAGAGACACTGAAGTGAAAACATGATGATATAATGAATTGGTTATGTAGTATGGATAATTACTAGAACATTAGTGGCAAAGAAAATATTCTCATATTTTTATTTTCAGTTATATAGTTTTTTTTTTATAACATTGCATCATTCTCTAATATTTGCAATTAACACACTACTCAGCATTCTAAATTTACAAAGCAGGCTAGTGAACTTTTGAACTGTTCTCTGCAGAAGAAAAAAACAATACAGTGCCAGACACTTGAGATAATAAGCTTCAGAAGATAGAGATCTCTGCGACATTGAAAGTCGTGGCGCTCAATGGCTCTTTTGCATAGATAACAACCCCCCGATCGCCGCCGGCAATATTTACCCCTCCGCGATCCCGCGTGAGCCGCAGCTTCTCCACTCAGCTTCACTCTAGCGTCGATTGGACATGACGTCTGACGTCATGCGCAGTCCCAATCCTCCCCATAGCGAAGCCTGGAGCTGATTGGGAAGCTGCACCATCGATGGATCCCTGGAGGGTACGTATTACGGCGGCGATCCTTCCCCCCCCCCCGAATCAGTGGAGAGCGGCGACACTTGGGGGGCATAGTTAGCTAGCCTAGTGCTAGCTTAAGCAGATAAATATCATTTCATTAAAAAAAATCCTTCCCGGGGCCATGTGATCCCCTGCGGCGGCTAGCCACCAGGGAGGTTAATACATCTATGTTTTACATGTACTTACCTTTGAAATACATTATCATGGTAGAAAGACAAAGAACTGTACAGCCTCACATACAGTACATGCTTAAGCTCCAGTGAAGCAAGAACCCTTGCTGTGTGCGATAACCTGTGTTCACTGTAGGCATGTGAAGAAAATGGGCAAACCCACATTTTCAAGGGGGGGAGAATTGCCAAAAAGTCTCTGGGTACACACAGTGCAATTTCCCTTCCGACTGATAGGATTGGATAATTATTTCCAATATGTCCAATTTTCTCCAGATCAACAACGGGATTGATCAGTAGCAGTTTGGATAGAAATAATACGCAAAACTGACATCTGTAATGAAAGGGAAAGTGAAGCAGCTGTCGTGTGAACCAGTGTTTGTGGTTTTAAATTCTGCGGGTGACAGGTGAGTGGTTAGGGAGGGACCCCTGTTGGAGGGATGCCTGCATGGGGCGGTCGTGCTAGCGACATAATCTACGATTACATCCAACAGAAGCCTCTCACCTGAATGCTGCCTAATTTATGCAATACTTGCTAGATTTGGTACGGCCGACAAATGGTTTATAATTGTGCACCTGATTGGCTGACAGGCACCTGCTGACCAGATAAAGGTAGGAAATTGCTAGAGCTGGGAGTGAGCGTGTGTGCGTGTGTAGCATTTTGCAAGGTCCCAACTTCCTTCTTTATTAGCACCCAGCAGGGGAACAGGGCTTTGCTCATACCTGGCTCTGTGCTCTGTAAAGTTCCCCAGAGCTGCTTCATGCTCTGTACACATGCTGCTGATACATTCAATGTCAACTGTAGCAGGGAAAGAAAGGAGGCTGGGTGGCACATAGTGCAAGAAGTCTCCACTTGTGCACCGGCCCCAGTGTGACGGGGGGATTCTGGGCACTAGTAATCCTCCCCTAAACTTGCCGATGAAGACACTGATAGTTTGAAACAGAGGCACCAATACAGGATAACATTTGTTAAAAGCTGTTAAAAGAGGAGGTAGTGGCAGACTTACCTCCCTCAAAGTAAACAGATTCTGTTGATTAATAGTCAACAATGAATTTATTCAATTACTTCACAATGTTTTGCAGGTTCAAGTAACGAGCAAACTATTGTGGCTCGGTCAGAAAGCCAAGCTGCTTCCTGAGCTATCCACAATAGTTTGCTCCAGTTACTACCTGATGTAGCAGGATTGAACCTGCGAAACGCATTGAACGGTGTAGTAATTGAATATATTTGACTATTTATCAACAGAATCCGTGTCTACTTTGGAGGAGGTAAGTCCACCACTACCCCCTCTTTTAAATCCGCTTTTAACTAATTTTATCCTGTATTGGCGTCTGTGTTCAAAATATCTGTGTATTGCTAAGTACACCCAAGGTGGAGGGGTGTTGCTCCTTTCTTTCCGATCTACAGAGAGTGACTTCTTAACCTGAGTGGGGTCAGGTCTAATCTCCCCACCTGCCTACAAATTGGTTGCCTAATTGGTAACCCTTGTTTGTGAGTATATTTAATTTGTGTTCACATAACCCCCCCATCTTACATCTCAACATACTACACACTATTGGCTCTCGGTGTCCTTTTTTGTGTTGCCTATGAAGAAGCTATTGAAAAATGCACCAACATGCATATATTTCAGCACAGGAGTTACACACTTGCATGTTATCAATTTTACATATAAGGCACTGCATGAAAAGTTCCCATGTACAAATTCAGGTAGTTTCTCTTTGCGGCCATAAAACTATACCATGTAACAAAGTACTTACAAATCCTAGTACCATACATAAGAAAAAAAACAGTATGCAAAAAAATGAAAAACCTTTTATGAATATTTTGCTTGATGTTGCATTCAGACAGCACCACGCAAACTTAACATTCTTAAAAGTGTTCGAGTTAAGTTGGAATGCCACATAAATACGGTAGGTGGTGTCACTTTCCAATGCAGAAATCAGAAAATATAATATCGAGAATTTCCTCTGCTCCCACCCTGCCTGTGATTGTGCCCAGCTGTCTGTGGGCAATGCGGAGTTCTTCTGCAGCCAGAACCAAGTCTTGTTGCCTGTAAATGCCATAGCTTTGCAAAGCATGAAGACATGCAGTAAGGTGAAGTCTGTGACGAGTCTGAGTTATTGTTGGAGCTCCCTGCAGAGGATCACCACAGCTACAAGGGAACAAAAAAAACAAACAACACAATTATAATAAAGCATTCCATTAATTTATATTTAAAGGGACACTGTAGGGGGGGTCGGGGGAAAAGGAGTTGAACTTACCTGGGGCTTCTAATGGTCCCCCGCAGACATCCTGTGCCCGCACAGCCACACACCGATGCTCCGGCCCCGCCTCCGGTTCACTTCTGGAATTTCAAACTTAGTCCCTTAGATCCAGTATGGTCTGTGCCTGCGCAGTACGCTCCTGGTGATGTCAGCGAGAGCGAGGGTGAGGGCGCAGCCACGCAGGGGCAGTGGTTTTCAGACTTTAAAATCTGAAATTCAGGTGAGTGGCTGCACAGGTACAGGATGTCTGCGGGGGACCATTAGAAGCCCCAGGTAAGTTCAACTCATTTTCCCCTGACCCCCCCACAGTATTCCTTTAATTCAATTCACAATTACTTTCACAGCGTAATACTGTTTAACAATTCAGTATCTAAATTGAAAACATGCATTTAAAGCGGAACTGTAGATTGCTAATAAACACAGTGTTTCACTTACCTGGGGCTTTCCCAAGCCCCCAGCAGCTGTCCTGTCTGCTCCTCAACGAGTCTCCGTTCCCCCGCCGCCGCTCGCTCACGCACCTCAACTTGTAAGTCGATGCCAGCGCAGCTCTGGCCAAGCGTATCCTTTCTTCGCGTTCCCCTCTGCAATAGCGGAGAACGTGAAGAACGGATACGCGTGGCCAGAGCCGCGCAGTGGCCCGGCGGCGAAACCGAAACTAGCTGGTGGCGGGCGAACGGAGGCTCTTTAAGGAGCGGCGCGGGACAGGACAGCTGCTGGGGGCTTGGGGAAACCCCAGATAAGTGAAACTTTGTGTTTATTAGCAAACTACAGTTCCGCTTTAAAGAATAACAGAGTCAAGATTGAGCAGCTTGCACTTATTCCCTTGTAAACATCAAATTAGGACTGTACATGTAATGCCCAGCTGGAATGAGGCCCCAATCTGAAGACAGAAAATACATCTAAAAATATAATACATCACGTGTAAAAAGAGGAAACTGTACCTGGCACCAGATGTAGCAGGGTGGATAAACCGGATTCTGGGTGAGGGGCGTGCTCATCCACAACACATGTCCATGCACTGAAGAAATGAGGATAAAGCAGGGCACCACTCCTCCATAAAAACCCTTTATTATCCAGTTGGGTGACAGCAGGTACAAAAAAGAACAGTGGGGGTCTAGGGTGCCTGACTGCTGTTTCGCTGGCTAAACCAGCTTCTTTAGAGGTAAATTATACGACGGTATATTTTGCCTCTGAAGAAGCTGGTTTAGCCAGCAAAACAACTGTCAGGCACCCTAGACCCCCACTGTTCTTTTCTGTACCTGCTGTCACCCAACTGGATAATAAAGGGTTTTTATGGAGTGGTGCTCTGCTTTTTCTCCATTTCTTACGTTACAATATAATACTCAGCATAGAAATAGAAACATGGAATAAGCATGGAATAAAGCACTATGCAAAAATATGACATGGAAATTAGACATCATAATGCTGGTTAGTGCCTCAACCCTCTTGATACTAACGGCCCTTACACACACTAGACAGATGTTACCCAATCGGGAACCCATCCATCAGCCATTATCGCTAGACTGAGACCGTAAAGACTGGCATGCTGGCCAATGACACATTATGTTCTGTTGCTCCACAGGGGCGAAGCGGTAACAGAGCAGTGCAGATGTGATGTCATGCAGCAGGCGGGGCAAGCAAGGAGAACAAAGCTATTGGCCGAGTTAATCTGCCTGGTGGAGCACTGGCCAGGCGGCAGTCAGGGGGCTGCAGTACACACACCGGATTATCGGCAGAGGCGGTTGTTATCAGCCACCTTAGCCAACTTTAATCTAGTGTGTACGTGTTTTAACCCCCCCTGGCGGTATTCCCAAGCTGAGCTCCTGCCTGTTGCTTGGGTCCCGCGCAATCAGCGCTGGCTAGCGGAACTCCAGGCTTCTTCCCACGGCCATCGGGCTCCCCTTTACATCCGCTCTTCTTCCGGGATCCCGGTGGCCAATCAGCTGCGACGTGTCGTATGCATATGGAGGTATGTGTACGTTGTGACGTCATTGGGGTGGCACAAATTTTTAAAGTGGACCTGAACTTTTGCACAGGGCAGAAGGAGAACATAGAAGAAATTTGCCCTGGATGTATATAGAGAGTTTAGCCTATCTGATCCTCCCTATCTTAACCCCTCGATCTGCTGCACTGCACAGAAGGTAAACAGAGAGAAATGCAGCCTGTATATATGTACAGAGTTTAGCCTGTCTAATTCCTCATTTGTCTCTAATCACAAGTTGTAATTTGATCTCTCCCGTGTCACCTGTCATGGCTGAGATGGCAGATAAGCTCATTTGAAAGCACAGGATGTTAGCTCAGAAGCAGTTGGGAACCAAATGGCTATATTGTTAAGTGCCTTACTGTTACCAATTTTTGCCTGGATTTTGACTACTCTCTGCCTGCCGCCTGCACCGACCTCTGCCTGGAATTTGACTATTCTCTGCTGGCCACCTGCACCGACCTCTACCTGGGGTTTGACTACTCTCTGCCTGCACCGACCTCTGCCAGTCGCCTGCATGGACCTCTGCCTGGATTTTGACTACTCTCTGCCTGCCTCCTAAGACTGATAGCAAAGGGAATAAAGTCTGAAATGAATCACGCATCTACAGTCCCGATTGTGATGCCGCCATCTGTGCCATTTCCCTGTTTCAAAATATACCACACGCGGGAGGTGTATTAGGTATATATGTACATACTGTATAGTCTAGTGCAGGCATGGGCAAACTCGGCCCTCCAGCTGTTACGGAACTACAAGTCCCACAATGCGTTTGCCTTTATGAGTCATGACTGTGGCTGTCAGACTCCTGCAATGCATTGTGGGACTTGTAGTTCCATAACAACTGGAGGGCCAAGTTTGCCCATGCCTGATCTAGTGCCTTATTTGTACAGTTTCACTATATTTTAATCTTATTCATAAATGTAATTATTTCAACAATTTTGTGTTCCAGTCTTTTATTTATACGCAGGATGTCTACCAGGCCTTTATTATAATATATTTTGGTGAGTAAAGACTTAAGATTTGGAGCCCTAAAATGTTTGAAAAAAAATGTACCTCTTTTAGACCCATAAATCCAGACAGAAATGCACCACCAGGGAGGTTAAGAAAGTCAAGAAATATCACATAAATAACTTTTTTTTAGGTGACAGAAATTTCTACATCGTGTATGTTGCTTTACTTATGAAAAATGCTTCTATTTGTACTGATCTGATGACGCACAGGGGATTGGAATGGCTGTTAGATAAAGAAGCAATAAAAATAGAGATCTAGCTTGCATGCCCTGGCTTCTCTTGTAAATTGTCCTACTAAAGCTTACAACTTACATGATTTCTAGCTGATGCCTGAGGATTTGTAAGAAGTCACTGATGCCTTCTCCTGTATGGCAGGACAGCATGCAGGTTGGTGGTAAGCCAGACCGTTGGCACAGCTCCCGCACAGTACACCAATTGTCTTGGCTTATCAAATCAGCTTTGTTCAGAACTACAATGATATTCCTTGGACCATCCCCTTGTACACTGGAGCATAGGTCTTTCAGGGGGGAAAGAAGTGAGTCTCTAGAGAGTGAACAATTACTTATATCCACCACAGCTACCAGAATATCTGCTTCATTGACCCTAAGGAAAAAAGAAAAAGGAAACGCAAATAAATACAATCATAAACTGTCAAAGGTTGCATTTTAATTTCTGCTTAAGGGGACTCCGAGCAGAGCAGAAACTATGGAAAGATGCATATCATTTTAAAGCTCTCTTTCTCCTCTTTCCAATGATATATAAACCGCCGCCCTACGCCTTTTAGTTTTCACTATTTTTGCGATTGAAATTGCTGCGCACGCGATTTCGATCGCGAAAATAGAGAAAACGAAAAGGTGTAGGGCGACAATTTAGGTGTCGCCAGAAAGAGGAGAAAGAGAGCTTTAAAATGATATCCATCTTTCCATAGTTACCTTGTATTACACAGGGCGACTTTTTCCTAAAGTCAGCAGCTCCATTCTGCTGAATGCAGCTGCTGACACTGGGGAAAGTGTCGTCCTGTGTAATACAAGGTAACTATGGAAAGATGGATATCATTTTAAAGCTCTCTTTCTCCTCTTTCTGACGACACCTAAATAGTCGCCCTACGCCTTTTAGTTTTCTCTATTTTCGTGATCAAAATCGCGGAAAATCGAAAATAGCGAAAACTAAAAGGCGTAGGGCGGCGGTTTATATATCATTGGAAAGAGGAGAAAGAGACCTTTAAAATGATATGCATCTTTCCATACTTTCTGCACTGCTCGGAGTCCCTTTAAATGAATAAAATAACAGTATACGCAAAGGTATACAAAAATGTGTACAACTGACAATTTTTATGAAGTATAGCATAACCTGGTATAGTACTGTGTTTGGTAAGCCAGAAACATTTAAGTTAAATTGAACCTAGCATTCCACTCACACTTTTAATTCTATTTTTTAGCCTCATCCTCCCCAGCGGTAATCCCGAGTGTGGCTCGGAGTTAATTTTCAGTTCCTAAGGTGGTTACGCCAAGCCACATTCAAAGCAACTGCCAGGTGATGTCATATGCAGAGAGCACAGCGGAGCAGTGTAAATCTCACCTCCCCAGGATCCAGCAACACCTGTCTTCCTTCTTCCTAGGCACTCTGTCAAATGATAACAGATGATGGTCCCATTATAGAGACAAGAGCATCTAAAAGGAGAGGACATGTGTCACATGTCTGCCAGATCCTGGAGAGGTGACTAGTAGTACACGCCTCCGCTGTGCATTGGGAATGGAAGTATCCTTTCTGGCTACCCCCACCGAAAGGGGGGGAACTCTCTGGTTACCTACGGTATATTGGGGGGAACGTACTATTTGGCTACCTATACTGAGGGCCCTACCTGGCTACCTATACTGGGGTGGGGGCATGTCTGGCTACCTATACTGGGGGAGCCTCGGTGACTGCCTAAATTAGGGAGATGCTCTCTGGCAACCCATGATGGGAGGGGACTCTCTGCCTACCTATACTGGAGGAAGGAGGCACTCTCTGGCTAACAATACTGGGGGGGGGCACTCTGATTAATTTGTTATTTCTAAATGTAAAGCGGTAAACAATAGACTTATCACCTCCCTATTCCCTCCTCTTCCCTGCCCCATTTACTGCCCTAAAGAGGAGTGACTGGAGGAACACAGAGAAATAGAAAACACATAGATGTATGTGGGTCCAGCATAAACATACCTCTGTGCTTATCTTAGGTAGCTTTACCTGGGTCAGGTACCCTTTATATTGATTGTCAGCTAGGTAGTAATATATTTGAATATTTTCCAAATGATACCTAAACATACACTCTAATATGATCAAAACATTCACTTATGATAGCCCTCGATCTACATTAAAGTGACAAGCTTTCAAAAGACTTTTACCCAAGTGTGACATAATCATAAGGCAGGGGTGCCAATTAGGTAGATCACAATCTACCGGTAGATCGGAAAGGACTTCCTGGTAGATCCCATACCACCTGCCTGAGTGATGTAGGTGTCGTACTTTGTCTCTGACTGGGATGAGCTTAGTGTGATATCCTGCCCTTATGCTTTGCACAGCAGTGTAGAGGATTATGATATTGCAAGGTGGGGAGCCATACATTTAGAAGTGTTATGTGTTACTGCTGATTACAATTTTGCTTGTCACTAAGCATCATATTGTAAGCATGATGTTGTGACTCTTTGGTCAAGCACTTTTCTATTTGGTTTACTGAGGTAGATTGTATGATATGCAATCTAATTGTCTGGCAGCCTATGGTAAACGCTAATGGACTGCTGCTGTGACTTGCATCTGTAGGTAGATTCTACTAAGTGAATCATTTTCAATTCATAAGTTTCAAAATAGCTCACAAAGTGAAACATTGGGGGAACCTCCGTCATAAGGCAATAAATAATTTCTTGGATTCTGGAGCTGCAAGCCACTGTACCCTTTAGCTAGCCACACAATATTAAATTAAAAGTAAACCAAAATCTTTCATTAACAGCTTTCTTGGGCATCAGTTTCCCTTTTTCATGTGTTGCTTCCCATTTTTAGCATCCTCTTGCTGCAACATATCCAGTTGATGCAAGTTTTGAATGTATGTTGCTGACAAGTTGTCTTCAAAATACTGCGGTAGCAGTCTATGGAACTGTGTCTTTAAAAGATTAACAGTCAACTTGTGTTAAGTTTTACCAATGGTGTGCCTGCCTGGTTTGTCTTTCTCTTTTTGGATCCTCTGTAGCTACCTAAGGCCTTTGTGGCCTTTCCATTATTCCGGCCCTGCTTCTAGATTTCAAGCACTTCTTAACCTCTGCCATTTTTGACTGTTGGATATGAGATAAGATTTAAGCAGAAATCTGATTGAACATTAATTTCACTACTGCAGCTGCTACCCATGTACTCCCTGATGCAGTACAAAGCTATGACATACAATGATCAGGGACTGTTTGCTGCCTGTGCCCACACCCCTTACCAGCATGTTCGCCAGATTTCAGCATGATTGATCGATCAACTAATCAGCATTTTTAATCTACTGTATATACGATCCATGTTTTCAAACATCAATCGAAAATGCCATAACCTCCAATAGCTTTTTTAATTTGATTTGATGTTTATGTCTAATCTAATGCCTAATCAATAACAGAAAAATCTGTGGCCACTTTTAGTTTAACAAATTCATCTCCAAGGGTTTTTCCCCTTAAAAAAACAGAGCAATAACTTTATTACTACTTATCACAACGAAACAATCTAGATCTTGTTTTTCTCACCACCAATTAGGCTTTCTTTGGGTGGTACTTTTTGCGAATAATTATTTTACTCGAACTGCATTTTAATGGGAATAATAAGAAAAAAATTTGAAAAAAATGCATTATTTATCATTTTTCGGTGATTATAGTTTTAAAATAATACATGCTACCATAATTAAAACCCACACATTTTATTTGCCCATTTGTCCCAGTTATTGCAACATTTAAAATATTTCCCTAGTACAATATATGGTTACAATATTTTATTTGGAAATCAAAGGTGCATTTTTTTCAATTTTGCGTCCATCGCCATTTACAAGCTCATGATTTAAAATATAACAGTAGTATACCCTCGTGACATGCATATTAAAAAGTCCAGTCCCTAAGGTAACTATTTATGTATTTTTTTCTGTTTTAGGCTGGATTAGGCACATGCTTGTTTCAGGTGTGTGATTCAAACACTACCGCAGCAAAAGCCGGACTGCCAGTCAAATGGCATTGTTTAAAAGGAAATAAATATGGTATGTCATGTCACTCTCACCTTAAGTGTCCTTTAAATTAAAATTGTAAGAATGGATTCAAGTCTGGCATACACACACGAATGTTACAGAACTGCTTCTCACTGACAGTTGACTGTTTTGAAAGACAAGATGAGGTGAGGCACAGCACAACAGGATGGACAATGGTGTGAATTCTCTGTTCTGTTAATAGTGTTGAAAGAAGCCAACTTCTATTAAAGCAAAAATATAAGCTACATAAATGAGCTATGGGGAAGAAGTAACCATGTAAACATACTATGGATGGCATGCGTGTAACTTTAAGATGCAGATACACTCGCATCATTTGAAGCATGCCTTAAAGAGAAACCGTTACCAAAGATTGAACTTCATCTCAACCAGTAGCTGATACCCCTTTCCCACAAGAAATCTATACATTTTCTCAAACAGATCAAGAAGGGGCCCTGTATGGCTGATATTGTGGTGAAACCCCTCCCACAGTGTGATGTCAGGACCATGGTGCTGACATCACACTGTGGAAGCCTTGTTGCATTGAGGGAATTAACCGCAGTTTCCAACTGCCAAAAAAAAAGCAAGCAGCAGCTACTTCCAGTGGCATCTCTTGCCAGCAGTAAAAATTTCACCATGTGACAAATGTCAGAATGTAAATCAGGGAGAGGAAAGATTTTACAATGGAAAAAAATTATATAAAAAAATAAATTATTTAAAAAATTAAGCACTTTTGTTCATTACGTTATTTTCACTGGAGTTCCTCTTTAAGTCAAGGTTTGCTTAAATTAGAAGTTCCATTTTACTAAGCTTTAGAAGCAATAGAGTGTTGTACCGTGTTAGCCATCTGTAAAAGCAAGAAGTTTTGAATCAGGATGGTACCATTTATTGGCTAACTTAGAGGTAAATAAAAAGTAAGCTTTCGTCTAATAAGCCTTCTTTGGACTTAGTTCCTGATACAGGAACTAAGCCCAAAGAAGGCGTTATTAGTCAAAAGCTTACTTTTTATTTACCTCTAAGTTAGCGGACTAAAAACTGAAAGTCCCTTTTCACTCTGAAGGACACTGATAACTCCCAAAACATATCTCCACTGCTTTTAATGATCTGATCTAAATAAATGGGACAATCTAGGATTCCCCAGCTGAGCTCACAGAATTCTTCTGTCTTTTACTAAATATCTACCAGATTTACATCTACATATACATCCAGCCTGACAAATGTGCATGCATCCATCATGCATTTAAAGATTTAAATCATCCTCTGCTTCTGTGTACAGAGGATGCAGCTGGTTCACACTGTCCAAAATCTCTTCCTCTATCAGGCACACGGCAGGAAATTTTTTTTCCCTTAAAGCAGTAAATGACTTTTCTTGGCAGGCTACAGAGGGTGAAGCACAGTTCGGTGACGTGGTTTGCTGCTGTGACAACCATCCTCTGAAATTCTCAGGAGATTTAAACAACTGTCCTTTTACATTAGGAAAATATTTTACTCGGAATTCTCGCTCTCTTTGAAGCTGATCTCCAAGAAAACATAAAAAGCCACCAGTTAAGTCTAGTTGCATATTTAAATTAAAAAAGGGAAAAGGAACATTATCGTAAAAACTTATACTTAAAGGAGTCATCAGGCAAAGTAAATGACAGACCATTTACTTACCTGGGGCTTCCTCCAGCCCCTTGCAGCTGAAGCTCCGTTCGCAGCCACCGGCCCGGGGTCCCCGCACGGTGCAGAGGATGACCACCAGCTATAATGATTCCTGAGCAAAGCCAGACTGAATGCTCAGTCTGGGATTTTATCAGGGTTGTTAACAAGCAAGCTGAGTAGTTAAGAATGAAACAGAGCAGGGTATGTATTTTCTCGGATGTAACCCACTGATATATATAGTAAGATACATGAGGGTGCTTCATCTTTGGTTCACTTTAAACACTAACAGACTGCCACAAACACCGCGCACTGCAAAACAAAAAACTGAAAAACTGGGTTTTAGTAACATTATGATGAGCTGCAATGTTGTTCTTTGAACTTCCCATTGGCTTGAATGAATCATAGGATGGGCTTGTAATTGCTGGCAATTGACAGTGCTTTTGTAGCGCCATAGACTTTATAAGCATATACCAGAGTCTCCTAATAGGAGAGGCACCGAAGTGCTGTTAGATTGCATATTGCATAGTAGGGACAGCGTGTCTGGCCAGTCTCGGTTTCCTGCAATATCCACGAGGAAAGTCCCATTTGTGGCTGTGCTGTCTACGGTATCTGAATTAACTGTCAATGGCCCAAATAAAAGATGTCCCCACTCTTCATGTTCCTTGGACCACTATCATTTCTCAGGGCTTTAATGTGATTGCTTGCAGTCCTGGGCACAGAAAATGAAGGTGGTCAACAATGTAAAAGTACTCACCAGGCTACCAAGAAATGTTTTGTACGTTGAGGTCTTTGTCAGCGTTAGCGAAATGTCCTCACTTCAAGTTCGGGAAACATATGGCAACGGTGTATTGTTATCCAACACAATATGCTGCCAGTCATCACTTCATTTTCTTCTGTTACTTTCCTTGCATCCATGTCTTGCCACCTGCAACAAACATGAGGCACTGGGAGATGGAAACAGATACTCTGCAATAAGAGACTATTCAGTCGTTACAGGCAGAGTAGGGGAACTCTCCATACAAAGCATGATTTGAAATCATGACGGCGTAGTGTTCTACCAACAGTGATCTTTGAATCTGTGGTCCCAGTACTCTTCATGTCATTGACTAGCTTCTCCCATGTAGTTCTGGGCTGATTCCTCATCTTTCTTATCATCATGATACCCCACGAGGTAAAATCTTGCATGGCGCCCCAGTAGGAGGGAGACTGACAGTACTTTTTAGCCTGTTCCATCTTCTTACAATTGCTCCAACAGTTGATCTAGTTTCACCAAGCTGCTTGGCAATTGCTCTGTAGCCCTTTCCAGCCTTATGGAGGTCCTTGATTTTGTTTCTGGTGTTGTTTGACAGCCCTTTGGTCTTGCCCATGGTAGAAGTTGGGTCTGACTGATTGTGGGGTGGACAGGTGTCTTTAAAGTGCTCAGACAGGTGCTACTAATTTAGACTGAGTGGAGTAGAGGTGGACTTTTTAAAGGCAGAGTAACAGGTCTTTGAGAGCCAGAACTCTTGCTAATTGCCACGTGTTCAAATACTTAAGTGCAGAAGTGCAATACAAATAAATTCTTTAAAAATCATAAATATGATTGTCTTAATTTTTTTTTAAATGCAGTCTCTCGCAGTGGGAATGCACCTACAATGTGAATTTCAGACACATCCATGATTTCTAAGTGGGAGTAAACACCCGCAGGGTGTTTAAACCCCCCCCCCCCCCACACACACACGCACACACACATCTCATATAAAGGTTATACAGAGCAAGATAGATTATTAAGTTTTGTTTACATGGGGTTATTTCTTGATTGTCTGTAACCAGATTGTAGAGATTCCTTTATATACCAACACACAACGCATTAAAATGTATTCACCTGGCCTTAGCACGTCTGACACCTTCCTTCTCAATGGGGTCTTCAGAATCCCGCAACCCTGCAGTGTCACTCATAATAATAGGATATCCGCCAATATTCAGGGTGGTATCCAATACATCCCGGGTGGTGCCGGGTATGGAAGAAACAATAGCTGTTGGTTTTTGGTCTGAAGGAAAGAGCGAGAGAGAGAATAAAAAAAAAAAAAAAAATCTCATCACTTCCATTGTCCACTTTCACTTGTAGAAAAACTGTAACTGTAGTGACCTAAAATGTGGGGAAAATTAGCATGCAGTGAGTAGAGTAAAAAAAGACTGTGGTTAATTCTTTCAACTATTTTATGGGGAATGTGCAATGAGTATTAATGTACCCTTGCACTCGTTAGCTTGAAAGACCCTTTATGCCAGTAAGGGACAGTTCACAAGGGTGACTATAGGCAGCACGTTTAGCCAATGCTTTTCAGCAACCAAACAACTAAGTATTAGGCATTTTTTCCCGTCGCTCAGTCACATTTTAAAGAGACAATTAAGCAAGAAATAAAAAAAAAATCAGTTTTACTTTCGTGGGGCTTCTACCAGCCCCCTGGAGCCATCTCGTGCCCTTGCAGTCACTCACTGAGCCTCCGGTCCCCCGCCGACAGATAATTTTGTTTTCACTGACAGGCCCGGCCATGAGTATTTTTCTTCGTGTTACCATCCACAATAGCGTTCTGAGCTTGTGCAGGATACTATTGAGAACGGGAACATGAAGGATACGCGTGGCCAGGCCTGCGCAGGCGCAGAAAGTCCACCAACTCCCTGTCGGGGCCTGTCAGCGAAAACAAAACTAGCTGGCAGCGGGGGACCAGAGGCTCAATGAGTGACGGCGAGGGCACGGAATGGCTGCAGGGGGCTGGTAGAAGCCCAAGGCAAGTAAAATTGATTTTTTTATTCCTGGCTTAAGTGTTCCTTAAAGCCTATAGAGGGACAAAAAATGTAAATGCAACCACCTCTAAAAGCTATGGGCAGCATCTCTGAAAATGACACTGCAGAAGAGCTATGTAACGAAAAATCCGCAACGCCGGATGGATTGCGGAAATATGGTCGCATCCAGTCCGGCAAGCGGACCTTCCAACGCGGAATGCGGAAATTCGTCCGCATCCGCTGTGCAAACCCGTCCGAGGACTCTGCTCCAAACTCACCAGCATGCTGCTCACCAGGGCTCTGCCAGCTTGCCTCTAGGGGGTGCGCGCGCACGCTAGACACGCCTTTATACTCTTAGAAAGCGTGTCAGCTTCCCTGGAGGTCAGCTGACATTTTAGCCTGCTCTGATTGGTTGCTGCCTGGGGTGGAGACTTCTCTCCCAGGCAGTATATAAGGAAGTGCTTTTCAGTCACACTTCGTCTGTGTTTTCGATACCCTGTGTCAGCACTCAGACCTAGTCAGCCTTGTCTCTGATATTGTGTTATATATTGGTTTATCGCCAATATATACACATATTATACTGTTTGATTTATCGTGTTTGATTCTGTGCCTGTCTTGACTACTCTTCTGCTTTTGTCTGACCTTTCTCCCTTCAGTGGAACGTCTCCCACTGTAGGGTTCTATCAGAGGCTTGCCTCTTTGAGACAACCGCCACTAGCAAACCCTTGCTGCTAGAGACCGAGAATCCTCCACTCCGTCCTTTGGAGGATCTCACACACGGGGTTCCCATTCAGAGGTAACCACACCTCTGAGGAATTACAGTGTGGTGGAGATTTCCACAGACTTGAATTTACGCTGTATATTATTATTGTTGTCTGCTGTTCCAGCTTGCTGGAGGTTGTATCTCTGTGCCCTATAGAGATACTCTATTGTACCAAGCACCCTCTTGCATACGATTGTATCGTGTCACGCTATACTTGCATTATTGGTGGTTCTGCAGATCACCATATAATCAGGTATAACATCTGTATTATTGGGGATACTGCAGATCACTAATAATCAGAATATCTGTGCTTGCTGACACCAATCGTTACATAAACACAGACCAGAAAGAAGTAAGATGGAGGAGGTGGTTAATCAGCTTCAGACCGTAAGGGCAGAGTTAGAACAGCTGAAGCTTACTGTGGCTACTCAGCATGCTCAGATTACTCAGCTGACAGAGACTGTCCAGAGGCTGCAACCGCCACTTAACGTTCTACCTCCCCCGGCTCCTAGTGAGCCAAAAATGAACATCCCTGAAAATTTTTCAGGCGCTAGGTCAGACTTCCAGAATTTTCGCCACAGAGTTTTGTCTTATTTTCAGATGAAACCTGTGTCCTCAGGAACTGAGGCTCAGAAGGTCACCTTAATTAAGACTCTGTTGCATGCAGATTCTCAAACTTGGGCTTATGGTCTACCTGATGAGCATCCTGCCCTTGCTTCCGTTGAGGAATTTTTTAAGGCCATGGCGGTCATCTATGATGATCCAGATAGCGCTGCCACGGCTGAACGCAAACTTAAAAACCTCAGACAGAGACACAGTACAGCAGAGGAATATGCGTCAGAATTTAGGAAATGGGCTGTATCCTCTAGATGGGAGCGGTATGCACTTCTTGATAGGTACCTGGACGGGTTGTCGGAAGCAGTAACCGACGTAATGGTTAGCCATCCAGAGCCTAAAGATCTAGATGAGGCTATAACGTCATCTATTAGATTAGATAGACGCCTCAGGTATAACAAAAAGCGCAGGTACCCTATGTATCCTAGGGGTTCAGGGGCTACAAGCTCAGCAACAGATGAGTCTGAGGAGCCTATGCAACTAGGCCACGGGTGCCTCACAGAGGCTGAGAGGACAAGAAGACGCAAAGAGGGTCTCTGCATGTATTGCGGAGAGAAAGGTCACATTGCACAAAACTGTGATAGGAAGTCGGGAAACTCTTCGGCTTAGGTGTGGTTGGGGGTACCACCCTAGGCGGACTAGTTTTACCTCCTAAACAAGTGAAGATATTATTGCCCTGCTCCATAGATTGGGAGGGGCAAAATTCTCCTACCACAGCGTTTGTAGATTCCGGTTCCACTGCTAATTTTATAGATTTAAATTTTGCGTTAAGTTTAAATATTCCTGTCCTTCCTGTGGAAAAACATTTGTACGTCACGGCAATTGACGACTCTCCTCTACAAGGAAAGTCCCCACTGTGTCAGACTCCTCCTCTCTCACTTCAAGTCGGAGTTTTGCACCACGAGACCATACAATTCTTTGTTTTAAAAATGTCTACTTCTACAGTGATATTAGGCTTACCCTGGTTACGTTTACATTCTCCTCAGTTTAATTGGAGGGATGGGCAGCTGACCACATGGTCTCCTTATTGCTCTCAGCATTGTCTACAAAGTATAGCCTTGTGTTCTACGAAGGTTCATGTGGAAGGAGTCCCTCCACAATATCAGGATTACTCTGATGTGTTTTGTCCTCGAGCAGCAGATCGATTACCCCCACATAGACCTTTCGACTGCCCAATTGATTTCAAACCGGGAACCATGCCTCCTAGGGGTCACTTGTATAACCTCTCTCATCCAGAAAAACTGGCCATGGATGATTATATTCAGGAGAACTTACAGAAGGGGTTCATCCGCCCTTCAAGATCCCCTACGGGAGCGGGATTCTTTTTTGTTAAAAAAAAAAAGACGAAGGTATGCGTCCCTGTATTGACTACAGGGGTTTAAATAAGATCACGATTAAAAATCGTTATCCACTTCCACTCATTGACGACTTGTTTACACAAGTGTCTGAGGTTTCCGTATTTACTAAACTGGATCTGAGAGGGGCCTATAACTTAATTCGTATTAGGGAAGAAGACGAATGGAAGACGGCGTTCAACACGCCCAAGGGGCATTACGAATACTTGGTGATGCCCTTTGGGTTGCGTAACGCTCCTGCGGATTTTCAGGAGTTTGTGAAGAAGATCTTTAGGGAGGAACTGGGTCATTTCGTGATTATGTCATTAGATGACATTTTGATATTTTCTAAAAATCTCACTGATCATCGCCAACATGTCAAGTATGTGTTACAAAAACTCAGGCAGAATCAATTATTCGCAAAATTGGAAAAATGTGTTTTTGAGACAAAAGAGATCTCCTTTCTGGGATATATTATCTCCACGACAGGCTTATCCATGGATCCCAGGAAGGTCTCTGCTGTGAGGGATTGGCCACAACCCTTTGGGCTTAAAGCACTGCAGCAATTCCTGGGATTTGCGAATAATTATAGGAAATTCATCAAGGGTTTCTCATCTGTGGTGACTCCACTTACCAATTTGACGAAAAAAGGGGCTGATGCCACTCATTGGTCAGAGGAAGCTTGTGCGGCTTTTTTTTGTTGTTGAAAAAAGCATTCTGTTCTGCCCCTATACTATGTCATGTGGATGTGGCTTACCCATTCATAGTAGAGGTAGATGCCTCGGAGGTTGGAGTTGGAGCAGTGTTGGCCCAGCGCTCAGGTCCTCAAGGTAAACTTCATCACTGTGCCTTTTTCTCTAGAAAATTCTCTCCAGCCCAGAGGAATTATGATGTGGGAAACAGGGAAATTGTTGGCCATCAAACTTGCTTTTGAGGAGTGGCGCCACTGGTTGGAGGGGGCGGAGCATGTAATAACTGTATACACAGATCATAAAAATTTGCAGTATATTGAAAAGGCCAAAAGACTCACCTCCAGACAGGCCTGATGGGCTCTCTTTTTCTCCCAGTTTAATTTCATAATTACATTTACACCAGGGAGTAAGAACATCAAAGCAGACACTCTATCACGTTGTTTCGAACCAGAAACAGCGCCACCTCCTTCTCCAGAAAGTATTCTGTCCAAGGAGATTATTTTGGCAGCCACCGAAATAGTGGAAGATCTCGCTAACCTTCTTAACCCTTTTCAAGTAGAGGTCCCAAAGGGGAAAGCGGAAGGCGTTCTGTATGTTCCCTGTGAGTTGCGTACCAATGTTCTGCAACTGTTTCATGGACATAAGAATGCCGGACATCCTGGTATTTCCAGAACCCAGGAATTGTTAGGTAGATCTGTCTGGTGGCCATCTTTACAACCTGATTGCAGAGAATTTGTTAAAGCTTGTTCTGTCTGTGCTAGGAGCAAACCCTCCCGACTCCAGCTCCAGCCGGAACCTTACAGTCTCTGCCCTCCTCTCAGGAACCATGGACGCATATCTCCATGGACTTTGTGGGGGAACTTCCGGTTTCCAGCGGAAAGACTGTCATATGGGTGGTCACAGATAGATTCAGTAAGATGGCCCATTTTGTGCCTTTGAAGGGTCTCCCTACTGCCCAAGAATTGGCTGATCTTTTCGTGCAAAACATTTTTAAATTGCACGGTATTCCAGAGAATATCGTCTCAGACAGAGGGGTCCAGTTCGTCTCGAAATTCTGGCGGGCCTTCTGTAAAAAGATGGGTCGGTCTTTGTCCTTTTCATCGGGTTAGCACCCGCAGACCAACGGTCAGACGGAAAGGATCAACTAGCCCTTGGAATAGTTCCTGAGAGGTTATGTGGCGGACGCCCAACACCAGTGGGTAGATTTTCTACCATTTGCAGAGTTCGCACATAATAATCTCAGGAATGAGTCTTCGGGGCATGCGCCTTTTCAGGTGGTCAATGGGAAGTTTCCCAAATTTTCCCCCTTACCCGTGATGGCCTCTCCGTTCCCTGTTCTGGAGGAGTGGCAGAAATCTTTTAGAAGGATTTGGGCTAATGCAAATTTGAAAAAAGCTTTTGGCATACAGAAGAGGCAGGCAGATAAGAGACGATTTGCGGAGTGGGAGTTCAAACCTGGAGACAAGGTTTGGGTGTCTACTCGACATATAGCTCTAAGACAGCCGTCAGCAAAACTTGGGCCCAGGTATATTGGACCATATCCAATTTCTGAAAGGGTTAATAGTGTCACTTACAGGGTCAATTTACCCCCTTCTCTAAAGGTGGGAAAAGCCTTTCATGTGTCGCTCTTGAAGCTGGCTGTTCAGGTGGATTCCCTCCCGCCTCACCCTGTCATGGTTGATGGTGAGCCTGAATGGGAGGTTGAGGAGATCTTGGACTCCAGACGAGTTCAGGGTTCAGTGCAGTATTTGGTGCATTGGAGAGGGTACGGTCTAGAGGAAAGATCCTGGGTCAAAGCAGGTGATTTACATGCTGATAATCTTAGGAGACGGTTCCATGAGCTCCATCCTGACAGGCCAGGTGGGACGTGTCCGGAGTCCACGCCTAGAGGGAGGGGTACTGTAACGAAAAATCCGCAACGCCGGATGGATTGCGGAAATATGGTCGCATCCAGTCCGGCAAGCGGACCTTCCAACGCGGGATGCGGAAATTCGTCCACATCCACTGCGCAAACCCGTACGAGCACTCTGCTCCAAACTCACCAGCATGCTGCTCACCAGGGCTCTGCCATCTTGCCTCTAGGGGGTGCGCGCGCACGCCAGACACGCCTTTATACTCTTAGAAAGCGTGTCAGCTGACCTGGAGGTCAGCTGACATTTTAGCCTGCTCTGATTGGTTGCTGCCTGGGGTGGAGACTTCTCTCCCAGGCAGTATATAAGGAAGTGCTTTTCAGTCACACTTCGTCTGTGTTTTCGATACCCTGTGTCAGCACTCAGACCTAGTCAGCCTTGTCTCTGATATGGTGTTATATATTGGTTAACCACCAATATATACACATATTATACTGTTTGATTTATCGTGTTTGATTCTGTGCCTGTCTTGACTACTCTTCTGCTTCCTGATTCTGTTCTTCGCCAGCCCGTACCGTTATCGACTATTGGCTTGGTTTCCGACTATTCTCTTGTCTCACGTTTCTGTACTGCTGCCGCCTGATCTGTTGCCGAACCTCATTTTGTTGACCTTTCTCCCTTCAGTGGAACGTCTCCCACTGTAGGGTTCTATTAGAGGCTTGCCTCTTTGAGACGACCGCCACTAGCAAACCGTTGCTGCTAGAGGCACTCCGTTCTTTGGAGGATCTCACACACGGGGTTCCAATTCAGAGGTAACCACACCTCTTTGGAATTACAGTGTGGTGGAGATTTCCACAGACTTGAATTTACGCTGTATATTATTATTGTTGTCTGCTGTTCCAGCTTGCTGGAGGTTGTATCTCTGTGCCCTATAGAGATACTCTATTGTACCAAGCACCCTCTTGCATACGATTGTATCGTGTCATGTTATACTTGCATTATTGGTGATTCTGCAGATCACCATTTAATCAGGTATAGCATCTGTATTATTGGGGATACTGCAGATCACCAATAATCAGAATATCTGTGCTTGCTGACACCAATCGTTACAAGCTAGTTTCCAAATAGCGTGCTTTCAGCTGGGCTTATGAAAGTGCGATCGCAGGGACATCAATCAGTGCATAGACTGCACCGTCTGCTGTTTCCATACAACGTTGCCCAATTACCCCCTAACTGTGTTTTGGGGTGAAGCTTGAAACTTGGGCCCACTACCTTTGAGTTACACAGCTACACTAGTTAGATCCACCACATTATGTCATAGACATGATCATTTTTGCTGCACTAAATGCCACACTTCCTTCCCTTCCTTTATCCCATTTTTTTTCTGCAACACACTTAGTGCACCACCTCTCAAAAAAATTTGATCCTGGGGGAGGGGGGACAGGGGGAGATGTCTGTTGATAATCAACACTGGGTGTCAGATGCCCTAGGTACACCACTGCAATGCAGGATTGTACTTGATCTGACTGTATTGACTATACAATATCACATTTCCGTGAAATCCTCAAAATAGGCAAAAGCAAATGTCATTGGTCAAGTTCCTTGTTAAAACCACACACAGAAGCCAACATATAGCAATGACTGTTAGTTATAGTTAAAATATTTTTTTATTTTTTTCTTACATTTTTACTTTATACAGTAGTACATCACTTAACATTAAAGGAATACTATCGACACCCAAGTGTTTTAAAATGACAATGTTCAAATAATGTCTAAGTAGCTGTGTAAACATTTTCCTACTTTTCATGTTAAATATCAGAGGCAAAAGCTGTAATTTATTGAGGATGGGATTTAGCTATATTGGGACAAATCAATTGCAGAAGGGGTGTCTGCTTCAATGCACAGCCAGAGTTGCATATCAGACTACAGAAAGCAAATATCAAACATATCAAACTCTGAAAGCAAAAACAATATGAAAAAGCTGTGACAATAGGTTACATTGCCTCTGCTCTTTTCAGACACTTCAGTCAGAAACAGAGCTACCAACAGCTGCAGCTCCTGTGTCCTGTCTCTCTCTGTCACACACAGAGCTACACATAGAGTTAACTGATCAGGGAATTTCCCCTCTCCTCATGGCTCAGTCAGCCGTCAGTTTTGGCGTTAGTAAACTTTGAATGTATTTTGCTAACAGTAAACAAAGAAGTTGCTACTAAAATGTATACACCAGTACTTAGCAGCACTTCCCAAACAATTCCTGTGTCAATTGAAAAAAATGTGAATCGATAGTATTCCTTTAAATATTTTTCTACAACTTTTTCTAGAAATGTTTCTTGGATTCTAGAACTATTCATCTGAGTTTCCATAAATTCTTATGCGGAAATTTGCTTTGATATAAGAGTGCTTTGGAGTACAAGCAGGTTTCTGGAAGGAATGATGCTTGGAAACCAAGGTTCCACTGTATCTTGTCTGGCAATGAACACAGACACTTGGCTGAGCTGATTTTGAACTGGAACTGCCGGTGTTTCCCATCTGCAAAAGAGAGCTGTCAGATCATGCCTGCATTATCAGACAAACCTTGCTTGTCTGTATCCAGATTAAGGATTGCAAAAAGACAAAGCGTAAATGACATTCCTAAAATAAACACAAAACCCACAGTCCTGAAATAAATCATTTTTTCCTGTGTTAACCAGTCAATTTTCCCTGCCCTGTATTGTTACTTGCACTTAGTTTACCCATTGTCCTTTAGGCACTTTTGACCTCACCTGTAAAAAAATAAGATGGGTGGCTGGCCCTATTCGTTATTCTCAATGGTTCTAAAAAGGGTCACATCCTAAAACACAGCATACACATTCACACAATGGGGACCCTTTACAGGAAGGAAATAGAAGCCAGACTGTAACTGATGCTGCTTGTGATCGTTTAACCTTTTCAAGGAAATGCACAGTTCACACGTCTGAAATGGAAGTTTCTGTTAAATTGTTTTTTGTTTGTTTTTTGTAGAATTACTTTATTACACTATTAGATTAAATGATATATTTGGTTACAAAATATGTGTAATGTTATATTTTATGTGCGTATTATCTGAGCATCTCAGTACATAAGGTACCTGTATATACTCAATAAGGATGATCAACGATATGCAAAAACTTCAGAGTTTATGCAAATATATGTAGCTTGAAAAATGGACCAATCAAGTCCCACCCGGTTTTAAATTGATTGGACCATTTTCAAGCTGCAAATATTTGCATAAGCTCGGATGTATTCGCATCTCTTAGATCATCTCTAATACTAATGTATAGGCCGACCCAGGTATAAGCGGAGGTACCCACTTTTTCTTCAGAAACCAGGAAAAAGTGACTCCTGTATAATCCCTCTCCCCACTATAGCGCCCTTTATAACATAAGTAGCCAGATGTGCCCCCTGTATTAGGCAGCCCACCATAGCCATATTTTGCCCCTGAATTAAGCATCCCCATTAGGCATCCCCCTCCTTAGCCAGATAAGCTCCTTGTATTAGGCAGCCTACCCGAGGTACAGTAGATCAGTAGATGCCCCCGTGTCCCCTCCAAATGCTGTTGGGAGATTACTGCTGCTGCCTGCATGAAGATGTCCGTGTCCCCACCAGTGCGTCCATGACTGAAGGCCCCTGGGATCGCAGCATGTAGTAGTGTGGTCAGAGTCAGGATTTCCACTTCACCCTGTGTGACACTCTCTGTGTGTCAAGACACCACTAGAGGGCGACATAAAGAGGAGACACTTTTGGCTATCAAACGATACCCTATTTAAACTAGAAGGGCATGGAAACACAGCACAGCGATAAAACTTTACAGTAGATGATCTCGTTCAATGTTATTTGTATATAATGCCATCCCTAAAATGTTAAAAACCTGGAAATTATGGATGCTCTTCTTGCTATTTGGACTGCTACAGTTTGAACGTTTTCTGTATGAAACTGTTGACCGATTCCAATTTAATAAAACCATATTCAAAAGAAAGATGAGACACAGGGAGAGCGTCACACAAGCTGAATAGGAAACCCTGGCACTGATGTCACTACTGCGATGTTGTACAAGTGGCTGAGGGCATTCATGCAGGCACAGACCCGCTGGTGGGAATCTCCTGGCAGCATAGGGGGGGACACTTGGCAGGGTGAGATAGCCTCAAACAGTGATTCGCATATAACCGGGTGGGGCTCCAAAATACTCTTCAACTGTGTAGGGAGCATAAAAATCTTGCATAACTTGCTGATCCCAAGCGAAGGGACAATGTAGGAGCGGGTACACAAGCATTCATGGGAATGCCAAACTTAAGTGGAAGTCACGAATGCTAAAATTTCTATATTATGTCTGGGCTGATACAGAGTTCAAAGGCATGATGTGCAATCTTTTCTTTTGGAACTGTGGACATTTTGTTATTAGCAGAACATTGTAGGTTTTGTGTAAACTGTAAAAAAATGTAATTATACTTAAAGTGGACCTGAACTCTTGCACCGGACAGAAGGAAAAAAAGAGAAATGCACCCTGAATTTAGAGAGTTTAACCTGTCCAATTCCTCCTCATCTGTGTCTAATCACAAGTTGTAATTTGATCCCTCAGCAATGTCAGCTGACTGCCATGGCAGAAAAGCGCATTTGAAAGCACAGGATGTTAACAATAGGTCTGCTTCCATGAAAGGAGGAATTAGACAAACTGCAGACTTATTGCAGGAATTTAATCAGCTGTAACAAATACATGTTTTCCTTTAAAGGTCATTATGCTGTTGTGTATTTTTTAGAGCAGTGAAGCAGTTCTGAGTTCAGGTCTGGAACCTGCCGATGTGGTCTGAAGAACAGGTAGTGGTAGTATTTGGAGGGGTGGCAGTGGGTTCATAGAATAAGTGTACTTTGAAGCTATAACTGATATCAAAACTGATATTAAGACAGTGACGACATTCGAATTAATATCTTACAACATTATGAAAATGCCAGATCCAAAAAGGCATAATGGATAATCTGTGCCCAGTGTGCATTACATTTGGTAGAGACATGACAAATCTGTGTCAGCAGTGCCATCTTATGGCCTCATAAATAATTACAAGTGCTTACTACAGTATTTTAGTAATCCAATTACACTATACTGTATACTAGGAGAATGTAGTTATTTGTAAGCGCGTAATCACATATTTTACAAATGTGTACATACACCACCTAACAAGTCCAATAAAAAAAAAAATGAAATATTTATTAGGATACCAGATGTGGAACAGACAAAAAAAAAAATAATAACTTGCATCGATCTACACTCTACAGTATATCAGACACCCCAGTCCTTAGTGTCTGATACAGATGAGCAGTTTGTTACCTCATTTTAATAAAAGTGAGGGATTTCTTTGAGAAAGGAGTACTGAATGTATACTGTAAATGTTTGACTGCTGCCCGGAACACATTATCCAGGACATTTATGTAAGAGATAATAAAAGATAATAAGAACATCAAACTATTAAAGGACAACTATCATGAACAACTGTCAAATACCCATGTATAAGAAGTACATTTCTCCCAGAGTACGATGCACCATAAGTTACTTTTCTCCTATGCTGCTGTCACTTATAGTAAGCAGTAAAAATAAGGCAGTTCTGAAAGGTTTTGGAATAATTGATCTCCTTATGGGGGATTCTCAGTATTATATGTATTCAGGGCCGCCATCACGGTGGATATTCGTGATTCAAGTTAGTTCTAATTGCCACAGCTGAGCGGCTAGATGCGGCGGGGTTAATTACCCAGAACGCCGCTCTCCGCCTAGCGTTTCAACGAGGTGCAAGTTTCCGAATGGACGCGTTGCAAGCCTCGATATCGAGCACTTCCTCCTTCAAGCCGGAAGGAGGAAGTGCTCCATCATTTTTTTTAGAACCTCCCAGTTTTATTTTCTGTTTAAAAAAGCTAAAAAAGTAGGTTTAATGCTATTGTCTCATATGGTAATGAGTCAGCTTTTCCCATAGTCTCGCATTTAGCAATCATGTGACCCCCAACAAGACAAATTCAGCAATCATGAGGCCCCCAACAAGACAAATTCAGCAATCATGAGGCCCCCAACAAGACAAATTCAGCAATCATGAGGCCCCCAACAAGACAAATTCAGCAATCGTGAGACCCCCAACAAGACAAATTCAGCAATCATGAGGCCCCAACAAATCATGAGGTCCCCAACAAATCATGAGGCCCCCAACAAGACAAATTCAGCAATCTTGAGGCAATGAGGCTCCCAACAAATCATGAGGCCCCCAACAAGTAAAAATTCTATCATTAGGCCCCCAACAAGACAAATTCAGCAGTCATGAGGCACATAAATAGACAGCATTTCACATAAATAGGCAGAATGCCCCCTTATTATGGTAGACACCTCTCACCTGGATTCTGACAGGGACCCCCAGGTTAGGTAGTGAGTGACATGGAGCCCTTTTAGGTAGTGAGTGAGTGACAGGGAGCCCCTTTAGGGAGTGAGTGAGTGACAGGGAGCCCCTTTAGGGAGTGAGTGAGTGACAGGGAGCCCCTTTAGGGAGTGAGTGAGTGACAGGGAGCCCCTTTAGGGAGTGAGTGAGCGTGACAGGGAGCCCCTTTAGCTGGTAAGTGAGTGACAGGGAGCCCCTTTAGCTAGTGAGTGAGTGACAAGGAGGCCCTTTAGCTAGTGAGTGACAGGGAGGCCCTTTAGCTAGTGAGTGAGTGACAGGGAGGCCCTTTAGCTAGTGAGTGAGTGACAGGGAGGCCCTTTAGCTAGTGAGTGAGTGACAGGGAGGCCCTTTAGGGAGTGAGTGAGTGACAGGGAGCCCCTTTAGCTAGTGAGTGAGTGACAGGGAGGCCCTATAGGGAGTGAGTGAGTGACAGGGAGCCCCTTTAGCTAGTGAGTGAGTGACAGGGAGCCCCTTTAGGGAGTGAGTGAGTGACAGGGAGCCCCTTTAGGGAGTGAGTGAGTGACAGGGAGCCCCTTTAGGGAGTGAGTGTCAGGGAGCTCCTTTAGCTAGTGAGTGAGTGACAGGGAGCTCCTTTAGCTAGTGAGTGAGTGACAGGGAGCCCCTTTAGCTAGTGAGTGAGTGACAGGGAGCCCCTTTAGGGAGTGAGTGACAGGGAGCCCCTTTAGGGAGAGAGTGACAGGGAGCCCCTTTAGGGAGTGAGTGAGTGTCAGGGAGCTCCTTTAGCTAGTGAGTGAGTGACAGGGAGCCCCTTTAGCTAGTGAGTGAGTGTGACAGGGAGCCCCTTTAGCTAGTGAGTGAGTGACAGGGAGCCCCTTTAGCTAGTGAGTGACAGGAGGCCCTTTAGCTAGTGAGTGAGTGACAGGGAGGCCCTTTAGCTAGTGAGTGAGTGACAGGGAGGCCCTTTAGCTAGTGAGTGAGTGAGTGACAGGGAGCCCCTTTAGCTAGTGAGTGAGTGAGTGACAGGGAGCCCCTTTAGCTAGTGAGTGAGTGACAGGGAGCCCCTTTAGCTAGTGAGTGAGTGACAGGGAGCCCCTTTAGCTAGTGAGTGAGTGACAGGGAGCCCCCCCCCAGCCGCCGCCGCTGCTTCCCCTACCTTGCCAGCAGCGTCAGACCTCAAGATCAGCGGCGACCCGACCAGTAAGAGCGGGCGCTGGACGCACCCGCTCTATATGCGGAAGTGACGTCACTTCCGCATATCAGTGCGGGCGCTGGGTCCTAGCGCCCGCACTATTGTCGCCGCCTGATCGGGGTCTGACACGGCGGGGGAGGCGGCGGCTAGAGGGATGGAGCAGCGGCCAGTGGAGGTTGAGCGGCGGTCAGGCGGCACCCGCTAGGGCCGCGGCGGGGATGAGGCCCCCCTGCAGGCCCGGGCCCGTGACGGGAGTCACGGATGTCCCCCCCTGATGGCGGGCCTGTATGTATTATTTACAAAAGCACTCTCTGGAAAGGATCTATACAAAAATGTCAGCCAGCCGCCCCACTACTCGCTTGCACACTATTAGTTGTAGTAGTTGGTAGTTGGATTGAACAACTGCCATTCAATAAGTGCTTCTGAAGATAAAGAAAATCCAGCAAATCCCCCATGAGGACATGGAGCAGTCTACAACCTGTCATATTTTTCCAATCTATTCTAAGTGACAGCAACATAAAAAAAAAAAATATACATATATATAGTTAATTTTACCTTGGAACCTTAATATTCTCCATTTATAATGTCCATAATTGGAACAGAACAATGAAGACCAGTATGTGTTTTTACTTTTTGCATTATGATTGTTTCCCATTTTATGTAATGTGCTATGTCCAATGCCAATGCAGCATCCATCCCACTTAGCGAAATAAATCTGATTCTGATTCTGAATTAGCCATTAGGTAGTATTAGTGTTAATACATTTTTATGTAGACGAGACCATACAATACAATAATGGATCCCAGATGCTTGCCCATCATGCTTTTTGAATTGCAGGGAAATAGGTTTCATTATACACACAAGGAGGCCGTGTCCTCAGGCTGTAAAATTAAAGGATGAGGTTTCCACATTACTGGGGAAACTATGTGGCCTCATAACCTATAAAACAGCAGGTGTCTTTCTAGGAAACAACTAATAAAATCTGTTGAATCCCATACTTTGATTTGGTAGCAGTCACAGGACTACTAGAAGGCACTTTGTAGTCAAATTAATCTCTTTGGAAAAGGCAAAAACAGGATGATCACAATTTGTAGACAAAAAAAAGCAAAGCCACTGTAATTGATAACACAGCACACTTGTCTGCACAATTCCCCAGTTGTTTTCTGGGTTTACGACGGTCTGTTTTCACATTTACTACAAGCAACTTTCCGTGTTTGTCTGCATAGCTACATAATTTGGCTGGAAAAAAAAAACAAAAACAAAAAAAAAATAAAAGACATCTGTCCATCAAATTCAACCATAATTTTTTGGATTTCGGCACAATGTATTGAATTTGTGCCTATCGTGCGGGAAAAGCAAACAGCTGTGCGATTGTAAATGGCATGCGATTCCTGAGAGGGCGAGTAAACACAAGGGCCAGAGAGAAAGTTCAACAATTCTAATATGTCTGCTCCCTGGCTAGAGGAATTGCAAGATATTGTGAATTGAAACACTATTATTTTTAACAGGCGCATTTTTATTGGATTTTGTAAACAATGACATGCGATTCTTGGTCCAGTCAAGAGAATGAGAAAGAGAAAAAGGGGAGAGGGAGATGTTCTTTTACATGTCCTATTGTAAGTATTTGGACAATTACCAACGTGTTAAACATAGGCTACGATGTTGTTCACTATTTGGGGAGTACACTGTCAACAGCACAAGAGCATCTCATTTCTCAATTATAGTATAGCAGCTTGATCGTATCTTTGCATAGTACAGGCTTCAGTTTTATTCACACTTAGAATTGCTGAATCATTAGAGGGAAAGCAACAGGCCCAACCCGTGTAACAAGGGTATATATCCCACTAGAGGAGTTCCCGGGGTTAATACAGCAACAGATTAGGCAAGGATAGCCTACCCAATCCACAGTTTCAATACTTGCTGTTACCACACCATTTATAATGCTGTATACAGTGACATCTGGTCATACCATCTCGACCATATCTTGTCAAATTTCGCAGGACAATTTTACTTTTGTATATAAGTTTATATAGTGGGAGGGATTTGTATACTATTTTTATCCATTCCTTTTTAGTGGGCACCTCTGTTTGATTCCAGAGGAGCAGTACAAAGTTTTTGCCATATGCCGTAATGTAACTATCAGTCTTCTTATATCTACATTATTAAGATTTTCTCACCCAAAGGGCCTCAACAAAGCTAGTTTAGTTTCTGGATTAAATTGGGCTATCCAGCAGCCAAGATAACACCCTTTCAATCTGATCTCAGAATTGAGCTAAAGCCCCATACGCCCAGAACATGAGTAGACAAGTACCTATATCTACCCTACATCTTGTACATTTATCAGAATGAGAATTATTAATTTGTGGTCTGTAGTCTGTAGGGGGGTCTGTGAAGAATTTCAACTGGACAAGCCTATCTTTGAAAGAGATCAGTCTCTCCACTTCTCCACCCACAACCTCCTCCCAATCCTCGTTACCTATGTCCCCAGATCCAAAGTCCATTGGGCCCAGATTTTGTTAGTTATTGCCAAAGCTGGCCAGCAGACAAGTACAGTAGCAAGAAAAAGTATGTGAACCCTTTGGAATTCTATGGGTTGCTGCACAAATTGGTCATAAAATGTAATCAGATCGGACCGGAGACCTACAATATCTTTACGATTGACTATTGTATTTTTGGGATAATCTTTGATGTTATTCATGTACAATTGTATACCACTGGATAATTATTTGGGTGGCAGCAAGTGCACATCTATGTGGTTTAAAACTCTTCACAGAAAATTTATGAAACTTTGGGGCCTGTCTTCTTTTAGGTCACAATGTGTGTGACATTTTGTATAAATTGCAATCTCGTTTTGTTTCCATTTCTGTACCCCAATAAAAAATAGTTTTTTTAAAAAAAGTGATCTGATCTTGATTTAAGTCACAGCAATAGACAATCACAGTCTACTTAAACTAATATCACACAAATAATTAAATATTTCCATGTTTTTATTGAACACACCTTGTAAACATTCACAGTGCAGGTGGAAAAAGTATGTGAACCCCTAGACCAGTGGTGGCGAACTAATGGCACGCGTGCCAGAGGTGGCACTCGAGCACCTCTCTGTGGGCATGTGCGCTGCTGGCCACCACCACCTCTTGACTGAAAATGTTAAGTTTTTTTCATTTTTTTTTCTTTATTAAAATAAATAATTGCTCTCTTACTCCTCCTCACCTCCGGAAACATCAAATCCTTTACAGCGCATAGGGACGGGCAGGTGAAAGAGGATTATTTTCACCTGCCCCCTTACACTGCGTATGGATTCCTCCTTTCCCTCCCGACAATTAACTTATAGTTCCATCTGGAGCAGAGGAGACAGATACTCGCTGAAGCACCGCCCCCATCCTCCACAGTGGACTAAGTGAGGGTGACACGCTATTTGAACAGCCCCGTGAGTGTGTGGAATGCTCCTGTTCCCCTTCACTAAACAGACAGAGCTGTCAGCTGAGCCTGAGCGATGTCTGTCGCTGCCTTGTAAGCCAGAGCCCTTTTCTTGTAAGCCGACTCATTGTCTGTGCTGTAAATCCCCCACACAAGAACCATTAAAGAGGTGCCAAGATGAAAGACAGGCGGTAGAAGGACTGCAGCTGGGCTGAGGCTTCTCCCCTGGTAGGTGCCCCCTCCTCCCTCTCCCAGAAACTTGCTGCACGGCCAGATTTTGGCTTTACGTTATGGAAGTTTATGGCTACACTGCTGGAATTCTCTGCATACAAGCATTCAGTATCCTGCAATCCATTCATTTCTCTGTGCTCACATGTATGAGTGGTGCACAAGGTGCACTTCATTCACACATGTATTCTGCTACAGACATACAGTATGCACTGCACTTGTGACTCATGCATGGCCCATGTTTGGCCCTCATCTGCACAAACAAACTATTTATTATGCAAGCACACAGAGTGCAATGTCATTTATTTTGTCTGAGAATCCAGCTACTCATTTATTTTCCTGAAGCCACTTGTACAATTTTTAATATTATTATTTATTTATATATGAGAGAAATTTCTGCATTTCACACGTGGGGCTGATTGCAGCATTTTAAATGTAGAGTGGCCTTTAATGTACGAGTTATTTTTCTTTAACTAAAATAGCAGTATTCAGTATAAATTGCCGTGTTGGCACTTCCAGATAAATATGTGGATTTTGGATCGCGGCTTGGGCTCAGTCTCTAAAAGGTTCGCCATCACTGCCCTAGACCAATGGAATCTCCAAGAGCTAATTGGAGTGAGGTGTGAGCAAGCTGGAGTCCAATCAATGAGGTAAGATTGAAGGTGTTTGTTACAACTGCCCTGCCCTAAAAAAAACACACACACACACACACACACACACACACACACACACACACACACACACACACAAGTTTTGGGTTTGCTTTTCTCAAGAAGCATTGCCGGATGTGAATGATGCCTTGCACAAAAGAGCTCTCAGAATACCTACAATTAAGAATTGTTGACTTACATAAAGCTGTAAAGGGTTATAACAGTATCTCCAAAAGCCTTGTAGTTCATCAGTCCACAGTAAGACAATTTGGCTATACATGGAAAAAGTTCAGCACTGCTGCTACTCTCCCTAGGAGTGGTTGTACTGTAAAGATGACTGCAAGAGCACAGAATGTTCAATGAGGTGAAGTAGAATTAGGATTCTAGGACTGTCAGCTAAAGACTTACAATAATTTCTGGCAACTGGCATATGCTAACATACATATTAGAGAATCTACAGTATGTAAAACACTAAACAAGAATGGAGTTCAGGGGAGGATACCACAGAGGAAGCCACTGCTGTCCAAAAACAAAAAAACAAAAGAGCACCTGGATGTTCCACAGCAGTACTGGCGAAATCTTTTGTGGACAGATTAAACCATGTGTGGAGAAATAGAGGCACAGCTCACCAAACTCAAAACCTCATCCCATCTGTGAAGTATGGTGGTGGGGGCATCATGGTTTGGGGCTGCTTCGCTGTGTCAGAGCCAGGACGGATTGCCATCATCGAAGGAAAAAATAATGCCAACATTTATCAAGACATTTTGCAGGAGAACTTAAAGCCATCTGTCCACCAGCTGAAGCTCAGCAGAAGATGGGTGTTGCAACAGGACAACGACCCAAAGTATAGAAGTAAATCAACAACGGAATGGCTTAAACAGAAGAAAATACGCCTTCTGGAGAGGCCTAGTCAGAGTCCTGACCTCAACCCGATTGAGATGCTGTGGCATGACCTCAAGAAAGTGATTTACACCAGACATCCCAAGAATATTGCTGAACTGAAACAGTTCTGTAAAGAGGAATAGTCAAAAATTACTCTTGACAGTTGTGCACATCTGATCTGCAACTACGGAAAACATTTGGTTGAAGTTATTGCTGCCAATGGAGATTAAACCAGTTAGCAAATCCAAGGGTTCACATATTTTTTTCAAAATGCACTGTGAATGTTTACATGGTGTGTTCAATAAAAACATGGAAACATTTAACTATCTGTGTGGTATTAGTTTAAGCAGACTGTGATTGTCTATTGTTGTGACTTAGATGAAGATCAGATCACATTTAATGACTAACAATTGGTGTAGCACAAAGACGTCTGATTATTGTGTGATCTGCAGAATCACCAATAATACAGACTCTATACCAGATTAGGTGGTGATCTGCAGTATCACCAATAATGCAAGTATAGACGGCTGAGAAACAGAGGTGTAAAGTGTTTGGTGCAACAGTCGATTAAATAGATAGATCTCACCAGAGAAGCTGGTGAGTACTATCTGAAACAACAGTGCTAGACCTCACCAGGGGAGCTGGTGGGTACTAGCTACAAAACAGTGCTAGCCCTCACCAGGGGAGCTGGTGGGTACTAGCTGCAATAACAGTGCTAGCCCTCACCAGGGGAGCTGGTGGGTACTAGCTGCAACAACAGTAGTATAAATAATAGGTCTTTACCAGAGGAGCTGGTAAAGTACTAATAACAGGAGTGACAACAAAGTTTGGCTAAACCTTACCAGGGGAGCTGGTAATGTACTATCAGCACAAGAGACTGAATAGTTTAACTAGACCTTACCAGAGGAGATGGTAAGGTACTATCAGTCACAGGAGGTGTATAACTTAAACTAAACCTCATCAGAGGAGCTGGTGGGTATTTAATCAAAAGAGCACCTCACCAGTGGCAAGGGCCCGCTGATGAGTAGAGAGGTCAGACAGGCAAGGTTTGGCAACTGAGAGGCGAACACAGTACAGAAACGTGAGGCAGAAGAATAGTGAGTTATCAGGCAGAGGTTCAGCAACTAAGGTCAGATAGGCAGAAGTACAGAATCGATGAGCAATAGCAAGGTCAGAGTATAGCCAGAATCATACACAGGTAATCAGCAATACAATATACAATAGTCCTAGTCTTGTGTGAAATCCCTGGTTTCCTCCCAGATCAAAGCACACCGGTTACTAGTCTAAGGTCTGAGCGCTAACACGAGTGTATTCACAACTGCAGACAAGTTGCAAATGACCAGTGAAGGCTTAAGAAGCCGAGGAGAGCCCAGCGCCACGAACCTTACCAATCAGACAATCCGAGCGGCGTGAGTCACCTCTGACGTCAGCCGACCGGCAGGTCAGCTGACGCGCCTTCTTCCAGTATAAAGGTCCTGTCTCCGCGCGCGCCCGCGCGATACAGCGACCCTATGAGCATGAGACAGTACCGTTCCCGGCGTGCTAGACACCGACGGAACGGATGAGGCCTGAGAACAGGGAACAAAGGCGGCTGCGGGTATATCCTGCGTGTCCGCAGCCGCCATAGTTGCAGATGTTACAATGACCAATTTGTGCAGAAATCCATACAATTCCAAAGAGTTCACATACTTTTTTCTAGCTACTGTAAATGGTCAAAATGGGCTTTGCTAAGCACTCTATTACCAGCAATGACTCGATAGAATTAGATTCTAATTGTAAGGTTTCATCCCCAAGCAAAGATCTGTGGATGTTAAGCGAATATTGCTGTCCTGTAATAAGATGGCATGCGAAAAAGGCGAACGGCTGGTGAGAGAGAGGGGAGCCAGTTACTAGACTTTTGGTCATGGCGGTGTCTGCCAAGATGGGATAAATTATTTGAGCTTTGTGAGCTGTTATGTGATGTAACGGCAACTATAGAGGTGACTGGTCTACGTTTGAGGTGGCTAAAAGGTGCATAAAGTTAGGCTATGTGTACCTTGATCCCTTTTTTCTCAGGAACATTGGGAGTGGAAAGATTTCTATAGAGCCTAGGTTCTCAAGCAGTAATATGCGAACTCCAGGGGTACTACTGATGGGTCCAGGGCGTAGTTGGGCTTGATGTAGTTAATCAAGTATAACAAATGTATAGCTTTAGAAAATTATTCTATATAAACCACAACCCCAAATTAGTATTTTAGCTAGTTAAAAGCAATAGTAAATTACTGAAAACGGTTTAAAAACAATGACTATATACCAATATCAAGGGTAATTGGTGAACATGTGCTTTCGAAAAGAATGCATACCAAAATGTTGTTGAGAAACACTGCTATAGAGGACGCAGGGGTCTGTGAAGTCTAGGAGAGTCTGTCTGAGGCTCTACCAAGGAGGGGAGCACATGATATTCCTTTGTTTATACCTACCGGGATGGAAAGAACAATGGAGGAAAGCCAACCTGAGATATGTATATACTAAAAACCTATAATGAAAAACCCCATTAGACCTCAATAATGTGGGTCCTTTATGTTCTGACAAGTAGTTATTGGTTCAGTGGTGGGCACAGGGGCGGATCTAGGAGGGGGGGCAAGTGGGTATCTTGCCCCAGGCGCAGTTTGTTGAGTTCTTAAAAAGGCGGCAAAATGAATGGCAGTTTAGGCGCTAAAACCTGACCTTTAGGCGCCAAAACCTGACCTTGCCCCAGGCGCAACTTGGTCTTGATCCGTCCCTGGGTGGGCATGTTGTGTACTGCAGTTCCATGCATGGAGAGAACTGAAGCGTTAACCTAGCGCTGGATTACCACTGGTTGTAATGGCTATTAAGCTGCCTGGACTTCACACAAGCAGGATATTGTCCAATACATGCCTTTTTCCTATTCAAAGCAAATCTTTATGGATATATATATTTTGATGCAGAAAGGTACATAAAAAAGAACATAGATACAGTACCTCCCAATTACAATACTTACTTATTGCATTAAGGAGACTGCTCTTTCCTGCATTTGTAACTCCCGCCAGAACCACCTGTACACCATATCTCAGTCTCTCTCCTCGGCGATCATCCCTGAGGTGATCCTCTAGCTCTTTCTGAAGTTTATCAATCTCTTCATCAACTGACAAGGTAAATAAATTACAGTGTGAAACAATTTGAATAAATATAATCATGTAGGCTTAAAAAGCAAAGCATTTGAAAGTAATTAGCATATGGGCCAGAAAGGCATGGTAAAAGTCAAAATGGAAATTACCTAAAATTACATGGGACATGCACTACTACATTGTATATGCATTCCATTTCTGAGTAAGGTACCCTTTCTCTTCACCCTCTTTCACTGTTGTGTCCAGGGTGTCCTCTATATGATCTCTCTACTAGATTTAGCATATTTCCCTCCTAATCTGCCCTTCCTCAATAACCCAGTTACAAGCAGACCCCTTCAGGCTTTCACACTGGGGCATACCATTGCACATCCTGCAAAAGCAGGATCGCAAGACAACAGAGGGTCAAATATTTATATTTTACAATATTAATTTATAGATTATTTGGTCAGTGTTTGCACATTGTAAAATCTTTAATCTCACTCTGACCTCATTAGTCTGGTCAAGTGATCTGCTTGGAATTACCGTTTACTTAGAGTTCTATGCACAGAAGAAGATAATGCTAGCTTGGCAGCTGGAAACATACATTACTGGTATTTCCCACAATGAAACAAGGTTCACAGACAGAAAACTGTCATGACCATGGCGATGACATCACACAGTGGGAGGGGTTTCACCACAATATTAGCCATACAGACCTCCTGATGATTTATTTGTGGAAAGGTAAAGATTTCTTGTGGTAAAGGGGGTATCTGCTACTGATTGGAATTAAGTCCAATCCTTGGTTATAGTTCCTCTTTAAATAGTACCTAAGTTATAGATTACAGTTTGTTTTAAACCTAATAAGTTGCCAAGATATATAAACTTACACATGATAAAGTGTGACTTTCTCACCCCCAGGGTCTGTATTCCACATATGGTCTTGAAATCCCCGCCCCCAGTGTGAAATTGGACCCTGGGCCTTTTTTTTTTTCCAAACCATAGGTGCAAAGGATGCTGGGGGATTGATATAACGCCACCCCTCATGTCCATGTGATCTAATCTAGGCAGACAGACAGACATCTGAAATAAGAATTATAGCAGACAGACATGATAAGACAGGCTGCAGGAGTTTTCCTGTGTCTTCTCTCACTGTGAAAAGAGAAGTCATTTGATCCAGGCAGACAGCAGGGAAGGGAGGGGCAGGGGAGTTAACCAGGCTGAAGAGGTGGGCACAATGCTTTCAGCTTCAGGAAGAATAAGGAAATGCTACTTACAGATATAAATGTGAGTCTGTTCTATCCACTACAATGTACTAGATGTAAACTTTATATGTTCATCTAACGGTACACAGTGCCTAGACTTCATATATGTATTGCCATTCAGACCTTTTTTTGGCTGGAGGTGGTCTCTAAGCTGAACATAAACATATGAGACTTTGTTCTATGTACTATTTTTCTTTAGTAAAACACATAAAATAATCATTTTCTATGTTTTTTTTTCACTCCAGGTGTGCTTTAAGGCCTGGTTCACATTAGCGGTGGCCGTCCGGAATCGCCGTGCTGGAGCCGGACCGCTTGCAGAACGGACGGAACGGACGCACGGCATGGCAATGAAAGCCTATGCGTCCGTTCACATGCGTCCGTTCTGCCGGACCGGAGCCGGACCGGATCCGGACTCCGGCGTCCGTTCCAACATGCGCTATTTTTGGGTCCGGCTCCTCCGGCAGCCGTATCCGGGGCGGAGCCGGACTGCACCATCCGGCCAATACAAAGCAATGAGAACCGGAGAGCGCACAACACACTGGCTAAAAATCCGGATGTTCTACCCCACTTCCTATGCGGATTGTTGCGGCGATTTTGGATGGGGACACATGGGCAAGCATTTTGGAGTGGAGCAGCAGTGACTTTACACGAGCTGGAGATGTTGGCAGCATGTCGGAGGTGGAGGTGAGTGCTAAACAGCAGAGGGCCTGATTCCACAGGTCCCCCTTCTGCTGACCTCCCAGACCCCAACATTTTATTTGGTTTGTACTTAACTTTTGCCAAACGGATCCGGATCGCATCCTGATGAACACCTGATGCAACCTGACCGGATCCGGATCGGATCCGGATCAGAACCGTACGGTTCCATCCGGTCAGGTCATCCGGTCCATTTGGCAGACAACCGCAAGTGTGAACCGGGCCTAAGATGACTCTTGTATGTGGCTACACAATAAAAGGTCTGGTAGAGCATAGCGAAAATCTTTTGGTAAGCTAACGCAACTCAAATATATTTTTATTCCAATGTGTGTCTGCAATTCAGCTTTAAATTGCTTCCCTGTTAAAAAAAAAAGTTAATACAATGTAAGGAATAAACCATCTTTATGGGATAAAGTGATTCCCTTCTAGGCTTAAAGAGAACCCGAGGTGTGTTCAAAGAATGTTATCTGCATACAGAGGCTGGATCTGCCTATACAGCCCAGCCTCTGTTGCTATCCCAAACCCCCCTAAGGTCCCCCTGCACTCTGCAATCCCTCATAAATCACAGCCGTGCTGTGAGGCTGTGTTTACATCTGTAGTGTCAGTCTCAGCTGCTCCCCCGCCTCCTGCATAGCTCCGGTCCCTACCCCTGTCCCTTCACTCCAATCAGCAGGGAGGGAAGGGATGCAGGCGGGGACTGGAGTTCTGCAGGAGGCGGGGAGAGCAGCAGACTGACACTTTAGAGATAAACACAGCCAACTCTGACAAGCTGTTTGTCAGCAGCGTGGCTGTGATTTATGAGGGATTGAAGAGTGCAGGGGGACCTTAGGGGGGTTTGGGATAGCAACAGAGGCTGGGCTGTATAGGCAGATCCAGCCTCTGTATGCAGATAATATTCTTCAAACCCACCTCGGGTTCTCTTTAAATAATGGATTCGGAGGCTTAAGTTCGAAGTTTGGTCTGATCTCATTAGACATGACATTAGACATGGCTAGACTTATTTTCTATCACATCAAATGCTGCCTTCCTGTGACTACTAGATTAAGAGTATGGCCCAACAGAAAGCCATATTGACAAGCACACCATATATACCGTAATTATGCCTTCTATATAATAATGTTGACAGATTTCTAGCGGATACCTGAAGTTAGAATGCCTTCTTCTACATTGTCATCTTCGCTGAAATCTATGAAGGCTTCAGTATGAGCCAATGCCTGATCAAAAAAGGAGAACAAGAGACAGAGGCTGTTAAGCAGGTAGATTAAAGTCAAAGCTCAAGAGAATACTTTCAAATTTGGCAGAGGCTAGAAAGGTTGAGATAAGAAGCTCTCAGTGCAGTGTGATATTATATGCTTTGAAGGACCACACCAGGAAAAAAAATTAGCAGATAAAATCTGACAGAACTGGCATGTTTTGGACTAGTTCATCTCCTCATGGGGGAATCTCAGCAGTTTCATTGTTTTCAAAACCATTTCCTGAATGGCACTTTAACTGACAAGATAGTACAAGACCAGCCAGCCTCCCTACTCACTTGCACACTGTTTTGGCAGTTAGACTTACCAACTGTCGTTCAGGAAATGCTTTAGAAAACAGAACCTTGAGAATCCCCCATGGGGAGATGGACTAGTCCAAAACCTGTCGGTTCTGTGAGGTTTTAACAGCTTATTTTTGTCGCTGGAGTAATCCTTTGATAGCAATGTTTTAATGTGCAATGATACAATTAAAGTGAACCAGAGACGAAGCACCCTCATGTATTTACCATATATTTCAGTGGGAACATTAGAAAAAACACCTACCCTACTCTCTGTTTTATTCTTCACTGCTCAGCCTGTTTGTTTTCAGCCCTGATAAAATCCCAGACTGAGCATTCAGTCTGGCTTTGCTCAGGAATCATTATAGCTGAGTCTGTCTTCTCTGATGTCTTTTCAAGCCAAAGTCTGCACCCTTCTGGCTCTGCTTTCCAGTTCTTTAAACTCACAGCATCACAGAGAGCTGTGATGACATGGGAGGAACTGCCAATGTAAGGGTATATAAAAAACGTTTTTTTTTTTTTTTTTTTATTTATATTTGTTAGTCATAAGAAGTTTTTAGAAATGGTCATTTCATTTTGCACACACCCCACTAAATAATATGCATTTCTGATGAACTGTGTTTTGCATGGAGTTTTAGTAAAAAAACAACAACAAAAAACAAACACAAAAAACGGCACACCAGAGCAGCGAAAATACCAGGTGTAGTATTTATTTTGACACATTTCTGTGCTGAGAGTTCAAATTACACTTGTGATTACTTGAAGATGAGGGGGAATTAGACAGGCTCTTTTCTCTAAAAACACACAGGGTGTATTGCTTTCTGTTTTCCGTCTGTCCTGTGCAAGAGCTCAGGTACACTTTAAAGTTATTACATGTTCAGAAATGGTACAGTAAAGCCTGGATAATTCCTACATTTCCCCTATTCTTCCGGCTGAATAGATAGCAAGTAGAAACACTATTGTTAATGTTAGATATTTTTCTAACAGTTCTTCTAAGGGTTCAAATGGAGGTTCTACCAAAGCTTGCAGAACTAAACGTCTGTCTTTGAAGAAACGAGTAAAGTATTCTTCTTCTGCTAACTTCTTTGGCAATAAAACTGTAAGAGTTGCTGTATGAACATTTAAAGTTCTGATACTCAATCCCAACTGAAAACCTGATGGTAAAACTTCTTAAAAATTCTAAGGCTGAATAAGAGTTCATATCCTTTTCATATTTTTCTCTAAATACTATGAATCATTTTTCTTTCAAATCCACTTCTGGAAAAACCTTTACTTTTTAGTGATCCCAATTCAGCCTCCATGCTGACAGATGGAGCATTTGTAGATCTGGGTGATAAGCTGGGCCCTGAAGGAGGCGATCTGGTTGAAAAGGTAGTCTGACAGGTTCTGCTGCTAATATGGTGACTTGGTAAGGTCTCTTGGGCCAGTAGGGAAGTATCATGATTGCTCTCAAATTGTCTTTGCAAATTCTGCTCAGTACCAATGCACTGTCACTGCCAGGAACCTAATGCCACCCAGATCATGTTCCTACCACTCCATGTGGTCTAACCTATGGGCAGATTCAGGCAATCCTGTATCCCTGAGTGTGCAGGTTACTTCTCCTTGGTCTCTCCACAAGTGTGAAAACTGCAGCTGTCAGCCGTTCCGGCCAGGTCTGATCTCTCTCCCAGCATCTACTCCACACTGTCTCCTCTGGCTGCTTCCCTGTTGCTTTGGTAAGGTGACCTGGCAGCTCTCAGAACAGTGGCAAACTTCTTCAGCTTGCAGTTAGCATATTATGATTTCAATACATGAAGATGGTCACACATATCACATTTATCAGCCAGACGTCGATAAAAAATGTTCAAGCTAAAAGTTGCAACAAATCTGTATTTAAAACTGGGTAAAAGCTGGTAAGGCAACTACTAGTTTCGGACCACTTTCTAATACCCCGAGGAAGGACTCGCAGTGGTCCGAAACTAGTAGGTGACGTGTACGTGACATGCCTTAGCACCACTCCTCACCAGCTTCCAGGAGCCAAACCAGAGGGGAGCGCCTTCGCTGCCTCCTCATTCTGCTGATTGTGGAGAATCAGACCTGGCCAGCATCGTCCTCAATGCACACATTTGGAATGCGAGTGCTGATGGTAGCTATTTATGTTGCTGCTCATGCATACATTAAAAGGACTACTGTAGGGAGAAAAAAAAAGTTGAACTTACCTGGGGCTTCAAATGGTCCCCCGCAGACGTCCTGTGCCCACACATCCTCTCACTGATGCTCCAGTCCCTGCCTCTGGTTCACTTCTGGAATTTCCCATTTTAAAGTTGGAAAACCACTGCGCCTGCGCGGCTGTATCCTCGGTCCCGCTGACATCACCAGGAGCGTACTGCACAGGCGTAGGCTGTACTCGGCCTGCACAATACACTCCTGGTGATGTCAGCAGGAGCGAGGACACGGCCCCGCAGGCGCAGTGGTTTTTCCGACTTTAAAGTCTCAAAATTCCATAAGTAAGCTGGAGGCGGGGACTGGAGCATTGGTGAGTGGCTGCGCGGGCACAGAATGTCTGCAGGGGACCATTAGAAGCCCCAGGAAAGCTCAACTCTTTTTTTTTTTTTCCCTCCTACAGTACTCCTTTAAATATGTCACCTGTTCCTGTCCAGCAGTGTGTGGAGGAATCATCTTCCTAGGGCGCTGTCCTGGAGATGAAATCATCTCATTTCCTATCCTTGTGACATCATGTATTTGAATCTGAACCCTTGGTGTCACCAGGATTAATCAATGACTGCCAGAAATCCTACTGTTAACCTCTTCATTTTAATGCATTAAGATTTTCTTCTCCCCATAAAAGCACCATGCTTCCTAATGATCATCCTCTGTGATCGGAATCCATCTTCTGGAAGACAAGGATGACAATAGAATGAAGCAAACAAGCTTCTTTACCAAGGTTGCTGCTGTATCCCAACACATCAAGCTCCAGGAGCTATGGTAAACTAGGATAATGGCTTTGAATGAATCACATTTTCAAGAGCATGACAAGATGGAGAAGCCAGCTATAGCAAGAGAGGTCAGTTACCAACTTTCCCACTTATCACGGCAGCCAAGACTAGATTCACGTTGCAGAACATGATCTATAAAGAACATTTGCTCAAGGAAAAAGACCACTTTACTTACGGTAAAGTCTTTTCCGGTAGTCATGAGGACAGCACCCCTGGATGAGACTGGTCTCCCTCCCCACTGTGGACAGGAAACTGTTAAAAGAAGAATTTGCATAAGCAATAGGCAGCCACATATAAGATACTACACCTGCCACAGTACCTCAGTTAATAAAAAAGATGACACGGACATTTAATGATGCTTACACAAACTTATTTCTCTCTCCTACCCAAATAAGGGCGGGTTGCAGGGGTGCTGTCCTCATGACTACCGGAAAAGACTTTACCGTAAGTAAAGTGGTCTTTCCCAGAACGTCATTTCGGACAGCACCCCTGGATGAGACGATATACAAGAGATAAAACCTTAGGGTGGGACCACAGCTTGCAAAACTTTCCTTCTGAAGCATAAACCTGCAGACAGATACATTAAGGCGATAGTGCTTTACAAACTTATTGTGACTTGACCAGGTCGCAGCTCTGCAAATCTGATCTATAGAGGTCCCTGCCCTCTCTGCCCAAGAAGTCGAAATTCCTCTTGTGGAATGAGCCATGATAGAATTGAATTGCTCCCCCTGTGTCTGATATGCTAATGAAATAGCCCAAACAAATGTATAATCTGTGTAGGATTTAATTAAGGAAGATTTTTCCCAATCAATGATCCAACCTAAATCTTGTAGTAAGACTATTGTCGTAACAATCTGATCTCTTACCGAATTGGGAGATGTCCCCCAAAACAGAAATTTAAGGTAACCCAAAATGTTAACCTTTCTCTGTTTAAGTATAGCTAGAACCCCAGACATTACCTTCATAAACAACCCTGGAGCTGAGGATAATCCGAAGGGCAAAGCATTAAACTGATACATTCTTACCTCTTCCTCCATCTGGAAGGCAAACCTTAAGCATTATTGAGAAGCCAGATGTATCGGTAATTGAAGATACGCATCTTTTCAGTCTAGAAAGGCTTGGAAATCGTCCTTCTGTAAGAGATGAATAATAGATCAAATCCATCCTGAATTTTCTGTATTTTACCTTCTGGTTTAGACTCTTTAAATTTAGTATGAACTGATAATTTCCCTGTAGCTCCTTTACTAGACAAAACACAGGGTAATAGAATCCCTGTCCTCTGACATTTCGGTACTTTCTCGAATTACCCTTTTTTCTAAACAGGGAAAGGACTTTCGATTGTAGGGCTGAAAACTTTATTTGGTCCTGCAAACGGGGAGTAATGCAAAAGCTCTTAAAAGGAGGCTGGCTGAACTCTATTCTGTAACCCTCCAAAAAAACACCTTAAAGGCTCTTTCCCACTAAGACGTTGCGTTAGATGCGACGCTAAGGTCACATAACGTGCCCCCAACGCAACGCATGTGAGCTTTGAAGTTGGATGCTATTTAGAGCCACGTTATGCGTCTCCTGATGGGTCTGTGATGCGTACTTTTTGACGCTTACTATCGGACGAAAACGGCGCATGCGGCAAAAGACTGTGGAGAGCACATGATCGGAAAACTCCGCATCACCTGCCAGGCAATAAGCGGCCGCTCCAGGAAGTTAACACTGCAGTGCATATTAATTAGTCATGTGGCTGGCCACAACAGCGGACTCTCCTCCTGCAAGAAAAAACAAAAAACACACATTATTGAGCATATGCAAACAGTCTAATGCGGCTAAAACCGTGTATAACGCACAGCATGATGCACTTTCTTTAAACGTCCAGCGTTAGAGTGTAACAACGTGGGCACTGTGAACAGCCCATTGATTTTTCATTACTGTGAGCTGGGCTGCGTTACAAGCTGCTCTAACCTGCGCCTGTAACGTCCCACTGTGAAAGAAGCCTAAATAACCAATATTTTGTGCACTGTAGTTGCCAAGTTTTGAAATTTGCAATTCTCCATCTCACTGGAATACTAGCGTCATTGCTTATCTGACTTCTTGGTAAAAGTGAAGTTGGACTTAGGGCCGGTTTACATTACAAACGCGGACGGCCACGCATGCGGAACGCAACGCGTACGAACGCACGCCATCCGCGTTTGCATGCGTTGCGTGGCTGATCCCATCACTGAAAAGTAAATGGGACAGCCGCGCGTTTTTGCTAAATCTGCGTGCAGCATGCGTTCGGAACGCATGCCGTGTGAACATCAGACAGCGCACTCTATGCACTGTCTGATGTCGTGCGTGTTGGCCTTCTGCACGCGTTTCCAAAACGCAGCTGGAAACGTGTGCAGTCTGAACAGGCCCTTAGGCCTCTGTGACTTGTAGAGAGCCCATCTCCTGCCCTAGAGGACTAGGGATCTGACTTATTCTTAGAAGGAGGGACGAAAGGACCGTTTACTTTGAAAAGGTCCTTTCTTAAGGAATACTATCGATACCCAAGTGTTCTAAAATGACAATGTACAAATAATGTCTAAGTTGCTGTGTAAACATTTTCCTACTTTTCATGTTAAATATCAGAGGAAAAAGCTGTAATTTACTGAGGGTAGGATTAGCCATATTGGGACAAATCAATTGCAGAAGGGGTGTCTACTTCAATGCACAGCCAGAGTTGCATATCGGACTACAGAAGCAAATATCAAACAAACTCTGAAAGCAAAAAACAGTATGAAAAGCTGTAACAATTAGTTACATTTCCTCTGCTCTCTACAGACACTTCAGTCCGAAACAGGACACAGAAGCTGCAGCTGTTCTCTCTGTCACACACAGTTACACAGAGTTATCTGATCAAGTGTGAGGGGAATTTACCCTCTTCTCATGGCTCAGAGTCAGTTTTGTCAGTAAAGTTTGAAAGCATTTTGATAACAGTAAACAAAGAGGTTGCTACTAAAATGTATATACCAGAACTTAGCAACACTTCCCAAACAATTCCTGTGTCAATTGAAAATATGTGAATCGATAGAATTCCTTTAACAGGAATACCTTTTTTTTTTTTTTTTTTTTTTTTTTTTTTTTTTTATATATGTGTCTGCCGTTCTGTCTAGAGGGTTGTCTAACTGACTCAAACAGCAGACCCCCTTCACAAGGTACACCACATAACTTGATTTTGAAGAATTGTCATCCTTCCAAGTTTATACCCATACACCTCTTCTGGCTGAATTGACTAATGCCGTAGTTCTGGCCATAAGTTTAACCGTATCATCTGAAGCGTCCACTAGATGATTGGAAGCATTCCAAACTTTAGGGAAATCATTCAAAATTTCCCAGAAATCCTCAAAAAAGGTAGGTCAGCTTTGTTTGATACCCTTGAAAAATATGGATCTAACTTCAAAACTTTTCCTAGATTATCCCACTCCTTAATCCTAATCTTAAGAGTAGAATGGACTGGAATAAGCCGAGAATGAGGATCCGCCAAACTCTCATACATTTGACCAAAGGCGTCAAAGATTTCTGCTCAGACTTAATACCTATTAGTAAGTCTTTCATTAATTCAGGAAAAAAACATTGCGGTTAGGGCTTTTTTCTACTATGAAATGCGATCGCAACCGCATTTGCGATCCCAATCGCACTTCAATTTCCACTATGCGATTGCGCTACTATACTTATAGTACAGCTCAATTGCATACAATGCAGGAGGAAGACGATTGTGCTTTGTCCAAATCGCATCGCAATCAGATTGCACTAATGGAAATTGCTGCTGCAGTTTCCATTAGTTTAACGAGTCAAGTTCTTTTAAACAATCTATTTAATTGCTGCAGCTTAGAAGAACTTCAAGAATGTTACACATGCAGGCTTTCTGATGTGAAAATTATCTGAAAACAGGTATCCAAGGGGTTAAAAACACAGCCTGGGTATTCCCTGCCCACATTTGCCTGCTTTAATTCTTATTAATTAACCTTCAGTGACCTGTGTTGTGATAATCTCCGCACAAGGTGTTAATTTCTGGCACCTGCTCAGGAATTATAAATTTTCATGCGGACACAGGTTTTATGAATGCACACTTTACTAAATGGTGGGTAAAGTCAGCTGTTTTGAGCATTACCGCATGCAGGAATGCTTAATAAATAGAGGCCCATGTCTCTTGGAAGCAGGAGGCATAGTTAGAGGTGCAGACAACATAGGAGATGATGGATTAGCTATAACAGGTAGATAAGCCATAGCAGTACTAGTCCCAGGCCCATCTGAAGCAGCTGAGGCGGTAGAAGCAATAGCAGAATCTTTAATTTCCTATTGCTGTGGACCTTCTCTGTACAATACTGGCACAATTTCCATTCAGAGTTGCCAATCCATGCTGACTGGACTGAGTAGAAGATCTTTCAGACTTTTCAACCTTCTCAGTCTTATGTCTTATGGGGTATAAAACATAATAAACGATAGCCAGCTATTAGACAAATCCCTCTATACATAACATACATCCAGGCAAGCAGAAGAAACATAATCACATCTACTTGCCAGAGAGGGATCCTGGGCAGATTCAGCAGATTGTGCAGGAGCTGACCCAGAGGCGTCCTCCATGATCTCAGTCACAAACCAGAGTGCATCATGGACTCTACAAACTTATACCTGTGCTGCTGATTTGATGCAGCTGATCCAATTATGCAAGCGGCCCCTGCCGGCTAAGCATATGCTTAATCAGCTTCTTACCTTAAGGAATCAGCTGTATGCTGATTCCTAATCACCGCCGCGGCCCCTGCCGCCCGGCTCAGACTTCAGATCACGCGGGACGCCAGCGCGTGACTACCTCCGGTTCAACCGGAAGTGAACTCTCTCCAATGCACGCACATGCGCGCATAAAGTTGCTGCCTCCGATGGAGAAGCCTCCTCCACGCTGCAGGGCTCCTGACTGTTCACTGAACAGTGCTGCTTGGAGCCCTGGAAAACGCTGCCCCTGCCGCCTGACATGGATAGCACTCCTGGAGACCTCTCCCATGCATCCCGTCCGGGACAGGAAACTAAACTGAGGTACTGTGGCAGGTGTAGTATCTTATATGTGGCTGCCTATTGCTTATGCAAATTCTTCTTTTAACAGTTTCCTGTCCACAGTGGGGAGGGAGACCAGTCTCATCCAGGGGTGCTGTCCGAAATGACGTTCTGGGAAAGAAAAGATAACATTTTTTGTACACAGGTCAGTTTTTAAATTTGTGCCAGTTCCATTTCAACAATGACATACAAAGCCTTGGAACTCAAAGGGACAGAATGTTATTACTTACCCGGATTAATCTATGACTCCATCTGTGATATAACTGTCCAAGCTCTCCAGCCATTTGGCGTAAAGCTTGACGCCTTTGAACCTCAGTCTCTGCATGGATAAGGTCTCCTAGTCCTTCCACTTCAGTTAGATCCAGCTTTTCATTTTGAAAGGCTCTCTTTGTAAATTCCCCCGGTTCTGCTGGGCGAAGTGTGCTTAGATGTCCTAAAAAAATAATACATATTTCATTTTAGATATTTTAATTTTAATAGGATACCCTTATGGTAATATTTATAAAGAAGGGTTTTGTTTTGTTGTTTTGTTTTAAATTGCACCATTTTGTTAGGTTCACTTGTACACAGACGTATCTCCATATTTAAAAGCTGTGAAACGGTTTTGTTTGCTAGAGATGAGTAGGAAAAGTAGTGAAAAAGCACTAATGTAATTATTCTACAAAATTCACAAATATTCTGTGAAAACTGGTGATGAAATATTGAATAAGAGAAATGACCATTAGGAAAACTATGTAATTACAGAAAGCCCTGGATGTAGTAGGTAATAGGACAGAGAAAAGTGTCTTTCGAAACTAGTACATTATGTTTTTAATAGGCAGACTCAGGTGGGACAGATGTTGGGAAACACACAAATAATGATTTGCCACCACTACATAAATGGCAGACAATCAAAAAGTTTGGCCACAATTCATAAAGATCATTCCGGTGATAATAAGGAAACTGAAACCTTATTACGACATATTGATCGATATTTTAAAGTGTAACTGAGATTAAATACATCAAGTACCATACTGACCTGGGGCTTACTTAAGCCTGCTTGAGGCCCCTCAGTCCCTTGCCATCTCCCCGGCGTAGCTCCTGTCCCCCGCAATACAGCCCAAATGCCTGGCCTAGTCGTGCTGCATAGCTCATGCATGGCCCAGTCGCGCTCCTGCGGCTGGGAGCATTCTGCACTCGCGCAGTATGCTTCTGGCGAAGGGAGCGCACGTGGCCCGGGCGACGTATGCACAACTCAGCCAGGCTACCGTCTCATACTGCGGGGGACAGGAGCCCCCCAGGGAGACAGCAAGGGACTGAGCAGCCTCAAGGGGCTTAAGGAAGCCCCAGGTAAGTATAGAACCTGAGATGTCTTTCATCTCACATTCACTAAAGAAGCTTGCTTTATTAACGTGTAGTGATAAGTTTTCACAGCGAGGCCCATATGCAATTCACTTTTTTACCTGAGTTTTCTCCTAAGTGATAATTTTAAACTTGGCAATAAAATTTCTTTTAAGCCACCAGCAAGCAAGAAAATACTCAAATTAATTTTAATAGTACTTTCTCACCTACTTTATGGTACTTTTTAAGTTGAAAAGTGCTGGAAAGTTATTTTAAATTGAAGATGAAAAATTATCTCCTATTAGAAAACTCAGGTGAAAAAGGGAATTGCATATGGCCCCGAGAATGTTATCTTTTCACTCCAGTCCTTAAGTTTTGACCTGTGTAGTTATATGCAGTAGGTAGGGAGGGGAGGAGCACATGATTACAGCTAGCCTGCAAGAGGATCCTGTGTATAGCAGCCAAGGAAGGACAGATAGCGACTGTGTGTTCTGTCTGTCTCTGGCGTGGCCCTCCCCCAGTGTTTCCAGCTTGATTATGCAACCTCACTGTCTGACATCCCTCTTGCAGACTAGAACAGAGTCTATTTTGACCAAAGACAGTGAACTACGGTTATCATAGACATTGTAAGTTCTACCTTGTATGTTAACCCATTTATCTATTGTGCAGTGTTGCAAAATATGTTGGTGCTTTATAAATAAAATACATAATAATAATAATGTGTGTGGGTGTATATTTTAGTGTCTGTGTGTATGCATACATACGCTTGACAACTCTCTCTTCCTCCCTCTCTATATGCCTGCTGTGTTTTTCTCTATATACAGAGTCCACCTTTGTATAAAATACTAAAAAATAAAGCAGACAGATCAGAATCCTCCATTTTAAAATGCAGTCTATAATAACACTCCATTTACTGACAGCCAAGGCCAGGTGATAATTCATCACACACTTTAGGGTTGTTGTCACTTGCATTCACATACAAATAAGAAGTACATTTTATCCAAAGTAAATTGAGCCATATATTACTTTTCTCCTATGTTGCTGTCACTTACAGTAGGTAGTAGAAATCGGACAGAAGTGACAGGTTTTGGACTAGACCATCTCTTCATGGGGGATTCTCAGGGATTTATTTTCAAAAGCACTTAGTGAATTAAAGTTGCTCTGTCTAACTGCCCAAAAAATGTGTAGGGAGCAGGGAAGCTGGCCAGCATCATTGTTTATATCCTTTTTAGGGAATATCTTCAAAAAAATAAAAGCCTTGCTGAGAATCCCCTATGAAGAGATGGATTAGTCCAAAACCCGTTGCTTCTGTCAGATTTCTACTACCTACTGTAAGTGACAGCAACATAGGGGAAAAGTAATTCATGGTTCATTTTACTCTGGAAAAAACATACTTCTTATTTGTCCAGGTTTGCACATATTTTAAATTGTACTATTTTTCGCCGTAGTGCCCCTTTAAGGACAGAGTCCTTATTTAAGGACTGCATGAGGTATATTGCTTAGTGAATGCAAAATGATTTATCACCATGGTGATAATAGTAAAAAAAAAAAAGCCCAGAATCACAATTAAAGACAAGACATAAGCTTAGTGACTTGTGCTCTAGGTTTATGTCCTTATGCCCATCCCTAGAGTTTGCGGATGCTGCCTTCTATGATATCCTAGAATTAGCCTGGCCATATTACATGCTCTATGTCCTCCCTTCTCTAAGACAAGAACATGCACATGCCTTGACAAGCATCTGGTTGGAGAACTAAGGGTACCCTAACGTTCCATTTTTTTTTTAATTAATTCTATTTTTTATGATACCACACTATATAAAATATTTTGTATACATGTCTTATCTAAGATATACATGACTATAAATTTAACTGTTGATTTTCTCTTCTGAAAATACAGTTTGATGCATAACATACCTAAAGCTTGTAGCACACCGCTAATTACAGCTGGCCCACCATGGACATGATATTCACAACAGTCTTCTCCTGTGAAGCTACGTGGGGCTAGGAAAGTAATGATAATAATTTAGAAACAAAAAAAACATGATGATGACAACAAGCCATATGTAACACAGGGGCATCTGAGATATACAATGTGCTATTTGAAGATTAATGCTCCCTGACCATATTGCAAATACATATGTAAGAAGTATAAAAGGGGATACAAGACAGGCTTAATGTGTACAGAAATACAGGCAGTGTCTGCAGGGACTGGCAAATCAAAGCTCCGGCCTCTGTAGCGGGCTCCCAGCTGCGGCAATGCATGCCGGGAAATGTAGTCCTGGTGGAAGGTATACTCTCATCTACAGACTACAACTCGCAGCATACATTGGGACAGCCGTGAGTCTGCTGCAGAGGCAAACTTTTTAATTGAGGATGACGCACCCTGGGGAACATGGCGCATTCCACATGGATAGGGGGCTAGAGAAGCAGTCTTCTGTAGGTAAGTAATGGCGCTCCCCCCAACAGCACACTGCATTATAAACCTTCTTTATGGGGAGGTACATTGTAAAAAAAAACAAGTTCTCAGTGCAATTTGAACAAAGAAACAAAACGTAGTGCTAGAATATACTTAAAATAATTGAGTTTGCAGTGGTTTATAACTATGTATTTTGTAAAGAAGGAATGTAAAAAAAATAATAAACACTTGTTCAGCCAAAAAGTGATGCCTAGTGAACCCCTGTAAGTGTGCTACTTTGAAAAAACCAACAACACTAATACATCACCTCAACAGTGTGGCTGAGATCGGATTTAAATAAATGGCATAAGACTGGATTCTTAAGTTAAAGAAGAGTTACTATTTGGTATAACATACAATTAAAAAAAAAAACCTCCCAAGTCCGCATTGACTATACAGTTACCCTTTTAGGTGCCTTTGACTCAAAGTAATGTCAACTAAGTGAAAATCACAATTCTTCCCCTGGTAACAACAGCTAGTGTGAAAGGTGGCATCTTGTTTAATAATGTAATGTGCAGTTCAGACTAAGCAGCATCCGGTTATTAACCTGAATGCACTTCATGTTAGTTTACCTTGCACACAGAAAAGTTATTAGCCATAAATCATCCTCATCTGCAGTCAGAGACAAAACAACAATCTCATAGCAGCCGTGATCAATTGCTGCTGCTCAGGGCAGTACACTACTAAAGATCTACTGTAATTGTAAACTGAAAAGTAAACCTGTTGACCCTTTTTAAAAGGGTTTGCTTTGAGAACTTATAATTAGAGTTGGGCCGAACAGTTCGCCTGGCGAACCTCTCTGGGCCTCTTACTACTTCCGGGTCGCAATGACCCGGAGTAGTACGCCTGCGCTGCCCGGCGGAGCGCGTCCTAGATCGCGCTCCTGTTGCCGGGCGCTCTCTGCGCATGAGCGTGACGTCACTCATGACGTCACGCACATGCGCAGAGAGTGCCCGGCAACGGGAGCGCGATCTAGGACGCGCTCCGCCGGGCAGCGCAGGCGTACTACTCCGGGTCATTGCGACCCGGAAGTAGTAAGAGGCCCATGAATTTAGAGATGTTCGCCGGCGAACGGTTCGGGAACCGTTCGCCACATCTCTACTTATAATATAGTGTTGTTAATCTTTTGGACCACCAGAGAATTCTTGACTGTGATACCACTGCACTGTCACAAACTCTTTCTTATGCTAGGTACACACGATGCAAATTTCTGACAGATTTACTGTCAGATTGACTAGCTCCAATATTTCCACTCTGATTTCCGATCAATTTCTCATAGAAGTGAAAGGAAAATCTATCGGTAATCAGATCGGATCTGTTGGAAATAGTGGATCTGACAGAACATCTGTCAGATAATTGCATCGTGTGTACCTAGCATTAGGGAAGCTCAAGTTCAACTTGTTTTAGTTTGCCTGTCTTTTGACAGTCTAGATCAGGCTTTCTCAACCAGGGTTTCTTGAGTACTCAGCAGGGGTTCCATGACATTTTCTCCCATCGTGGGGGAATTATAATACAGCACACTATAATAGGGGGTATTATAAAAATAAGCATTACATTGGGGATCAGAATAATAATGAGCACATTAATAAAAAGCACTAGGATAAGGAGACAGTATAATGAGGGGCAGTGTAAAAGGGGGTAGTGAAATAAACAGCCTCACCTACTTTTAAAGACCATGCCTCCTGCAAAATAAATGCAGGGGCTCCTTACTATAAAAAAAAAATAAAAAAATGTATGCACGGGGATCCGTAAGATCCAAAAGTTATTTGCAGGGCTCCTCCAGGGTAAATCGGTTGAGAAAAACTACTGAACATTTATCACGGTTTTCACTTAATCTGTGCCAGAGCTGACTTAAACAAAATGTTTTATACACAACTGGGGCTCCCACGCCGCCATCTTCAGCCTTCTCCTGCGTCGGTACCGGGTCCCGTAACTTCCTCTAGTCGCGGCCAGTCTGCACAAGAGAAGTGCGCCCTCAACGTATCTCTCCAGCTGCTGCACTTCACTTGCGTCAGATAGGGTTACGACTGTAGGAAGTTACGGGACCCAGCGGCGGATGGCGGCGTCTGAGCGATTTGTGCGGATGGGGCTGGGGGAAAGGTATGTATAGAACATTTAGTTTAAGTCAGCTCTGGTTTCCTTTAAGATGATCTTGTTTATTTGTTTCATCATATTTTCTAGTTATGTTGCCCAGAATTGTAAGAGGTTTTCTTTGAGCTTAGCAATATAAGACAATGGAGCAATGAATGAAATGTTTGCTCACCTGAAAACCACACCACCAGTCCTTTGTCTAACAGCTCTCCAGATTTTGGACAAACTATTGATGCCAAGGTGATCTGTCTTGGAGGGGGTAGCCTCTGCCATTTTGTTAAAATTTGAAGTGCCTCTTGACTGGCAGGGCCACTAGTTCGAATCACTGCCACACCACATTTTCCGTGTCCAGAAGATAGGGCAAATATTGTATCTCTTGCATTATGATGTTTCCATTTTTTCAAGGGACTATACCACAACATAAGAAAGTTAGAAAATAGTTTTGAATGATTGTGCAACAATTACAAATTTGTAACTCCTCATTAATACAAGCCTGTTAGGTACAACAAGTATTATATACTGTTCAGGCATATATTAAGTTATTGCTGTAGCATAAAACAATTGCTGTAGATTTATTCATTCATTCAAACCATTAATGCTTTTTATTCCCTCATAGTGGTAGCTTAATAACCTGAAATACTTAACATGAATTTCAAATAATCACTTACAGAAATCAGGCCAATAATGCCCGCACATTGAGTTACTTCATGGAAAGTATTGAAAGTGGCATAAGAAGAAAAGGCTCTACCTGTCTCTCACTGTATGGAGCTCAGCAGAGTATTATTCCTGTAACAGGATAAGCACTATCTGCAACTAAGCATTCAGACATTGGCGGTTAAATCAGACAGATCAAAAACATGAAAATAGAATATATAGATATCAGCCAATCATGTTTTTAATTCAGATTTAGAACAGGATAGCATGAGAAAACGCTAAATCTCTTGTAAGTATATATTATTTCTCTGTGTCCCCATTGCTATAGGCTGTCTGTCTTGTCACTAGCTTTGTAATGGCACTTGTTCATACATTCTGGTATCTAATTGAATGATCATGTAAGTGCATCTGACAGACAGAAACCACCAGGTCCAGTGGAGGCACAATAGGCATATGACTGATTAACATTCAGATAAGCCATCAGCTTCACTGACAATCCTATTAGTTGCCAATAACACAAAAACTGGATGAATGCCAATATCTATGGAAAATAGGAGTTGATTTATCGATACAAGTGCAAGAAATCTGGAACAAAAGTGCTGTGCTAAAAACAGCCAGTAAAAATATATAAATCAAGGTTTTATTGATCAACTGAAACCTGACTGGTTACTCTGGGAAACTTCTTTTAACCAATAAGCCCCAATTAACAGTTATTTTCAAAGTTTGCTGGAAGACTGCAAGCAGAAGAAAGAATTGGGGCTCGTACAAGCTCAAAGTTAGCTTTACAAATTAGAACAAAGAAATAATAAGATGAGTAAAGACGTGAATGGTTTTGAAAAACACATTTTGCTTAACAAAGATTTGGAATAAACATTATCTAGTCTTTTTCTATTATTTATTTTTAAAGGGAACCTAAACTGAGAAGGATATGGATTTTTCCTTTTAAAAAAATACCAGTTGCCTGAATCACCTGCTGATCCTGTGTCTCTAATACTTTTAGCCACAGCCCCTGAACAAGCATGCAGATCAGGTGCTCTGACTGAAGTCAGACTGGATTAGCTGCATGCTTGTTTCAGGGTGTGATTCAGCCACTATTGCAGTCACAGAGATCAGCTGGACTGCCAGGCAACTGGTATTGTTTAACAGGAAACATCCATATCCCTCTCAGTTAAGGTTCCCTTTAAACCTCACTGAACACAAGAGCCACCCCCCTTTTACTGCTCGAAATGGGAGCAAGAGGTCACCGAATCACTTGGCTGGCCTAAAATATGGTTAAATAACTGGAAAATATACAACACAAGACTTCAGCAGACTCAGTTTAAGACGATCACCAGGTGGTACTTAACTCCAACCCAATTGAACAAATACTCACATTGCAGTGACAAGTGTTGCAGGTGTGGTCAGAGGCACGGGATGGCAATACAGATGTGGTGGTCTTGTTCACAAGTGGAATTCTTTTGGAATAGCATAGCTGAATTCACCCAAAAAGTCTGTGAAACCGCCTTCTAATATACCTGTACAGTGCTGCAATCTAAGACAGCGCTGAACTGGGGACAGTCGTGTGACACGGCTGTCCCCTCTGTAGTCCAGGAAGTGATCGGCTGTCATAGGCTGAAGCCTATGACAGCCGATCACGCTGATTGGCTGGTGGGGGGAGGGAGGGGGGGGGGGAAATCTAAAAAAAAAAAAAAAAGTTAAATTCTAAAAATGAGGAGCGATCAGACCACACCAACAGAGAGGTCTGTTGATGGTGAAAAAAGGGGGGGGGGGGGGGGGGGAAATCACTTGTGTGCCGAATTGTGCAGCCCTGCAGCTAGGCCTTAAAGCTGCAATGGCCCAATTAGTAAAAAATGGCCTGGTCACTGGGTGGGTTTAACACACTGCACACTGTGGGCCGAGAAAAGAAAAAAAAAAGACCCTATGCGATGTCAATAATGCGAAAATGGGTGAATGCCAACATCTATGGAAAACAGGAGTTGATTTATCTGTACAAGTGCAAGAAATCTGGAACAAAAGTGGAACATGCTAAAACATCCAGTAAGAAAAAAAATTACTGATCAGCTGAAACCTGACAGGCCACTCTGGGCAACTTCTTTTTTTAACCAATAAGCCCCAATTAACAGCACAATGACATAGTGGACAGCAACCTCTCATTGCAGTGTTGGAGTCCCAAGTTTGATTGCTGGCCAAGGAGACTATCTACATGGAGTTAGAATGTGGTTCCTGTGCTTGTGTGCATTTTCTCCAAGTATTCTCATTTCCACTGCCACCTAAAAAGCATGCTGGCTTCCCTTCAAAAAGTGTCCCTAGTCAGTGGTTTTTATATTAACCACTTCACCCCAAGGCGGTTTTTACCCTAACGGACAAGAGCGATTTTCACCTTTCAGTGCTTATCCCTTTCATTTGCCAATAGCCTAATCACTACTAATCACAATGAAATGATGTATATCTTGTTTTTTTCACCACAGATTGGGCTTTTTGGGGTTGATATTTGTTTTCAGTAATTACTTTATTTTCTATGTATTTTAAAGGGAAATACAAGGAAAAAATGAAAAAAAAACACTATTTCTCCAATTTCATCCCCTATGGTTTTAATATAAACACTGCTACTGTGCATAAAACCAACACATTTTATCTGTCCATTTGTCCTGGTTATCACAAGATTTTAATTATGTCCCTAGTACAAAGTATGGTGACAATATATCGTTTGGAAATAAAGGTGTATTTTTTTGGTGTTTTTTTTTTATCACAATTTTCACATGCACGTGCACACGTGGTAGCGCGCACGTGCATGCGCACATCGGCAGCAGCACTGTCTGACTTATAAAAACGTTCTGGAGCCATTAAGGCAGGGAACACACTTGACAGTTTTCGTGCGCGTTTTCTGCACAGAAAAACTGAGAACTCATGTTAATCAATGGGCTAGTACACACTTACTGTGTTGTCCGCGCGCGGAAAAAAAACTGACATTCTGCATCCTGATTCTGCACATTTTGGCAGTTTTCTGTATTAATTACATCAGCTGCTGTAAAAAAACGCGCGCGTTTTCCTGCATGGAAACACACTTAGTGTGCAGAAAAGGTATGCAGAAAAACGCGCGCGGAAAACTGAAAGTCAAGTGTGTTCCCTGCCTAAGAGGCTCTAGCAGGACGTTTTTATAAGTCAGCATGTCATTATGTGGTTAAACTGACTAAGAAAATTAACCGTGTACAGCTGCTCTAATTTAAAAACGACAGCATATTTACTGTATCATTAGTCTCTGCAACTTAATGTATGATATGAATTATTAATACTCAGGACATAAAAGAGCATTAATATTTATCACTAACTACCGTAAAATGTATGAATTAGTAATAATAACAGCCACACACAAGTTAGCATTCACATGATACATATGTCAATCACAACATAAACCATCCATTATCAAGTAGCTAAAAAGATTCAGATCGATAGACTGTATAATAGTCACTGGTAAAAAGACCACATTTACAAGTACATGCAATTATCATTTATTACCTTACCATGTTAAGCTCCCTTACACAAGTTCAGCACAAACTTATAAATATGGATGGCAATGAGAGTATGTTGACTAGCGATTGGGATGGATTTACAAAATCAGAGGCAAAAAAAAATTAATCATACATACCAATCAGGTTCTTCTATAAACTTACAGACTACCCAGCAAGCTTATGATGAACCAGAACACCTAGGAGTGTGTAACAAGCTACAAAGGACCAAAAATTCCTCTTACTACAATGCTATGGAAAACAAAAGCTTGCCTTCATAAAGCTAATAGGAAGCTTTAAAAAGTAAATTAAACAGATACTTACCTAAGGAAAGGGAAGGCTCTGGGTCCTATAGTGCCTTTCCTTTCCTGGTCCCCTCCATTAAGTGCTGGTTCCCGTTTAAATTCTCCATGGAGTGAGGCTTCAGAAGTCTTTGGGAGCCATGTGCATGAGACAGGCGGCTCTGTATTGCACCTGTGTGAGCGTGCAGTATGCAGTGCGCATTATGAAGCCGCCCGTCTTCGGGAGCACTCAGGCTCCCGAATACTTTCAAAGCCACCTTCAGTGGCGGAAAGCCGTATTTGACCAATTCGGTGGAATACTGCTACCGGGGGATCCAGCGCTGGAACGAGGGATCAGTGATAGGAGTTGGAAGGCTCTATAGGACCCAGAGCCTTCGCTACCCTTAGGTAAGTATCTGGTTGATTTTTTTTTTATCTCAGTTCCCATTCACTTCAAAACAGAAGGTATATGCAATTATTCAGGTTGGAGTGAGTATATGAGGTCTCCAACAATGCATCACTGAATATGCAAATCATCTCTTTGTTGTCCCTGTAAGTTAAACACACCTCCAGAACCGCTGGAATGCAATGATGTGTCTGCTTGTTAATTGTACAGAGCCACAATAATCCAACATGCATACAGACTGGTCGGATTGGTTGATCCTCATCAGTGCATGGCATGGATTAATGTGGCTCTATGGGGTAGGACTTGAAGCACCCAGAGTTACAGATTACCCAGCAAGCTCATGGTGAAATCAGGGGCCACTGTACACACACTAGATTCTCGGCATAGGTGGCTCTGTCTGGCTACCTTGGCTGAGAACCATCTAGCAAGTGTGCAAGGTTTTCAAAGCCAAGGTAGGTGTTTTTTCCCCTAAAGTTACAATGTATAAACTTATATGCTTTTTTAGCCATACAAAAGAATGGGGAGCATTGAGATAAATGCATGAATTTCTAAAATTTCAGGGTTTGATCTCTTGACATACCCTACAAACTTTAGAGTTTAGCCAACTAAAGTAAAAATATGATAACTGATGCAATGTGCTTTTATATCAACACATACAATATTGTATAAGGGTATTAATAGAAAGCCCCTGGAACCCACAGTAACTTGCTGTGGGCAAAGGACAAGTTGTGAGTGCCATCAGACAGGTGTGAACATTGTGTGACTAGTTGTCATTTAGGAATTCAAGTGGAATTATAGACTGAATGAAATCTAGTCCTAGGATTGTCTCCTGTGTACCATAATTAAAGGGAACCTGAACCTGAAGCAAGTAAAATTATATAAAATAAATGTGATGTACCTGCAAATAAATATTTCAAACTTACCTTGCCGTCAGTTCCTCTCAGAAGCTCATCATTTTCTTTTAAAGAGAATCTGTACTCTAAAAGTCTTACAATAAAAAGCATACCATTCTATTCATTATGTTCTCCTGTTTCTGCCACTCCCTGCTGCAATCATAGCTTGTAATTGACAGTTTTAGGCAGTGTTTACAAACAAAAAACTTGGCTGCTAACCAGCATGTGATAGGCTGAGAGAAGCTCAGTCTGTGACTCATACAGAGCCTGGAGGGGGCGTGGATAGGATGGGTATAACTTCTACCTATCACAGCAGGGCAGCACATTCCTGCCTGAGCCGACAAAGGAAAGAAGATTAGATTATATAACAGAGATAATACAGCCACTGTGCAACTAGGAAAGGCTCCAGTAAGACGGACCACATTAGAACAGGTATAGGAACTTATAGGATAGAAGAAAGAAGGCTGAAAATTTTGCTAGAGAGTCTCTTACAATGATTCCTTCCAGTTCTGACTAGATCTAGTCTGAACTGAAAGCCTTAGGGCCCTATTCCACTACATCAGTTGCTGTCAGTTATAACTGAAAGGACAACTGACGTGCAATGTAATGTCCATGTTTCCCTATGGCTCAAGTGGGTGATATTACAGGTTAACAGAGAGCTGTATCGGGGTCATTGCCATTTTTAAAATGGAGGATGGAGAATTCCAGTGATCACAGTGGACAAACAGGAAGCAGGCAAGGAGAAAAAGATTACTGGGTAGACTATGTGGGAGGTATGTATGATGTATGTATGTTTATTTTGATTCAGTTCAGGTTTAATTTAAGGGAATAATTATACAATGAATAATCAGTAATCAATAATAATAATGCCTGTCACAAGAACCCTAGTGGCTGACCGCGCTTAGCCTTCTAAACGGTGCCAGCGCACAGATCGTGCGAACTCTGGTCGCAGTCAATGCGCAGGAACCGTTAGGAATTAGCCGCAGACAACTCAGAAGGAAGCCTGTGAGACACGGGTGATTACCACTTCACCCACTGGTTCAGAGTAAACTGCCACCACCGCGGTTATCATGGGACCGTGGGGCCCACTAACTGACTGGCTAATCCTGCGAATAAAACGGTTAAACACACGATATTCTGTCTAGCCAACAACAAACAAACAGTAGCGTATCTTCAGAGACCCGGGATCATTTCTGTGTGTGCTGATAAGCAGGGTAGCGAAACAGTGAATGACTTGGGGAAAGTCGTTTATTCACGCAATATAAATAATTAATATATACAGACAATTATGAAAATCAACAATTATTAAAACAGTAATAGCCAGTATGAAAAATAAAAGAAGGGAGAAAAATACTTAGTTCCTGGAAAGATGTCCTTATTGTGGGAAGAATCATAGAGTTCTTGGTTTCAAAGTCCAGAGTTCAGACCAGGTGGATGCCAGCATATCCTCAAGCTGGCATCTCATGAGTTCAAGATGTTTCAGTGTGGAGGACCCTGAGTTTGGGTCCTCTGCCATTCTTATGCCCCTGCTTCAGTAGGAGGGAGTGAGGGCGGGGAGCCATACACCCCCTTAGAAGATGAGATGAGCCCTCCCCTTGTACTGGGGCTAGAAATCATATCTACCCATATATGGGCTCTATCTCACAGAACCGTACAGGTCAGGGCAGATTTATTAACATTTTCAGGTCTGTCTCGATTTACCCAGCGCCCGATACCAGACATGAGGGGTGGGACCCCTGTGGTATCATCAGGCACTTCCAAACTGCCTAACTGGCAGTCCTTACCTCAGAATGTTCTGAAACTTCCTCAGAACCAGCACCGGGGCTCATGCTACACTTCCCCCACGTTTGGCGAAGCTGCCATCTCAGGAACCCCAGAAATATGACAGATCTGGGAAGTTATGGATTTGCTATGAGACTCAGGTTATTCCCAGGCAAAGGCTCTTTGAAGTTTGGAGCAGCCAGCGAGGTGTCGCCTCCCCTGCTGGGAATGAGCCAGTGGGTCTGGCTTTTAGCCCAACTAGATTGCTTCTGCCATGATGCTTGTCACCTTATACCTGATGGATGGGCCATCAGCACAGCTTGAAGCCAGGGACTCTCTGGGGCAGATTAGGCTCAGGCTCATTAGCATATCAAAAGAGCCACCCAGCCTTTAGGATGGTGCTCTCTTTGCTAAGAAAAGGACTTCAGCTGTCCCTACACACTCAACCCAGATTGTACCGTTTTGAAGCGCAATCGATGCAGGGAATCGAGTGCGATTGCTTTTTCTTCACGGGCGGTTCCAGGACGCGCCTGCGGCCCCGGAACCGTCCGTGACAGCCCTCCCTGGGGAGAAGGCAGATAGACATTCATCAGCAAGATGTGTGTCGTTGCCGCTAATCTGCGAGATCTGATCTAGTTCCCCGTTGGCGTTCTGGGGTCGGCTGCCCGCTGCGTGTCGGCCAACCTGGCTGACGGGTCTCGGGTTGCCGGTGCGGCGGGAAAACCTATTGGAGCCTGTGGCTCGGTTCCCCTGGACCGGGCGCGGTCTGCTTCCCTCAGGGTTGACCCGACATGGACCGTTCTGGACAGGGCGTTTGCGCCACTGCAGTCGGACGTGGTGTCTGCCGGGACTGCTGACAACGGGCAGTGGGTTGGTTAGGTCAACAGCCAGCCCACGCGGGGTTCCCCTGCTAAGTGGCTGTGGACCTAAGGGAACCCCGCGGGGATCCCTGGACCTTCCCAGCTCCTGACAGACGGCACATGCTCTGCAGTAGTTTGCTACATCCCTGTTCATCCGGGGCCAATAAAACTGTTTCCGAATACCGGCAAGTGTCTTGCGGACCCCTGAGTGCCCTGTCAGAGGATTACCATGTGCGGATTTCAGCACATGTCCCCTGAACGCACTCGGGACCACAAGCCATTTGGTATTCGCGTGGGATCTACCTGTAGGGGGCTGTACAGACTCACTGTACAGTCTCCCACCTTCCCAGTACACCTTGAAAGCGGCCCCGTCTGCGAGGGGCTCAGCGGCTTGCTGCCTGAGCACCTTCAGGCTTGGGTCACTTTGTAGTGCGGCTGAGAATACGGCGCTGTCAGTTTCAGCCAACTGGCTCATGTCACACGAGGCCAGCGGCTGAAAGGTCTCATCCCTGTGGTCAGAGGAGGGGGAGGAGGCCGGAACCCCCTCCACCTGTTCTGAGCTCGGGTTCTGAGCAGTGCAGCTGCGCGGTACTGCTAGCACAGGTACACTGTCAGAATGGCACAGACGGACATTACTCAAATCATCATTGCATGCAGTAATGACATTGACAGGTATAGACATTTTTTCATTACAGACAGGTTGTACAGTAAACTCAGGTACAGTTACAGCATCATCACAACAAACAGTCTGTACATCAAACTCAGGTGCCTTTGAAGCAGGCACTATTGAACCTGGTACCCTTGAACTGGGCACATTCAACCCGCCTCCCCCTGGTGCTCCCCCAAGTGTATAAAGTACCTGGTGGTGGGCGGAGAGTCCGTCTCCTCCCGTGAGCGACAAGGCGGTCGTGGCAGGTTCATAGTAGGACACAAGCTTGCCCAAATCAGTCCCCAGCAACACAGGGACTGGGAGATCCTTCATAACCCCAACAACCCTTTCTTGGATTCCTCCCACTCCCCAATCCAGCTTCACTGTCGCGTGGGCTATGTGAAAAAGGGTGCCCTCTACTCCAGTAAGGGCAAGGGATCGGCTGGAGCTGATGCTCTCCTTTGGCACAAGATGTGAGTGAACTAACATGATGTCAGCTCCGGTGTCTCGAAATCCGGTGACAACTTTGCCGTTCACTCTAACAAGTTGCTGCTGGTCGGTTCGGTCGCGGATTTCCTTTCCGCGGGCAAACAGGACAAAATCTGATGATCCAGGCTGTGGTTCGCTGGCGGGTTGCCTCTGCTGTGGGTGAGGTACAGGTGATGCAGATGATCCAGGTGCTGGTGGTGTCTGTCTCCGCTCCGGACAGTCGAATTTCATGTGTCCGGGCTGGCGGCAGTAGTGACAGGTGACCTCTCCAGGCGCTGCAGGCCTGGGTGCAGCAGCTGCGCTGGGTGGCCTCTGGGGCGGACGGCTCACAGGGGCAGGAGGGTCTGCTGAGGTATTGGGCTGACCTCCTCTCCAGCTGGATGGGACAGTTCTGCGGGTATCAACCACCCGGGTAGTTGCAAAAGTCTCAGCAAGGTCTGCAGCGACAGTTGCTGAAGCCGGCCTGCGTTCTAGCACAAACTGGCGTACATCAGCAGGGCAAATGTTCAGAAATTGTTCCAGGACTATCAAGTCCTCCAGGACGCCATAAGACCCTTTGGTGAGGCCTAGCGTCCACTGGCGGAGTGTGGTGAGCAAGCTGCTGACCACATCTCGGTACGAATCAGAAGACTTTTTCTGCCAGGCCCTGAACTTTTTCCGATAGGCTTCTGGCGTCAGCTGGTACTTAGTAATGATAGCGTCTTTTATAGCAGCATAATCATTATCCTTCTCCGCAGGCAATTCTGCGAAGGCATCAAGCGCTTTGTAGCGCAGCAAAGGTGTCAAATGTCTGGCCCACTGGTCTTGGGACAGACGATACTGACGGCATGCTTTTTCAAAAGACCGCAAGAACAAGTCAATGTCTGTGTCTTTTTCAATATTAGCAAATTTAAATTTTGCACTTACGGGTGGTGCAGCTCCTTCAGCAGGGAGGCTGGGCGGTGAACTCCGGCTGGCCTGTTGCACTTTTGCCATGTTTAGCTCATGCTGTCGTTTCTCCCGCGCCTCTGCGGCTGCAGCAGCAGCGGCTTGCCGCTCCCGTTCCTCCCGCATTTGGCGCTCCTCACGCATGTACTGCAGGTACTTGTCCAGGTCAGTGTCCATCAGCTTTTGTAATGCCTGCTGCATTAGCGGATCAGTACAAACGGACAGTCCAGTACGGGCCGGTTCCAGGCGAGTACTTTCAGAAACTCTGGGATTGGGGTCCACACTGACATTCTCCTGCGTAACTGTTGATGCAGGGCCCTCAGGATGCACAACCTCTGTACGGTCAGGAGTCTCAGTCTCTGGTTCCCCTTGCCTTGAGTCAGATGGGTCAGCCTCTACCTCAGCAGACACATCCAGCTCCTGCAGTTGCTGGGTATCCCATTGAAACAATTCCGTTACCAGGTCCCCTTGTTTCTTGCGGCCGACATCAATGCCTCTCTCTTGGCAAAGATTTTGCAGGTCCGCCAGGCACATTTTCTTGTAGTTCCCGGACATTTCCACGCCAAATAAAATAAAACTTTTGGGGAGGGGTACTGGCTACACAGTCTCTCTGTATATATAAAAAATATATTGCCTTCCAGCTACACCAACGAATTAGTTCGTTTCTCGATAGCGCTAGCGCTATCGTAGATACTTTCAGCACAACACAGGTCCCAACCGCTGCCTAACACTGTCACAGGAACCCTAGTGGCTGACCGCACTTAGCCTTCTAAACGGTGCCAGCGCACGGATCGTGCAAACTCTGGTCGCAGTCAATGCGCAGGAACCGTTAAGAATTGGCCGCGGACAACTCAGAAGGGAGCCTGTGAGACACGGGTGATTACCACTTCACCCACTGGTTCAGAGTAAACTGCCACCACCGCGGTTATCATGGGACTGTGGGGCCCACTAACTGACTGGCTAATCCTGCGAATAAAACGGTTAAACACACGATATTCTGTCTAGCCAACAACAAACAAACAGTAGCGTATCTTCAGAGACCCGGGATCATTTCTGTGTGTGCTGATAAGCAGGGTAGCGAAACAGTGAATGACTTGGGGAAAGTTGTTTATTCACGCAATATAAATAATTAATATATACAGACAATTATGAAAATCAACAATTATTAAAACAGTAATAGCCAGTATGAAAAATAAAAGAAGGGAGAAAAATACTTAGTTCCTGGAAAGATGTCCTTATTGTGGGAAGAATCATAGAGTTCTTGGTTTCAAAGTCCAGAGTTCAGAGTTCAGACCAGGTGGATGCCAGCATATCCTCAAGCTGGCATCTCATGAGTTCAAGATGTTTCAGTGTGGAGGACCCTGAGTTTGGGTCCTCTGCCATTCTTATGCCCCTGCTTCAGTAGGAGGGAGTGAGGGCGGGGAGCCATACACCCCCTTAGAAGATGAGATGAGCCCTCCCCTTGTACTGGGGCTAGAAATCATATCTACCCATATATGGGCTCTATCTCACAGAACCGTACAGGTCAGGGCAGATTTATTAACATTTTCAGGTCTGTCTCGATTTACCCAGCGCCCTGATACCAGACATGAGGGGTGGGACCCCTGTGGTATCATCAGGCACTTTCAAACTGCCTAACTGGCAGTCCTTACCTCAGAATGTTCTGAAACTTCCTCAGAACCAGCACCGGGGCTCATGCTACACTTCCCCCACGTTTGGCGAAGCTGCCATCTCAGGAACCCCAGAAATATGACAGATCTGGGAAGTTATGGATTTGCTATGAGACTCAGGTTATTCCCAGGCAAAGGCTCTTTGAAGTTTGGAGCAGCCAGCGAGGTGTCGCCTCCCCTGCTGGGAATGAGCCAGTGGGTCTGGCTTTTAGTCCAACTAGATTGCTTCTGCCATGATGCTTGTCACCTTATACCTGATGGATGGGCCATCAGCACAGCTTGAAGCCAGGGACTCTCTGGGGCAGATTAGGCTCAGGCTCATTAGCATATCAAAAGAGCCACCCAGCCTTTAGGATGGTGCTCTCTTTGCTAAGAAAAGGACTTCAGCTGTCCCTACACACTCAACCCAGATTGTACCGTTTTGAAGCGCAATCGATGCAGGGAATCGAGTGCGATTGCTTTTTCTTCACGGGCGGTTCCAGGACGCGCCTGCGGCCCCGCAACCGTCCGTGACAATGCCAATCAGTGGGCATTCTTGACACTCACCAAATGATTCTCAACTGCTGAAATTCACTGTGTTAGAGCACTGGGTCATCCCCCTGTTTTTTTTTTTATAGTTTGTAAAGGTGAATATAGGATCTCTAATACTAGATTTTATTGTTCAAGTCTTCTGTATTAGCAGAAAGCATACTTACTCTCCATTGAGAGAAAGAGAAAATTCTAATGTCATCATGCACAAGATGCTTTTCACAGTGTGTCAGATTCAGTGTTCAGTTACGTTTCTATGCGGAGCTGAGCGTTTTGTTATATGACCTAATACTTCCTGAGAGAAGTCGACCAGACCTGACATACATACACAGTTCTTTAGCTATTAAAGATTAAATTATGGTAACTCTTCTGTCGCCCAAGTCTGCTTATAGTCACAGTAACCAAAAAGGTTTCTCATATCAGTCTGGAGGAACTGGGTTAATGCACTTGAATTCCCCAGGGAGCTTAAGCTTAAAAAATGGTTTAAGCTAACACTAGATAAGTCTACACATTCAAATACTTATCTATGTCCTAAATCCTTGAAAAAAAAAAAATCTAACCTGCCAAAGAAACAGCATCTTCTTAATCCTAGCCTTTCATCACACGGTTGAAATGTAAAAGGATATGTTAAACATTATTTATATTTTCTGAAACCCATAGACATGATTACATGCAACCTATGACGTCTCACTGAACAAGCATCTGTTGTTTCCAAAGAATAAGCAAACTGATATACAAAACTTGAAACTGTTTAAGTAAAGCTACAGCCTATGCTGGAATGATTGCACTAAATACTGTAATGGCTATTATGTACTGTTATTAGCCTGTTTTTGCACAACATTCTTTTACCGTATCAGTTCTTCTTCTGTTTGTTTTTCTGCATTATGCTTTGAGTGTGATATGTGATATGATGAGATAAACGTGTGTATCTATAGAGCCAAACATATAAATAAATAGGCTATGTTCCTCTTTCTTTTTGTGCCTGAAAGAGTTGACATTCAGGCATGCAGGTGACAGTTTCTCTTGTGTTGGAACCTTTTCAGACTGTCAGGCCTCATTTCCATATAGCGCGCTTTCATGCACGCTTACGGAAATGCGATTGCGGGGACACCAGACAGTGCATAGACAGCACTGTCTGCCATTCCCATTCAAGCACATGGTTGACTGCATTTCAGGGCAATTGCGTCCGCGATCCCATTCAGTATAATGAATGGGATCGCAAGCTCCGCCCCCCGGTAGTGAGGTGCAACACAGAGCCGCGCAGCTCTGCATTGCAGTGGAAACGAGTCCTAACACAAACCCTAACTAATAAGGATTTACAGCCTTACAACTTTTTTTCCTGCAAACAACAACAGAGTGTAGGCCAGGTGATAGATAAAAAAGGTAAATAGTTCATGTATTTTAGCTATGTGACACTCTATAGGCTGCCATTGAGCAGAGACAATAAAACATTTCCTTTTTTTCCCTTACAGGTTTACTTTAAGTCATTTGTCATGCTTACACAGTGGAGGGCATTCAAACAGTACTTGCACAATTGACCATTCTATAATCTGGCAGTAAAGGTGGCTATACACTTATAGACTGCCACCAGATTCAACCATCAGATAGATCCCTGTCAGGTCAAAACTGACAGGGTTCAATCTGATCTGTGCCACACGCTAGGAACAAAATTTGAATAAATTTCAGTATCAATTGACCGGATACCGATAGTAAAAATCGCTAAGAATATGGCCACCTTAACATTAGCCAATGTGGACCCTGGGCAACTGTACCTACTACACCAGCGCTGGGCAAACTACGGCCTGCGGGCCATGTCCAGCTCGTAGGCGCTGTGAATCTGGCCTGGCGTTGGACAGACAGATTTCTCTCCTATTGTCCTCCCTCTCTCCCTGCAGAATTTGCGAGTGGCCGTTAACGAGAGGGTTAACTCACCTCATTGCTGCTCCCATTGTCATTGTGGCCATGGAGACCCGATGCTGCAGCGATTAGGTGAGTTAACCCTCTTGTTAATGCCCACTCGCAACTCTGCAGAGAGGGAGAAAAAGAGAAGAGGAATGTGGCCTGCGGTACTCAGCCTGTGGCCTGGGCCGCTTAATTTGCCCAGCAATGCACTACAGATTTCCAGTAAGGATACTGGGTGTTGGTACCATCATCACACTTACCTTAAAGCTAGTGATTTCAGACATCTTCTTAAAAACCACATAGTCCCAATCTGTCCTCTAGCTGCTTATTCAATTTCTAGCCGAAAGATAATTTACAAGAAAAAAAAAATAAGGTATATGTTCTAAACAGATTATTTTAACCATAATATATTACAAACATAGCTATAATGTCCAAGTGGAGGAAGAGTAGAGAGGGAGGAAACAAAGTAATGAAGATGGCCATAAATGGTCTATTAAAAGACATTATTAAAAAAAAAAAAAAAAAAAAAAATATTACACAACCACAATTTTTGTTATTCAAACAAAATATACTTGTTAATAATAGTAATAAAAAACCTGTTGAATTAAAATGTTCTAATGTTTCTTACACCCACATGTCTCTACAGCCACACAACCGATATAATGATATAATTACCAACCATGCTGCAGCCATAATTAACGCTGTTTGCAAAAAAAATCCTATAGCTCCTACAACAGAACAGTGATCATCTGTTCTGCTTAAAACAACACAATGCCTGGAGCGTTTTGGTTTATTTGTCAATGTGCGTTTTCCATTTTAAGGTTGTGAGCCACAATAGCAGCGGACCCAAGCCAAACACTTTTTTAATTCAAAAGATTTAGTTGCACCACTCTGACACATACAAAGATAAATAAACACTCCTTCAAGCCGATGAGCATTTCAGTGCATGCTTTTCACCCTCCTCTTTCCATAACTAGGGTTATACAGGTGGCAGCCATTAGCAATTCCTCCATTGCCGGACACCACCTACTCCACCAGTCTGCCGGATTCTGTCCCGACAATATGAAAGGAAGGGAGGGGTTCCTCCAATAATTGTAAAATATTTAATATTTGTCATTATGCAGCTTAAAAAAGGCTGCTATTTATTATTATAATTTAGAAAATAGATTTTATTTCTGAAATCTTGTATGTATAACCACTTAAAGGGAACCTTAACTGAGAGTGATATGGATGTTTCCTGTTAAACAATACCAGTTGCCTGGCAGTCCAGCTGATCTCTGTGACTGCAATAGTGGCTGAATCACACCCTGAAACAAGCATGCAGCTAATCCAGTCTGACTTCAGTCAGAGCACCTGATCTGCATGCTTGTTCAGGGGCTGTGGCTTAAAGTGTTAGAGACACAGGATCAGCAGGCGATTCAGGCAACTGGTATTATTTTAAAAGGAAAAATCCATATCCTTCTCAGTTTAGGTTTCCTTTTAAGGACTGCAGCCTTAAAGAGACTCTGTAACAAAAAAAAAGATCCCCTGGGGGGTACTCACCTCGGGTGGGGGAAGCCTCCGGATCCTAATGAGGCTTCCCACGCCGTCCTCTGTCCCACGGGGGTCTCGCTGCAGCCCTCCGAACAGCCGGCGACAGACCCGACTGTCAGTTCAATATTTACCTTTGCAGGCTCCAGCGGGGGCGCTGTGGCTGCTCTCGGCTCCGAACTACACGGAAATACCCGATCTCAGTCGGGTCCACTCTACGGAAACTTGCGCCTGCGCAGTAGAGCAGACCCGACGGCGATCGGGTATTTCCGCCTACTTCGGAGCCGACAGCCGTCAGAGCGCCTGCGCAGGAGCCAGGAAGGTAAATATTGACGTCATCTTTCTCGGAGGGCTGCAGCGAGACCCCTGAGGGACGGAGGACGGCGTGGGAAGCCTCATTAGGATCCGGAGGCTTCCCCCACCAGAGGTGAGTACCCCCCAGGGGATCTTTTGACGTTACAGATCCTCTTTAAAACCCCTCAAGGATCACACACTTTTTTTCCATTCAGACCATTGTAGCTTTAACAGTTTATTGCTCGGTCATACAACCTACTATCGAAATGAATTTACCTCCTTTTCTTGTCACTAATACAGCTTTCTTTTGGTGCTATTTGATTGCTGCTGTGATTTTTAGTTTTAATTATATTCATTAAAAAAGACATGAATTTTGTCAAAAAAATGATTTTTTTTTTAACTTTCTGTGCTGACATTTTTCAAATAAAATAAAATTTCTATATACATTTTTGTCTAAATGTATTGTGCTACGTCTTTGATCAATAAATAGAGACTTATTGGATTTTTGTTTTTTGTTTGGGTAAAAGTTATAACGTTTACAACCTATGGTGCAAAAAGTGAATTTCCCCAGTTTGAAGCATCTCTGACTTTTCTGAGCACCTGTCGTGTTTCATGAGGTGCTAGAATTCCAGGATAGTATAAATACCCCCCAAATGACCCCATTTTGGAAAGAAGACACCCCAAAGTATTCACTAAGTGGCATGGTGAGTTCATAGAAGATTTTATTTTTTGTCACACGTTAGCGGAAAATGACACTTTGTGACAAAAAAATAAATTAAAAAAAGTTTCCATTTCTGCTAACTTGTGGAAAAAAAAATGAAATCTGCCATGGACTCACCATGCCCCTCTCTGAATACTTTGGGCAGTCTACTTTCCAAAATGGGGTCATTTGTGGGGTGTGTTTACTGTCCTGGCATTTTGGGGGGTGCTAAATTGTAAGCATCCCTGTAAAGCCTAAAGGTACTCATAGGACTTTGGGCCCCTTAGCGTACCTAGGCTGCAAAAAAGTGTCACACGTGGTATCGTCGTATTCAGGAGAAGTAGTATAATGTGTTTTGGGGTGTATTTTTACACATACCCATGCTGGGTGGGAGAAATATCTCTGTAAGGCCTAGTGCACACCAGAGTGGTTCGGCTGCGTTTTGCGATCCGCTTGCAGCTGCGGATACGCTTGGGTAATGTATTTCAATGGGCTGGTGCACACCAAAGCGGGAGGCGTTTTGCAGAAACGCATACTCCCGGGGTGAGGCATTTTTTGGATTGTGGATGCGTTTCTGCCTCAATGTTAAGTATAGAAAAAACGCAAACCGCTCTGAAAAACGCCTGTTCACATCAGTTTTGCCGCCGTTTTTGTTACAGAAGCTGTTCAGTAACAGCTTTACTGTAACAATATATGAAATCTACTACACCAAAACCGCTATACAAAACCGCAAAACGCTAGCTGAAACGCTACAGAAAAAGAAGAAAAAGCGTTTCAAAATCTGCAAGAATTTTGCGGATCTGCTAGCGGGTTTTGGTGTGCACCGGGCCTCAATGGACAATTGTGTGTAAAAAAAAAATCTAAAAATTGTCATTTACAGAGATATTTCTCCCACCCAGCATGGGTATGTGTAAAAATACACCCCCAAAACACATTATACTACTTCTCCTGAATACGGCGATACCACATGTGTGACACTTTTTTGCACTTTAACTGCGCTAAGGGGCCCAATGTCCTATGAGTACCTCTAGGATTTCACAGGTCATTTTGAGGCATTTGATTTCCAGACTACTCCTCACGGTTTAGGGCCCCTAAAATGCCAGGTTAGTATAGGAACCCCACAAGTGACCCCATTTTAGAAAGACGACACCCCAAGACCCCATAGGAGTATGGTGAGTTCATAGAAGATTTTAAAATAGAAAAAAAAAACCATGTCAAGGGCAGTGCCCTTAACCAGTACTTGATTCAGCCAGTACGCTACTCATCTGCACATTTGGTCACCATGATACCTGTATCCGCCCCCCAACTACCCAATACACTGAACACAGGTGGCGAAAGCCCATTGGCTACTCACAAGCCCGCCCTAACCCCGCCCACCCTTCCCCAAAACCCAACTCATTGAACACAGGTGGCAAGAGCCCATTGGCTGCTCGCACACTCGCTCTAACCCCGCCTACCTAACACCTCCCACACATCTAATTGGCCCTTTTAGCAAGAACCTGTATATATAAGGAGTTGAGTGTCCTCACCACTTCAATGAGGCGCTACACCTGCTATTGACAAAATTCTGGTGAGTTCTTTATGTTTTTTTTATTTGCACACTTTACCCTGTATTTTTGGCCCCCTGTTCTCTTCTCAATTCTCTATGACGCATTACTCTTGCGGACATATACCCTTTTCCATTACCAATACCACTCATTGCAAATCTGTGTAGAAAACACCACATAGCCCATTACTATCATGAGCACCATAGCCTCTACCCCCTATTGTTTATTTGCACACCCAACTCTATTATGCCATCTCCACGAAGCATTTTTTCATATGGTATACTTTATGCTATGCAATATATTGATATGCAAATTTGTAACTGCAGAATTTACTATAGCATAATGTACTGTCTCTTGTCTACAGTTTTGTCCCCACTTTTATTGCCTGATGAAGCGGGCTGGGCCTGCGAAACGCTTTGCACTGTTTTTGGGGTACCGTATAATAAATGTATTGATTTATATGAAGACAGGATCTCGTGTCTGCTTTTGGGAGGCAAGCCCACCACTTCCTCCAAGCAATTTTTAAAAATTTTATTGACTTTTATCCTGCTGGCAACTTTGTTCTACATACAAATATCATAGAAGATTTTATTTTCTGTCACATGTTAGCGGAAATTGATTTATTTTTTTTTTTTTATTTTTTTTTTACAGTGTCATTTTCCACTAACTTGTGACGAAAAAAAAAAATCTTCTATGAACTCACCATACACCTAACGGAATACTTTGGGGTGTCTTCCTTCTAAAATGGGGTCACTTGTGGGTTTCCTATACAGCCCTGGCATTTTAGGGGCCCTAAACTGTGAGCAGTAGTCTTGAAACCAAATGCCTCAAAATGACCTGTAAAATCTTAAAGGTACTCATAGGACGTTGGGCCCCTTAGCACACCTAGGATGCAAAAAAGTGTCACACATGTGGTATCGCCGTACTCAGGAGAAGTAGTATAATGTGTTTTGGGGTGTATTTTTACACATACCCATGCTGGGTGGGAGAAATATCTCTGTAAATGACAATTGTTTGATTTTTTTTTTATTTTTTTTTTAGACACAATTGTCCATTTAGAGTCATTTCTCCCACCCAGCATGCAGGATGTTCTCAAATCGTAACCTGGACATGGCAGCAGAGAACATGGGCATGTGATGTATTGGGTGCGTAGACCAATAAGACTAGACTAGACCCATGTTAAGGAGAAGGCACAAAAAAATGTTAAGTTTGAAAACTTGGCGTGGTTTTCACCGAAAAGGCTGGGCATGGTAGCTTCTCGGATTGGGGGTTGCGTATTGTGTGGCATAATGGTTGGTCTCAGCCACAATTAAGTCGTAAAGATCCACAGTGCATAACAGATGAAAAAAAGTCTAGGGCCTATCCTAGATTATCTGTCTCCACCTGGAATCCAGACTCTGCGGTGAAAGGGGGCAGTACAGGTGCGGCGGAACCAGGGAATTGCCAATTGGGATTTGCCAGCACCTCTGGGAGACTATGGGTAGTACGGGCCTGTTTTGCTGGTAGCTGCGACTCGAGTCTTAATGCACGTGCCACCGAACCAGTTTCTACTACCATGCTGGTGCTCGCCACTTCACCAGGGTCTATGTACTGGTGCTAGGTCCAGGAGATGTTACGCTGCTGGTGCATGCCTCACCAAGAAAACTCGGATCAGCGCTAGCACCACTCTGCTGCCCTTGAGTCTGATCCTGCGCCACCTGCGGTCCAGTGACATGGGGTGTGGTACGCCTTGCTCTAGCCGGGACCTAAACCTCGTTATTGCTATCGGTCAGAGAGCCACTGCTGCTCACCGGTTCGTATTCTGACCCGGATGATTCGTCGGATTAGGCTTCCCAATTGCATTCACCCCACTGGGCCAGAATCTCAAAGGCCTCTTTGGCGGAATACCCCTTTTTTGCCATTGTGGACTGCTAAATTTAGGGGGTATTCCTCTGAGACTACCCAGGAAAAAGATCACCTACCTAGTAAAAGGGAGTACTTGTGAAGAAGAAAGATGTGGTCACAGAGTTTTGATAAAAAAAAAAAAAAAATCAAAACTGATCTTTACAGCGCCACAGCTATTGTACACCGTTTTTTGGGCTGAACGCAAGTGCAGGCGAACGATCAGGCCTGATCGGTCAATCACTGCGTTTTTAGTGTATCCTAGTGACCCTAATATAGATCTGACTGCGATCAGTAATGATCACTTACAGATACTATACAGTAGCAATGCTGATTAGCGACAGTGATGATGCTAATCAGCAACTAATTAGTGACTGCAGTGTGGTGGGCCGGGTGCTAACTGACGCTAACTACCCAACGAAGGGCCCTAGCTAAATGACTGGCCTAACTGTTAACACTAGTGATACTGAAAAAAGTGACAGTTTTCACTGATCACTGTTTTTAGATCACTAGGATAGTGACAGGGGGGTGATCGGGGAGGTTCTGAGGGTGTAAGCAGGTGATCAAAAGCCCGCAGGGGGCAGATTAGGGCCTTATTTGATGGGTAGGAGTGCTAGGGGGTGACAGGTGGTGACAGGAGGTGATTGATGGGTGTCTCAGGAGGTGGTCAGGGGGGGGGGTCTGAGGGGTCTCTGAAGGTGTGGGCGGGTGATTGGGTGCCTGCAAGGGGCAGATTAGGGTCTGATCTGATGGGTAGCAGTGACAGGGGGTGACAGGCGGTGACGGGAGATTGATAGGTGATCAGCAGGTGATTACAGGGGAGAATATATGCTAGCAATGCACTGCCGAGTTGATTACAGGGGGTCTGAGGGCGATCTGAGGGTGTGGGCGGGTGTTTGGTGCCCGTAAGGGGCAGATTAGGGTCTGATCTAATGGGTCGCAGAGACAGGTGGTGACAGGGGGTGATTGATGGGCGATCAGTGGGCGATTAGAGGGGAGAACAGAAGTAAACAATGTACTTGGGAGGTGATCTGAGGGCGGGTCTGCGGGCAATCTGAGGGTGTGGGCGGGTGATCAGGTGCCCGCAAGGTAAGGGTCTGATCTGATGGGTGGCAGTGACAGGTGGTGACGGGGTGATTAATGGGTGATTGACAGGTGATCAGTGGGTGATTACAGGAGAGAATAGATGTATACAGTACACAGGGGCGGGGGGGGGGGGAAATGGGGAGGATCTGAGGGTGTGGGGGTGATTAGGACCTAATCTAAAATATAGCGTTGACAGATAGTGACAGGGGGTGATTAATGGATGATTAGGGGGGTGATTGGGTGCAAACAGTGGTCTGAGGGGGTGATGGGGGGGCTAAGGGGTGCTGTGGGCGATCAGGGGGCAAGGGGGGCAGGATCAGTGTGTGTGTGATTGCATACATCAGTCTATGTATGGGATTAGATTGTAAGCTTTGGGAGGGATAGTTAAATGACAAGGCTGTCCCCAGTACATCGCTGCACTACATTGCAGCGCTGTACAATTATTTATTGGCCTTTTTTGCTTTATTTCAGCCTGCCAACTCTGATCACAGCTGGCAGGCTGATTGTGTGACCCTGCTTTGTTTACAGCAGGGAGCACGCACTCAAGCGAGCGCTCGGTCCCTGCTAATCTCGCGAGGAGCGAGATGACGCCATTCGGCGGTCCCCAGAGCGCCACTCTCCCACCGCCCCATTTACATAATTAGTGTAAGCAGCAATTCCAGTGGTGCACCTAAAGCTCTCCGGACCTCCTACATCTCCCCCCCCCCCCCCCTTCTCCCTCTAACAAAGATTGTCGATTGCAAAGGCCTATAAAGGTACTGTCAAGGTGCAGACACATGCACAATGACTGTCGCCTGCAGGATCAGGGTTACACTTTGGGGCCAAGTGCTGTTTTTATAAAGAAGGGAGAATTTATGACAGCGTGGCACATAACATAGCAGGATGGGAACAACCCACTAGTCCTGTGTTCAGGCAAAGACAATCCAGCACCTCGGATTTGTCAGCAAGGCACTGAGGCCGCTGTACACGTGCTAGATTCTCTGCTGGTATGGCCCCTACAACCCACCTAGGCCAAGAACCGTCTAGAATGTGAAAAAGCCAAGACTTTAGTTATTACATAATAGGATAAAGAGTGCACCCTTTGTTAATTATCTAATTATTATGCCAGAGCTAAGGCGAAGGATGAAAAAAGGGTGCAGGTGCCCTTTCGGAAAAAAATGGTGCCACTATAGGCGCCTATTATAAGAGTCGTGATTAAGCACACAGCAGTGGCTGCTATGAGGCGCCTCAATTTACATTCTTTGCCGCAAATCACGGCTTTAATGATGGCCGCAGTATGGCGCAAACTAGGCTAACTTTGCTGTCTGGAGTGGAGATGCCAGATTAGTGGTAATGATTTGAAATAGCGTGGCCCATAGAAGTTTGGGTGGCAGGCCTTGCAGAAATGCAAATAGCAGCATTGCATAGCGTGCACTCCGCATCCGCTATGCAATGCCGCTATCTGCATTTTCGCAAGCCTCGGCAGCTGGGATTCTATCGGTCGCCGATATTTCAAATCATTACTACTACTCTGGCACCTCCAAGTGCCCAAATTTACCTACTTTTGACGCCCATTACGGCTTTGCGGTAGAGAGGGTGGAGAAAAGGTTTGGGGGGAAGTTTAGGGTTCGGTGCCACCAGGGAGGGTCTAAGGGTTAGGCACCACCGTGGGGGTCTTAGGGTTAGAGATCAGTAGAGGGAGGGTTTTGTGTGAGGGTAGGGTTAGCCATAGTAAAATATCTGTAAATATTACCAATATTCTACTATCTGAATTCAGCAGTAGAATATCGCTAATTTTAGCGAGATTCTACTAGCAGCAAAACACTGCGCCCTTTGATCCAGGCACCTTTTTTATGTATGCATGCTAAGGTGTTTCTCCATAGTAAGAGCTTTGACCTACATTGCTCTATTTTTTATTGCGAATGTAAGTACCATAGGTCTCTGCATTTTGTACTTTTAAGAACAAAGTCTAAATGCAAAAGCAGAACTAACATTACACCTCTTTAGTGTTGCTAATGGCACTGCAGTTCATCATGAGCGGATCAAGTGTCCCTCAGGCCTGGGACCCACTGGTGGCACTTTGCAGGAATGCTGCAATTTCAAACGTGATTAATGCAATTGCTCCAGGATTGCTCTCAATTTACTGCATGCAGTGCTTTGCGATCCCAACACTGCAAGTGGGCCCACTTTCATAGGGTTCCACTGCTGCAGTGCTTTGCCAATTGCTGGCGATCGGCAAGCGATTCAAAATCCCTGCCGGAGGGTTCCAGGCCTTACAATTATACAACCTGTATACTTTAAACAGCGATAACACGCGCTAAAATTCAAATGGCTGCTTTATTAAAAACCTTCATGAATCATATGCTCTACTCGTTCACAAATATTCCCATGTATGCCCTTAGTGGGTTAATTCCTCCTCTATACACCACACACCCACAATAAAGGGCCCTTCAGTACTCACAAACTCTGAAATCAGGATGGGGTATGTTCCTGATTAAGAAAAAAGGGGCTAAAAAAGCTTAAAACAAATGTTCAAAGTTTTCCACAGGAAGCGTTCACTATGCCCCCTTACTCGTGACCAGTGATTGCACTCTCTTCATCCCCGCCTGCATAAGCGGTGTATGTATAAATTCCAAAGACTCACGTGTCCTTATAGTGTCATTGGTTAGCGTCTCCACACGGGATATTATCCGCAATAACTTCAATAAGTCCCACTAGCGCTCCGCAACATTCGTCCTGTTTGTAAATAGGCAACTTCCAAGTGTCCCTTCCACGCCGGCTGTCTCGTACAGACCGCGTCACTTCCGCCACTCAGGCTCAGCGAGCCGCTCTCAGTACTTCCGCTGATGAAGGCCATCGTTATTTGGCTGAAACGCGTTGAGGTGAGAGAACGCTATCGTTTAGTGTGGGCAACGCTAATCTAGGACGAAGAACTGGGCATGTAGCGAAAGCGCGCAGCTGCTGCCCGTGAGACAAAGTTCCAAAATCCTAAGGTGACGTCACCGTGTAAGCTGATCCTAGCGCAACACAGCCGGGCGGAAGTACTGAGAGCGGCTCGCTGAGCCTGAGTGGCGGAAGTGACGCGGCCTGTACTAGACAATCGGCGTTATTGCGGATAATATCCCGTGTGGAGACGCTAACCAATGACACTATAAGGACACGTGAGTCTTTGGAATTTATACATACACCGCTTATGCAGGCGGGGATGAAGAGAGTGCAATCACTGGTCACGAGTAAGGGGGCATAGTGAACGCTTCCTGTGGAAAACTTTGAACATTTGTTTTAAGCTTTTTTAGCCCCTTTTTTCTTAATCAGGAACATACCCCATCCTGATTTCAGAGTTTGTGAGTACTGAAGGGCCCTTCATTGTGGATGTGTGGTGTATGGATGAGGAATTAACCCACTAAGGGCATACATGGGAATATTTGTGAACGAGTAGAGCATATGATTCATGAAGGATTTTAATAAAGTAGCCATTTGAATTTTAGCGCGTGTTATCGCTGTTTAATCTGTATTAAGTTCTAAGGGAAGAGGGAATCCCCTTTTTTTAACACGCAGCTGAGGAGTTTCTGAGGAAATCTCAAACTCACTGTTTCTGCGCCTGGTATCTATACACTAACCTGTATACTTTGTATTGGCTGGAAAGGCCAGAAAGCAAGCAAGCATGCTAAAAAAGATGGAATTAACCATTTACTAATATGGGAGGAGGGAGCTTCATCTTCCTGTATCAATTTTGCCACAGGTTGAAACTAAACTTTTCAGTTCTAGATAAGGGCTGTCCAAATGGCCGCCTGCAGGCCGCATGCGGCCCTCCAGAGCTCTTGCTGCGGACAGGTTTTTTTGCTGCATCACTCCACTTCCTCTCACAACTCCTGCCATACCCATCTCTTCCCCCCCCCTCCCCCCCCAAAGCCAGGACATTGCTGCTCTGCCCCCTCCAGTCCAAGACTCCCGTGAGAGTGTCCACAGAGCACTCATCTACATTATCCATGAAATACGTGTGCACGCTAGCATTACTATGGTAAAGCAGCTCCTGTGCTCCTCTGGTTGTGTCCTTTCATCCAGACTAACTGTACAGCAGCAGTGAAGGGTTTCACCACTATAGCCACTATGCTCTCTGCCTTCCTCGGTCTGACAAACATCGCATTTCAGACCGAGAGGACTGCAAAGATGACAGTGACACCTAGTGGAGGGAGCACCGGTGAGACCTGACAGGTTAGGAAGTAAGCCCCGTCGCTGCGCTGATCTGAAGGTCTGGGTGAACGAGCCAGGGGAGCATATATTTTCAGATGTTGCTGGATCCACAGATGTGTAGCCTTCAACTGGAAAATTAGAAGATGCATCAGTTCTGTGATGGCTGTAGTGACAAATAGAATAAGTCATACCTAGCTCTTTGGACGAATCTGAATATTCAATTTAAAAACATAAAGCTCTCAATTTTTAATTAGCCAGTACAATACTGTTCTACGCAAATGAAAGGATTCGATTGGTTCAAGCAGCATACATTTGCAAAATCCTGCAACTCAGAACAATTTGCATTTAGATGACCATCCCTAAGGCTAGGAACCCACTAGGGCGATTTTGGCAGAGTTTTGATATCTCTGACAATCGCCGGCGATTCCCAAAACTGCATTGCCAATGAGAGTGGGGGAACCCATTAGGGCGACTTACATTAGGGGTAATTGCAATCACAGGACATGTAGCATTTTGAGCACATTTGCACTCGATGCAAAGTATATAAGCACTGCATAAATTGCTTATCAAAGCAAGTATGTAGTGCTCTGGGTGGCCAAGCTATTAGCCTTTTAAAAAACTTTATTATACTTACCGGGTCTCTGTAGTTCCTTTTTCTGTCTGTAGCCCCGCCCCCTGAAGGAAGAGGTCACAGGCGCTTCCCTGGTCATAGAGAAGAACCTATGGCCTCTTCCTTTAGGGGGCAGGGCTAGGGACAGAGGAAGCACGCCTGGTAAGTATAATAAAGTTTTATACAAAAAAAAAAGCAAATCAGAAGAGCTGTACAGTTTGCTGCACAGTACTTCCAAGCGTCAGGTAATTGTGATTGCAAACGCCCTCAGAATCGCTGCACACAAGCGCTGCAGCGATTCCTAGTGGGTTCCAAGCCTAATAGCCTGCACTCAGGGCATTATGTATCACACATGGGGGTTGAATCACTAAGGGAAATAGCACGAGCAACCTCCTGTTGCTCGCGCTATTAATTCAGCGCTACTTAATTTTGCTTCCATGCACACTATGCGCGCTAGTGGCAGTGTAGCGTGCGTAACTAAACAACGGGCGCTGCTTACAAAAGCCGCGCATTAGTGATGTTTCACTACCGCAATACTTCACTAGCTTAGCCACTACTATTTAGTTACTATGTTAATTACATAGTGGACAAGTGGTTACAGGCAGCACCCAACCATCCAGATGCGACGTGCTTTTGGTCGTTGTCCCTCTGTCTCCAGGAACAGCAAGTAGAAACTCCAAGAGAAGAGACCCAGCACCGTCTTCAAGTGTATTATAAGCTCTTTTATTTATTTAAAGCATCAAAAAGACATAAAGGGCAAGTCTGTGCGACGTTTCGAGAGGAGGCTCCTCTCTTTCTCAAACTGACAAGCCCTCTGAATACATGAACCACAATCAGCTTTAAATAGTGCTTGCTCCACTAGGGAGCCAATCAGAATGGTATGGATGCCCTGTCATCAACCAATCAGGCTAAGTTCCTACTTGTAGGCCCTCCCATCTGGCGGAGGACCTGATGGGGAACTGCAACTATTTATATACTCCAATCATTTTAAATGGCCACTGGAGGGCCGACCATTTAAAATGATTGGAGTATATAAATGTTTCCTCATGATGGGGAGTTCCGCCTAAAATGGGAGAAAATCTGGAACAAAGCTTCTTTCGATTCTATGATACTGACCATTGAAAGGATCCAAGTTGAATTACCTAAGCTGGACAGTAAGATTGCCTCATTGAAAGATACTTTGGGAACCTTGTTGCCCACAGATGATATCTCTGCTTATGAGGAACTTTTATCTAGAAACCTGGAGAAATACTGTAAAGAACTTGAAAGTGTTAAACGTCAGAAGTTCCAACGGGACTCACTTGATTATGAAAGTGGTTATGTATACATTTGGCAAAAACAACCTTCCTCTAATTTACCCCATGGGCCAAGTAAACCCAGACCCCGTCCTAGAGAAGCTCCACCGAAGGGTCCACAACCTGTACAACCTTGACCCATTCATGATTCTATAACAACTTCAGAGGAAGAGCAATCAGAATCCGATTTTTTGCCTTCGGACAGTTCGGCCAATATCCCTCCAGACGGATCAGGAGAGGTGGGAGAAAATATCAGCTTGCCAAAAAGCACAAAGAAATGCGTAGAACCCTTTGGCTCTCCAATGACACTCAGAGAACGCAAGAATCCTTAGTCATCAAAATTTCTTCATATGTCTTGGACAATATTCAGATTAGGGTACTTAATCGAGGTCTCTCATTCAGTATTACCAACGATGGGGACTCACTCCAATTGGAATATGATCTTTGGTCTTTTGCAAGGACTTTGAAGTTGAAATGCTTTTTTAGCAAACTTCCGAAACCAACTCAGGTTCCCTTTCAATTACTATGGGGCCCTTGAGACTTAAGGACACTCCATTACAAAATACAAGCTCTTTTTGCCCCCCCGTCCAACCAAGTGATTGATACATTCTTTGGGAATGTGCAACGGGACATTCAGGAGCTACAAGGATCTGGTTCTCAAGTAATGAAGAATCTTAACAAACGAGAACAGGAATCTCTTAAATGTCTGAAGGCCAATAAGGCCCTAACAATTAAGCCCGCCGACAAGGGGGGCTCAGTTGTCGTAATCGACACTTAATTATCGTGCTGAGATTTTACGTCAGATGGGGGATAGAAGTGTCTATAGAATTTTAGATCGAGATCAGATTTGGGATCTGAGAAGGTTGATAGGTCGTTTGTTGAAGAATGCTCTGGACAAAAACATCATAGATAGGGATCTAGCTACTTTTCTGGTTCAGGACAACTCTGTGACTCCTGTTATGTATGTGCTTCCAAAAATACACAAACGATTGGTTGATCCACCTGGTCGGCCAATCGTTGCAGGTGTAAATTCATTATTTTCTCAAATTGCTAAATACTTAGATTGTATTCTTAGACCTATGGTAATAGCTTTACCGTCTTACCTAAGGGACACTCAAGTGTTCCTGGAGGTGATTAATACATTTGAGAATTTAGATGATGATGACTTATTAGTTACAATTGATGTAGAGTCACTCTACACCTCCATCCCTCATGATGGAGGTGTGGAGGCAGTCTCTCATTATCTGCAGACTTGTTCAGATGTATTTGATGACCAGAGACGTTTTCTTATCGATCTGTTGGAGGTGATCTTGAGGAGGAATTATTTTTTATTTGAGGATACGTTTTATGAACAATGTAGAGGTACAGCTATGGGGTCAAACGTGGCCCCGACATATGCTAATTTATACATGAGTCTCTATGAAGATTCATTTGTATACACGAATCAATTCTTTCTCCGCCACTCTAAGGGGTGGTGGAGATACATTGATGTTTTTTTATTTGGGCGGGGCCACGTTTGACCCTCGAATGTTTCATTAAAGATCTACATGCATGTTGTCCATACATTTCCCTTACGTATACTTGTAGTACACATTCTGTGTCCTACGTGGATACGGTGGTCACGAAAGTTGGAGGAAAATTGACCACCGATCTATTTAGGAAATCTACTGACAGAAATGCATTGCTCCATTATAGGAGTTTCCATCCTTCTCATATTGCTAATAATATTTCTAAAAACCAATTTGAACATGTAAATAGAATAGTGTCTGATGCTACATTGAGAGATACACGTCTGAAAGAAATGGCCAATAGGTTTGTTCAGAGAGATTATCCTCTACATTTATGCAATCCTTTTGGTCGATCCTCCTCAACTAAAAGACCACGTTCCAAACAGATCGATCGGATTCCTCTCGTTACTACCTTTTCGACCAATTCTAAACAGATTGAGAAAATTGTCAGAAAACATTGGCCTTTATTAAAACAAGGCTTTCCACAGGTTATAGAATTTCAGGAATATCCACTTATGTCATACAGACGGCTCCTACGGTTAGCGACACTTTGGTTAAGGCAGATATTGGCTCTCGGACTGCTAATTTAACTACTACAAGAAAAGGGACTTTTCCCTGTTTGTCGTGTCATATGTGTAATTCTATTGTTAACCACTTAAGGACCGCAGTCTTTTCACCCCTTAAGGACCAGAGCCTTTTTTCCATTCAGACCACTGCAGCTTTAATGGTTTATTGCTCAGTCATACAGGCTACCATCTAAATGAATTTTACCTCCTTTTCTTGTCACTAATACAGCTTTCTTTTGGTGCTATTTGATTGCTGCTGCGATTTTTACTTTTTATTATATTCATCAAAAAAGACATGAATTTTGGCAAAAAAATGATTTTTTTAACTTTCTGTGCTGACATTTTTCAAATAAAGTAAAATTTCTGTATACATGCAGCGCGAAAAATGTGGACAAACATGTTTTTGATTACAAAAAACCCATTCAGTGTATATTTATTGGTTTGGGTAAAAGTTATAGCGTTTACAAACTATGGTGCAAAAATTGAATTTTCCCATTTTGAAGCATCTCTCTCATTTCTGAGCACCTGTCAGGTTTCATGAGGTGCTAGAATTCCAGGATAGTATAAATACCCCCCAAATGACCCCATTTTGGAAAGAAGACACCCCAAAGTATTCACTAAGAGGCATGGTGAGTTCATAGAAGATTTTATCTTTTGTCACAAGTTAGCGGAAAATGACACTTTGTGACAAAAAAAATAAATAAAAAAAAGTTTCCATTTCTGCTAACTGGTGACAAAAAAAAATGAAATCTGCCACGGACTCACCATGCCCCTCTCTGAATACCTTGAAGTGTCTAGTTTCCAAAATGGGGTCATTTGTGGGGTGTGTTTACTGTCCTGGCATTTTGGGGGGTGCTAAATTGTAAGCACCCCTGTAAAGCCTAAAGGTGCTCATAGGACTTTGGGCCCCTTAGCGCACCTAGGCTGCAAAAGAAATGTCACACGTGGTATCGCCTTACTCAGGAGAAATAGTATAATGTGTTTTGGGGTGTATTTTTACACATACCCATGATGGGTGGGAGAAATATCTCTGTAAATGAGATTTCTTTTGATTTTTTTACACACAATTGTCCATTTACAGAGATATTTCTCCCACCCAGCATGGGTATGTGTAAAAATACACCCCAAAACACATTATACTACTTCTCCTGAGTACGGCGATACCACATGTGTGACACTTTTTTGCACCCTAACTGCGCTAAGGGGCCCAAAGTCCTATGAGTACCTTTAGGATTTCACAGGTCATTTTGAGGCATTTATTTTCTAGACTACTCCTCACGGTTTAGGGCCCCTAAAATGCCAGGACAGTATAGGAACCCTACAAGTGACCCCATTTTAGAAAGAAGACACCCCAAGGTATTCCGTTAGTAGTATGGGGAGTTCATAGAAGATTTCATTTTTTTTTCACAAGTTAGCGGAAATTGATTTTTATTGTTTTTTTCACAAAGTGTCATTTTCCACTAACTTGTGACAAAAAATAAAATCCTCTATGAATTCCCCATACACCTAATTGAATACCTTGGGGTGTCTTCTTTCTAAAATGGGGTCACTTGTGGGTTTCCTATAATGCCCTGGCATTTTAGGGGCCCTAAACCGTGAGGAGTAGTCTAGAAACCAAATGCCTCAAAATGACCTGTGAAATTCTAAAGGTACTCATAGGACGTTGGGCCTCTTAGCGCACTTAGGTTGCAAAAAAGTGTCACACATGTGGTATCGCCGTACTCAGGAGAAGTAGTATAATGTGTTTTGGGGTGTATTTTTACACATACCCATGCTGGGTGGGAAAAATATCTCTGTAAATTAAAATGTTTTGATTTTTTTTACACACAATTGTCCCTTTACAGAGAGATTTCTCCCACCCAGCATGGGTATGTGTAAAAATACACCCCAAAACACATTATACTACTTCTCCTGAGTACGGCGATATCACATGTGTGACACTTTTTTGCAGCCTAGGTGCGCTATGGGGCCCAACGTCCTATTCACAGGTAATTTTGAGGCATTTGGTTTCTAGGCTACTCCTCACGGTTTAGGGCCCCTAAAATGCCAGGGCAGTATAGAAACCCCACAAGTGACCCCATTTTAGAAAGAAGACACCCCAAGGTATTCCGTTAGGTGTATGGTGAGTTCATAGAAGATTTTATTTTTTGTCACAAGTTAGTGGAAAGTGACACTTTGTGAAAAAAAACAATACAAATCAATTTCCGCTAACTTTTGACAAAAAATAAAATCTTCTATGAACTCGTCATACACCTAACGGAATACCTTGGGGTGTCTTCTTTCTAAAATGGGGTCACTTGTGGGGTTCCTATACTGCCCTGGCATTTTAGGGGCCCAAAACCACGAGGAGTAGTCTGGAAACCAAATGCCTCAAAATGACTGTTCAGGGGTATAAGCATCTGCAAATTTTGATGACAGGTGGTCTATGAGGGGCCGAATTTTGTGGAACCGGTCATAAGCAGGGTGGCTTCTTAGATGACAGGTTGTATTGGCACTGAAGTGCAGGAATGTTCTCAAATCGTGACCTGGACATGGCAATTAAGTCGTACCAGCAGTGATCAGAAAAAAAAATTCTGTCACTGCGGTGGGGCGGGTGAGGGTTTGGCCGGGTGATCAGAAGCCCGCAGGGGACATATTAGGGCCTGATCTGATGGGTAGCAGTGACAGGTTCTAGGGAGGATATGAGGGTGTGGGTGTTCAGGAGCCCCCAGGGGGCAGTTTAGGACCTAATCTAAAAAATAGCGTTGAGATAGTGACAGGGAGTGATTAATGGGTGATTAGGGGGGTGATTGGGTGCAAACAGGTGTCTGAGGGGTGGGCAGGGGGGGTCTGATGGGTGCAGTGGGCGATCAGGGGGCAGGATCAGTGTGCTTGGGTACTTACTAGGAGGGCTGCAACCTGCCCTGGTGGTCCCTCAATCACTGGGACCACCAGGGCAGGAGGCAGCCTGTATAATACGCTTTGTATACATTACAAAGCGTATTATCCGCTTTACATGCGGCAGATCGGGGGTTAACAACCCGCCGCCGCTGCTAATTGGCTGGCGGGTTGACGTCGCGGGTGGGCACATCCAGCGTGCAATCCCCAGCCAGCTAGTCCGCAACGAGCCGCCGCCGATCGGCGTATTGCGGTCGTTTCGGCCTCCACTTTGGTCGGCAAGTGGTTAAAATCACAATGCAGTAAAATATATATATATATATATATATATATATATATATATATAGATAGATAGATAGATAGATAGATAGATAGATAGATCTATATAGATAGATAGATAGATCTATATATATATATAGATAGATAGATAGATCTAGATAGATAGATAGATAGATAGATAGATCTAGATAGATAGATAGATAGATAGATCTATATATAGGTGGTTGGGAGGGGATCAAGGGATACATGGGGGGGGGGGGGGGGGGGGGAGTGCTGGATAAAAAAAGTTTACACTAAAATCGCACAGCCTGTCACGGCTGCAGGCTGTGCGTCTCTCCCTGTCACACAAGATCCACAGTGACAGGGAGAGGGAGGCGGAACGGCAACTATGTTGCCTTTCGGAGGGTGATCGCTGTGATTGGCTCACAGCGATCACACGGCAGGGAGCCAATCAGTGACGGCTCCTGCCGATACCCGGAAGCCTTAGCTGTCATAAGACAGCTAAGTGCAGCCGGTTCGGTGCGCGCGATCGCGGCGGGGAGCAGCGGCGCCGGTGATAGAGATCTACGCCCTGCCAGCCAGGAGCCCATCAAAACAGGGCGTAGATCTCTATCACCTCGGTCCTTAAGTGGTTAAAGGAGATACTTTTACACACCCTACTACAGGGAAACGTTTTTTAATTAATGGTTATTACACATGTGACTCTGCATATGTTGTGTATCTTCTTTGTTGCCCCTGCAGATTGATTTATGTGGGGATGACCACACAGATACTTAAAATGCGCATCTCAGCGCATAAGTCAGCCATCCGTTCTGGCACATCTGAACAGGTGGTTGCTAGCCATTTTTCTGCCTGTCGCCATAATGTTAGCCAGTTGAGGGTCCAGGTGATCGACTCTGTCCCCCGCCACGAAAGGGGGGGGGGGTGATAGGGTCAAACTATTATTGAGACGGGAGCTGTTTTGGATTAGGAAGCTGGATGCCCTTGGTCCGGGGGGTCTTAACCGGGAGTGCGAGTTGGGTCCATGTGTTTATAGATAGATGTCTTGTTGATGATTTTTTGGTCTGGACGCCTGGAGTCTTCTTCTTGGGTTGGTTCTGCTTCTTTTTTCCCCGATCCTCCCCGACCGGCTGCCACAATTTGGTGACCGCCGGTCGGGAGGGAGAGGGGTTTATAGAGAAATTATTTTTTTTGTTTTTTTTTTTATTATGTTGATTTCTTGGCTATCCTGGACTGGCCGCCGCTGGAGTGTAGCCGCCAGTCCGGGCTGGCCTTCAAATTTTTTTGTTTTCTGCCTGTTTCTTTCCCGACTGGCCGCCAGGGGTGGACGCCAGTCTGGATGGAATTGGTAATTTTTGTTCTCGCCAGCCCAGACTGGCCGCCGCAATGAGGCGGACGCCAGTCTGGGAGGGTGAGATGAAATTATTGTTTTTGTTGCAATGCTCGGTGTCTGGCCGCTGCTGTGGGTGGCCGCCAGACACCTAGCGCTAGTTTTTTCCTTTTTCATTCTTTTCACTTTTTTTTTTACTTATTTCTCTCAGTATATATTGTTGATATTCATTCCTATTAAAGAGAATCTGTATTGTTAAAATCGCACAAAAGTAAACATACCAGTGCGTTAGGGGACATCTCCTATTACCCTCTGACACAATTTCGCAGCTCCCCGCCGCATTAAAAGTGGTTAAAAACAGTTTTAAAAAGTTTGTTTATAAACAAACAAAATGGCCACCAAAACAGGAAGTAGGTTGATGTACAGTATGTCCACACATAGAAAGTAAATCCATACACAAACAGGCTGTATACAGCCTTCCTTTTTAATCTCAAGAGATCATTTGTGTGTTTCTTTCCCCCTGCATCTCTCATGCACTGAAGTTTCAGGCTGCTCTTTTCTTCCTGCAAACAGCTTTGCCCTTGTCTGTAATTCCTCACTATGTGAAAGCCCAGCCAGCTCAGAGGACGATTTATCCAGCTTGTAAAAGATAAGAGAGAAGAGAGAAGCTGCCCTAATCTAAATAATACACAGGCAGTGTGCATAGAGGGGCCTGGAAGGGGGAGATGCATCACAGAACCACAACACTGAAGAACTTGGCAGCCTTCCAGACACAGGCCGACAAGTCTGACAGGGGAAAGATACATTGATTTATTACAGAGACTGTGATAGTAGAAAGTGCTGCAGTAAGCCAGAACAGATTAGAATAGCTTTTGGAACTTGTAGGATGATAAAAAACAGGATGCAATTTTTGTTACGGAGTCTCTTTAAGGGTTAAGAGCATGTTCATTTTTTAGTCTGAAAAGATAAGTTTAACATGTGAACGGTATGGGCGATTGGATTGGAACGTCTATGGCTTAGTCGATTTACGCTTCCGGGTTTTTTCGCATACGCATTGACTTTAACCACATGCGGATTTTCAATACGGATTTCCGCGTGGCGGTTGAATGACGTTTTTCTTATTCAGAACATGCTCTGCCCTTATTGGTCGGCCCTCCAGTGGCCATTTTAAAATGATTGGAGTATATAAATAGATGCAGTTCCCCATCAGGTCCTCCACCAGATGGGAGGGCCTACAAGTAGGAACTTAACCTGATTGGTTGATGACAGGGCGTCCAGACCATTCTGATTGGCTCCCTAGCGGAGCAAGCACTATTTAAAGCTGATTGTGTTTCATGTATTCAGAGGGCTTGTCAGTTTGAGAAAGAGAGGAGCCTCCTCTCGAAACGTCGCACGGACTTGCCCTTTATGTCTTTTTGATGCTTTAAATAAATAAAAGAGCTTATAATACGCTTGAAGACGGTGCTGGGTCTCTTCTCTTGGAGTTTATGTTAATTACATAGTAACTATACAACAATACTAACTTCGATACATGACTATAGCACGGCTTTTGTAAGCAGCACCCATTGTTTAGTTATGCACAATATGCTGTGCTAGCGTGCATGGAAGCAAAATTAAGTCGCTCTGATTTAATAGCGTGAGCAACAGGAGGTTGCTTTAGTGAATCAACCCCATAGATCACTACAATTCAAAGCAATCATTAACAGCTGAGTTTCTATAGGATAATAGAAATACTTTGAACAGTACAGGCCCTATTCTCTGAAAAGTTGACAGGGGTATTGCTAGGCTCTTAGAATACTCAGAGTATTTCAGGATACCTAAAAAGGGGCATATACATTGCTCATGTAGGTACTGGTTGGACACAAATGGGAGATAACATAAACGTAACATAAATATATGTGAATCTAGATTGCATTATAGATAGCAATATAGTAAGCAAACACCACAGGTGAAATTACTAAACTAATCTATTCCCCATAACTCCTGCATGCATCCCTCACCCACAAAGAGTGTAAGCTCAGCTGGTTAAGTCCTCTTTCTTATTATATTCTGTGCTGTGCAGATTTACTTAGGACAAGGTGTGCTATACAGCAGTGAATTATCTATGTTGTCATATTTTGTCCAGTTTAATTGTTCATAACATATTTATTTATACAGTACCATAGAAGATTCTAGCACTCTACGGGCTTGATTCACTAAGACAAATAGCATGCCTTATCAAAGTTAACAGGCCTTATCAGAGTAGCATAGCGAGCATTATGAACCCGCAGGGGCTCAGGGCAGGACGAGTGGAGCTCTTGTCATTGCCAATTAGCAGGCATAAGTTTGCTATGTACATAGCAAGGAAATGAGCAGCGCTACTTAAAAACAGACTAGTGCCTACCTGCAAAAGAGTGCAAGCCCCACTTGTGGGGTCGAATACACACCGAGCATACACATGACCTGTCTACCACTAGAGGAGGATGTTGGTTTCCATTAACAGCTTGCATGCAACCTATTAAGTACTTGTCCCTCCCACTGCGAAGAAGTCAATCCTCCATGGGAGGGGCCTAACTCTAACTAAATCCTAACCTATGTATATGCATAGCCTGCATCCTCCTCTAGTGGTAGACAGGTCATGTGTATGCTCGGTGTGTATTCGACCCCACAAGTGGGGCTTGCACTCTTTTGCAGGTAGGCACTAGTCTGTTTTTAAGTAGCGCTGCTCATTTCCTTGCTATGTGCTGATGTAATTCGTTTTTGGTCAGCTGCTCCCACTTAACAGCCATGCTTTTGGTGTATATGCAGAGCTTCTGTTTGGGTTCAAGGTGCGTTTGTAGTTCCTGGGGGGGCTCAGCGCATCTCTGATGGAGGCCATTCGGAGGCGGCCTGGTGTTGCGCTGATCCACCTTTTGCGCATAAGTTTGCTATGTACGCTGATAAGTAGAGTGACCAAATTTTTGTGGGTCCAACCTGGGACGGGGAAGGGGGTCGTGGGGGGGCGAAGAGTGGGGAGGACTGAGGAGCGCGCAGTGATGAAGACTGGGGAGGGGGCTGCGCGCACCGCGGCGAAAAATGGGCGTGGTCATGTCATTGTATGGGCAGAGCTAACGTAATGATGTAACAGCGTGGCATAAGAAAGCAGTGTTTACGCCATGATGTGGACAGACGAGGCTTTGCATCATGGGTGTGCAGAAACTGTGTGATGCTAATAGTATACCGTAACCACAAAGCAGCAAACATAGCCACCTATGACCATTAAATAATAAATGCAGTAACAGTTACCCCGGACACCAGAAAATAAACGCAATGGGCAACATGTCAGCACAAAATAAACGCAATGCGGGCAAACATGTCAGTACAAAATAAATGCAATGCGGGCAAACATTTTACCAGAAAAGAAACGCAATGCGGGCAAACATTTCACCAGAAAAGAAACGCAATGCGGGCAAACATTTCACCAGAAAAGAAACGCAATGCGGGCAAACATTTCACCTGAAAAGAAACGCAATGCAGGCAAACATTTCACCAGAAAAGAAACGCAATGCGGGCAAACATTTCACCAGAAAAGAAACGCAATGCGGGCAAACATTTCACCAGAAAAGAAACGCAATGCGGGCAAACTTTTCACCAGAAAAGAAACGCAATGCAGGCAAACATTTCACCAGAAAAGAAACACAATGCGGGCAAACATTTCACCTGGAAAACAAAACGCAATGTGGGCAAACATTTCACCTGGAAAAGAAACGCAATGCGGGCAAAAATTTCACCTGGAAAAGAAACGCAATGCGGGCAAACATTTCACCTGGAAAAAAAAACGCAATGCGGGCAAACATTTCACCTGGAAAAGAAACGCAATGCGGGCAAACATTTCACCTGGAAATGAAACGCAATGCGGGCAAACATTTCACCAGACAAGAAACGCAATGCGGGCAAACATTTCACCAGACAAGAAACGTAATGCGGGCAAAGTTCACCTGGAAAACAAGCATTTACTCACCTGGCAGAAGTCTCCGGCCTCTGGCGCGCTGCTCCCGGTACCATCTTGCTCCTGAAGTCTCCCGCGCTGACAGCCTGGCAGAGCAGGGCTACGGCAAGATGGCGCCCAAAGTCCTGTACTGGAGACAAATAGTCTCAAGTACAGGGCTTCGGCAGCCATCTTGCCGTAGCCCTGCTTGCCTGCCGGTGTCGGAACAGACACCGGAAGAGAAGGCTGGAGCGGGGCTGCGGGCAATGAACTGGCACGGCGTCTATAGACGCCGCTGCCATTTCATAAGGATAGAGTGGCCAGAGTCCCGAGGCCGGGACGTCCCGCTGCTGAAAGCGGGACGTTTCCCGGGACCTCATGCAGCCTGGGACGGCGGACCCCGAATCCGGGACGTGTCCCGGGCAATCCGGGACGTCTGGTCACTCTATGATAAGGCATGTTAACTTTGATAAGGCGTGCTAATTTTGATAAGGCGTACTAATTTTGATAAGGCGTGCTATTTGTCTTAGTGAATCAAGCCCAGTATATTAATAGTAATAGTGTCCTATAGCAGTCTTTCAAATGTTGAGAGTTATGCTGTGTCAGTCTACCTATCAACTAGCCTGCTGAATGGAACATCAATCCAATCTCCCATGTCATCTGCAGTACTTTCTTCCATTACACTGCTAGCTAGGGTTGCCAGGTCGGCTGATGGAGAAAACCGGACAGGGGGTGGAGTTAGGGGCGGAGTCAGAAGCGCACTTTTATGTAGAGTGGGGCTAAGCAATGGACTTTTTAAAAAATGTTTTTTACAGTATTTATATCGCACTGACATCTTCTGCAGCACATTACAGAGTACATAGCCATGTCACTAACTGTCCTCACCAGTACATGCACATAAGAGACCACTTTTCACCAGTAAATGCACATAATAAGAGACCGCTTTTCACCAGTAAATGCACATAATAAGAGACAGCTTTTCACCAGTAAATGCACATAAGAGACAGCTTTTCACCACTAAATGTGCATAAGAGACATCTTTTCACCACTAAATGCACATAAGAGACATCTTTTCACCACTAAATGCACATAAGAGACATCTTTTCACCACTAAATGCACATAAGAGACATCTTTTCACCACTAAATGCACATAAGAGACATCTTTTCACCACTAAATGCACATAAGAGACAGCTTTTCACCAGTAAATGCACATAAGAGACAGCTTTTCACCAGTAAATGCACATAAGAGACAGCTTTTCACCAGTAAATGCACATAATAAGAGACAGCTTTTCACCAGTAAATGCACATAATAAGAGACAGCTTTTCACCAGTAACTGCACATAATGACAAACAGCCAGTTGTCCCCAGTATATGTAGCCAGGGATATATGTGCCCAGTATATGTAGCCAGAGGTATATGTCCCCAGTATATGTAGGCAGGGGAATATGTCCCCAGTATATATAGCCAGCGGTATATGGGCTCAGTATATGTAGCCAGGGTGTATATGGGCCCAGTATATGTAGCCAGGGTGTATATGGGCCCAGTATATGTAGCCAGGGTGTATATGGGCCCAGTATATGTAGCCAGGGTGTATATGGGCCCAGTATATGTAGCCAGGGTGTATATGGGCCCAGTATATGTAGCCAGGGTGTATATGGGCCCAGTATATGTAGCCAGGGTGTATATGGGCCCAGTATATGTAGCCAGGGTGTATATGGGCCCAGTATATGTAGCCAGGGTGTATATGGGCCCAGTATATGTAGGCAGGTGTGTCGTCCCCCCCCCCCCCCCCCCAGGAGGGAAGCAGTCAGCGCAGAGAAGAGGGAGAGCGGTGAAGAAGGGGGCCATCTCCCCCCCTTCGCTCACCTTAGGGTCCTCTCCCTCCCTCGCTGTCTCCTCCGATCGGTGTGTGCGGTGGCTGGCAGAGGGGCGGAACTTACCTTCCGTGTCTCCTCCGTCTGGTGACTGGTCTCGTCGCAGGCGCCGCGCGGGATGAGTTGCCACTACTCTGGTCTGATGCAGACCAGAGCAGCGGCTGCGGCACCAGAACTTCCGGCCGGCGCATGGAGCGACACGGAAGGTAAGTCCCGACCGCTGCCAAGCGCCACCGCCAGTCAGCCACACACAGATCGGAGGAGACAGCGAGGGACGGAAAGCATCTAAGGTGAGAGAAGGGGGGGAGATGGCCCCCTTCTCCGCCGCTGCCCACCGCTTTCCCTCCACTGCGCTGCTCTCCTCCTGCTACAGGCGGCTGTCAATACTGACAGCCGCCGGAAAAGGCATAAAACCGGACATCTTAATTGTCCGGTTTAGCATGCCTTTTTGCACCGGACACAGCGGCCAAAAACCGGACTGTCCGGTCTAAAACCGGACACCTGGCAACCCTACTGCTAGCTAACATAGTAGTCACATGTTCAGAGTCCCATAAACATTGCATCTCATTCAGCATGTTTCATCGTTCTAATAATTTTCTGTCCTTATGATAACTAGCATATTACCTTTCACATGTTGCTTTTGGAGTCAAAACTCACGTGGATCAACAGTGTATCTGTACTGTATGCTTTTCCTAACAGCAAATGTGCCTTTGCAGATTTTTCCCATACACAACAGCTTCCTGTATCACTTCTGCCCTTTCTCTGACATCACTTCTCGTTTCTTACTATTGGCTCTGGTCTTTTCACTTTACATGTTACTTCCGCCCTTTCTCCTCTCTTTCCTTATTCCACTTCCACCTTGCTGTATTAAATAATGGAGGCTTCCTTGCTTGTGACACTGTCTGCCACCCAGTTTCTGAAGGGAAAAAAAAATCCCCCCCAAAAAAGTGCAGACGTAATAATGTGATGCAATGCAGTTACAGCCTGTGGGCAGTGCGCATGCGCAAGCAGAGGGCTCGCATACCTGTTGCCATTGACATCACAATGTTTACAGCTGGTCCTCAGGGCAGACGGGCAGCGGCAGGGTACGCGTCTTCAGCATCTCTTCTGCTTCAGACAGCAACATATTCTCGGCGAGCCAGACAGGAGAAATACTGTACATGACTAGCAGCTTGTAGAGGAAGGACGCTCCCCCTTGTGGCCAGAAATAGACATTACCCTTTCCTGCAGCTGTAGTATTTCCATTCTCTTTCCCAATCCCCGGTGCCAAAAATTGTAATAGTAATTCTAACACCCTGACAATAATATGGTGATGAGGTATTATAGCTGCATTTAATGAGGGATTCAAGAAAAGATAGGCAGCGGGTGAGCAGGAGACATGTTACAGGAATCAGGATATGGGACAGTGTAAGCGGAGGGGAGAGCTCTAGTCACGGCAGCTGCGATCCGGTTGCCATGGTGATATGTACACATTTGATGCTCCCCTGAGATGACAGCGGAAGTGGCTGAACTCCTTGTATCCACTGATGATACTAAAATAAAATAATTAAAAAAAGGTAAATAATTCTCTGTGACCATGTGGGTATCAGGATCAACGGTCTCCTTCTCTGTGTGGACAATAATCTGTCATGTTATTAGAGCGCCACCTAGTTGCCAATTGTATAAATTACCATGAAACGATCCTGTTTAAACTTTTTCTCCAGAGTTTTCTCCTAGGAGATAATTTTTCATCTTCGAATTAAAATAACGTTTTAGCACTTTACGATAAAAAAAGTACCAAAAATTAGGTGAAAAAGGACTGTCAAAATTATTTTCAGTATTTGTTTGCTGGCTGATGGTGCAAAAGGCATTTTATTTACAAGTTGTGAAAATATCACCCGGGAGAAAACTCAGGTGAAAAAATGAATTGCATATGGCCCCACTGTGTTAAAAAATAAATAAATAATAGGGGGATGCTTTACACCAGGGGTCAGGAACCATTTTGTCTGAGAGAGCCATAAACGCCACAAATTTTAAAATGTCATCCTGTGAGAGACATACAATGTTTCAAACTGGGACAGTGCGCATGCGCAGCAGAGGGCTCACGTCCCTGTTGCTATGGTGATGTGTATGGTGAAGTGTTGATCCGCCGGGCAGCGGCAGTGTCAGACACATCTTCAGCTTCTCTTGGGTTTCAGCAACATTAGCAATTTTCCCGAGAGCCAGAGAGGAAAAATACTGACTTAGTAGTAGGTAGTGTTGTAGGCAGTAGTAGTTAGGTAGGTTGGGGATGGGGAGCATTACTTTTGCTGGTCACTTGGTCAGTTCTGGGAGCACGAGAGGAGGAGAAGATGGCCAGGTCTTGTCTCACTCACTCAGGACGGAGGACAGTCACACAGGGTGGCTGGAACACGTGCTGCGCACTTCAGCGCTCCATCTATCCTTTCACGGGGGCCGGGCGCCGGGCGGAGTCTCACACTGACTCCAGGAGACGGCGCCGCAGCAGTTGCTGGCCTTCGCCCCCATCACCCCCAGGGGGCGGAGCCGGAGCAAGACGCAATGGACCAAACCGGAGCTCACAGCAGCAGCACAAAGTAACATGCGGCCAGGGCGGCAGGAACAGGCCCCCCCCCCCCCCCCTGGAAGCCTGCGGCCCGGCGCCCTGAGCGATCGCTCCGGTCGCTCAGGTCAAAGGCCGGCCCTGATGAGATCCCCGCATTTTGGCTAGGGCTCGCTACATGATAGCCGCTGTGCAGCGGCATCCCCCCACCCGCTTCGATCACCTCCGGCGATCTTTGATCAGGAAATCCTGTTCAAAGAACGGGATTTCCTGGAGGGTTTCCCCCGTCACCATAGCGACGGGCGGGATGACGTCACCGACGTCGTGACGTCAAAGGGAGTCCCGATCCACCCCCCAGCGCTGCCTGCCACTGATTGGCCAGGCAGCGCACGGGGTCTAGGGGGGGGCGGCGCGGCAAGCGGCGGCTAATCGGCGCGGAGCGGCGGGGATCGGAGTGCACACACAGCTAGCAAAGTGCTAGCTGCATGTTGCAAAAAAAAAAATTATGCAAATCAGCCCAGCAGGGCCTGAGAAATCCTCCTGCGTGGCCGCCAGGAAGGTTAAACTCCTTCTGCAAGTCAGGGAGATTCCAATATAGTTTATGCTTCTGTTATCAGCTCTTATCGGTGGCACAAGGTAAGGAACAGGAGTTCCTAATGCTGCAGCCAGAGTTTCTGTTTTTCAAAAGAAATAGAAGCACGAAAAAACGCATCTTGTGTACCTAGCATCAGCCGGCCTGCTTGACAGCCTATAAGAGATACATTACTTGATTTTTGGCATCAAAATCCAGCCAATTTCATCATAATGATTTAATCTAGCAGAGATTGATGCTACAACATGGTCACCCAAATTAACGTTTCCATTGATTTCCAGCTGAAGGGATTAATCCAGCATGCTGGAAAAATCTTGGTTCAAAAGGGCTCATTTGGGCGCACAGTGGTAACAGCGGTTGATTTCCTGGCGATCCACAGACCCCAAGCCAGTCTCCCCCCAAGTGGATGTGTGTCACTCGCCCCGAAGCCTGTAGTAACTGTGTGGAAGCAGCTTCACTTGTCACGTTGGTGCAACTCCACGCCTCCTCCTGTGTCCGGCATCTTTCTTCATTGCCACCGGCTCCTAGTACCACGTCACAATGCCGCATGTACTGACATCACTATTCAAAGATACGTCAGACACAGGAGGAGGAAAGAATTTGCGCCATCGTGACAGGTGAGCCTGCAATTTGGCAAAACAATTGAGTCCACTTTGATCAAAATGGAATCAGAGTGGACTCAGCACATAGATATTCAATAGATTCCAGCAGGACATTGATTCAAAATTGATTGAACTGCAACAATGCACTGTTCAATGCAGTGCATCGCTTTGGGCTGCGAACCAACTGCCACACAAGCCCAACTGATCGAAATCTTTCATCTGGTTTGATCATTCAATACTTTCAATCAATTTTAGGTGATCAAAATATGTTCTAAAAGGAATAATTTTGGATATCAATTCCCTGCAGATTCTATATCTCTGATCGAATCTTCCAGGAAAACCTATAAGTATATGCAGGCAGGCGTGCAAGGCAGTAGCATAATATGTGGTATGTATTGTACATTCACACACAAAGTGGAGGGAGCACAATATTCAATAAGCTCTTGATGAAAATTTTCAGTGGAACCCAGCTCTGTAACGTGGACTCAATGATAATCGGAATAGTCTCTGTAGTATCTAGAACAGGCATTGGCAAACTAGGCCCTCCAGCTGTTACAGAACTACAAGTCCCACAATTTATTTGCCTTTATGAGTCATGACTGTGGATGTCAGACTCCTGCAATGCATTGTGGGACTTGTAGTTCCTTAACAGCTGAAGGGCCAAGTTTGCCCATGCCTGATCTAGAATCTTCCTAATACTGAGGAAAGTAAATCATTTTTATTCTTCTGAGGCCTCTTTTACACTATATGTTGAAAAACTGATGCGTTATAACTTTCCATAGCAGTGCATTGTGAAAAAGTTTTCAGTTAAAACACCTATACTGTGAACTGAGCCATAGGAAAACATGAGCATTACTTTGAAAATCAGTTGTCCTTTTAGTTGTAACTGTGATCAACTAATATCGTGTAAAAGGACCCTTACTTTAAATTTGGTTTCAAGTATAATTAAGTGACTTTGGCTTCAATTTAGGAAGGGCCCATTTCCATTATGTCTGAATTCGCAGCTGGGAAACGCTGCCTATTCAGACACCAGCATGCCATCATTGCATGCCAGTGCAATTCGGACAGCATGGTGCGGCTATAGCGATTTGGCTGTGGCTTTGCAGCAGCACTAGACCCGAATAAAGAAAGATTTGATAATTACCCAGAGCTTCCAACAACACCATAAGCTGTGCTCATCAGCATTACACATGCAATACTCACATCCTTGTGCTGAAACCGATAGCAGAGAGGGTATCCATATGAGATGTGCAGGCAGCAAACTTAATTTATTGTGTCTCTCACCCAACTTAATACGCAGACAAGATGTTATAAACATATATAGACTCTAGCCGGCACAAACCTGTTCCATTTGTGCGACTCACACTTCAAATCCAAAGCACTAAAGCCCCTGGCACACTACTGTGTTGCTATGAAATGCAAGTGACTATCCTTTTTACAAAAAAATGTTGTTCCTAGGTTGCTCTAGGTGGCTCTGAGTACTGCCCTGACCTCGTTCAATCACAGTGAATGGAGCATCAATGTTTTGCAAACATAAATAAATGCAATGCATTGTAAAACTGCAATGTGCCCAGAACATACAGTGTGAGCATCAGACAGTGCTATGTATAACACACACGTGTTGCTAAATTTCCTCGGCAGCAGTTTGCCAAGGCCTTAGCACTGTACGAAAGTAACTGCACATTTATAAGAGGTACAGCAAAGAAGAAGAGGCGCCCAGGCTGTCTGCAAATAAAAATCTTTGTGTTATTAATCCTCATTAATGTCATTGTAGAGGTAAGACACCTCTTATTTTCTTATTTTATTGTGCTTTTAACTAAGTTTTATCCATCCTGGGTGTCTCTTCACCCTTGCTGCTGTGCTAAGTTTAACCTCCCCCTCGTTTTCTCGAGGGGGTGGTTCGTATGTTTTAGTCTGCGGTGGCTCTACCTCCTGCAGATCTAATCTAAAAAAATTTAAAGAGTCCAACCATATCCCATCAGGCCAACACTGGATTGCCTGAGTGGAGACATATTGGGCTATTGGGCTCCCGTTGTCTCTGTGCTTTTTCCTAAGGTGATCCTTCACCTCACCCACCACTTGTCAATTTATAAGAGGTGCTCATCCTCCACATTTATGTATACATACACTAAGCCTCTGACATACTTGCAATAAATCTGATCTCTATATTTCCCAGGCATTTGGGGCATCTAGTGTGTGTTTTGCTACCATTTCCTTCAATCAAACTGTATGAAGAAGCAATAATAGAAAAATGGGGAGGTACCAGAGGTCACAATTTGCCTTTCAGAAGTGAAACAAAAAAATAGAAAGGGCACCAGGAGCCCTATATAGCGTAGTACGTCAGAACAATGGGACAATTTGAGGTTCAGAACAACACTCACAAGTCCAGGTTGCAGCAACAGAAACCATGGCAATGTGCTTGGGGAGAAAACTGGTCCCTCTCCAGTATGCAGGTGATCTTAGGATACAGGTGGATGTTCTCCAGAAATTGATAAAGTACATAGTGGAAGATTTTACACCTGGAAAAGGATTGGATATGCTACAAAATGACTACAGCAGTGGTGACACTGTTTAGGCTGTTTATCTAATTTCACCTTTAGCAAGGTTAGTACTTGAAGAGGAACTCCAGTGAAAATAATGTAATAAAAAAGTGCTTAATTTTTACAATAATTATGTATAAATGATTTAGTCAGTGTTTGCCCATTGTAAAAGATTTCCTCTCCCTGCTTTACATTCTGACATTAATCATATGGTGGCATTTTTACTGCTGGCAGGGGATGTCAGTCGGAGGAGATGCTGCTTGATTTTTTTGGCGGTTGAAAACAGCTGTAAACAGCAATTTCCCACAATACAATGAGGTTCACAGGCAGGAAACTGTCAGGACCATGGTCCTGACATCAAACTGTGTTAGGGGTTTCACCACAATATCAGCCATACAGAACCAACCCCCCCCCCCCCCCCCCCAGATGATCCGTTTGAGAAAAGGAAAAGATTTATCGTGGGAAAGGGGGTATCAGAAACTGATTGGGATGAAGTTCAATTCTTGGTTACGGTTTCTCTTTAATGCACTCATGGAATTTGAGTACCTGCTCTTCCATTTTAAGTTTATGTCAACACATTCATTGTATGTCTTCGCAATTTGAAATCCGAATATCATGAAAATTTTGTGGTATCATAAACTTTTAAAGGAGTTGTAGGGCAATATGACCAAAATAAGCGCTACTTACCTGGGGCTTTCTCCAGCCCCAAGCCACAGGGGCTTCCTCCAGCCGTTCGCCGCAGCTCCGTCCCATTCCCCGGTGATGATGTCAGGCTGACCTCCAGCTGTACTGCGCCTGCGCGAGCGGTGCTGTCAATCACCGCCACGTGGACCAGAGCAGACTGCGCAGGCGCAGTAGATCTGCGCCTGTGCAGTCCGCTCTGGTCCACGTGGCGGTGATTGACAGTGCCGCCCGCACAGGCGCAGTACAGGCCGACCTGGAGGTTGCCTGACGTCATCGCCAGGGACCGGGACAGAGCTGCGGCGAATGGCTGACGGCAGAGCTGCGGCGAGGGACATGCTGGGAGCTTGGGGCTGGAGGAAGCCCTGGGTAAGTAGCGCTTATTTTGGTCATATTGCCTGATAACTCCTTTAAAGAATTTACGCTTTTTGGCCTTGATGGAAAGTGCTGAGTTACCAAAAAAAAAAAAAAGATTATTGACTGCATCTAACAGCTGCAGCTTGCAGTCTATGAACATTGGCAACCTTTTAGGAAGGAGAACATTTTTTTATGCTTCCAACTTCTTGGAGTTTGATGGGACTCCAAAAATGGAAGCTTTGGACTGGCTTCTAAGATGGCAAAGAACAACGGTATGTATGCATGAATCATGTAGTTTCTATGTGTGGAGTAGCACTCACTGGTAAGCCACCCAATAAGGAATGGTAGGTGTGCTGGAGAAAGAACCCGGACACCACAGGATCCAATAGTATCAAATCGTAATAATCCGCACCACCTTCAAGCATGTATCTTCATTTATTGGTAGAAAAAGACAAACATATTAAAAAGAACTGCAAGGCAAGACAGTCCGCTGTTTCGGGCTACCTGCCCATCTTCAAGTTGCCCAGTTCTGATTAAAACATACATCAACTGCACACATATATACAGATAACATCCAATCACAGAAGGTACACAAATTAGAGGACCTGATGGGGAACTGATCATTTACATATCCTAACCACACCTACAAGGTATGCAAATTAGAGGACCTGATGGGGAACTGATCATTTGCATATGCTGACCACACCTACAAGGCCACAAGATAAGCTGATTGGCAGGAAGAAAATTTCAAATTCCCAGCACTACAAAAGTACAATAATAATTGTTATCAGTATCACCCATCACAATCACAAATGATCAATATGGATTCACATATCCATTAGCGTATGGATACACGATCCCACAAGCACGAGCGGGTGTCAAGAATAAGAATAGATATAGATAATCCCACTACCAGGGGATGATAGGAAAGGTCTGCCACCCAATAGGAAAATCCAGGGGCGTGCATCAAACACAATATGTAAAAGCGCAATATGTAAAAAAGCGCAATAAGTAAAAAAGCGCCAGCCTATTAGCGTGCTAACGGCAAGGAGATGTCATGAAAACGTCACAAAAACGTCAAAAAAACGCCAAACATCTAAAGAGCTTCTGTATGAGACGGAATCGCGTATCCAGAAGGAATTCCGTAATCAGGAGGAATTCCGTAAAAACAATAGGAATTCCGTAAAAACAATGCCGCCAATTCCGTAACCAGGAGGAATTCCGTAACTGCATACGGAATATATTGCTATGCAGTTACGGAATTCCTCCTGGTTACGGAATTGGCGGCATTGTTTTTACGGAATTCCTATTGTTTTTACGGAATTCCTCCTGATTACGGAATTCCTTCTGGATACGCGATTCCGTCTCATACAGAAGCTCTTTAGATGTTTGGCGTTTTTTTGACGTTTTTGTGACGTTTTCATGACATCTCCTTGCCGTTAGCACGCTAATAGGCTGGCGCTTTTTTACTTATTGCGCTTTTTTACATATTGCGCTTTTACATATTGTGTTTGATGCACGCCCCTGGATTTTCCTATTGGGTGGCAGACCTTTCCTATCATCCCCTGGTAGTGGGATTATCTATATCTATTCTTATTCTTGACACCCGCTCGTGCTTGTGGGATCGTGTATCCATACGCTAATGGATATGTGAATCCATATTGATCATTTGTGATTGTGATGGGTGATACTGATAACAATTATTATTGTACTTTTGTAGTGCTGGGAATTTGAAATTTTCTTCCTGCCAATCAGCTTATCTTGTGGCCTTGTAGGTGTGGTCAGCATATGCAAATGATCAGTTCCCCATCAGGTCCTCTATTTTGCATACCTTGTAGGTGTGGTTAGGATATGTAAATGATCAGTTCCCCATCAGGTCCTCTAATTTGTGTACCTTCTGTGATTGGATGTTATCTGTATATATGTGTGCAGTTGATGTATGTTTTAATCAGAACTGGGCAACTTGAAGATGGGCAGGTAGCCCGAAACAGCGGACTGTCTTGCCTTGCAGTTCTTTTTAATATGTTTGTCTTTTTCTACCAATAAATGAAGATACATGCTTGAAGGTGGTGCGGATTATTACGATTTGATGCATGAATCATGTAATCGTGGAAGAAATCAGTCGTTGGCGGAAGTTGATCAGGCATCAAGATCAGGAAATTTCCTGGGTCTCGTGAGTCGACTCAATTTTTTTTTCATAACACCTAACTAATCTCATAAAAAGAAAAAAAATACTGAGATTTATGTTTATGTTAAAATATTGATAAATATATTAAACTGTTTGGTCATGCATCAAAACTTCCACTTTCAGGGCTGGTGCACACCGAGCGGGTTCTTTGGCGTTTTTGCAGCCGCCTGCGGCTGCAGATACGCTTGGTCAATGTATCTCAATGGGGTGGTTCACACCAGAGCGGGAGGCGTTTTGCTGAAACGCATACTCCCGGGGTGAGGCATTTTTTGGATTGTGGAGGCGTTTCTGCCTCCAATGTAAAGTATAGAAAAAACGCAAACCGCTCTGAAAAACGGCAGTTCAGAGCGGTTTTGCAGGCGTTTTTGTTACAGATCAGCAACAGCTTTACTGTAACAATATATGAAATCTACTACACCAAAAACGCTTCCCAAAACCGCAAAATGCTAGGTAAAACGCTACAGAAAAATAAGAAAAAGCGTTTCAAAATCTGCTAGCATTTTGCAGATTTGCTAGCGGGTTTTGGTGTGCACCAGGCCTCAGTAGCTATCCATATGCTGATTGTATGACTTTGCAAACTGATATCTGAATATCTTGCGATTTTTTTTGCATTATCAAACTTTTGAAGACTTAATGCTTTTTATCCTTGATGGAGCGTGGCGGAAGAATACCACTCATGAGCCCATATACAATTAACTTTTTCTCCTCAGTTGTCTCATATAAAATGCTTTTAAAATCACCAGCAAGCAAGAAAATGCACAAAATAACTTTTATAGTATGTTTTCAACTAATTGTTGGTACTTTTTCAATTGCAACATGCTGAAAAGTTATTTTAAATAGAAGATGAAAACATTCTCCTAGGAGAAAACTTAGGAGAAAAAATGAATTGCATATGGGCCCTGCTTTAGATAGAAGAACCAATTTTTTTTAATGCTGCCCTCTTCTTGGAGTTTGATGGGACTCCAAGAATGGAAGCTTTGGACTGGCTTCTGCGATGGTAAAGACAACAGCAGCGTGTCTACATGGATCATAAAATGTTGATAAACGTTATTGACTCTTACCTCTAGCGATGTTAATGCTTAATGCACTCATGGTGTTTGAGTTGTAAACTTGCTCTTCCACTTTTAGCAACTATCAATATGTTGATTGTATATCTTTGTAAATTGAAATCGGAATATCGTGCAATTTTTTTACATTATCATAAACTTTTGAAGATGTTATTCTTTTTGGCCTTTATAGAGCACGGATGAAGAATACCACTCATGATGCGTTACCTAAAAGAAGAAAGGTTCTTGACTGGATCTAAAAGCTGCAGGTGCACTTTATAAACGAACCTTGGCAACATTTTACATAGAATAACCATTTTTTATGCCTTTTCTTGGAGGTTTTTTTCTTTTCTCTTCTTTGAGTTTGATGAGACTCCAAGAATGGAAGATTTGGACTGGTTTCTAAAATGAAGAAAACATCTGTATGTCTGCATGGATCTTGTACAAAAGGTGAAAGTGACCAATCATTGGCTGAAGTTGATCAGGCATCAAGATCAAGAAAGTTGGGTCATGTGTGTCAACTCTCCATCAATATTTTTTTTTAAGTAGCATAATACCCAACTGATTTCATTTTTTTTATGTATGTTTATGTTAGAATGTTGATAAACATGGTAAACCTTTTGGTCATACATCAAAACTGAAATGATGAATGTGGCAAAAATTACTACTGATCTGGATGAATGGTATGGCATCGGGGTGAAGGCGGCCATACATAGTGAAAGAGTAAGTTTACCCTGGAAGAGCATAGCAGTGTGCTACAAATTGATTGTGTCAGGATCTCTCCTGTAGCATGTTTTGTCGCTTGCAGTGGAGCTGCAACTGGGCAGTTCTGACTTATCTGCTTGCATACGGTAGTGCATTCGCAATGAGTCTCATTGTCATTTGTGAGGGCTCTGCGGTTCAGGGCAGCTTAGGATGCTGTCATCATTCCACCTATTGCTTGTTGCAGCTGAGCTGCGGCCAGATACCCTTGGATTTCCTACATGCATGTTGTTACATAATACTGCATGTATTTCTTATGAAAGTCCTTTGCATTCATAGTCAGCTAGCAGACCAGACCAGCTCAGGATTGAGTGATTACCATTCAGCTGTGTGGGAATTTGCATGCCTGCACGCATTGGCTGAGGTCCACTGTTTTAACTGTTATTAACTCTCACCTCCAGCAATGTTAATGCTTAATGCACTCATGGCCTCTGAGTTGTAAACTTGCTCTTCCACTTGTAGTAACTATCAATATGTTGATTGTACGTCTTTGCAAATTGAAATCCGAATATCGTGCAATTTTTTTGCATTATCATAAACTTTTGAAGATGTTACGCTTTTTGGTTTTGATGGAGTGTAGAGAAATAATACTACTCATGCTGCATTAACTACAAGAAGAAAGGTTCTTGACTGAATCTAACAGCTGCAGCTTGCAGTCTAGATCTTTCCTGTGAGAGTCGACACTCCTTTAATTTTCTCTTTAAGTATCATAATACCCAAATGATTTAATTGTTTAATTACTTAAGGACCGAGGTGATTGAAATCTACGCCCTGTTTTGGTGTTTACCTGACTGGCAAGGCGTAGATTTCAATCTGGATATGACGCAAAGCAGCGTTTTAAGGGCAGAAATCACATTGAATGCTAAATTGCAGGCCTAACGTGCTTTCAAACATCTTGCATGTGTATACATCAATCAGGGAGTGTAATTAGAGTACTGCTTCACACTGACACACCAAACTCACTGTGTAACGCACCACAAATAGCTGTTTGTTGTGTGTTGTGACGGCCGTGCTGGACTACTGCGCAACATGGCAAGATTGCTTTTCCTCACTCAGTGATGTCAGGTAATGTATGACTTCCTTCTCAACTTTCCATGGCACTGTTAAAAAGCTTACGTTTTTTTTTTAATTACATTTTCTACTTGCTGTGTACTTGTTCAGTACCGCTACAATGAGTATCCTGTGGAGGCGGGCAAGTCTGCCATTGTGACCCCGGGTAATGGCCGGGGAATGAGGGGTTTGAATCCGGTGTGGAGCCTGAGCAACGGCTACCACTACACATCCAAGGAGGGCAGCGGCCAGGCATGCACGCCTGCCCACCCCGAGGTAGTGACCAAAAATAACAATACAGGAGGAGGACTTCCGAGGCCCTGCTGTGTATTTGAAATGAATGTACTTTAAATCCTTTAATGAGAACCAGTTATGGCGGGCAAATATGACACCACATTCCTTTCACGAGAATCATATGGAGGCGGGCAAGTCTGCCATTTGTGACCCCGGGTAATGGCCGGGGAAAGAGGGATGGAATCCGGTGTGGAGCCTGAGAAACGGCTACCACTACACATCCAAGGAGGGCAGCAGGCAGGCATGCATGCCCGCCCCGAGGTAGTGACCAAAAATAACAATACAGGAGGCGGACTTTCGAGGCCCTGCTGTGTATTTGAAATGAATTAACTTTAAATCCTTTAACGGGAATCCGTTATGGAGGGCAAGTCTGCCATTGTCACCGCGGGGAATGAAGGTTGGATTCCGGCCCGAAGTGGGAGCCTGCTGAGACCCATGCTGTAGCTGCCCTGACCGTGCTTTGCAGACCAGGCATCTGTGGTCAGATGGACCCTTGAGCCAGCGGAAGACAAACCAAGTCGAAAGCATTTGCCAAGAATGTTTTACGGAGGGCACGTTTTTTTGCCCTTTTTTTTCAATTTTTTGAAAATGATAGATGGTTGTATTTTTAAATTGTTTGAAAGTTTAGATGGTTGTATTTTTAAATTGTTTGAAAGTTTAGATGGTTGTATTTTTAAATTGTTTGAAAGTTTAGATGGTTGTATTTTTAAATTGTTTAAAAGTGTATCCATTCTTCCTCCCCCCAGCCACGAGCAATACCATGGGAACGTGGAGCAGCAGAAGCCCCCTTGTGACGGCTGCCGCGGTTGTTCTCCGCGGCTTGTCTTTTGAGGGGGTGCTGCTTTTCGTCAGGTGTTCTTGCCATAGCTGTTTGTGCCTTTTCTCCAGGTGCCTTCGTAAAGCACTTGTCTCTACATGACAGTTGGCCTTTCCACGGCTCAATTTTTGCTGGCAGAGACAACAGATGGCTTTGCTCCGATCTGAGACACACACGTTAAAAAATTTCCAAACCGCTGAGCCCCCCTGGGCTGATGGCGCTACGGTGGCATCAGCAGCTGACGTTGAAGGGCATGTGTGCTGGCTGGCCATAGCTGGCGATACATGGCGCCGGACACTGCCCCCAGCTGTTTCTGAGGACGAGCTCCCTCTGCTTCTATCATGGAGTCGTCTCCTCCTACTCCTCTCTGACTCCTCCTCTGAACTGTCCCCCTGGTCATCTCCTCTACCGGGAACATATGTGGTATCCGTATAATCGTCATCATAATCCTCCTGGCCAGCTGCACCAACTTCAGGTACCTCCTCAACTGCACCAACTTCAGGTGGTCCATCATCCACATCCACACACGTTACGTCCATACTATCGCCACCTAACTCAGATGTAGGAGGTGGTGTATCTGCGCCTTCTTCTTGTTGCAGTAGTGGCTGTGAATCGGTGATTTCACCACCACCACCACCACCAAATAACTCCTGCGAAGTGTCAAATGCAGCGGATGTGGTGCTTGTTGTAGCGCTGGTGGCTGCGGGAGATGAGGTGTTCTGTGTTAAATACTCAATCACCTCCTCACGATTTTGGGAAGTGATGGCACGTGCCTTCTTCTGAGCACTGTATTTTGGGGCAGGTCCACACGAAATCACAGCAACACCACCTCGCACAGACCTGCCGGTGTCTGGTGGCCTTCCTCTGGGTCTGCCTCTACCTCTTCCTCTACCTGGTTTGTCCATTTTGTCCATCTCGAGGGGATGCTAGGTATATGCAGTGAGCTGGGTGGGTTTACTCAACACAACAGGTAGTTATGTGCACTGATGAGGTGGGTTAAGTAAACACAACAGGTAGTAGGTATATGCAGTGAGCTGGGTTCACTCAACACAACAGGTAGTAGGTGTATGCAGTGAGCTGGGTTCACTCAACACAACAGGTAGTTATGTGCAGTGATGAGGTGGGTTAAGTAAACACAACAGGTAGTAGGTATATGCAGTGAGCTGGGTTCACTCAACACAACAGGTAGTAGGTGTATGCAGTGAGCTGGGTTCACTCAACACAACAGGTAGTTATGTGCAGTGATGAGGTGGGTTAAGTAAACACAACAGGTAGTAGGTATATGCAGTGAGCTGGGTTCACTCAACACCACAGGTAGTAGGTGTATGCAGTGAGCTGGGTTCACTCAACACAACAGGTAGTTATGTGCAGTGATGAGGTGGGTTAAGTAAACACAACAGGTAGTAGGTATATGCAGTGAGCTGGGTTCACTCAACACAACAGGTAGTAGGTATATGCAGTGAGCTGGGTTCACTCAACACTACAGGTAGTAGGTATATGCAGTGAGCTGGGTTCACTCAACACAACAGGTAGTAGGTATATGCAGTGAGCTGGGTTCACTCAACACTACAGGTAGTTATGTGCAGTGATGAGGTGGGTTAAGTAAACACAACAGGTAGAATAGGATGCTGTGAGCTGGGTTCACTCAACACAAAGCTAGGTATATGCAGTGATGAGGTGGGTTAAGTAAACACAACAGGTAGTAGGTATATGCAGTGAGCTGGGTTCACTCAGCACAACAGGTAGTTATGTGCAGTGATGAGGTGGGTTAAGTAAACACAACAGGTAGTAGGTATATGCAGTGAGCTGGGTTCACTCAACACAACAGGTAGCAGGTATATGAAGTGAGCTGGGTTCACTCAACACAACAGGTAGTTATGTGCAGTGATGAGGTGGGTTAAGTAAACACAACAGGTAGTAGGTATATGCAGTGAGCTGGGTTCACTCAAAACAACAGGTAGTAGGTATATGCAGTGAGCTGGGTTCACTCAACACAACAGGTAGTTATGTGCAGTGATGAGGTGGGTTAAGTAAACACAACAGGTAGTAGGTATATGCAGTGAGCTGGGTTCACTCAGCACAACAGGTAGTTATGTGCAGTGATGAGGTGGGTTAAGTAAACACAACAGGTAGTAGGTATATGCAGTGAGCTGGGTTCACTCAACACAACAGGTAGTAGGTATATGCAGTGAGCTGGGTTCACTCAACACTACAGGTAGAAGGTATATGCAGTGAGCTGGGTTCACTCAACACAACAGGTAGTAGGTATATGCAGTGAGCTGGGTTCACTCAACACTACAGGTAGTTATGTGCAGTGATGAGGTGGGTTAAGTAAACACAACAGGTAGAATAGGATGCTGTGAGCTGGGTTCACTCAACACAAAGCTAGGTATATGCAGTGATGAGGTGGGTTAAGTAAACACAACAGGTAGTAGGTATATGCAGTGAGCTGGGTTCACTCAGCACAACAGGTAGTTATGTGCAGTGATGAGGTGGGTTAAGTAAACACAACAGGTAGTAGGTATATGCAGTGAGCTGGGTTCACTCAACACAACAGGTAGCAGGTATATGAAGTGAGCTGGGTTCACTCAACACAACAGGTAGTTATGTGCAGTGATGAGGTGGGTTAAGTAAACACAACAGGTAGTAGGTATATGCAGTGAGCTGGGTTCACTCAAAACAACAGGTAGTAGGTATATGCAGTGAGCTGGGTTCACTCAACACAACAGGTAGTTATGTGCAGTGATGAGGTGGGTTAAGTAAACACAACAGGTAGTAGGTATATGCAGTGAGCTGGGTTCACTCAAAACAACAGGTAGTAGGTATATGCAGTGAGCTGGGTTCACTCAACACAACAGGTAGTTATGTGCAGTGATGAGGTGGGTTAAGTAAACACAACAGGTAGTAGGTATATGCAGTGAGCTGGGTTCACTCAACACAACAGGTAGCAGGTATATGCAGTGAGCTGGGTTCACTCAACACAACAGGTAGTTATGTGCAGTGATGAGGTGGGTTAAGTAAACACAACAGGTAGTAGGTATATGCAGTGAGCTGGGTTCACTCAACACAACAGGTAGTAGGTATATGCAGTGAGCTGGGTTCACTCAACACTACAGATAGTTATGTGCAGTGATGAGGTGGGTTAAGTAAACACAACAGGTAGTAGTAGGATGCAGTGAGCTGGGTTCACTCAACACAAAGCTAGGTATATGCAGTGATGAGGTGGGTTAAGTAAACACAACAGGTACTGGGTATATGCAGTACTGGGTAGTACAATGTGCAGCTCCCTGTCACACACACACAGGCAGTCAGTCACTGAATGTGCTGGGCTGCTGGCAGTGGCACACACACACACTATCAATTAGCAAGGCTGTGCATGCAACAAAAGTGTCCGTTTGACACACAGTAAAAAAAAAAAAGTACAGGATGAGCTCTGACAAGAGCTAGGGTGCTATAAAAGCAATAACAATCAGCCAGGAGCAAACTAAGCAGCCAAGAACCTAACTAATCTGTCCCTAGAAGAACAAGTCTGCAGCAGCTGTCCCTTTCCTCTCACTAGCAGGCACACAAGTGAGTGTAATGGCCGCCGGACCCTGCCTTATATAAGGGGGGTGGGGCTCAGGGACTTACTGTAGCCTGAATGGCTACAATGTGCCTGCTGACTGTGATGCAGAGGGTCAAAGCTGACCTTCATAGTGCATTATAGGGCCAATCGAACTACCGGAAAAGTTCGCTTGGCGCAGGCGAACGCGAACCCCCAATGTTCGCCTGGAACCGTTCGCCGGCGAACCGTTCGCTACATCTCTAGTAGCAGGTGATAGAAGGGAACATTGTAGCTTGCCTGCCTCTTCCTGTCTGAAAATTGATTTTGCGCAAAACTCAGATTATTCAGGGAGTGATTATGGGAGCCAGAGAAACGAAGGATGAACAACACAAAGAGGTATGGGCATCCAGCATAACCATACCTTTGTACTTACTTTAGGTAGCTTTGCATTGAAGTAAGTGTGCTTTCATGCTTTTGATTTAAAAGAAAAACACAAATCTAACTTTTTTAATTTTACCAGAGGCTTTGTGACCAAATATAAAATGGGCAAACTGCAGCTATCTCTAGTTAGTACTTATGAACTGAATGCCGGTCCGAAGACTCTTGACTTAATTAATCCATGCAGACAGCTAAGGTGAAAGTGTTTCCTGAATCAGTATATACTGTATCACAGTAGAATTTTTTTTTTTATCCGTTTTACATATCCCCCATAGGCACTGCACTTTTCACTTTGCAAATAATTAAAAAGACAGACCATGACCAACAGCTGCATGTGTACATAGAATGCTTTTTTACCACTTTCACAGAAATAGGTGCCTCTTATATGAAATTTGGAAATTATTTGCTTTAGCTTCCACTGGATTTTGCTTTAATTCAAGCAAAATAGCTCTCAGCAAAATTATTACTTTTTCTACCATACTGTGACATATGTATCAAAAGTAATCTGTAAATACAGAAATATTAGCTGAGATAAGGACAATGAGGTTGATTCACTAAGCTGCACTGCTCCAGTTTAATGACAGCAGAGAGTGTTATATTTCCCTGCGCACGCTATGCAGCCATAGCGTGCGCAGATAAATTACGCTCAGGTAGTTTAAAGAGCTCTTTGTTATAATTAAAAAACACTCCACTGAACCGCTCGGGGCCCCAGCGGGTCCAGTAGCTTCAAAGTACGCTATTCCTGCACTTTGATTGGCCCAATAGCCTGACTTTCAAGCGACAAAGCACTCTTTAACCACTTCACCACTGAGGGGTTTTACCCCTTGAACACCAGAGCAATTTTCACCTTTCAGTGCTCCATCCATTTATTCGTCTATAACTTTATTATTACTTATCGCAATTAAATGAACTAGATCTTGTTTTTTTCGCCACCAATTAGGCTTTCTTTAGGTGAGACTTTATGCCAAGAATTATTTTATTCTAAATGTGTTTTAATGGGAAAATAGGACAAAATGTGGGAAAAAATATTTTTCAGTTTTCGGCCATTATAGTTTTTACATAATGCATGCTACTGTAATTAAAACCCATGAAATGTATTTGCCCATTTGCCCGGTCATAAAACCGTTTAAATTATGTCCCTATCACAATGTTTGGCGCCAATATTTTATTTGGAAATAAAGGTGCATTTTTTTCAGTTTTGCCTCCATCCCTAATTACAAGCCCATAGTTTATAAAGTAACAGTGTTATACCCTCTTGACATAAATATATAAAAAGTTCAGTCACTAAGGTAACTATTTATGTTTTTTTTATTGTATTTTTGTTTTGTTTTTTTTAAATTAAAAAAAATAATAATAAATTGGGAGGGAGTGTGGGAGGTAATGAGTTAATTTATTGTGTAATCCAATGTAATTGTATGTGTAAAATGCTTTAGGGTGTAGTTTACTATTTGGCCACAAGATGGCCACAGTGAGTCTGTTTACATGCGACCTGTAAGTGTCCGGAAGGACGCTTACAGGAAGCAGTAGGAGGCTGGGAGAATCACAATGATCGCGCTGTTTCTAATAGAAGCAGCGGATCATTGTGGGGGCTTAGATCAACGAATGGGAAGGGATTTTCCCGTTCATTGATCTCCGGGCGAGCGGGCGGCGGCGTGCACAAGCGGCGGGTGCGCACGCACGAGCGGCGGGAGCGCGGACAGCGGCAGTAGTGCGGGAGGTACGGATTTCTACGTCCCTGGGGGTGAAAGGATGGAAAAAGGGATGGAGAAATTCGTACTGCCGGGGGTAAAGTGGTTAAACTACCTGAGTGTAATTTATCTGCGCACGCTATAGCTGCATAGTTTGTGCAGGGGATTATAGCACTTTCTGCTGTCATTAAAGTGATCCTTAAGTCAAATGGAAAAATTGAGATTTACTCACCTGGGGCTTCCCTCAGCCCCCAGCAGCCGATCGGTGCCCTCGCAGCTCCGCTCCGATGTCCCAGGACCCGCCAGCGAGCACTTCCGGTTTGGCCGTCACCGGCCGACAGGCATGGGAACGCGAGTGATTGTTCGCGTTCCCAGCCTGTATATCGCCCCCTATGCTGCTATTGCGGCCAGGAGCTCGCAATAGCAGCATAGGGGGCGATATACAGGCTGGGAACGCGAACAATCACTCGCGTTCCCATGCCTGTCGGCCGGTGACAGCCAAACCGGAAGTGCTCGCTGGCGGGTCCTGGGACATCGGAGCGGAGCTGCGAGGGCACCGATCGGCTGCTGGGGGCTGAGGGAAGCCCCAGGTGAGTAAATCTCATTTTTTCCATTTGACTTAAGGTTCACTTTAAGCTGTGCTGCTGTAGCAGCGCTGCTTAGTGAATCAATCTCAATGTGTTAATGAGAAAGACAAATTACACAAAAAATAAATAACTTCATATTTTTTTAAGGGCACTGTTAAAGATATGCACAGTTAATTATATACACTTCTGCGCTTCTCAACCATACATCATCATCTACAGTGCTCTGTTTATCAGCAAATGAGTGTGCCTGACTAACGGATCTGTAAAAGCCCAAGTGTGACAAACCTCTTCAAACAGCTTCATGGTCATTAACTAATCCTGTACCCTTCCAGTGTTGTGCGAAGGGTTTCCACATTTGCTGGCACTTGCCTTCTTAAAGGTGCACATTTCTGGGTCAGGGTCATAGAGGTCCCTGGCCTAATAGAACTGCTGCACATGTCTTAAAAGGGCAGCAATTGGAGAAGGATGGTGGTCAGCCACCCTTGCACATGGTCAGCGCCCCCTTGCAAGACAGAGATTACTGTAAACAGAAAATGGTGGCAGCTATACAGGAGCATTTTGGTTTACACGCATGTACTTACTTGAATGTACTACTTATAATGTGACTTGGTGGTTAGCTGATCTACAAACCACCATCACCCCTCAAGCTTCAGCATTGTGAGATGGTTATTCGACATTAATCACCATTAGTGACCATATTCAATTTTATTTACACGTCTTTTCTGGTGTAATTATATAAACATGGAAAAGGGGCCGCATACTGAAGAGAAGGTCTTTTGCAAGGAGTAGGGAGACTGGTGCACATGGAAGAGGGAGACTGATGTACTTAGAAGGAAGGCTTCATTTGGAAAGCCAGGTTTGGAAATCTTGAGTGAGAACTTTTGGAATAGGGGGTAAAAAAAATCTCAGCCTTGGAAGTCTGGAGCTAAATACTACTGTATGTGTTTCACTACATTCTCTATGCAACTGTAAACCAGTGCCTGGCCTGCTTGAGCCTCTGAGCATGCAAGCTTCTCAGTGCTGTTCCTGTTTTTTTTAAGGCAGTGATAGAACAGTCACACACAACCTTAGTGCATTAATCCTGTTACAGCGTTATACTATGTTAGGCCTGGTGCACACCAGAGGAGTTTTTCTGAGCGTTTTGAGTTTTTGAAACCTCCTGCTAATGTTATCCTATGTGTCTATGCACACTGGAGCGATGAGGTTTTGTAAAAAACTCTCATAGCATTACATTGGGAAGAGCTTTTGAAACCTCTATCATTTGGGGAGCTTTTCTGGTGTGTCTCAGCCCTTACCGCCAATTACAGGGCTATGTTTAGTACTGATATTATTAGGTATAATTACGAAATGTTAAAAGCAATTTTACAATCATGCTACATACTGTAGCTAAACATACCATACTCACAGGAACTCCAAAAAATGTAACTGAAACTTGAACTTAGCGGTAACAAATTTTATTTATGAAACCCTTTTATTGAAAAATGTAAAATAGATAGAGACCCATATTGATGATACATAACCCATATTGAGTGAAATTTAATCGGGTTTCCTCTGTGGACATAGACTTTATATTGATTTCAGTACTTTGTGGGTCATTAAAACATCTACATTGTTATCTCTTTAGAGTTCCTTTCATTTCAAATTGTCAATAGGGAGTTCATCCCCTCTTTGGTGCAATAACAGTGTCCAGTGTTTTTACAATGGCTTCTCATTACTATAAAATGGAGAATCAGTGAACTTAAGTGGAAATTACAGATGAGACTTTTCTCCATAGCACAGGACGAGGGCAAGGACTATGATTTACTCTGCCTCCCTTTGATGTTCTTTTGGATTTAGTTCCTCTCCCCCTCCTCCCCCCCTCCTCTCAATTGGCCTTGCCTACTTCTGATTGGCTATGTGAGGTTGCACTTGGTGGCCTTTGAGTTCTTCCTTATGCCTGCATGATATGGAAAGCAAAGGGTGATCCTGTGATGGAGAGTCAAAAGGGGCTGAGCTGGGTCAGTAAGCCACTGTCGAAGGTTTGAAACATGTAGGTGAGCGGCACTTTGGCCAGCTGTTGAGCTCAGCTGCATCCCGACCATGTGTACTGGTGTGCATCTCGCGGCTGTTACCAGGCAGTCCAGGGGACACCACCACATCATAGTCTTCAGATTAGGCAACCTGCGGACCATTGGAAGGTGAGGGGTGCTGGACCTAGACAGGCAATTCATTGTTTGCAAAATGAAGCTGGGTGAAACCACTCTAATTTATACCAAGAGGCTGTTTTGTGATTCCCTAACATGAACTGTTTGGTGATCAGCAGCAGTGCATTATGTTATACAGTCCTGTGGATCAAACAACATACTGCTGGATCAGCATGCAAAGGGGGAACCCCCACTATAAATTGCACAGCACACTGTACTTTAGTGGGTGAATTTGTGGGCGAATGTGTTGGGTATGTGCAATTTCTTTGGCCAGAGAAAGATTACCTGTATTTGCATTCAATAAAACCGCTGAGCAATGTAAATGTATAAAGATGACGAAGCTTATAAAACAATCTGTCAATTAGATGTTTTCAATATATTTTTTGGGGGTGAGCCATCACTATTTATTGGGTATTTTTCATAATGAGAACAGATCTATCACCTTTACGATTAAAATAAAGATGTGTATTTCTTGATCACATATGAGCCCAGGAGCTTGGTTTTTTTAACTACTTGAGGACTGCGGTGTTAAACCCCCCTAAAGACCAGGCCATTTTTCATTAATTGGGCCACTGCAGCTTTAAGGGCTCGCTGCAGGGCCGCACAATTCAGCACACAAGTGATTCCCCCGCCCCTTTTTCTCCCCACCGACAGAGCTCTCTGTTGGTGGGATCTGATTACTCCCCCAATTTTTATTTATTTTTTTACAAATATTTTTCTTATTTTTTTTAATAAAAATGCCTATTTTTTCCCCCACCCTCCTTCCCCCCTGTCAGCCTATCACAGCGGTCGGCTGTAATAAGCTTCAGCCTATCACCGTCGATCCCTTCTGTGTCCCCCAGGGGGACAGCCGTGTCACACGGCTGTCCCCAGTACAGCGCTGCCTTAGATTGCAGCGCTTTACAGGTATATTAGACGGCCGCTCGGAGGCTGAAGTCGGAGCAGAGCTCTGTCTTCCAAGTGGAGATGCGCACGCATCGGCGAGCCCACTCTCCTGCTAGCCCCACAGAAGGCCATTCACGCCAATCGGCGTGGAGTGGTCCTGAGGCTGCCGCCGCGTTCACGCCAATTGGCGTGGAGCGGTCGGCAGGAAGTTAAAGTGACTCCGAGCTCAGACTAAAAATAAAATTTGAACTTACCCGGGGCTTTCTCCATCCCAGCCCTGGTCGGGACGTCCCACTCCGGCCTCCTGGCTCTTCTCCCGGCGGCTGTCCGCATAACGCGTACAGGCCTGTCCCCCGGGCGACACTGGCTAGTGTCGGGCCTTCTCCTTCCTTATACGTCACGAATGACGTCACACGTCGGCCGCCGCGCGTCATGACGGCGGCCGGCGTGACAGCACGGCGCATGCGCGGTTTAATCGCACATGCGTGGGACGTCCCGACCAGGGCTGGGATGGAGAAAGCCCCGGGTAAGTTCAAATTTTATTTTTAGTCTGAGCTCGGAGTCCCTTTAATGTACTGGACAAAGACATCCTGCAAATGAGTGAAGGTTCTAATCCAGTTCTCAATGATGTTTGAAAAAGAAGCTTAGGTTTCAAAAGCTTGCAAGAAACATAGTTAGTCATTAAAGATATTAACTAAAGCAACGTTTGCTATTTTGACATAATGGGCCATATGCAATTCACTTTTTCACCTGAGTTTTCTCCTGGGAGATAATTTTTCATCTTCGATTTAAAAAAGTTTCCCAGCACTTTTTAACCAAAAAAGTACCAAAAAGTAGGTGAAAAATGAATATAAAAATATTTTGAGTATTTTCTTGCTTTCTGGTGGCTTAAAGAGAATCTGTACTCTAATATTCTTGCAATAAAAAGCATACCATTCTATTCATTATTTTCTCCTGTGCCCCTCTGTGCTGTTTCTGCCACTCTCTGCTGCAATCCTGGCTTGTAATTAACAGTTTTAGGCAGTGTTTACAAACAAACTAACCAGCTTCTAATAGGCTCAGCTAAGCATAGTGTATGAGTCATTCAGAGTATGCAGGGGGCCTGCAGAGGGTGTGTATCGCTTCTACCAATCACAAGCAGCCCTGCACATTCCACACAATCAAGCTTTAGCCCGACAAACAGGACAGAGGAAAGATACATTGATTTATTATAGAGACAGTGCAGTTAGGAAAGACTGCAGTAAGCCAGAGCAGATTAGAACAGGCATAGGAACTTATAGGATAGAACAGGCATGGGCAAACTTGGCCCTCCAGCTGTTAAGGAACTACAAGTCCCACAATGCATTGCAGGAGTCTGACAGACACAGTCATGACTCTTAAAGGCAAGTGCATTGTGGGACTTGTAGTTCCGTAACAGCTGGAGGGCCGAGTTTGCCCATGCCTGGGATAGAAGAACTAAGGCTGAAAAAATTGTTACAGAGTCTCTTTAAAAAGCATTTTATTGACAAGTTTAAGAATATCACCTAGGAGAAAACTCAGGTGAAAAAGTGAATTGCATATGGGCCAATGGCCCATACGCAATTCACTTTTTCACCTGAGTTTTCTCCTAGGTGATATTTTCAGAACTTGTCATAAAATGCACTTTAAGCCATCAGCAAGCAAGAAAATACTAAGAATAAGGCCCATATGCAATTCACCTTTTCACCTGAATTTTCTCCTAGGAGATATTTTCAGAACTTGTCATAAAATGCACTTTAAGCCTTTAGCAAGCAAGAAAATACTAAGAATAAGGCCCATATGCAATTCACCTTTTCACCTGAATTTTCTCCTAGGAGATAATTTTTGATCTGCTATTTAAAATAACTTTTCAGCACTTTCCAACAAAAAAAAAACTACCAAAAGTAAATGAATAAGTACTATCAACATTATTTTGAGTATTTTCTCGCTTTCTGGTGACTTAACCACTTGCCGACCGCGCACTCATAACGCGCGTCGGCAAAGTGGCAGCTGCAGGACCAGCGACGCAGTTCTGCGTCGCCGGCTGCAGGCTAATTAATCAGGAAGCAGCCGCTCGCGCGAGCGGCTGCTTCCTGTCAATTCACGGCGGGTGGCTCCGTGAATAGCCTGCGGGACGCCGATCGCGGCTCGCAGGCTAAATGTAAACACAAGCGGAAATAATCCGCTTTGTTTACATTTGTACAACGCTGCTAACAGTAGCAGCGTCGTACTAGATCAGCGATCCCCGGCCAATCAGCGGCCAGGGATCGCTGTCACATGACAGGCAGGAGCCTGTTAGAGGCTGCACAGGACAGATCCGTTCCTGTGCAGCCTCGGATCTCCGGGGAAGGGAGGGAGGAGAGGGAGGGGGGAATTTCGCCACGGAGGAGGGGAATTTCGCCACGGAGGGGGGCTTCGAGGGGGGCTTCGAGGTGCCCCCCCCCCCCCGCAACACCCAGGCAGGCAGGAGCGATCAGACCCCCCCCAGCACATCATCCCCTAGTGGGGAAAAAAGGGGGGGGGGCATCTGGTCGCTCTGCCTGGTGTTTGATCTGTGCTGGGGGCTGCACAGCCCACCCAGCACAGATCAGCTAAAACAGCGCTGGTCCTTAAGGGGGGGGGGGGTAAAGGCTGGGTCATCAAGTGGTTAAAAGGCATTTTATTGACAAATTTAAAAATATCACCTAGGAGAAAAGTCAGGTGAAAAAGTGAATTGCATATGGGCCTAAATTTGATAGCAGTTTTTCACCAACATTTGGGTACTTTTTCAATATTAAAATGCTAAAAAGTTAGTTTAACCACTTCACCACTGAGGGGTTTTACCCCCTGAGCACCAGAGCAATTTTCACCTTTCAGCGCTCCTTCCATTCATTCGTCTATAACTTTATTATTACTTATCGCAATGAAATGAACTATATCTTGTTTTTTTCGCCACCAATTAGGCTTTCTTTAGGTGGGACATTATGCCAAGAATTATTTTTTTCTAAATGTGTTTTAATGGGAAAATAGGAAAAATGTGGGGAAAAAAATAATTATTTTTCAGTTTTCGGCCATTATAGTTTTTAAATAATGCATGCTACTGTAATTAAAACCCATGAAACGTATTTGCCCTTTTGTCCCGGTTATAAAACCATTTAAATTATGTCCCTATCACAATGTTTGGCGCCAATATTTTATTTGGAAATAAAGGTGCATTTTTTTCAGTTTTGCGTCCATCCCTAATTACAAGCCCATAGTTTATAAAGTAACAGTGTTATACCCTCTTGACATAAATATTTAAAAAGTTCAGTCCCTAAGGTAACTATTTATGTATTTTTTTTAATTGTAAATTTTTTAATTTTTTTTTAATTACAAAAAAAAAAAAATGGGGAGTGTGGGAGGTAATGAGTTAATTTTGTGTAAAAGTCATTTATTTGTATGTGAAAAATGTGTAGGGTGTAGTTTACTATTTGGCCACAAGATGTAACTTTTTGTTTTAATGCGACCTCCAAGCTTCCTTCCGGAAGCTTGGAGGAAGAATAAGGAGGCTGGACACGTGAGTTTTTTCTCACAATGATCGCGCTGCCCATAGGAGAGCAGCTGATCATTGCGGGGCTTAGATCAACGAACGGGAATGGATTTTCCCGTTCATTGATCTCTGGGCGAGCGGGCGGCGGCGTGTTTACTAGCGGCGGGCGGCGTGTTTACGAGCGGGAGCGCGGGCAGCGTCGGGAACGCGGAAAGTACGTGTTTCTCCGTCCCTGGTTTTTAAAGGATGGAAAAAGGGGCGGAGAAATACGTACGCGCGGGGGTAAAGTGGTTAAAGAGTAGATGAAAATTATCTCCTAGGAGATAACTCAGGTGAAAAAGTTAATTGCATATGGGCCCATGTATGTTTTGGGATCTTCTTAATTGCTAACACGAGAACACACCTTGGGCCATATGCAATTCACTTTTTCACCTGAGTTTTCTCCTAGGAGATACATTTTCAACGTCATTTTCAAATATATTTTCAGCATTTTGTAATCAAAAAAATACCACAAAGTAGATGAAAAGGTACTATCAGAAGTATTTTGAGAATTTTCTTTGCTTTGCTGGTGGCTTGAAAGACATTTTATTAAGTTTAAAAATATCACCTAAGAGAAAACTCAGGTGAAAAAGTGAATTGCATATGGGCCCTTGAATGATAAGAGGAGAAAACATTTATCGTGGGAAAACTCAGGAGAAAAGTTTATTGAATGAGAAGGTAGAAGATAGAGATTGGAAATTTTTATTGCTAGAAATATTAACTGAACATTAAGGTAATATTTTCCCTACTTACTCAAGAAAAACTTTGCTTTTATAGACAGTGACTAACAGTATGAAAATTAGAATTCTGTCAATGTAACATCAAATTCAATTGTCCCAATACATTAGATTTCTTAACATATGGTATAAAAAAAACCTTGTACACTGATGCAGCATTTTCTCTAGCATCAACATGAAAACAACACCTACAGAGCTAAATATCAATATCAAGCTGATTATGTGCTGACCATGGGCCCTGAATATACGTTAATGTGACTTTTGCAGACACCGGCACTAAAATTCGCGTCTCGTAGAACAAACATTTTTTTTATCTTCATCCTTTTTTTAGTGCTCTCTAGCCTGGCTGCTGTTTTTTTTCTGTCCACTAAACATAAAATTTAACCGAGCATGTGTGTAAATGGTTAGTACTGTAAAATAGCTTTTAGTCTGGCATAGATATTAATGCAATTATTGATTAAAAAAAAAAACTGCCTCTGGGGAAAAACATTTTGCCGTGATAGAAACACTATTATGAAGTATTTGTTAAGGGAAAGAAATGGTTAGACCTATTTCTGTGGTTCTTTACTGTTTGTTTTATTTTCTTTAAACATTGCTATCAAGATTTAAAATATGTGTAATCCCTTATGAAATTAGCAATATTATATTGTAAACATAATGGTACGATAAAATAATGATAGCCATTTATTGATTTTTTTGGTATTAAAAATTAAAGAGAAACTCTGCTTACTGCTTATGCTGAGATAATGAACCCCCTCCCGACCGCCTAACGTTGATCGACGGCAGGAGGGTGGCAGCCCCAAGACCACCTTAAGCCAATTGGCGGCTGGTCCTGGATGCGGGGTTTAGCAGGAAATGCGTGTGCCCATGATCAGAGACGCAGAGCTCCGTGATCAGTTTGCCAACCTGTGATCGGGGCTGACCGGCTATTAGAGATTTACGAACGCGCGTTTTTTTGTTCACGAACCGCAAACGCGAACTTGCGAAAAAGTTCACGAACCGGCGAACATTGCGAACCGCAATAGACTTCAATGGGCAGGCGAACTTGAAAAACTACAAACACTAATTCTGGCCACAAAAGTGATGGAAAAGATTTTTCAAGGGCTCTTACACCTGGAGGGGGGCATGGCGGAGTGGGATACACTCCAAAAGTCCCTGGGAAAATTCCGGATTTGATGCAGAGCAGGGTTATAATCCCCAAAGGGCAGAAATCACATTGTATTCATAAATTGGAGGCCTAAAGTGCTTAAAAAACAACATCTTGTGTGTTTATACATGGATAAGGGAGTGTAAATAGTGTACTACTTCACACTGACAGACCAAACTCACTGTGTAACACACCGCGAACAGATGGTCGTGTTGGTGCGCACGTTGGCGAGAGTGCAGGTGATGGTGGCTTTCCAGCCCATATGGTTGGGCTGAGCTAGCTCAATGACAGAACAACAGTGACTGAGTGTCCAGCTGATCGAATCCAGCTCAATTAAGCAATGACCTTATTATCTTGGTTCAGGTGTGCCCCCCAACACACTCATATAGCCGGTCATTGCTTCATTGTGATACGCAAGCCTCTTCACCGCAGCAAGGTAATGATCATGAAGGGGAATTGACACATGTTGTACATGCCTTTTGTTTTGTTGTTGCAGCCGCAGTGCAGCCAGAAAAATTAGGCAGGCATGTACACGCACCAGCAAAATTATTATAGCGGCCGCTGCTAGCAGTGGCCTTAAAAATTCAGGAATCCACCTGGAGTGGAGTCCTGGACCCTGTTGGTGGTGGCGGAGAAGGCAGTCAAGCGGCCTGCAGGCAGAGATGCTGTGTAGGGACCGACTTAGTCTTGGGGCAGGCAGTCACACGGCATGCAGGCAGAGATGCTGTGTGTGGGGACTAACTTAGTCTTCGGGCAGGCCTGACCGTGCTTTGCAGACCAGGCATCCGTGGTCAGACTACAACAATTAAAAATGTGGGTGGTAAGTTGTATGAATGAGCAATAGCTGCAGTGTGCTGAATTGTGAAAAATCGCCTAGTCACTAGGAGGGTGTAAACCTGTGGTCCTCAACTGGTTAGTTAATCTCTTCATTTTTGCCTAAGAACAGGTAAAAATGGTTGACTCAACTATTAATGTTTTAGGGCTCCCAAAATCTTGGGTTATATAAAATCATATACTGTAGTTATTCATACAGGAAGAGGAAATTAACTTGGTGGTCCACCCTACAAAAAAAAAAGTGTACAGATTCTAGGCTTCCAAAGGAAAGCAATATGCACTAAAAGCAGACCTAAACTCAGAACTTCCTCTCTACTCTAAAGTTAAGCAACAGCATAATAACCTTTAAAGAAAAACATTTATTTTGTTACATCTTATATAACTCCAACAGATATCCTGCAGTGTTTACTCCCTGTTTTCCTGGGAGCACAGAAAGGGTTAACCTCCTGTGTTTACATATTAGCACAGAACCTCTGCACACCTTGGCACAGTTCAGAGAGAGCTGACAGCCCTAATTTACACTTGCTGAGTAATGCAGATAAGTGAGAATTAGACAGGCTGTTCTCTGTAAAACACACACATGGTGGATTTCTCTGTTTCCCTTCTCTCCTGTGCAAGAGCTTAGATCCGCTTTAAGGCCAGTATATAAAATTCATAGCTGGCTGCATACAACAATGGAGAGGTGTTTTTTTTTAATAAATATTAGACCACCAAAAGACACAAAGCCTTCCTTTACTCACCCCGATCAGCCAATCACAATGGTCACAGGGGATCATTTAGTGCGGAACTGGGCTGTTACCCAGAACCCCACAGCCAGCCCCCCCCCCCCCCCCCCCCCCCCCCTAAACCTGAGATATCAGAGAAAAAAGTCAAATACTCACCTTTAGAAGGGGAAAGCCTTGGGATCACAAAGGATTGACCCGGATCAACCACTAACTGTGCCCCTTTTTTCATTTGCGGCTATGCTTCCCTTCATATATAACTGCAGCCATACTGTGCTTCTGTACATACATGCCATCGGTCTCTGAGAAGAGGTGCCCCAAGTGAATGAAGATGGAAACACACAAAATGATGGAGGAGTACGCCGGTCAGACAGGTGAGTTTGCTACGCTGCGAATACTCTGCAGGGGCTCTGGGCTACCATTGTGGCTAGAACCAGCTCTGCTTCCGGCCAAAGTGCCTTCTAATGAGCAGAGAAAAACTTGACAAGTCTGGAGAACCACTTAACACTAGTTATGCCCTCTATGCCTTGCAGCAGTGTTGGAAGGGTGCCTTTTGGCAACAAATTATGTCCTTCTTAGAGCCAGACACTTTTTTAGTTTTTTGCCTTTCACTCTATTTCTATCTTTCTGATAATAAATACTAGTGGGAACTGTCTTTATGTTAATCACTGTGGTGGGTGAAAATGAAGAATGTCAAGCAAATTCATATTCACATTTGTAAATAACTTACTAAGGATGCTAACCACACTTAAATGCTTGAATAAAATGAACAACCAGTAGAAGAATAAGAATATATTTAATGACATGCTACTAAGACTAGTTGTGTACTAAAATTTATATAAAAAACAGTATATAAGTCTGACTTTTAACCTTTGAAAATATATAATTGATTGTTAAGGCATCTGACACTTTGTTGCACTTTGAGGCTATTATAATTCTGTATTTATATAGTGCTGACACATTTTTTGCAGCACATAAATGAGCATAGCAAACGGTTTTCATAACTGTATAAAAATGACAGGAGAATCACAGGCAAATGGAGGGGGGATTACAGCTGCCCAGAATCCCCACTCAGACCAGGGCCGTTGCAGTGTCTGGGGACAGGCACAAGTTGATACACGAGAATATCTTCTGGCATCCTGTTGACTGTACAACAGTTGACTTTGGATGCAGCAGCAGCGTGTGTACAGAGCATGGAGCAGCAGTGTGTGTACACAGCATGGAGCAGCAGCGTGTGTACAGAGCATGGAGCAGCAGCGTGTGCACAGAGCATGGAGCAGCAGCGTGTGTACAAAGCATGGAGCAGCAGGTGTGTACAGAGCTTGGAGCAGCAGGTGTGTACAGAGCATGGGGCAGCAGCGTGCGTACAGAGCATGGAGCAGCTCTGGGGAACGTAACAGAGTCAGGTATGAGCACAGCCCTGTGCCCCTGCTGTGTGAATTCTTCACTTTCCCCTTCATCACCAGTGTCGGCGGTCCTCATTATCTGAATCCAAACTGCTCCTGATCGATACCGTTGTCAATCGGGAGCAGATTGGACATTTAGGAAATAATTGGCGGATCCTGTCAGACGAGAAATTGTCTTGTGTGTACCCAGCATGATGTCCTACCATATTATTATACTGTATTGTGCGTAGCTGAGGGAGACCTTTCGGGAATCCCCACTTGAAAATCCTGGGTTTGCCCCTGAGAATACAAATTTCATAACTACCTGTCCCTTAAAGAGGAACTTCAGTGAAAATAATTGAATAAAAAAAGTGCTTCATTTTTACAATAATTGTGTATAAACGATTTAGTCAGTGTTTGCCCATTTTAAAATCTTTCCTCTCCCTGATTTACAGTCTGACATTTATCATATTTACTGCCCGATGAAGAGGGTGTAGACCTACGAAACGCGTTGTACTAAACCCTTGAAGTGTACCATTAAATTTTCCTTTGTTGAATTCCACAGCTTTCTTGTGTCTGCTTGAGGGAGGTAAGTCCACCACTGCCTCCTAAGCAATTTTAAATATTTTAAATATTGTTTTTATCCTTTTGGCGCCTCTGTTCAGTTTATAATACATTTATCACATGGTGACATTTTTTACTGTTGGCAGGTGATGTCAGTGGAAGGAGATGCATCTCGCTTTTTTGGCAGTTGGAAACAGCTGTTATTTCCCAAAATGCTACAAGGCTCCCACAGTGTTATGTCAGGACCTCAGAGCTGTGAGGCGCTGACATCACACTGTGGAAGGGGTTTCACCACAATATTAGCCATACAGAGCCCGCTGATGATCCGTTTCGAGAAAAAGAATAGATTTCTCATGGGAAAGGGGGTATCAGCTACTGATTGGGATGAAGTTCAATTCTTGGTTACGGTCTCTCTTTAAGTGGGCTTACAATCTACTGCACACTATAGGGCCAATTTTGGTGGAAGCCAATGAAACTACAAGCATGTATATAGTTATCGGAGAAACTAGAGTACCTGGTGATGGTGAGAACAAATGCAAACATTTTCCATGCTGAAATATCCTGGCTAAAGGTACATACAGTACTCATTAGAGGTGGATCAGGGAAACCCACGGTGACGTAACCCGGCAAACAAGCGTTCCCCGATCCATCTTTATATTGCAGGAACACACGATGGCACACAACGGGTGCGAACGAGAGAGCACTTTGCACGGGAGTCGGCAGGGATCTTAAGGATCAGATCCACTGTGACAGTCATTATCGCTGTGCATCACAAAACATTGTTCATTTAATCAGGCACATGTACCCACATTGCGAAATTGCAGACATTTTTTCTCAAAAAAAAAATTGCAGTCACGGGAAAAATCATGTGAACATTTGAGTCTTGGGTACGTGCCTTAAAGAGACTCCGTAACAAAAATTGCATCCTGTTTTTTATCATCCTACAAGTTCCAAAAGCTATTCTAATGTGTTCTAGCTTACTGCAGCACTTTCTACTATCACAGTCTCTGTAATAAATCAATGTATCTTTCCCCTGTCAGACTTGTCGGCCTGTGTCTGGAAGGCTGCCAAGTTCTTCAGTGTTGTGGTTCTGCTATGAACTCCCCCTCCCAAGCCCCTCTATGCACACTGCCTGTGTATTATTTAGATTAGAGCAGCTTCTCTCTTCTCTCTTATCTTTTACAAGCTGGATAAATCGTCCTCTGAGCTGGCTGGGCTTTCACATACTGAAGAATTACAGACAAGGGCAAAGCTGTTTGCAGGAAGAAACGAGCAGCCTGAAACTTCAGTGCATGAGAACAGGGGGAAAGAAACACACAAATGATCTCTTGAGACTCAAAAGGAAGGCTGTATACAGCCTGCTTGTGTATGGATGTATTTTCTATGTGTGGACATACTGTACATCAACCTACTTCCTGTTTTGGTGGCCATTTTGTTTGTTTATAAACAAACTTTTGAAAACTGTTTTTAACCACTTTTATTGCGGCGAGGAGCGGCGAAATTGTGTCAGAGGGTAATAGGAGATGTCCCCTAACGCACTGGTATGTTTACTTTTGTGCGATTTTAACAATACAGATTCTCTTTAAGACATGAGGTGGCCACACACACAATACAATAAAATCATCTTTGCCTGTTTCTGACTATACTGTCCACAGCCAGCCCAGATGTCAGACTGCATGTCATACCCCTCATACTTCTGCTTCCTGGTTTCTTCTGTCCTCTTGCTCTTTTGCAGGGAATCCTGCACCCTTTTGGTCACTAGCAATAAATTAGCCTGTTGCCTACTATAGAAGGTGGCCCATTGCTGCTTGTGGGAAGCTGTCATGTAGACCAGTGACCACTCCATGCCCAGGAAGATCCCTTGCCAATCACCAGTGCTAAACTCATCAATGAACCTCCATTGTAACACTATCCTATTCCTAACTCTAATGTTCCTGTTAAACAACCAACCTAATGCTCACCTTTTTTTTTTTTTAATTTCAGCTTCCAAATCACTGGCCCCCTGCTGCAGACGGAATAACTCAGTGTCAATACCCATTCACCTCCACCTTATGAGTAAACCACAGATTTCAGATAAGGTGGAAACTTTAAAGAATTATTACATACAAAGAATGTTGCAGTTTACTGAGGAAAGCACTCAGTAAGCCAAATCTATTCTTAGGGGAGGTTTCAGATATAACTGCAGTGCAGATCTAGCAATATTCTACGATGGCATGAAAAGTTGTAAAGAGGGCAATCTTTGTGGATTTGGGTGTGTTTTCATTGGAAGTATTCCAACATTTTATAAGTTTTCTATTAAGTGGATGTCATTCCTGTCAGTATCCAATACCCCCTCATACGAGAATTTTTTTACTGTTTTTTAAATAGATCATCATGGTGGTGGGGTCTGTGTGGCTGATATTGTGATGAAACCCCTCCCACGGTGTTATGTCAGGCCTTTGGCTCTGACAGATTCCTGTCTATTAACCTTATTAGTGGGTTTGTTTATAATGGCTATTGTGCAGTCTGTTTTTTTCATGTCTGCCAGTAGTAAAGATGATTACCTCAAGCAACTTAAATCAATTGCATAGGGAATATCAATCATTTCTTGATCCTTCTTCTATTTAACTACTTTTCAAATGTATTGATATATTTTTTTCCCCTACTACTATCTTTTGGTAAAGTTTTTCTTTAAACCACTGTATTCTATGGAGATCAAAACAACATAAAGTAAGAAATAATTTCCTTAATGGGTACACAAACAGTTGTAAAATGCAAGGAGATAATCCCTTTCCCCTATTCTTTTTTCCCCTACTACTATCTTTTGGTAAAGTTTTTCTTTAAACCACTGTATTCTATGGAGATCAAAACAACATAAAGTAAGAAATAATTTCCTTAATGGGTACACAAACAGTTGTAAAATGCAAGGAGATAATCCCTTTCCCCTATTCTTCAAAACTAAAATAACTTTTTTCCTCCCAGCACTTGGGCTGCAAAACAGGATAAATAATCCTGTTGTTTTTTTTAATTCACTCTTTTTTAGTTGAATAAAAGTGCAGTAAACATTATTTCATGTACTGTACATATTGACTTTATGTGTGCACCACCTCTCTCCCCTAGTGTTTCCTAGAACTGCTATATATACCTTGCTGTGCATTTGTTGCACTTCCCTTGCTGAACATGTAAACAGGAGGTATTTATTGTATGTATTACTAATATTGTGCAGTGCAACAGGAAATCATACAATCCAATACAAGCCAATGTAAATACAAATAATAATAACCTATACTGAATTGTTATGTGCATCACCTCAACTTTTCTTTGTGTTTATTTTTATTATTTTGTCCACAGTTATACATGATGTAGAACTTGTGGCTGAACTGCTAATAGCTGTGAACGATGGTTCATCCAAACATACCATTTCTTACACTGATACCTATCTGTAACGCTGGCTGTGATGCAGGCTATTAAGTGTACACTGAATATACAATAATCGAGGTCAGATCGTCAACTGAGGTCATGCACGAATTCAGAGATATGCGGTACACAGGGACTGAGGCAGAGCAAGGTCAATAATAGACTAGGATCATACACTGGTAATCAGATGGCTAAAGTACAGTAGGCTAAGACAGGTGCGAAAACGTTATACAGGCCGATCTCATACATATAGGTCAGATGTCGGTCGTATTGGAAGGATCAAACAGGAGCGAAGTCAGGGACAGGCCGAGTCATACACAGATATCAGACGGCAGTAAAACAGAGGGGCTAGGCAGATTCGAGGTCAAGAGGCAGGCAAAGGTCGATACACAGAACAATATACAATATTACAATAATACAATACTGACTGACTAGAGTTCATATATATCGCGCTGATGCGCAATATATGAAATGTAGCTCTCCGTAACTTTAACTAGACTAAGTAGTAAAGCAAGGTCCAGCGCTCAGAGAACTGAAAGCTATAACGGACAGAATGCCCAGGGTTTATATAGCAGGAATAGAGCACAGACCAAGCCCCCAGGAAAATCAGACCAATCACCAACATCCCTGCAGCAAGTGTCAGCTGACCGCAGGAATTAGTTGACACATTTCAGACACGCTTCCTTAACCTATAAAGGCAGTTCTGAGCTGTGCGCGTCCTCCTATAAAGACTGCCAGAAACAACACATTGACCCACATCTACAGGGGAGCCAGGGATGCGAACATGCTGACTCACGTCTACAGGGGAGCCGGGGAAGCGACCGACCAAAGATAAGAGGAAGCTTCCTGCAGCTGCTCAGGCTCCAGAGACAACACCAGGTAAGTTTGTTACACTATCATTATGCTAAAAGGGCCCATAAACGTGACCTTGAGGTAAGCCTGAGCAATTTCCATGTTATTTTGATTGGCCAATGATTGGCTTATTTTACCACCACCATGTAAAGGGGGCCATTAACGATACAATCCCATGGCCAATTGATTGTTTCCAATCCCGTGGTAATGATTCAGAAATGATCGGTCGTGCCTATTACCGGACAAATTCCTGCTAACTAATCTGAGCAGATCAATGGGATCAGTCTGACAAACAATTACATTAATCTGAATTAATTCTGATTGGGAGGGATGTGTGGCCGGAAGCCGAGGAAGATGGCTGTAGTTTGATTTCTCCCTCAGCCCTCTGGCTGTGTCTGGCGCTCTATAGCTTGCTCTGACTCACCCCTCACCCTTGCACAGGTCTTGCCTGGCTTCCTGGATAAAGTGGATCCTTGATGGGGGGGTCACCGCTCCGGTAAGCATCTCAAAATGAGCATTCCCAAGCTCTCTCTTGCTCCCACATCTGATGGAGGGAGCGCCTCATCCTTTTGTCCCACTGCCCATAGTAAGCAGAAGTCAGTCTCTGTCTCTCAGCCTACTAGAGGCCAGGCTCTCCTAGACAAGTTCGAGCAGATCAGGCTGGATGAAGCTAAAGTCCGCATCACTCCGCAGCTCAAATGAGAGATCAGGGGACTAGCCTCCTCAACCAACGATCAGGCCTAATGTATGGATAACATGACAGTGGCAGCGGATGTGCAGAAAAAGGATATTGAGACCATGTAAACAGATGTGTAGTATGCCCAGCCGAAACTGGAGGACTATGAGAACAGGACATGCCGCAGAAACCTCAGAATTTGAGGTATCCCGTAGTCTATTGCAGACCTCACTTCCACTATCACAGCCCTGTTCCAATAACTGGATCTTGCCATCCACATTGACAGATTGGAATTTGATAGTATTTATCATGCACTCACACCCCCGGGACATAATAATTAAGCTGATATTTTATGATACTAAAGAGGCCCTCTTGCGTGCAATTAGGGACAAAAGCGAACTTAACATTTAAGGCCATGCTTATCATCTCTTTACTGATGTGGCGCCTGTTACAGTACAGTGCAAGCGTGCCATGAAACCATTTGCCCAGATCTTGATAGCCAATAACGTGAAGCATAAGTGGGGGTTCCCCTTTAAATTGCCCTTTACATACCAGAACTGACATATATCTGTAGCCACGCCGGAAGAAGCTCAGCAGAAGTTTGAACAGCTCAAGCTTTGCCTGTCTGCTGCTTCACCTGCACTAAGATATGTACCCTATCACATGTATGTAAGTGTGTGCATATGTGTACAGTACATGCAAAGTTGTTTTCGTCGAAAGGCAACTGTGTTAAACGTTGTCGCCTTGTAGGGTGCCAGATACCTTTCCCTTGTCTCTCCTGTTCCCTTTCCAGGTTTCAAATGCTTTATGTACTGACAATCCCTTCACAAAAGGGATAATGTCTGATAATGTCTGATCTCTACTCATACTAAATGATCCAACCCAATAATTTCAGCATAACTATATAACCAGATTGGAGTCTGACCTGTACGGAAATAAACCCAAAGAGGAGTGGGAGGAGACCTCGAAGATAGTTCCTAAGATATCATTGAACCTGGCAGTGGTTGAATTGACCTATAGTACTCCTCCGTTGGTGCTGGATCCCTGCCTCATTATTTCATTTGCCTGGAGCAAAGTCCGGACTTTGCTTTAGGGGTTGTTTTGGCAAAGTTGATATGTTACACACTTTCTGGACCTCAACTGTGATTGTTCTTCATTGTAGACGAGAGGCTTTAGGTGAGTATAATGAGGTATTGGACCTGCCTGTGTGATCTGTACAATTTATTGTCTCATTTCTCACAATGCGCAGAATACTGCAAACTGTTTTTACAGTTTACAGCATGCTAAAAATTACAATAAGCTTTTCAAAATAGAATCCTGATTGAGCACTGCGGTGATCGGAAACGATTGATCGGCCACAGGATTGTATCGATAATGGTCACCTTTATATGAGGGTCAACAGATTTTGAATACTATGAAGAGAATACTTTGAATACATGGAGGTGGCAAATTTGGCCAGTGATTGGCCAATCAAAATTGAAGGCGTATACAAGGTTTTATTCACAAATATCCTTACACTCATTGGCCCTTATTCAATTAATGTTTCTTCTGTGTTCTCACACAGGAGATGTTTACAAAACCCTATCAATAAAATATATAAGTTCAATATTATGGTACCCTTTTACCAACTTTTTGGTACTTTTTTTAGTTGTGAGGTGATGAAAATATATTTTATAATAGATAACATGAAAAATGATCTACTGAAAGGAAAATCAGGAGAAAAGTGTAACGATAGGTGTCAGCAACACAGATTTTTCTGATTATTGGTGATCTGCAGTATCACCAATAATACAGATGCTATACCTGATTATGTGGTGATCTGCAGAATCACCAATAATACTAGTATAGCTAGACACAGGACACCCAATGTGATAGTGTTTTGTGCAACAGTAATTGGAGAGATTATCTCCCGAGAAGCGGGAGATACAAACACTTCTGCAGCCTGGGATTCCCTAAGGGGCAGGGAATCAGACTGTACTGCAGCCAGTGGATACCTAAGGAGCAGGGATCACTGTCTGGAGTAATATCGATGATGATTGGTCTGCAGCTAGGGATTCCCTGAGGAGCAGGGAATCAGACTGTACTGCAGCCAAGGAGTCTCTGAGAGGCAGGGAATCAGACTGTACTGCAGCCAGTGGACCTTGGATAGGTAGAGACCCACTGACTGTGCTGCACGATGGTCTCCAGTGGAGCTGGTGACCATAGTCCTGATATAGCAGTTAATAACTAGCTGAAGAGCAGGCGTCACAGGTATACAGTAAGGCTGATGCCCCAGGGGCTAGGTGACAGCCAGAAAGGTCAGACAAGCCAGGACGGCAACAGACGGACAGACAAAGTACAAAAGCGGAAGACTGATTCGGTATCCAGGTACAGGCAATGTTGGCAACAGGTAATCAGATGGGCGGAAGTACCGAATCAGAGGGCAGGAGAGTAGTCAGGAAAGCCAAAGGTCATAACAGGTAACAGAAATCTCTCTCAATCCTAGTCTTAGGTGTGAGGTCCTGGTCTCAACACCTGGGATCTAGTCTAACAGATGATAGTAACAATATAGCAATCTCCTAGTCTTAGGTGTGAGGTCCTTGGTCTCAACACCTGGAAACTAGTCTAACACATAAACAGTAGCAAGCAATAGTACTTTAAAGCTATCAATGGAATCTGACTCAGTGTGAATTCCCAGCTCCGGCTGGTTCTAACACACTGTGGGATCTGACTCAGGTCTGAGCGCTCACACGTAAATGTTCGCAACAGCAGACAACTTACAAGTGACCAGCAAGTCCTATATATACTAAAAGCGCTACACAGCGCCGCCCCAGTCACTCAGCCAATCCGGAGCACAGCCGGAGTCAGCTGATCGGCTGGATCAGCTGACTCCCCTTCTAGCAGCATAAAGGACCTGTCGCCTGGCACGCGCGCGCGTAGTTCTCCATCTGTGTGCACTAGAAGGACCAGGCAAGGCAGCATCACGCTGCTGCGCGGCAACAGCCACCGGCTGGAACGCGGAGATAGCCGCCATGCCGCTCTCCCACGCGGCGGCATCTCCGCTATTCATTACAAAAAGTCAATCAAATAGAGACAATTGCCTGCTAATAGTAAACAGGGAGGCAAATCTACAGTAAAAATGGTCAATTAGATGCTAGTAAACTGGCCTGAATGCAAGCTGGAATGGTTTGCATCTCATAGACCATCTAGTCTACGGTGTAGTTAATATATTCCAGTGATGGCTAACCTTGGCACTCCAGCTGTGGTGGAACTACAAATCCCATGAGGCATTGCAATACTCTGACAGCTCTAAGCATAACTTGGGGAAGCAGAGACATGATAGGATTTGTAGTTTTGTCACAGCTGGGGTGCCAAGGTTAGCCATCAATGATATATTCTATACTCTGTGTAATGCCTATGCAGTGTAGGTGCATTATTTTGGTGAAGGAAATGGTAGGCTTGTGGTAAGCTACAACACAGCAAGGAACAAGACACAGCATACAACTAATGCTGGAAAAGATTTATGTCTACTTATTCTACACTGCTAAATATATACCTTGGTCTACAGCTCTCCGGTCCAGTTTACTTTATACTATTATTGTAAAGTAAGCTAGAAGTATAGAAGGTCCTGCATGGTTATAAAACATCACCTAATTCAATTTGAGTGATGTCAAATTGTAGCAGCCAAGGGATGGCCAAAGGAGAATTTTGACCTGGCTGTAGGCAAATATAAAAATTCAGATTAGAACTTGCTTTTACTCTGGGAAGTTATATTATATGTGAGTGACCCACATTTGTGCTATAAATAATTCATGAGAAAAAAAAATGTCATCTGAGCCACCTTGCTTTCAAGTGTCACAATTTTACATTTTGACTTTTCATCTACATTGGTTTAATGCACTTCCACTATGAAATTCTGTCTTCAATATAAAGGTCAAGGCCTCATCGCTGCCTCCTCCAAAATGAATTAAAATTATTACTTATCTGAAATATGATTATAAACTTCTTGCTGCAGAACAGATGTATCACTATTGCTATTTTTTCTGGTGACCTGTGCTGACAGGACAAGTGTTTGGGGTTGCAAGGGCCAGAAAAACCTCCGTTTCACACTTGATATCCTCAGAGCTCAAATCCAGCAAAACAAATTACGGAAGGGTGTATGTTTTATCAGACTTTTTGATGCAACTTATGGTGCCCATACACGATACAATAAAAATGTTCGATTTTCCTGTTTATTCAATCTAAATGATCGAATCGAATGAAAAATTTAAAGTTTTTTTTTTTTCGATCAAGAAATTCGAACGATTATCCTGTTTTTTGGAGAAAAATCTGATCGGACACGCTGTAAAAATCTTTATATTCGATCTAACGGAATAATCGAACTAAATTATCTAATCGAAAAAAAATTGTACCATGTATGGCCACCTTTAGGCTCATGTTTGATTAAACTTTAGTCACTTACTGCTGTTTACATGGTAGGTGCCACAAAGGACAGGAAATGAGAAAAATGTCAACAGGAACCCAGACCGTGATACATTTTTTTCCACTGTGAGATTAGGAGTAAAGCCATTATTATTGTGGTTTGTGTTCCTTGTGGGGAAATTGCACTCATGTCCTTTCTATCTTCAGTATTAAAGGCTAGGAAGCAGTACAGAGAGTATACAATTAGCCCGTGGTGACCTTACCTATAACCACTAAAATATTGTAAGGGGCTTAAAGTAAACCTAAACTGAGAGGGATATGGAGGTTTCCTTTTAAACAATACCAGCTGCCTGGCAGTCCTGCTGATCTCTTTGGCTGCAGTAGTGGCTGAATCACACACCTGGAACAAGCATGCAGCTAATCCAGTCTGACTTCAGTCAGAGCACCTGATCTGCATGCTTGTTTAGGTGCTGTGGCTGAAAGTATTAGAGACACATGATCAGCAGGAGAGTCAGGCAGCTGGTATTATTTTAAAAGGACAAAAACCATATCCTTCTCAGTTTAGGTTCCCTTTAATGCAAACCTGAAGTATTAATACTTTTCTTAGAAGGCTCTGAATAGTATAGAGCCTTCTTGTTCCTCCATCCAGCCTGTCGTAAAAATCCATATCCTTCTCAGCTTAGGTTCCCTTTAATGCAAACCTGAAGTATTAATACTTTCCTTAGAAGGCTCTGAACAGTATAGAGCAGGGCTGCCCAATGCGTTGATCGCGATCTACCAGTAGATCGCAAAGGACTGCTGGGTAGATTGCATCAGCATTTTAAAATAGTATGCCAGACGCTGACTATGCAGCGCCGGCATACCGTCTGATTGTGCTGCTCTGCTGCCCTATGCAGAGCAGCACACAGCCAATAGGGAGAGGCAAAGGGAGAGCCGCATCCTGCCCACCTCCTTCCTCCCGAGCCCTCCCTCTCCCTCTTTGATTGCCGCTCTCCTCAATAAGTTATCCGGATCCCCGTTACTGACCCTGCATGCCTTGCAGCACCGAGACACCTGATTAGCGGCAATCCGCAGTGGAGAGGAGAGCGATGGGTAAGGACGTGTATACAGGATGTGCTTTGCCTGTATACACGCCGTTACCCTCTGCTCTCCCCTCCACCGCTGGTCGCCGCTATCAGATGTCTCAGTGCTGCATGCTCCTCCGGGCATGCAGGGTCAGTGAAGGGGGGGGCAGGAGAGCGACGGCTGGTGGAGGGTGGATATGCCTATCTTTATGGGAGGCACGTATGCCTAGCTATCTATATATGGGGGGCACCTATACCTAGCTATCTATATGTGGGGGGCACCTGTACCTAGCTATCTATATGTGGGGGGGGAACCTATGCCTAGCTATCTATGTGGAGGACACCTATACCTAGCTATCTATATGTAGGGGGGGCACCCATGCCTAGCTATATGGGGGCACCTATGCCTAGCTATCTATATGGGGAGCACCTATAATAATAATCCGAACATTTATATAGCGCTTTTCTCCTGTCTGACTCAAAGCGCTCAAGAGCTGCAGCCACAAGGACGCGCTCAGGAGGCCACCCTGCAGCGTTAGGGAGTCTTGCCTTGAAATCTTTACTGAATAGGTACTGACCCTATCCAGGATTCGAACCCTGGTCTCCCATGTCAAAGGCAGCGCCCTTAACCAGTACGCTATTCACCAGTACTCTATTCTATGCCTAGCTACCTATATTAAGGGCACCTATACCTGGCTATTTTAAATGTTGGTAGATCTCTTGAGCTCAGGAATTTTAACAGTAGCTCGCGAGTCAAAAAAGTGTGAGCACCCCTGGTATAGAGCCTTCTTGTTCCTCCATCCAGCCCGTTGTTTCTCCACTGTCAGTCAACAGCTCGAGAACTACTTGTGCCCCGAGAAGTTCCAAGGCTGGGTGCTCACCTGCGAGTCCAGATTTTCACATACACAGCAGTGATTCACTTGTCCTCAGAACTACATAAAAGACGACTATCAAAGTTAACTAAAATTCTAAATGCCACATATATTTCCAGTAATTACTAACAATAGCAAATAGCAATACAAGGGCTTTTTTTCTTTTTTTCATGTTTTATATGAAGAAAATGACATTTACAGAGAACAGTTCTCACTGTGGGCATTACTATGGAGGACTATGTGCCCAGCACTTCCAGCATACAGAAACAATCTTCACTGGCTCTAATACTTTGGCTAGAATCTGTTCAGAATGATAGAAGGCAGAAATATAGCTTCAAATGTGTGCAAATAATCATCAGCTGAAGCTCTGTGTTCCTGTCTGTGTGTCTCTCTCTACCACGCAGCGTAAAGTAAACAGTTCAACCCCCCCTCTCCCTGATGTCAACACAAAATTGTTACAAAACATCTGGTAAATATGTCTTTTTTCACACATGCTGTGCTGAGAGACCTCTGAAAAGCATTTTAGTGTTGCTGGCTAAAAGCTCTATAGGTATGTGGGGTTTACAGAAAAACAGTTTATTTGATAGTTGTTATTTAAAGAGGAACTGTCGCGAAAATCTTAAAATTTAAAACACATACAAATAAGAAGTACATATCTTCCACAGTAAAATGAACCATAAATGACTTTTCTCCTATGTTGCTGTCACTTACAGTAGGTAGTAGAAATCTGCCATTACCGACAGGTTTTGGTTAAGTCCATCTCTTCATGGGGGATTCTCAGCACGGCCTTTTTTTTTTTTTTTATAAAGACATTTCCTGAAAAAGATTTATACAATAATGCTGGACAGCCTCCCTTCTCACTGTACACTTTTTTTTGGCAGTTGAACGGAGCAAATGCCATTGACTAAGTGCATTTAAAAATAAAAACCCTAAGAACCCCCTATGAGAAGATGGGCTAGTCCAAAATCTGTTGGAAATGTCCGATTTCTACTACTTACTGTAAGTGACAGCAACATAGGAGTAAAGTCATTTATGGCTCATTTAACTTCGGAAGAAACGTACTTCCTATTTGAATATGTTTACATGTATTTTAAATTTTAAGATTTTCGCGACAGAGGTCCTTTAAGGACACTAGTGGTTTCAAAGAACTGTTTGACCCTCCATGTCAAACAGCTTTACCAGTGGACAGCGGAGGAACGGTGGGCCGCATGGAGGAATAGGAAGACTGTATGCTATCCTGAGCCTACCCTCTTTTTAGGCAAGTATCTAACCTGAAGTGAGTTTCCTCATTTCAGTATCATTTTAAAGAGACCAAAACCCTCTTACTAAATTTGCCTTTTTAAAACAGTAGGTACCATGGGAGATCTTTCTTGCTTACTTAAAGTGGACCTGAGTTTTCCTTCTGCACAGAACAGAAAAAAAAAATAGAGAAATGCACCCTGTATGTATTTAGAGAGTTTAGCCTGTCTAATCTCCCCCCCCCCCCACCACCATCTGTGACTAATCAGAAGTGTAATTTGATCTCTCGGCTGCGTCAGCACAGACATTCAGCAGTCTCGGCAGAGCAGCTAATTTGTAAACAAAGGATTTTAACTCTATGTCTGCTTCTATGAAAGCAGGAAGTAGACACACTACAGATTTACTGCAGGATTTGTAACAGCTGTAACAAAGAAAGGTTTTTCTGTAAAGGTTATTATGCTGTTGCTTATCTTTTAGAGCAGAGAGGAAGTTCTGAGTTCAGGTCCACTTTAAAGCTTAATTAACTTAAACCTTTTGTTTTAAAAGACAACTGTAAAGGGAGGGACGCGGCTGGGATCGACTAATCGTTCGCCGGATTGACCCGTGTATTGTCACCATAATACTGTTAGCTATAGACCCTGAACAAGCATGCAGCATATCAGGTGTTTCTGATATTATTATCAGATCTGCAAGATTAGCCACATGCTTGTTTCGCATGTTTTTCAGACACTACTGCAGCCAACAAGACCAGCGAGGCTGCCAGGCAACTGGTATTGTTTAAAAGGAAATATGGCAATATATACATCTCGTTACCGTTGTCTTTTAAGAAGGCAAATTTATAATTAGCAAGGGCTAGGAAATGAGGTGAATTTTCACAGAGGCTGTAACTAACAATAAACTTGCTTTATGTCACCAGGGAGAGTGTTGCACCTCAAAAGTGCTGCCAGATTTCAGTCATTCTGTAACTGAGTATGGAAACTCTATAAAAATATTACAAATGTGTCAGTTATGTGTGGCCATGATAAATGGCAGCCCCTAGTGATATTTAGCCATAAGTCCCAGCAGTAGATTCTTATGTGACATGTCCTTAGATTAAGTGTTACTATGGTGTGATAATATCAGATCATGTGACCATGAACATACCATCAAAAGCAATATATCAAAGTTTTCACTGTCAATTTATTGTTTACACTAGGGCCCCACTGACAATTTCTGTGTTGCTCAAAAGAACAAAGCTTTATTTAAAACATTGATTTGATCAACCCGATCCCAAAGGATATCAGGTTGAATTCGGAATAAACCAATGATAACAATATAACTCTTGCAACAAAATGCAAATATCAAACATGTCAAACGATAGCAACCATTGACTGAAAATGATCTCTGAAAAAATGCATTGTCAATTTAATATATCGTTTTATTGTTGATATTTATGTTTCCTATTGAGGATACGTGTCCCCTGTATAACATGCTTTCATTGTGAATTATTCATCCTGCTCGCTGTTCTAATTGTGCTTTTGTTTAATATGTTTTATTCTGTAATCTGTATGCTTCTTTTTTTTTTGCTTTACTAAAAAAGATGATGGATTAAAAAAAAAATGCATTGTGACAGCAGAACGATCCATTACCAGGGCTCTAGGGGAGTTTCTTTTCATGGCATTACATGGACATAGGTGGTTTGCTTCTCTGATTGTTGAGAGTAGAGATTTACCATTAATTATTTAGTATTTGCAGATATTCCTTTTAAGCTACTCCCCAAGGACAACATCCAAGGAGCCAGTTTTAAACAGAACAGTTTATAGTTGCTGCACCACTAGGAAATTGCCCATATACTGCTTTTTAGGACTGTGTAGACGCCATTTACACTGATCATATTTATTCTTGCCAATATGTTGGCAGACAGCTAGCATTTCAGTTTCAATTGTAAAACTGAGCTTGAAATGTTGAACAAAGACAGTTTATTCTTTTTTTTTCTGCATGCATGGTGATGTTTGTGTCTTGTATCTCGCATGCCTAACATCTGTGAATTGCATGTGGTAATGTGTTTATCAGGTCATAGGCTTCTGCAGACTTTTAGAGGCTGGGGAAATTATCATTTGGAACTATTTCCAAAGGTGACCTACAACTACACAGCAAATGATGTTGCTACATATCTGTGAACTTTCCAATATTAATGATCGAGGTGATCTTACACGTGTTCTAGAATGTTTCATTTGGGCTAATATTTTTGCTTGTTTTTTGGGGGCTTTTTTTTTTTTAGTTGAGTTTCAGACAAACAGAATTACAATGTAATCAATAAAATATTCATTAGCATTTAATTAAATGCATTGTTGTAAAAAATAACGTTCTACATAGGATGGAATAAATGGATTGATGCTAACTGTGTCTGTTTCTGCTGCTGAACCACAATTAAAGGGCTATTTCACATAATAACCTCCATTAATTAACCACTTCAGCCTTCAGTGTTGTTTAACCTTATGCATCCGAGCAACGTTCACCTCACATTCATTCGCCAATAACTTTATCACTACTTATCACAATGAATTGATCTATATCTTGTTTATTCTGCCACCAATTTGGCTTTCTTTGGGTGGTACAGTTTGCTACGAATTATTTTTTTCGAAATGCATTTTAATGGGAATATTAAGAAAAAAAAGGAAAAAATTCATCATTTCTCAGTTTTCAGCCATAACAGCTTTAAAATCATGCATGCTACCATAATTAAAACCCACATATTGTATTTGCCCATTTGTCCCGGTTATTACACCATTTAAATGATGTCCCTATAACAATGTATGGTATCAATATTTTATTTGTAAATAAAGGTGCATTTTGTTTTCAATTTGCGTCCATCACTATTTACAAGCTTGTAATTTAAAAAAAATTATAGCAATATACTCTCTTGACATGCATATTAAAAAAGTTCTGACTTTTAGGTAACTAGTTATGTTTTTGTTTTTTTTAATTGTAATTTTTTTATAATTTTTTTTTAGTTGGGTTTTGTAACAATTGTGGAATTATCTCCGTGATCAGCGCACAAGGCGTGCGCTGACACGGCGGAAATCCTCCACAAGCGTATGAAAGGAGAGAACCCAGCTTTGGTGCAAAGCACCAGTAGAGGGAAATTCCCACCGGCAGGTGGAGCTGTGGAGTGCAGAGGAGCAAGCCTCTGTACTGCTACAGATGCCAGATGGGAATTGTCTGAATTGCAACCGAGCAGAGCAAGATAGCCCTTCAAGAGAGAGAGCACAGCGACAGGGTGAATGTGTGTTCACCAATCTAGTCGCCAACCCGCGACGATGAACACACAACCGTGAAGATCAGGTGGGAAAGCAATCGCAAGAGATAGCGATTGCTAATAGCAACACAAGACTGAATAAGCACAGAAAAGGGATGTATGTATGTCCACCAATTTTGTCGCCAACCTGCGACGGTAAACACACATCAAAGGAAACCAAGTGAGAATGCAATCGCAAGAGATGCGATTGTGAATGAGAATGAGCACAGGGACAGAATGTATGTATGTATATGACCAATTGTGTCAGGGCGGGGGGCACTTACTGAAAAAATTAGTGTGTATGTGGATAGGCATCTCCAGCCCCACGTGCACCGTTAATCATCGTACGTGCGCGATACCATGCATCTCCTGGAGATTCTGGAGGGGCTGCAGGTGCCTGGTAATACACTTCTTGTGACCTTGGATGTTAAGGCCCTCTACTCCAGTATCCCCCAAAACAGGGGAGTTGAGGCGGTGGGGAGGTTTCTCTCGGAGTTAGACGCAGGAGAACAGGAACATAATGAGTTTATTTTGAAGTTATTGGAGTTTATATTGCAGAACAATGTTTTTCTCTTTGACGGAACCCATTACCTCCAGGTGCAGGGCGCGGCGATGGGTACCATGTGTGCTCCGTCGTTCGCGAACCTGTACCTGGGGGACTGGGAACGTACCATTTTTGGCAGCGATTCTCTCGTCATGTACCTGTGCCACATCCTGTCGTGGCACAGGTACATAGACGATATATTCATCCTCTGGACAGGGGGTGAGGATATGCTGTGTGAATTTGTGGCCATTTTGAATCAGAACGACCACAATCTGAGATTCACGATGGAATAAAACAAATCGACTATTCCATTTCTTGATATTCGTATTAACGTAGATGGAGATGGTCTTATCACCACGGAATTGTATAGAAAAAATACGGCAACGAAGGCATTTTTGCGGGCGGAAAGCTCACACCCTCAACATACCATACGGGGGATCCCTTATGGTCAATATTTACGTATACATCGGAATTGTACAGAGGATAGGGTGTTTGAGAGGGAGGCTAAACTCCTGCGTCAGCGCTTCACAGAAAGGGGTTACAAAGATAGATGGCTCAAGAAAGCATATAAACGGGCGAAGATCGCGGTGTTCTGTTGACTAAGAAAACATCTAGAAGGAGAGCAGTTGAGGATGGTTCGGGGGGTCCGGTCCGCCTCGTCACCAGGTTTAGCGACCAGGGTGGGGTGGTTGACCGGATCCTACGACGCCATTGGCATGTTCTGGTTAACGATTCCCTAGCTAGGGAATTTATTTCTGCCAGGCCAGAGATAACGTATAGACAAGCTATGACGATTAAGGAGAAGGTGACTTCCAGTCACTTTTCCAGGAGGTCTGAATCTAGACACTGCCCAACTAGGGGTACCTATAGTTGTGGCGGGTGTGTGTATTGTAGATATTTACGTACAGGTTCAGAAATTACCTTGCCAAATGGTAGGGATTGGTCTCTAAGACACTTTGTAAATTGCAACACTACGTGTGTAGTTTATCTTCTGCTCTGCCAATGTGGTTGCTTCTATGTAGGCAAAACTCGCAGGGCTTTAAAGGAGAGGATAAAGGACCATGTAGGTGACATCAACTGTTGCAATTTCAAATCACCTATTTCGAGACATGTTAATTTAGTACATCGGGGTAATCCCCAATTTATTCAGTTTGTGGGCCTGGACAGGGTGCATGGACACCCCAGGGGCGGGAACGTGGACAAGAAATTGTTACAGATTGAATCCCGTTGGATTTTCGATCTGGACGCTATGAGGAATAAAGGGTTGAATGATAGCATTAATTATAGGGTGTTTCTACCAGAATGATCCACAATATCCCCGCCCCTGTGGTTGCCAGCACCCTTGTTTGTGGCCACAGCTGGATATTAAAACTAAAAATACTAATAATACAACAATAATTTCCATAAAATAAACCCAAAAGTTGGTTGTGCCCATAACAGTATGTTCTGGCGGGTCTTGTAATGATTGACTGTTAGTGCCCCTTGCCCCCTGTTTTCCTCGCCCCCAGACCCCGCATCGGTGACGGGTCTCCGCTGCATCATTGCCCCTCTCGTTGTAGAGATATATTTTTGGCACTTTTTAAATTTAGCTGCCTTTGTGTATGTATTGGCTCCACCCACCTGGTACTGACTTGTATCGCATTAAATGTATTACAGTATATGTGTTCCACATTATGTGGCATGTTGTGCTTTTCTGTGGCTGTCTGGCAGCTCGGTCATCCTGCGGGGGGATGTCTGCGATGAAGGTGTGGGCCCCGTCGCACTCGTCCCCGTTCGTGGGTGGCCTGTCTGTCGGAATCAGTCACAACTACATTTCCAGGAAGCTGTGAGGAAGAAAAAAAGTTTTTTATATTGCTAAAATATAATTTTGTTTTTCATATATGTATTGGTATATCGTGTTGACCTATGGGGGGGGAGGGGTGTTGGGTTGCTGGCCCCGCCCCCCGTGCCCGCATTGGCTTGGCTCGCCGATCCTTCTCCTCGCCGCCGCCCCCGTTTGGCCGGGATGACGCGCTTCCGGTTTGTGGAGCGCGGACTTCCGGCCTTGGGTGCGTCTGCGTGGAGCGCATGGTGCGCTGCTACACGGCGGCCAATGGCTGCGTGGGGGGCATGACCTTGGGGCAGGCTTCCGGGCTGGTGCAGGCATGGGTGGCAGGGCGGGCGACCTCCACGCTCATATATCTTGTGAGTGTGTGCGTTCGTGCGCACTCATGATTTAATGCTGGATGCCTGTTCCTGATGAGGCCGATATTAATCGGCGAAACATGCTGAGCTAATAGGCATCATCCCTAACCTCATCTAACACCCTGGGGGGTTAGTCCTGCCTTCACCATTGGACTTTGCTGGCACCAAGAGAATTTGCACAGCTGCGACCTTGTCATGGATGGGTAACTGATCATACATGCACGCTCTGCTATGCTTTGCTCTGCTTTGTGGCTTTTGCTTCTACCTGCCACTGTCCATATCTGCAATTGCATTAGGACTGTCATATTATATGCTACTACAATGTATGATGGGAATGATATTGGTCATTGATATGACATGATTCATCTGGCTAACCACATTAGTTCCTGCGATTGAGGAGCACAGTGGACATTTTTGTGAGAACCTACATTCTGTTTATCCAATATTCACCATTTATCCTGTGGGGATCTGCGACTGGGATCCATCTGAAGTTTACATTGGACGTTTGGTGTGTGCATTAGGAGCATTGCAATACAATATACCCCCCATTTTGTGACTTGGAAACTATTTGCAAACCCCTAGCCAGGACTTTCTATTCCCCTTAGTTAGCAGGTCCGGGGACTGCAGCCCCAAAAACCTCTAACGTGTTGTCAGGAGGCTATTTTAGATATTTATGTTGTGTGTGAGATGTAGAGTTTAATGTGTGTTCATTTTTCATTGAAATAATATTTCTAAGACAATAAAGCATTTTTTGTAGTTTTTCACATGCGCCCAAGAGTCAAGCCTTTACTTTGTTGTTTTCTAAGCACAGAAAAGGGATGTATGTATGTCCACCAATCTTGTCGCCAACCTGCGATGGTGAACACACATCAGAGGAAACCAAGTGAGAACGCAATCGCAAGAGATGCGATTGCGAATGAGAATGAGCACAGGGACAGAATGTATGTGTGTGCACCAATCTAGTCGCCAACCCGCGACGGTGCACACACAACAGCAAAAAACAGAGTAGGAACGCAATAGCGAGAGAGGCGATTGCCAGAGGTGACACAAGACTAAGGAGAGGTAAACCCAGGAGCAGAGCAAAGGCACAGTAAATCATACAATGAGAATGATAAGGAAAACAACAAACGCTAACTAAACGCGAACACCGCACTCATTCGCAACAACGAACGCGTTAACAGCGCGGTCTCCGCACGTTAAGTGCAACAGAGACAAGCACGCCACCCTAACTAACCACCGACCCACAAACACGAAACAGAGAACGCGAGTGCTTGCTTAACGGTTACCTCACCGAGCCTAACGCAAGCGTTCGTATCAGACAAGACAGACAGACGGACGGACAACAGGAATATGAGAGATACGATCCACCGCTCTTCCGCCAGAGCGAGTGCGATCCGGGTTCAGGGATAGGACAGCAAAGATCCACTGCTCTTTCCGCCAGAGCGAGTGCGAACCAAGTAGGGAAACAGAGTTAGCAGGATCCACTGCTCTTTCCGCCAGAGCGAGTGCAATCCAAGTAAAGCAACAGAGCTCAGCAGGATCTACTGCTCTTTCCGCCAGAGCGAGTGTGATCCAAGTATAGAAACAGAGTTAGCAGGATCCACTGCTCTTTCCGCCAGAGCGAGTGCGATCCAAGTACAGCAACAGAGCTTAGCAGGATCCACTGCTCTTTCCGCCAGAGCGAGTGTGATCCAAGTATAGAAACAGAGTTAGCAGGATCCACTGCTCTTTCCGTCAGAGCGAGTGCGATCCAGGTACAGCAAGATGAGGTAGCTAGTAGCAACCGCTGCTCCAGCTTACCCTCCAAGAATACAGATCAGAAGGATCCACAGCCGCTACCGCTAGAGGCTAGTGCGATCTAAACAGACAAACAGAAGGAGCTACCAGTAGCAACCGCTGCTCTGGTTAGCACCCCCAGACAGACAGAACAGGCAATACAAATAATACAACCTGACTGAACTAGAGGGGTGTCTAATACAGCCCCCAGAATACTCTAAGATAACTTTAACAATCCAACAGGAAAGGCTGACACTCCAGGAGTGTGTTAACAAACCATTATGACCAGCCAAGGATTGTGGGATAAGAAGGCTTTTATACTGCCAGCCCTCAAAGGAGACAGCTGGGCAATTTGCATGTATGCAAATCCCTCAGCAAAGCAACTCTGAAAGTTGCAAGATGAAGCCAGGTCTCTTTTCCAGAGACCTGCATCCCTCAGACATAAGGAATGGTCAAACAGCTGTCTGCCTGTGCAGCCAGCTGAGCTGATTATTACAGGGTTTTTTTGGAGTGGGGAGGTAAACAGATACTTTTAAATGTATTTGATTGTGTATATTTAAAAAAAAAAATTATATATATATATATATATAGATAGATAGAGAGAAAGAGAGAGAGAGAAAGAGAAAGAGAGAGAGAGAGAGAGAGAGAGGTTTTACTATTTGGCCACAAGATGGCCACAGTGATTTTTTGGTTATTCATCCTGTAAGCGAGAGCTTTCAGGAACTGCAGGGATGATGTGACACATAGAAAAATCACGGCTTTTCAGAGAAAGCCATCGTTTTTTCTTACGGAGACACAGATCAATGATTGGGAACTGTGTTTCTATTCATTGATCTTCGGGGCAGCGGAAGGCGGTGGGAGAGCGCAGAGCCAGCGGCAGTCAGTGCAGCCGAATATATCCGTCCAGATAGGCTAAAGTGGTTAAGTAGTTATATCTTTTTTACTGGGTTTGCAATCCCTTTGTTGTAGTAGCATAACACTTCTCACCTATGGGTTGGAGGGACATGAGATGGGTGGTGTCATGTTAATGCTGGTGAACAAACCGGCAAATTCTGGGTAACTTAAACACCAAACCGAATACTGTTGCCATGGTTTCCATCAAATTTCATAAAAAGCTATAATAGATGCAGATGGACTGGAATTGAAAGATAATACTGAATGACCTTCAGCTACAAAATAGTTTATATAGTGGTGATGAAATATATACAGTATACAGGAGAGTCATCCAGAAAGTAACAGCCATTTGCTTTTATCTGCCACACAAGGTTTTCTATGAGTGTAATTTAACTTGCATTTGTCAGGTTACCCGCCTCCACTCTCCCTGTACTGCTTGTCATACTTTTTAGAGCCAGTTCAGACGGCTTCCCCGTTGTTTTTGCCAACGTCGTTTTTCTTTTACAGAACAGCTTTCCTTCAAAATGACTGGAAGCAGTTCTGTTACTGATGGTGCGTATGTTTTGTTATAGTTTACCGTCATTTGTGCGAGCGCCATGTTTGCTAAAACTGCCACCCTTTTTAGATGCTGCATGCAATGTCTGGGACCCAATCGCAGGTTTTTGAAAAAAAAAAGCCGTGACATGAACAAAACATTGCACAACAATAGTAAACGACACACCCATTTACACATCATTTCTGAACTTCTGGCAGCCGGCGCCCGGAACAATGTAGACTACCCCCCACCGGAGGTCGAGGACTCCCATGTGAACCCGGCCTTAAATAACTGAGTGCTGACAAGTTATTTTTCAGTTAAGTGAAAAAAAAATGTTCCTCTTATATTACAAGGACGAGGTAATGTAGTTAGTGGTAGTGATCACTAGGACCCGTGTGACTACCCAGTAGTCTGTCAATGAACACACTGCACAAAGAATTTAAATTTCTTCTTAACTTACCTTGTACAGTTTGTCATTAAAATTTGTATAAAGTTGCAAAAATACAACAGTGCTGTTTTTCATATGGCAATGCTGAAAACCATTACCCTATCATTTGAAATTGTTTTCCATATATTTTGAAATTTTACTGCACAAGAGTACCCTCTCTCTTCCTTCCTGACTGATCCTGATCCAGAGTTAAAACAATGTAATTTTTCAACTGTTGTCGCTTTTTTGTGCCTGATAAATAATCTGAGTTTGATTACATATTATTTAAAAGGAAATAAGGCTTTGCAAAATGTTGTTAAAAACTGAACTAGTTAAAGGATTCTCTGGACCCCCTCAGTATAACACAATAGTCTATAATGGGAACTGTCTATCCTAGGATCCCAAGTCTCACTTCTCATCTGCCCTGTCAGGGTGCCATATTTATCTATACTCTGTAACTTATCTTACAATTACATTTTCAGCAGAGCATTCACTAAAGATTCACTAAACTGGACAAAGTGAATACTCTAAAGTTGGCCATACATCAGGCGATTTGGCAGCCAAGCAACCATCCAATTCGATTATTTTAATCTAATCATCTGAAAATCGGTGCCGCCAAGTGCATGCTTGACTGACGATGCGATGTCAAAATTGGATGCATGAATCGGTCAAGCATGCTGCAAGATGTCGGGCCGTCATGGACTGTCAGGTGCGAGCTGGGAGCGGCGAGCGATATCGGGACAAGCGACAAACGCGATGAAACCCCTGTTTCCCCTAATGCTCAATGTGCCCCCCCCCCCCTCAGTTCCCATAGCCCTATACATTACCTGTCCACATCTGCAGCTTGTCCTCTGCTGCCTCCAGGATGGGTACTCTGTCCAAACACTCACTCCGCGTGGTTGCTGGATTGTGTGACGTCACATACACGTCCATGTGTAGAATGGCAACCATGTAGGGTGTTTGTATGGGCAGAGGACAGTGCTCAGAGGCAACGGTGGATAAGAGGCAGACAGACACGGAGAAGTAATGTATAATCCACTGGGCACAGAGGGGCACATTGAATATTAGGGGTGGACAATGTCGGTTTGGCGAGGCCGCGGATGCATGGTCACAAGGCCGATTCGAGATCGATTACAGCATAAAATTTATCAGGAATCGGCCTGTGGTGTATGGGCAAGCAGCAGATCTCTCTCCGATTAGATTTGATCAAAGAGAGACCTGTCTCTTGGTTGATCTGCCCATACATCGTCTGATGTATGGGCATCTTAATAGTGCGTGCACAATCTACTACACAGCATATGTAGATTAACTGTGAAAAACAGTGAAATGGTTAGAGAACTGTATGTGCATTTTGAAGTATATCTCTCTGGTCACAGAAATAGAGCATTATTGTTTTTCATGTGGCCATGGTGAAATCCAATATTATTAGAAATTGTTTTCATTATATCTTGGACTTTTGATGTACATGTGCAATTTTGGACTGAGAATCAATAATGGCTATCTAATCCTATCTAAGGCCTCTTGCACACTACATACGATTCCAATTTTTTATACGATCTATACGATCAGATTTTTGATTCCGATTAAAAAAACATGGCAGCATGCAGTATGGATCGTATAATAAAGAAATCGGAATCGTATGTAGTGTGCAAGAGGCCTAAGTTTGGGTTTTGTCCATGGATCACAGAGCAAGACAGGATAATACCTGAAAAGCCGATGCCTAGCCGATGCCAGGTTATGGGTCAAGCACAACAACTGAAAGGAGACAACCAGGGTCTGAATCTTGGCTCTTCCTGTTCAGTAAGCCAGCCAACACCTATTCAGTGAAGAGTCCTTGGGCTAAACTCCCTAACACTGCTACTGCCTACTGAGTGTGCCCTAGTGACTGCAGCTCTGGTGCTTTGAGTTTGCCAAGAGAGAAGTGCTATATAAATGTTATTTTTCTTGTTTTGACTGTAGTTATATAAAAAAAAGTCCTGTTGGCACTGCACAGTTCCTACAGTTAGGCAAAGGCACACAGACCAGGTAAAAAGAAAAAAAAGGGGGGGCTTACATATATTTTGGTGTCACTAACTATTTTTTGGACAATTTTTGTGAAAGGACACCTGAAGTGGGAGGGATATAGAGACTATATAGAGACTATGTTATTTATTTCCTTTTAAACAATACCAGTTGCCTAACAGTCCTGCTGATCTTTCATGTATCAGTAGTGTCTGAATCACCCACCTGAATCAAGCATGTGGCAAGTCAGTCAAACATCTGATCTGCATGCTTACTCTGGGTCTATGGCTACAATTAGAAGCAGAGGATCAGCAGGACAGTCAGGCAATGTGTATTGTTTAAAAGAAAATAAATATGGCAGCCTCCGTATCCCTCTTGCTTCATGTGTAATTTAAAGTGGTCTGAAACTCAGCATTTCTTCTTTGCTCTAAAAGATTACTTACAGCATTAAACATCCCTAAATTGTAGCAGAACAGCATTCAAACAGTTAGGCCTGGCTCGCATTAGTGTTAAAAAATGGTCCATTCCCAGATCGGAATGAAACGGATTGTAACGGATGGGAACAGATCCATAGAGGGCTGCTATGCTGCTATAGCAGCATAGAGGGAGCTATTGTGTCTGGGAACTCAAATAATCACTCGCGTTCCCAGCCTGTCGGGTCCTGACGGCGAAACCGGAAGTGGCTGCCGGCGGGGACAGGAGGATCGGAGGGACACGGCGAGGGCACCGGACAGCTGCAGGGGGCTATTGGAAGCCCCAGGTGAGTAAAACTCATTTTTTGGGGGCTTAAGGGTCCCTTTAAAAGACATCAGCGGTGGATATTGTAGTTCAGGAATCGATGAGAACCCATCACTCAAAATGCGCCAGTGCTTCTGTATTGCACTGGCAATCCCACTGCTGCAGGCATTGTAGGTGGACACAAAAGGTAACCTAGGGCACCCCTTTCTGTTGTCCCTGTCCCTCCTTTTTGCTTGTAACGTGTGTTCTGGACTGGATACCCCCGGGCCCTGAACTTCACCTTCATTTCCTCCTGTCTCGCCGCCATGGTAGAGAGGCGTCAGTGACTATGTCTGAGACTCTTTCAGTTGTCCCAAGAGGATACTGTCCCTGGTGCTGTCTGGATGGAAGCTCTTGTAGTGCAACACTGAATTCCTGTCGGTCTCCTTCACGAATAAATCTGTGAAAAAGAGACCATCCTTCAGAGTTACACAGGTGTCCAAAAAAAAGACACTACTATGGTCACAATGTGTTGTGGACCTAATGTGGGGGCAGGCTTTGTGCAGCTGGGGCACAAACTCACATAGGCTCGAATGCGGGCCCCTCCACACGCAGAAGACATCATCTATGAATCTCCACCAACACAAAGCGTGCTGGCGGAATAGAGAGTTACTGTACACAAAGGCCTCCTCATGGAGGATTTATATCCGCTGTAACAAGAAATGTTTTTGTTTAATGGTTATTCTACTGTTGCGTATCTTTTAGAGCAGTTTTAGAGTACTGTAGGTCTGCTTTAAATACTTAAAGGGAACCTAAACTGAGAAGTATATGGATTTTTCCTTTTAAAATAATACCAGTTGCCTGACTCCGCTGGTGATCCTGTATCGCTAAAGCAGCGTACACACGCCGGACTTTAGGCAACGACGAGTCCGTCGTTGCCTCCCGCTGGGTGGGCGTGCCAGCGACAGTCCGGTGTGTGTACGCTCTGTCGTCAGACTGATACGGCTGTTTCTGAGCGATCCGCCCGGCGGATCGCTCAGAAACAGCCGTATCAGTCTGACGACAGAGCGTACACACGCCGGACTGTCGCTGGCACGCCCACCCAGCGGGAGGCAACGACGGACCCGTCGCTGCCTAAAGTCCGGCGTGTGTACGGACCTTATTACTTTTAGCCACAGCACCTCAACAAGCATGCAGATTAGGTGCTCTGACTGAAGTCAGACTGGATTAGCTGCATGCTTGTTTCAGGTGTGTGATTCAGGCACTACTGCAGCCAAAGAGATCAGCAGGAGTGCCAAGCAACTAGTACTGTTTAAGAGGAAACATCCATATCCCTCTCAGTTAAGGTTCCTTTTAAGAATTAGGCAATCGCCCTATGCAAGCCTTTATTTGCTAATGGATCATGGGAAGATAAGATTTTCAAAGGATGACTTATCTTGTGTATCTGACAGATTTACCAGGCCAAAGACTGATTGGGGCTTTCAATAGGCCATCATTTTTATTTCTACCATTTAATGTCAACAGTTAAGAGAATCAACTAAAATTGATTCTGATTAGCTAGAGATCATGGATACGCTGTATAGTTGATGCATTTGAAACTGCTAGTGTTAATGCAGGCAGCTGTTTTTATTTTTTATTCTCTTGCATGTGTACAGAATGGTTCACATATTGAGCATGTCCATATATAGCTATGTACAGCTATTACATTTTTATCACTAGAGACAGCTGTTTGTCACTATTTTAGACAAAAATCTAGCATTAGAAAAAGTAGTCTGTAATTTGCTCTGCCACATCCAGGGCCAGATTTCTGGCAAGGCCGCATAGGCCATGGCCTAGGGCACCAGAAATTTAGGGGCGGCTCAGTGAGGGGCAGTAAAGCTGTTCTGTGCAGCCATCCCCATCTACAAGGACAGTTTTAACCCTTAGTACTCTGTGTCCTGTACTTGTGTCGTCCCTGCAAGACCTGTAAGCTCTATCCCTGCAGGTACATATCAGCCTAATTCTCATGGTGACACAGTGGGTCCATCATTAACAAAATGGCAAACATAACATAAAGTTCTTAACGAAAACACAACTTATAATCTATACGCATATTACTAAAATACTTATTGTCTGTGACATCCAATGATGGAAAGTAAGTAAAATGCTCATTGGGGCACACAGAGATAACAACCATACAGACAGTATAGTTGGCCTTGGGCGGTAAAAAGTACAAATCCGGCCCTGGCCACATCAACTATGTTACATCAGTACACAACTAACACAAATGAATGTTGCTGTTCGGTATCTTCCACTCATTGTGTGTGTGTGTGGGGGGGGGGGGGGGGGGGGTGCGTGCGTGCGTGCGTGCGTCACATCTGGCTACCTAATTTTGGGGGAAACCTCTGGCTTCCTTAATACTGGGAGCACATCTGGCTACCAAATACTGGGGGACAGCTCTGACTACCTAATACTGGGGGACACCTCTGGCTACCTAAAGGTGCCCATACACTAAGGGCCTGTACACACTGCTGCGCTTGCGTTGCGTTTTTAAAAACGCATGCGTTTTTAAAAACGCAAGGTCTTTTGAAAAAGAATGAAAATCGTGATGACTTGTACACACTGGTGCGATGCGTTTTTAAAAAAACGCAAACGCAGTGCCTGCTGCGCTTTTTTAAGCGCAGCGCATGAAAAACGCATTAAAAACGCATGCGCTTGCGTTTTTGCCTGCGTTTTTCAGAAGTCAGTATCCCAGAAGACTCTGCAATGTCCTGATTCCTGTTGAAATGTAAACTAGAAAAAAAACAAAGGATTCTTTAGCCAATCAGCAATTACAAGAAAAACGCAAACGCACAAAAAACGCAGGCAAAAGCGCATGCGTTTTTAAAACTACAGGCACTTTAAAAACGCATGCGCTTGCGTTTTTGCCTGCGTTTTTCAGTGTGTACAGGCCCTAACTCGATTTCCCGCCGATAACCAGCAGCTTTGATTACTGTGATCGGATCTGCTGTGAAATCGATTACGCAAACGCAGACCAATCAAAATCGATCGATTCTGTCGATCTGCCCAGGCGGAAAACTTTGCTGGATCGCCGGCGGGCCTGGAGCGTTTCGTTAGCGGCATTCGATTCGGCGGCGACAGACTCCGCAATAATCTCACTTGTTCCACTGGTGCGAGTCCCCGGGTCCTGCACCATTTTCTGAGCTTTTGCAATTTAATAGAAATATAGGAAAACTGCTAAGCGCTTGAAAAAGTGCTTTGAAAAGCGATTTTCCGAGCGCTTTCAATTAATAAATACATTGTATTTATTAATTTCTGGGGCAAACAGTTCACTTCCTGACTGACGTCACAAAGTGAAAAAAAAAATCACTACACAAAAGTACTTTTCTAAGTGCAAATTGCTCTGAAAGCGCTTAGAAAAGCACTTTCAAAATCACTCAATAAATCGCTCAGCGCTTGTGATATAATGTGAACAAGGCCACAAAGATTCTTTTGCCAGGGTTACTTGTATAGCTGCAGTAGCAGAGAGAGGCAGGGAACACACTAAGCAGAAAAAAAAAAAAGTCTTGTAAAAGTAATACCTTTTAATGGCGAACTGATAAAGTTAAAGGGAAGGTCCAAGCAAAAAAAAAAAAATGAGATTCACTTACCTGGGGCTTCTACCAGCCCCATGCAGCCATCCTGTGCCCTCGTAGTCACTCACTGCTGCTCCACTCCCCCGCTGGCAGCTTTCTGACCTCGGAGGTCAGGGCCAGATTGCGTACATTTTTACGCATTCCAGCTAGTGCAGGAACAAAAATGTACGCGTTTCACCACTAACGCGTAAAAATGTATGTGTTAATGTTCCTGCACTAGCGGGAATGTGTAAAAATGTATGCAATGTGGCCCTGACCTCCGAGGTCAGAAAGCTGCCAGCGGGGGACTGGAGCAGCAGTGAGTGACTACGAGGGCACAGGATGGCTGCATGGGGCTGGTAGAAGCCCCAGGTAAGTGAAACTCATTTTTTATTTTTGCTTGGACCTTCCCTTTAAATAATGCAAGCTTTTTGGGATCTAGTCCACTTCTTCAGGCATATTTCCAGATGTACAGTAAGCTTAAGTAAAACACTGATGCAGGTAAATAGTAAACACAAAGAGGGCAGTTGTGCTGGTTACTGTTTAGCAGTTAGATGTCAGGTGATCAGCAGGTGAAATGCAGCGTTAACGCGTATAATGTTAAGTCAAAGGGACTAATGAAAATACGCATGTGTATGCGTTTTTTAATACGTGGTTTAAAACGCTGGTTTTGTTGCATATTTTCACAAACGCATAAAAAAACGCACATAATGAAAGTCAATGATGATGCAACGTATTGCGTTTTGCATGCATTTTTTAAAAACAACTGTTTTCTGATGTATTTTCACTTCCTGTTGACTTCCTAGTGATTTGCATAAAACACATATGAAAAACGGATACAAAACGCACAGAAAACAAATGTGCGGGAAGAAAACACAAACGCACAGAAAACGCAATAAAAATGCACAAATGCACTTGACAGAAAACACGTGCTTTCACGCACTGCAAAGTGTGCACCCAGCCAGAAAGGAGCTTTGCAAATGATTTAAATATTTCTGCCACCTTCTTGCAGTAGACTGGTATTGTTCAGTAGTAGAGATGCTTGCGAACACTTCGCCAGCGAATCTCTATGGGCCAGTACTACTTCCGGGTCGCTATGATTTCTAGTAGTACGGCTGCGCTGGCCCGGCGGTGCACGTCACTCATCACGTACATGCGCAGAAGGTTCCCGGCAACCGGTACGCTCAATAACGTGCAGCGCAGCCGTACTACTACGGGTCATAGTGACCCGGAAGTAGAACAGTGTGAGGTGTTCGCCGACATCTCAATTCAGGAGGTAAAGACCCACACTAGCTGGGTGAGCCGTTCTGGCAATATCAGCCTGCTTGAGGTACAATAGGTTAATAAGGGGGGAGGGGCTTTGTAAATTAAAACAAAAATCATAAAAGCGGTCAAATAAAAAAAACTAAATAGATTTAAAAAAAAAAAAAAAATACTGCAAAATCATCCTTCTGAGATTAACAATATATCTTATTACCTGGAGAAAACAGATAATTTTAGCACTCATCTGCCCTCATTTTTACGTTAAACAATACCTCCTGCATCTTAATCCACAAATTAATTCAGATGAAAATAACTCCAGATTAAAAAAAAAATAATACAAATGAGTTCTTTCTTGCTCTGCTAGGTAATAATCTCCTGGCAGTACAGTGCAAGTGAATCATACTAATTATAATTTTCATCAGTTTAAAACACACCTGAAGTGACATGTGACATGATGAGATAAACATAGGTATACATAGTATTCGCCCTTGTTCAATTGGAGAGGCATTTGGTGGGGATTGTGCACATTTATAGAAACATCATTGGGCTGTGGTAGGTATGAGTCAGGTCATTTGTTTATGATTAAAAAGATATTAAGTTTATTCACAAAAACAATACACTAACATCATAAAATTGTCGAAGCAACACACTTTGCTGTCAGCAATAGTCTGGTCTATAGACTTGAACAATTGTTTTGCAATGAGTACGGCAGGCGGAGCATTCTCTGCCTGCTGGCAATAACTAAAGCCTTAACCATCCTGGGCAGCGGAGCTTCAAGGCAGACTGGGAGGATGGCCCTTTTTTTTAGTTTTAGGTACACTTTAGGCTGGTTTCACACATGGGGCTTGATTCACTAAACCGTGATGACTCATATTCGCAATTGCAAATTTTCGTGCGCAATCACAAATTTTCTAAAATGTGCGATTGCGCGTGAAAACACGTGCAAAAACGCTAGCATGGCCGTGATATGAGTTATCACAGTTTAGTGAGTCAAGCCCCTGGTGTGATTGTCCTCGGCAGGGAAGCTCGCCGGAGGACAATCATACCACACCATTTTGTGTTTAAATTACCGCCACACTCACACAGTGATGGTGCCATCGATTCCAAATTAGAAATTTCACACCTAACTGGGATCAGCCTGTAAAGGGAAAACTTTTGTTCTTGTTAATTAAAGAAAACATTATGAATCCCAGAAACAGAGAAACAGTAGAGCACTGTAATTACAGTGCAGGAGATTTGGGCGCAGCTAGCGCCACCATAGGCCGTAATAGGAATTACAACACAGTGAGTAATTTAGGCGCCGTCAGAAGATGGAGCAGAAGTTACATTTAAAACACTGTAATTCAGCCTCCAGCAATAGCTGGAAGCCGAATTACATAATTTCCTACTATCCATGTCGACCTAGAGAGGGAGTAGTATTTAACACCGCCGGGAACTTGTGCAGCAGCAGGATAAGCCATACTGGCTGTATCCTGCGCCCAAGTCTCCTGGCGGCCAATTCATATGTATGCAGAAACAGTTGCAACCAGCTGAATGGAATCTGCTAGAGTGGCCAGGTTTCAAAGACACACATGTCCTCAAAGCACAAGCAACCCCAAGGGCTTGATTCACAAAGCGGTGCTAAACCTACTTAGCACGTCTAAAGTCTTTAGACGCGCTAACCAGGGTGCTAAGTAGGTTAGCACCGGATTTCTCAATCAGATCGCGCGCTAACTTTGCGCACGCAAAGTTTTACGCGCGCAAAGTTTTACGCACGCTAAGTCCCATAGGCTTTAATGGGCACTTTGCGCGGAGCGCCCTGCGCGTTTTGCGCACGTAAAGTTTTATGCGCGAAAAGCTTGTTTAGACGTGCTAAGGGGGTTTTCACAGGCGTGCTAACAGTTAGCACCGCTTTGTGAATCAAGCCCCAAGTGATCTGCATTCTGCTATAACTACACATACAATTGGAATTGCACCATAATCACAATCTGTGCAGAAAACTGATTGCGATTGCGTTTTTTTTCATGGCTCGTCCGTGACAGCTTGAAAAAGCTTTTTTAATTGTGATTTCCCAAGCTTTTAAGAATAACTACATTGTATTTATTAATTTCCAGGTCAAAAAGATGACTTCCTGACTGATGTCAGGAAGTGAAAATCTTAATCGCTCAGCAAAAGCGCTTAGAAAAGTGCTTACAAAACCACGTTACTAAGCGCAAAGAACTTGAAAAGCGCTCAGCGCTTGCGTTTTTTAAATGTGAACAAAGCCTAAGAGTCCATTCACACTGCGTCCATTGTGTGTCATCGAAATGGACAAATACAATCATGTTGCAATGAGATTATATTTCTATGGTATGCTTACATAAGAGCATCAGCGGTGCGCTGTGGCAGTATCCGGCAGAATAACATACACCAACGCTGTGCGGTTACCAGGCAATGTGCGTGTTTACAGTGGCAGTAAAGCATACATTCAATGTACTTTATGCATTGTATTGCACTCCTAATGTGTGATGCGACTTCTCACTATCCTTGGCCACACACCATACGATTAAAAGATTAAATTTTACACCAATTCGATAAATACAATCGATTGAAAGCTGAATTGAATTCCGATCACATTTTCTATTTTTATTTTTGAGATTGGACATTTTGGAAAATTCAGACCAATTTTATCAAGAATTGTATGGAGTGTGATGGATTGTGAACTTGTATTCAACCATAAAAAAAATGTATTGTAACTATTCAGTACATTTTTCTCTCGATTCTTCTAACCAACCATTTTTTAGGGAGTGTATGATCTTTTATCCCAAAACTGCGGCAATCTCGAAAATAAGTGTGTGGTATGTAGAAGATTCTGATCGAAACTTCCGATCAATGGGAAAATTGGATAACAATTCTCAAATCGAGTCAAAATAAAAAATTTGTAATGGTGTGGCTACCTTAAAGAGAACCCGAGCCGAAGCTTGGGTTCAAAAATAGTATTTATCCCCTTAGAGAGGGAAGCCTCGGGATCCTTTTGAGGCTTTCCTCGGTGGTCCACAGTGCCCCTTATCCTGTGCGTGGGCCCCCTCCTCACTAACTGTCCCTCAGAGGGGCTCACAATCTAGTCCCTTCCGTAGTCATATGTCTATGTATGTATTATGCAGTGCATATATCATAGTCTAGGGCTGATTTAGGGGAAGCCAATTAACTTATCTGTATGTTTTTGGGATGTGGGAGAAAACCAGAATGCCCGGAGGAAACCTACGCAGAGATGGGGAGAACATACAAACTCCTTGCAGATGTTGACCTGGCTGGGATTCGAACCGGGACCCAGCACTGCAAGGCGAGAGCGCTATCCACTACTCCACCGTGCTCTTTAGGTAAGTATCTGGTGTTGTGTACCTGAGCTTCGGCTTGGGTACACTTGAAGGGTCGGGACCCACTAGGCCGTTTTTGGCCGGGTTTTTGGATTGCTGACAACTTCAAAAACCACTTTGCCAATGTATTTATATGGTGGGGAACTCACTAGTGTGATTTCGATTAGGGTTAATCGTAAGCGCAGGATATGCAGGATTTTTTGCGCGTTTGCTATGCTTTAAAAAGCGATTTTGCAGCGATTTGGGGGCTGAGCAATTTGAATTAAAGTTATTTGTACTTACAGGGTGCCCAAATTCCGTCTGTAGTCCAGCCCCCTAGCAGATGAGGTCACAGGTGCTTCTCTGATTGGTCCTGGAGAAGTACCTATGACCTCTTCCATTAGGGGACAGTCTACGAATGGAATCCGGAAATCAGGACACCTGGTAAGTATAAGGCCCGGTTGACACTGGCGTTAAAAAACGGGGTGTTTGCGGATCGGATTCTAACAGATGCGAACGGATCCAATCGACCGGTGATCAGATCCGTTTTTCACCGATCGTTTACCACTCCAACGCATGTGGGAACCAGGCCCGGGTTCCCATGTGCATTGTGTAAAATAAAAAACCCTGAAACACTAATCGGAAGCACTGTACAATACTGTACAGCGCTTCAAATCTTAGCAAAACGCGATCGCAATTGCTCTAGGAATTGCTGGACTCAGCGAGTGGGTTCCAGCCTTTATTGCAATGTGTATAGTGTAAAAGTAATCTTAGAACGTTGATATACCTTTCCATGCTATCCAAGTATTTTTTTTTCCTGAGGTGGGCTTCCTCAAGCTGTGGGTTCCACTGAAAAATGTTAGCAGCTACTTAATTAGCCAGTGCTTATATGGCACATTACATTTCCCATATATTGGTGTTTCAAATAGCAAATTATGTACCCTTTGCACGTCTGAAAGAAAACGTAATATATTCGGCTAGGAACATCACTCTTGATTTGCCCATATACTGTGTAAGCAAACACAGTGAAGCTGTCTGCGGGTACTAGAGCCCAGGAGTGAGTCTGCTGATAAGCACGCATCATCGCCTCAGCTGAAGGAGGAAGTGAGGAGACGGGCGGGCCCTCGAAGCTAAATATCAAGCGTGTAAGGCTCCTTGCTGCCTGAGTGTCCCTTTGTCCCTCCTCTCTCCGTCCGCACAGCCCCAATGACAACAGGGACCTCCGGACCCATGCCATCCTGATCTCGGCCCCAGCATGCCGGAGCCAGAGCCGGACAGGAGCAGGAAAGCCCAGCCAGAGGGTGAAAAGGCAGATGCGGCTGGAAGCCAGCATGGCACGGCTGGGGTCCTGGGTAAGGCTGGTGCCAGCTTAGAATAAAGCCTAGAAATAAAGCAGGGGGATGCGTTTAGCCAGCAGGCATGCCGCGGCAGGTGCACGGGGGTCTCCTGCAGGCAGTGCTGGAGGTCAGTGACGGCCGGTGTGGCAGCATGTGTATATAAGCAGTGATGTCAGTGTGTGTTGGCCTCTCTGCAGTAGCACCTTGGTCATGCTGTGTGTGTGAGGGAAGGACATGGGCTGAGGATGCAGGGCTTTGTCATATTGCTGTGTGTGTACTATAAGCAGCTCATGCTTCCTGCTGTATTCCACTAGTCATGTCTTGTGTACTTTATACGCTGCTGCTGGATGATCGCACATCCTGCATTCATACACGAGGAGGAGAGATAGATGACCTGCTGTCTCTTTTCCCGTCCAGTAGTCATGATTTGCCAGCACATGCAGCAATGGTGTGCCCTGCTCTGTGCCGTCTGCTGCCCTTCTGTGCATCGCCTACTGCAGCCTCCTATGCGTGCATTTCATAGGGATGTGCACAGAATTGTTTGGAATGCACCTTTTAGCACTGCAGTGACTGTTTCGTCTACATATACCCATTTTATGGGTGCCCAGTGTCAACTGCACTGCACACACTGCTCTCACTGCTCTGTGCACCAATGTCTCCACATAGGGGTGTAGCTTGTGTCTGAAAGTAGTTTGTCCATCCATGTCTTACCTAAAATAGAATGTCAGCTGGAGAGCTATGCAGGTGTCAGAAAATGCAACTAACTGTCATTTCCTGTTGTATAATATACACATATTTGTTGATTTATAGTGTTTATGGATGTATTTATTTAGTCTTATTACTTTTATTAGACTATTATTTATTAGACTATTTTATGTACTCAAATGTTTTAGGTTATACTAGTTCAAGATGGTCAATGAGACGCTAAAACTGGCGTGCATGCAGAATTCTTGAAAATTGTATGCAATTTGGAATTGGACCAGTCAGATGCACGTCCGATTAGTTTTGAATAGCTCAATTCCATGCTTGTTTTTACAGTGATGAAAGTCTAGAGGGCTGCATATAAGTGTGTTTTACAATGTGCGGTTTTTCAAACCGCACAACTTGCTGCATATTTTTTTAAAAAGCAGAGCGAGGACTACTTTACATGCGTTTTCGATGTTTTTTTTTTTTAATATACTGTATTTTACTATATTCATAAAGGTGAAAAAAATGAAAGCGCAAAAACACAGAAATGCATACACGAAATGCAAATACATACAAAAACCCACTGAAACATTAAACACACAATGCTGAAAAAGCATGATTTTCCGCACTGCCTAGTGTGCTCCTAGCCTCAAAATGCGGCACCTCGGTATTTCCCTGCAGAAGATAATAAATACCATACATATGGGGGACCAATGGCGCAGTCCTCCTGTAAATATCTAATGCTAATCACCCCACCAATTGCCAACTGTATTATGGACCTCCCTTATATATTTTCATATATACCGTAGGTGCTGAGTTGTTTAAGTAATGTTGGATTTTTAAAGTTGCATAATTTATTCTGTACTTCAGTGGTTGGCCACACAGAAATTTTTCTTTTTATTTTTGTGGCCAGTTTGATCACTTTTACTGAATCACCCTCTAGTGCTCTCAACATACCAAATCAATCATATTTTGTCAATTTGGGGCAGTCCATTGGCATGTTGAAAGATCCCAATTGAGCAGGTTGGGAGAGAAGCAGTGTGGGACCAAGGGTCACATGGCATTGCACTACAATAATTAGGGATGGCCAATGGGGTGCAAATAATCTTGAGCTGATGCAGGATTTTGCAAAAATATGCAGCCTGAAAATGCACCAATTGGATCATGCTGAGGTGGGTTTCTATTGGTCTGTTTTCAAGCTGAATAAATTTGCATATAGAATTTTAAAAAATCTTGTGTCAATTTGGGATTATTTGCATCTCACTGACCATCCCTACCAACCAATTGCTTGTCATATACCGGGCCATTGTCATTGTGTATGGCTAGAACTTTTGAATGTGTTATTTTCATTCACAGCAGTGTTTCTTAACACTATTAAAACATGCATCCATTTATGAAAGATGTTTGCTGGGTACCCCTTATTGTGGATAATATCTGACGTTCCTTTTGCCACATGTATATTTGGTGGTAGTAGTAGTAGTAGTAGTACTCAGGGAGGATGCTCATTAGTTCACTTAGTAGTGGACCAATGATATTCTTCACTTCTCAGGGAGGATTCCCATTGGTCTTTTGCAAATCAGTGGGAGCCTGATACTTGTGGCCAGGCTCTGAGATCTGTATACCAGCATTCCCAGCATGCAGGGACCTGAATGGACAAAGGTGCTGACCGGAACTCTGTGGGTTGCGTGGCGGAAAGGAAACGGAAAACCGGATGAATAACTGATGCCCAATGTAACAAACTGATCCTTTTTTATTTATCCGGTATAGTGTAAACCCAGCTGTCTACATACTGGTACATGTGGGAGATTAAGATCCAGTTCTATGTTATGTCCCCCAATGCACCCTAAATTATAGATCCATTTCATTTCTTTTTTAGAGATTTCTCTCACTTTGTGGCAACCCTTCCAACTACTGTATATTGCACCCTTTCCAAACCACAAACTAAGATGTTTGGGATTACTTTGATGGTACAGTCTGAAATGTTCTGATACACTGTACCCACTTTTTATGTTTCTGACATGTTCTCCAACCCTTTTTTTTACAGTTCTTGTTGTTATTCCCACATAAGCACCATAGAAGATATACCACACCTCTGCTGTTACATGTTATATTTTGTTGTATCTTAAAATTACATTGATTTGTGTGGGATACCACTTCACTTATTCTGCTACCATTGGCCTCCTCGCATGCTTTGCAATTACAGCATGGGAAGAAACTCTTTTGGGCCCAGAAAGGTACCCAGAAGTTGTTACAGAAGCTAGTCAGTAACAGCTTTACTGTAACAAAATAAGACATCTGCTACACAAAAACAGTCCGAAAACATGCCTACAATCGCTCTGAAATCTGCTTAAAAACCACTAGCGTTTTGCGGACCTGCTAGAGGTTTTCGGTGTGCACTGGGCCTTAGTGTGACATTTGCCGAAATCCTGCCTTGAGTCAATCACTAACCGACTGTGGTTTAAAAGGAACCCAAGTTGACATATGGAGGCTGCCATAGTTACTTCCTTTTAAACAATACTAGTTGCCTGGCAGTCCTGCCGATCTTTCTGATCAGCAGTTTCTGAAACCAGCATGCAGTGAATCCAGTCAGATTTTATAGTAAGGGTGCGATTCCACTTGAGCGGCGCGAGTCTGCGAGACGCCCGCCGGCTCTTCCGGGTCTGCGGGGAAAGCAGACGAATCCCATCAGCCGTGCCATGCACAGCTATGAGATCCGCAGCCTCCCACGGCGATTCGGATGGAAAAGCCGGCCGAATCGCTAGTGGTAGCGATTCGGCCGGCGTTACCATTGCACCCTATGGAAGAGTTTCCACGCACTATTTGCCTGCGGGGAAACTCTGCGGATTCGCTGCGGTTTCCGCTCAAGTGGAGACGCGCCCTCAAAGTATTGGAGGCAGAGGATCAGCAGGACAGCCAGGCAGATTGCATTGTTTAACCACTTCCCGTCCTAACTACAGTATATTCACATCGTTGTAAGTGGCTCCAGAAAGCCACAGGACGTAAATATACGTTCACTTTAGTGAGCACAGCGTGCATGCTAGCACGTGTCTGGGCTCATTAACACCCCTCCCTCTAACTACACTAATTAAGGATTACCTCCCGGGGGTCCGATCCTCTCACCCCCTGCCCGATCCTCAGTAATTTAGCACCCCCCCCCCCCTTCTTCCCCATGCTGCGATCGGGCAGCATGGAGGATTCACATGTAAACAACATACCTCACCTCGTTCCAGCGCGATCAGCCTCCCCTCCGTGCAGTTACCTCTGCCTGCCTCTCTATGCCGAATGGATCGGGTCCCTGCTTGATGACGTCATCAAGCCGGGACCCGATCCATTCGGCATAGAGAGGCAGGTAGTGGTAATGCATGGAGAGGAGGCTGATCGCACGCTGGAACGAGGCGAGGTGAGCTGTTTACATGCTGACCCTGCTCGATCAGAGCATGGGGAAGATGGGGGGGTGTTTAGCAGTTGGGCACACATGGGTATCTTGGGGGGCACAAAGGGTGACACCTGGCTATCTATAGGGGGCGGGAGGGGCAAAGAGGCACACTTGGCTATCTATGGGGGGGGGGCAAAGGGTCTGGCTATCTATGGGGAGGGGGAAATAAAGCAGCACATCTGACTACCTATGGGGGAAGGGGGGCTTAAGCAGCACATCTGGCTATCTTGTGTGTGTGTGTGTGTGTGTGGGGGGGGGGTCAAAGAGACACATGTAGCTTTTTATATGGGGCGGGGCTAATAGAGGCACATCTGGCTATACTGGGGAGTTAAAGGGGCAAATCTGGCTAATAAAGGGGCACATCTGGCCTTTTTATATAGGGGAGGGGCTAATAAGGGGGACATCTGGCTATCTATGCTGGAGGAGATTAAGGGGCACACTTGGCTATCTATGGGGGGTGGAGGCGAATAAAGGGGCACATCTGGCTAACTATGGGGGTGGGAGCTAATAAATGGGCCTAGGTTTTTTTTTGTTTGTTTTTTTTGTTTTTTTTTTTAAATATGTATGCCTTGAGAGTATGTTACAGTTATTTTGGCAAATACGGCTTGTGATTACTGATAAAGTGCAATGCAAAAAAATTGGAAAAAAAAACGCCTTTATTTACAAATAATACATAGTTGCCATACATTGTACTAGGGACATAAATTAATTGTTGAAATAAACAGGACACATGGGCAAATAAATGTGTGGGCTTTATCTACAGTAAAACTTTTTAATTTTTAACCAGCTGAGCGGTCTGGACGAGCTCAGCTCGTCCAACACCGCCAGCGGCTGCCGCTCAGGCCCTGCTGGGCCGATTTTAACGAAATAAAAAGCAGCACACGCAGCCGGCACTTTGCCAGCCGCGTGTGCTGCCTGATCGCCGCGAGCAGCGGCGAAAGAGGGCCCCCCTAGCCGCCTGAGCCCAGCGTAGCCGGAACAAAAAGTTCCGGCCAGCGCTAAGGGCTGGATCGGAGGCGGCTGACGTCAGGACGTCGGCTGACGTCGATGACGTCACTCCGCTCGTCGCTATGGCGACGATATAAGCGAAACAAGGAAGGCCGCTCATTGCGGCCTTCCTTGTTTATTCTGGGCGCCGGAGGCGATCGGAAGATCGCCTCCGGAGCGCCCTCTAGTGGGCTTTCATGCAGCCAACTTTCAGTTGGCTGCATGAAATAGTTTTTTTTTTATTTAAAAAAAACCCTCCCGCAGCCACCCTGGCGATTTAATCAGAACGCCAGGGTGGTTAAACTGTAAGTGCTGAAAACAGAAAAATGACTTTTCATTTTTTTTTCTCCTTATTCCCTTTAAAATGCATGCAAAATAAAATAATTCTTAGCAAAATATACCACCAAAAGAAAGCCTCATTGGTGGGAAAAAAAACAAGGTATAGATAATTTATGTGTGATAAGTACTGACAAAGTTATTGGCTAATGAATGGGAGGCGTGTGAAATGTGGAAAATTGGTTGGGATTTTTAGGGGGAAAACCCTAGGGTAGTGTAATGATCGGTGGTAGCACACAGAGAGAATCTGATTATTGGTGATCTGCAGTATCACCAAGAATACAGATATATACCTGATTATTGATGAGCTGCAGAATCACCAATAATACAGATATAGTACTAACCTCTGGACACCTGTGTATATCGTGAGTGTTTGGTGCAACAGTATACTTTGAGTAATCCACCTGATGAGCAGGTGGTCATTGGCAGTGTGGGCAACACTGCTATTTGAAAAGCACGAGAACCCTCCAGCAGCCTGAGATCTTCCAAGGTAGGGCTGCACGATTTCTCGGTTTTAAACCGAAACCGCGGTTCCTGTGAAGACGATCTGGGGATTGTCTGTATCCGGCGGTTTTCGGTTTTAAATGAGCGGGGGCGGGAGAGGCGCGTCCAGTGCAGAGCGGCACACAGTTCTAGGTAGGTACGCCGTACAGGACTCGAGGGGCGGATCCAGTGGAAGAAGCAGTGCATATTTATGATGCTAATGAGCCGGGCAACGGAGGGAGGGAGTCCAGAGCGGCGCTTCACACACAGCTTCACCAATCGCTGGATAGCAATGGAATGACGGAGGCGGTAGGCGGAGCTGTACGCTCTAGTACAGCTCCGCCTACCGCTGCCGTCATACCATCGCTATTCAGTGATTGGTGAAGCTGTGTGTGAAGCGCCGCTCCGGACTGGACTCTCCTCCCTCCGCTGCCCGGCTCATTAACATCATATATATGCACTGCTTCTGCCACTGGATCCGCCCCCCCGAGTCCCGTACGGCGTACCTACCGACCTATACTGGGCACTTTACTAGCTATACTGGGGCACTACCTATTCATACTGGGCAGTGGCACTATAGTGGCTATACTGGGCACTATACTGGGGCACTATACTAACTATACTGGGGCACTATACTAGCTATACTGGGGCACTATACTAGCTATACTGGGGCACTATACTAGCTATACTGGGGCACTATACTAGCTATACTGGGGCACTATACTAGCTTTACTGGGGCACTATACTAGCTTTACTGGGGCACTATACTAGCTATACTGGGGCACTATACTAGCTATACTGGGGCACTATACTAGCTATAGTGGGGCACTACCTATTCATACTGGGCAGTGGCACTATAGTGGCTATACTGGGCACTATACTGGGGCACTATACTAGCTATACTGGGGCACTATACTAGCTATACTGGGGCACTATACTAGCTATACTGGGGCACTATACTGGGGCACTATACTAGCTATACTGGGGCACTATACTAGCTATAGTGGGGCACTATACTGGGACACTATACTAGCTATACTGGGGCACTATACTGGGGCACTATACTAGCTATACTGGGGCACTATACTGGGACACTACGCTAGCTATACTGGGGCAACTATGCTAGCCATGCCGCCACACCCAAGCCCCCCCCCCCCAAAACCCGCTGTGCACAGCACTGTACACTACACTAGGATGACACCCCTCCCCCCCCCCCCCCCAGTCCCCAGAGAAAAAATTTGGTCAGAAAGTGGTCCCTGGGCCGGAAAAGGTTGGGGACCCCTGCCGGACGCCACAGTCCACACACTATTGTTCAAGCTCAGGGGTACATTGTGAATTTAGTGCTAAAGCTTGTTTTGGAAAAAAATTGTGAAAAAAATCGAAGTCACAATTTTTGACAGAAAAATTGCAATTTTAATTTTTACCCAAAATCGTGCAGCCCTATTCCAAGGGGTGGAGTCTCAGGCTGAAGTAGGAAGGGTCAGAGAGTGAGTGACACCTGAAGGTAGATGTCACTAACTGATCTGGAGACTATCTCCTAAAGAGGTAAGATAGCTCTCGAGGTCGGGAAAGCCGGGTCGGCAACACACGGACAAATAAAGTACAAAGACAGAAGGCTGGTTCAGTATCCAAGACAGGCAGGGTTGGCAACAGGTAATCAGATATGCGTGGTACCGAATCAGCGAGCGGAGGGATAGTCAGGTAAGCAATAGGTCATAACAGATATCAAACAATTCCTAGTCTTTGGTGTGCGGTCCATGGTCTCTACACCCTGGAACTAGTCTGATGTATAACAGAATGATAACACAAGTTCCCTAGTCTTGGGTGTGAGGTCCATGGTCTCTACACCCTGGAACTAGTCTGACGTATAACAGAATAATAATACAGTAGTTATCTGGCTCAGTGTGAATTCCCAGGTCCTCCTGGTTCAAACACACTGTTGGATCTGACTAAGGTCTGAGTGCTTCCACGTAGTGTTCGCAACGGCAGACAACTTGTGACTGTCCAGCCGTAACTATATATAGAGTAGCGCTCTCTGGCGCCACCCCTAAGTGATAGACCAATAGCCACTAGTTCTTCTGAGGTCAGCTGACCAGCCTGGTCAGCTGATTTCCCCCCCCCCCCTTGGCCATCTTAAAAGTTCTGCCTCTCAGCGCGCGCTTGTATTCCTGAAGCTGTGTGAACTACCAGACCCAGCCACACGCAGCTGCGTGCAAACCGCCGCACTGGACGCGGAACCAGCCGCCCCGCTATCAGTACATGCGGTGGCCCTTCCGCGTTCACTCCCAGTACCAGACGCATGCCTCTGTGTGTAACCCGCCGCGCTGGACGCGGAATTAGCCGCTTTGCTGTCAGCACACGCGGCGGCTTTTCCGCATTCTCTCACAGGTAGGAGAAAAAAATTAAGAAAAGTGTGTGTGTGTGTATATGTATATATGTATATATGTATATATATATATATATATATATATATATATATATATATATATATATATATATATATCTCTATCTATCTATCTCTCTCTATATATGCCTCCATGGCCCATGTGCAAATGTAATTCACTGTTTCTCCTAAGTTTTCTTGTAAATATAATGCCTATTCAACCAAGCTGAAAATGTATTTTAAAGAGAGGATAAAAAATGATCTCCAAGGAGAAAACTCAGGAGAAAAAGTGAATTGCATATGGGCCCATATGTCTGTTACCTCAGGTAACCTTTAAGGATACCCGAGGTGACATGTGACATGATGAGATAAACAAGCGTCTGTACAGTGCCAAGCACAAAAATAGCTGTGCTGTGTTCCTTTTTTTTTCTCTCTGCCTGAAAAAGGTAAACATCAGGTATGTAAGTGGCAGTTCCTGTCTGGGTCAGGACTGAGTCAGACTACAGTGTGACCCTCACTTATAAGAAATAACAACTATAACACACTTTCCTAGCAGAAAATGGCTCAAGAGCAGGAAAGAGATACGAAGTTCATAGATTTTTGCTCTAGCATACGTCAATGAATGTTTCATTGAGTAAAAAGAATTAAAACAGTTAAAAACTTGAAAAGTAGATTTAAATATAAAATAAAACTGGAATATCTTAAGTCATTTTTAGTAGCAGGAAGATAGATACAATTGTTTATTTCATTAGTTTATTTTCACCTTGGGTGTCCTTTATAGTGTACCAGAGCTGATGAAAGGTAAAGTTTTTATACATACCTGGGGCTTGCTCCAGCTCCATAAACTTGGATCCCTCCCACGCCGCCGTCCTCTGCTGCTCGCAGCTCTGGCACCAGGTCCGCCACTTCAGCCAGTCGCTGCCAGTCTGCGCAAGAGAACTTGATAGCATTCAGTTATAAAACAATAGAGCAAAGAAGCAGTGTATTTGTGGTTTATAGCAGTATAACATGTTGTACAGTGGCCATACACTTATAGATTTGCTGCAGATTCGACCATCAAATAGACTTCAGTCAGATGTCTGTCAGGTCGAATCTGACAGGAATCTGATGTGTGCCACACACTAGGAACAGATTTCCAATAGATTTCAGAATGAAATCTATTGGAAATCGATCTAAATGCATTATTGGACCATTAGATCCAATGCAACTCTATGGGTCATCGATCTACTGCCAGCAGCCGATCGACCTAGATTTTCCATCCTGTCCGATAGATCAAATTGAAATCGGCCACAAATCCATCGATAGAATCAATTTGTGATCGATCAATGGTTGAAATCGACCAGTGTATGGGCCCCTTTAGACAGCGTCTGCATAATATCCCAGCATACGTACAGGCTGGTGGTATTTTAATGGTGCAGTTTACACTTAGGTTTGTGCTCCTGCCCATTAGATCTTCAGCCCTGGGATCTCTATGCCCTTGTCATGCTGCAAAAGCCCAGAAGGTATTGGCCCAATAGATGCCTGTGGATGTTTTCCTGAACACTAGGTCTGTGTCAAGAGGCATATGAAGGTCATACATGTTTGAGGGCCCGTTTCCACTATCGCGAATCTGCATGCGTTTCCTGCATGCAGATTCGCATAGCCAATACAAGTGAATGGGCCTGTTTCCACTTGTCAGTTTTCCTGAGCGTTTTTCTGTGCAGGATTTTTCTGCACGGCAGAGCCCTCAGAATTCGCTTGCGTGTGGAATGCAGGCGAATCGCTACTAATGTATTTAATAGGGAATTCGCATGCTGTTTTGGTATGCGAATTTTCATGCAAATTCGCATGAAATCAATGGAAAAGCACACCGGCATTGACATGGTTAAATTCGCATACATCGTCATCCATGCGAATTTGCATGCGAATTTGCCGCAGCGATTTCGCAACGCAATAGTGGAAACGGGCCCTCAGCTTTTTAAGCTAAGGTTAATTTGTATTGGTGCATTTACTTACCCTACAGTAAAGCTGACCATACACTTGATGATTTCCAAAGTATCAATTCAGAAGAAATCTATTCCTACCATACATTGCCCATCAATTTCCAATAGATTTCAGCATGGAAATTAAAAATCAATCGAACTGCAGAGTTGAACTGTTCAATGCAATGCAGAACTAAAGGCCATCAATCTGCCAATGCTCTTGCAATGCCCACAATTGTTTGTTTTACATTTTTCATCCTGATTGATCAATTTTGACTAGAAATTGATCGAAATTATCTATCTGACATTTTGTGGAATTTTTTAGGCAGATGAATCGAATCTACAAGGAATGAAATAAGAAAATCTATGAGTGTATGAGCAGCTTAAAGCGGACCCAAACCAAACATTTTTTTTTAATTCAAAATATTTAGTTGCACCACTCTGACACTTAGGCCTAGTGCACACCAGAGCGGTTCTGCTGCGGTTTGCGATCCGCTTGCGGGTGCGGATCCGCCAAGGTAATGTATTTCAATGGGCTGGTGCACACCAGAGCGGGAGGCGTTTTGCAGAAGCGCATACTCCCGGGCTGCTGCAGATTTTGGATTGCGGATGCGTTTCTGCCTCAATGTTAAGTATAGGAAAACCGCAAACCGCTCTGAAAAACGGCACTTCAGAGCGGTTTGCCAGGCGTTTTTTGTTACAGCAGCTGTTCAGTAACAGCTTTACTGTAACAATACATGAAATCTACTACACCAAAAACGCTTCACAAAACCGCAAAATGCTAGCTGAAACGCTACAGAAAAAGAAGAAAAAGTTTCAAAATCTGCTAGCATTTTGCGGATCTGCTAGCGGTTTTTGGAGTGCACCAGCCATACAAAGATAAATAAACACTCCTTCAAGCCTATGAGCATTTCAGTGACTGCTTTACACCCTTCTCTTTTCATAACTAGGGTTATACAGGTGGCAGCCATTAGCAATTCCTCCTTTGCCGGACACCTACTCCACCAGTTTGCCGGATCCTGTCCCGGCAATTTGAAAGGAAGGGAGGGGTTTCTCCAATAAATGTAAAATATTTTATATGTGTCATCATGCAGCTGAAAAAAGGCTGCTATTTATTATAATTTAGAAAATAGATTTTATTTCTGAAATCTTGTACTTTTAGGCTGCTTACACACTAAGACGCTCCCCCAACGCACAGCAATGTAACAAAAGTGGGCTGTTCACACAGCCCACGTTGCGTTACATGTAACGCTGCACGCTCTGCCGAAAGTGCAGCATGCTACGGCGTTAGAGCGGCTATAGCCGCTTTAGACTGTTTGCACATGCTCAGTGGGGGGCGGAGAGGAGGCGGGGAGATGCAGCTACAGTAGCCGCGCACATGGCTACTTAATATTCACTGCACTGGCGGCCGCTGATTGGCCGGCGGGACCACGTGATGCGGAGTGTCTCGCTTCGCATCACGTGGTCCCGCCGGCCAATCAGCGCCACTCTGGGAGACCTTATACGGATAGAGCCGCCTCACTCTACCGTCCTCTCCCGCACCACCATACGTTGCGTTAGGTGCACGTTATGCGACCTTAACGTAGCACCTAACACATCGTCTTGGTGTGCAAGTAGCCTTAATTTGGGTCCACTTTAACCTCCTTGACGGTTATCCCGAGCAGGAGGATTTCTCAGGCCCCGCTGGCCCGATTTGCATAATTCTTTTTTCCTACATGCAGCTAGCACTTTGTTAGCTGCGTGTGGTACGCGATCGCCGCCGCTACCCGCCGCGCCGAGCCGCCCCCCGCCTCCAGACCCCTGCCAGGCAGCGCTTAGGGGTAAATTGGGATTCCCTCTGACGTCCCGACGTCCATGACGTCATCTCAGCTTACTCTGATCGCCGGAAGCGATCGGAGTGGGTGGGGGGATGCCGCCGCTCAGCGGCTATCATGTAGCGAGCCCTGGGCTCGCTACATGATTTGAAGAAAATAAAACATTAAAAAAAAGTGCTGCGCTGCCTCCTTGCCGGCGTGAATTGGACCGGCAAGGAGGTTAAGTGATTTTTTTTTTTCCTGAGAATGTTCTATTCAGTTAAATTTATCCTTCACATAAATGACTGGGTAGTATAACAATCTTGGCAAAATTAGTCTTTTTTTTAACTTTTAAGAGCTGAACATTTATTAGTACTTTTTCTGAGCAGTGTTTCTCACTCTCGCGCTTCCTTCTCTCTTCCCAAGTCCTGATTAGAGATGATTAATGCTCCTTGGAGTATTTCAACTGCAGTAAAATGCATGGAAAAGTATGCAATCAATTTGATAAGGTGATTGATTTGTATTTCTCTAATTGACTAGTGGCAGTCACGACTGTGTCTTTCTTCCCTTCCATTATGAGGTAAAACAGAAGTAAGGCATGATCATATTATTGTAACCCAAAAGTCAGGGTTAAAGGACAACTATCGTGAGAAAATGAAATTTTAAAATGCATTCATAATAATGTACATTTCTCCCAGAGTAAAATGCACTACTTATTACTTTTTTTTTTCCTAGGTCGCTATCGCTTACAGTAGGTAATGAAAATCTGTTTTTATACTAGACTAGACTATCGCCTCATGGGGGACTTGGTCAAACTGCCAAAACAGTATACAAATGCATAGGGAGGCTGGCTAGCATCTTTGTATAAATCCTTGGACTAGTCCATCCTAGATGGACTAGTCCAAAATCTGATCTGACAGTGATTTAATATAAATGACAACAACATAGAAAAAAAATGTACATTTTATATGTATGTATGTTAACCTGCCTGGCGTTCTATTAAGATCGCCAGGCAGGCTGCGGGAGGGTTTTTTTTTAATAAAAAAAAAACTATTTCATGCAGCCAACTGAAAGTTGGCTGCATGAAAGCCCACTAGAGGGCGCTCCGGAGGCGATCTTCCGATCGCCTCCGGCGCCCAGAATAAACAAGGAAGGCCGCAATGAGCGGCCTTCCTTGTTTTGCTTATATCGTCGCCATAGCGACGAGCGGAGTGACGTCATCGACGTCAGCCGACGTCGTGACGTCAGCCGCCTCCGATCCAGCCCTTAGCGCTGGCCGGAACTTTTTGTTCCGGCTGCGCAGGGCTCAGGCGGCTAGGGGGGCCCTCTTTCGCCGCTGCTCGCGGCGAATCGCCGCAGAGCGGCGGCGATCAGGCAGCACACGCGGCTGGCAAAGTGCCGGCTGCGTGTGCTGCTTTTTATTTCAGCCAAATCGGCCCAGCAGGGCCTGAGCGGCAGCCTCCGGCGGTACTGGACGAGCTGTGCTCGTCCAGACCGCCCAGCAGGTTAAATGTTACAATTTTTTCATGAGAATTGTCCATTTAAAATGACACTGAAGCGGTAAAACACAAACCTAGGATATAATTAATTGAATGTGTAGTACAGGTAATTCATAGAACATTAGAAAAAGAAAAGTGTCCTTTTTATTTTCAGTTATATAGTTACAATTATGTATATTTGCATCATTCTCTAATATTTGCAGTTTACAAACTATACTCTGTATTTTAATCTAAGAAAAAAAACAGGGCAGGAAAGTTCAGAGGGTCATTAGATCTGCAGTAAAAAAAATAGCATTGCTCTCTGACTAAATTAGTCGGAGAGCTCAGAGAAGCTGTTTTGCATAGATAACTGAAGTTTCTTAACCCTTCCTGTACTAGAACTACTGCTACTAATGTTGTTTTTCTTAGCTGTACTACACATACAATTCATTATATCATAAGTTCAATTTCACTTCAGATTCCCTTTTAAAAAGTAAAACTAAAAATCAATGCGTGTCAAGAATTCTCATAGGAGACTTTAATATATCCAGTCTAGGTGTATGTATGTATGTATGTATGTGTATATATATATATATATATATATATATATATATATATATATATATATATATATATATATATATATATATATATATATATATATATATATATATATATATATATATATATATATATATATATATATATATATATATATATACACACATACACACACACACACACACACACGTATGTTATGAAATTGGAAGTTATTTTTCACTGCGTTGTGTCTCTTGGTGCGCCGTTTTTGTCGCATACTGATGGAACGAAAACGGCGCATGCGTTACATTTAAAACAAAAAAAAAAAACATTACTGAGCATGTGCAACACACATAACACAGCAAATGTATTGCTAAACGCACAGCATGCAGCACTTCCTAAATATTGCTACAACGCAACGTGTGCACTGTGAATGTCGCACAGGCTTTGTATTGCTGTGCGTTAGTCTGCGTTATAAATTTTTTGAATGTGTGACTTTAATGTCCCACTGTGAAAGAGGCCTAAGGGTTGGAACTGAGATCTAGAGGTCTAATTTACCATATGACTAAAGCTGAGTACACACGTACGATAACGATCGTTCAAAAACGAACGATAACGACAATCGGAACGATAATCGTGCGTTCAAAAAGTGTGAACGATCGTTTTTGTGAACGATAACGATCGTTATCGTTCAATCGGACCGATCCAACCCGGCGGATTTTTTCGAAAGATAATCGTTCAATCGTTGCAGTGTGTACAAAGATCGTCCGATAACGCATGTTCTTATTGCCTGTCATAACGTCACTTCCGTTTGCGCACGCATTTTTTTATCGTTCGTCGTTCAGTACTTTATACTTATATCGTTCACGTGTGTACACAATCGTTCATTACGAACGATCTTTTCAGTCTAATTTGAATATCGTGTAAACGTCACGAATCGTTCGTAACGAACGATCTTTATCGGACGTGTATACGAACCTTAACTTTAATAGTCCTGTTTCCTGGACTTCTATGTAATTATAGTCTTCTTTCCTATTCTTCAATTAACTCAACTAGCACCTGGGTAGCTGTAATAATTGTGTGTTCACAGCTCAGTAAGTTGTATAGATTCGAACATTGTGCTATTGTGAATCGTGCTTGAACACCATAAAATTGAAAAATGAGAACAAAACTGGCAAAAACTGATTTATACCAATTACTCTTTATTAATACTTTTGCACTTTTACATAATGTACTTTGTGTAAAAATGGGTTCTTCGATAATCGCCCTTCGATTACCGCCGGCGTTTTGCAGGAGTGATTTTTCCGCGATTAACGTGGAAAACTCACTGGACACTGCAGCAATTTTTCCGCAATTGCGATTAGCGCTTCTATAGCACTAAATGCGATTGCCAGGAAATCGCCTGAAAATGGTGCAGGCTACACGTTTGCGTTTGCTGATTTGCATTAATCGCCGGTTAACGCAAATCGCCCAAGTGAGAATAGGCCCATGGGGTATTATCGCTTGAGCGTTTTGCCGAAATCACCGGCAAAACGCTCTAGTCTGAATGGGCCCTGAGGATGGTTTTACATCTATTTTTTTGCTTTGCGGTGGGGATATGATGCCCCTGCCACCGCAATGCAAAAAATGAAAAACGTATGAAGCTGGGGCAGAGTGCACGGACAGGGTCATATGTGGAGCGCCGCTTCCCCCTGCTCAGAGACATACTCCCCCCGGGCATGGATCGCATCACTGGGATTCTTGTCGGTACATGCATGTGCGCTGTGACACACTGCGGTCCGTAATTTACACTACGAACGTCACCCATAGACTACCATTACCCCTCGCACTGTGTGGTAAGTGTGGTGCTTGCGGTAACGCACTGTTGCCCTTGCGTCGGACTGGACACTTCCAGCGCACTGCAAGAGACCGCAGTAAGTGTGAAAGTCTCCATAGGCTTTCATTGCTTTTGTGCACCTTGCGGCAAAGTAGGATAACACAATGCAAGTTTAGCCTGCAAGTTTATAAGAGGCCTCAAGCTTACCAATGGGTGATTCAGCCCCAAATAGTTATTTTGTCTGATTTGAGAGAAATTTAGGCCTCCTTTCCACGAACTGTTAAGAGGCAGTGAAATGCCTCTCTAACTCTCTCAACTGCTCACTGGTGCCTGGTAACTGCTTGCTGAGCACATAGCTCAACAGTTCATGGAAAGGAGGCCTTAAAGAAAACCTGAACTGAAAATTAAAAGTCAAAATAAGCAAACACAAATCATACTTAACTTCCATGTAGTCTACTCCTCAGTGTCTTTCTCCTGTCCCGCATCCTATTTGTTCACTGTGATCAAGGGAATTTTCCGTCCTCCATTTTGAAAATGGCCATTACCCATAACCGCTTTCTGGTCAGCACACAGTTAAACTGTAACATCGCCCACTTGAGCCATATGGAAACATAGACATTACCTGGTACATCAGTTTTCCTCTCAGCTATAACTGGCAGCAACTGTGCAAGTTATGCAATGTTCATTTGAAGTTACCTCATGTGTTTCTTTTAAATATTTTTACTCAGTACAGGTTCTCTTTAAAGAAAACCTGTACTGAAAATTAAAAGTCAAAATAACCATACACAAGTCATACTTACCTGCTGTGTAGTCTACTCCTCAATCTCTTTCTCCTCTCCTGTGTCCTGTTTGTCCACTGTGATCAATGGAATTCTCTGTCCTCCATTTTGAAAATGGCCATTACCCCATAACAGCTTCCTGGTCAGCACACAGTTAAACAGTAACATCGCCCACTTGAGCCATAGGGAAACATGGACACATCAGGTCTCCTCTCAGCTGTAACAGACAGTAACTGATATATTTCAGTTCTGACAAAATGTTGTCAGAACTGGAAGGGATCACTGTAAGAAGAAAATGGTGAGCTTCTGAGAGGGACTGCTGGCAAAGTAACTATGTAATGTTCATTTGAAGTTACCTCATGTGTTTATTTTAAATAATTTTACTCAGTACAGGTTCCCTTTAAGGCTGCTTTCACAGTGGTAACGCTCCCCAACGCACAGCAATGTAACTGCAATGGGCTGTTCACAGTGCCCACGTTGCGTTACATTGTAACGCTGCACGTCAATCTAAAGTGCAGCATGCTACGGCGTTAGAGCGACTTTGCTGCGTTAGCCTGCTTGCACAGGCGCAGTGATTAGCCACATGGCTAATTAATATTCACTGCACTGTGCTGACGTCACTGGCGGGACCACGTGATGCGGAGTGTTCCGCTCACGTGGCCTCCACTAGCGCATGCGTACTATAGTACGCATCACGGACACATCAAAGAGCCGCTTAACGCGGCTCTTTGCTAACGTCCTCTGCCACCACCACCATGCGTTGCGTTAGGTGCACGTTATGCGGCCTTAACGTAGCACCTTAGTGTGAAAGAAGCCTAAAGGGAACCTGAACGAGTAAAATTATTTAAAATAAACACATGACGTAGCTGCAAATGAATATTACATACTAACCTCACCGTCAGTTCCATTTTCTTCTTACAGTGATCCCTTCCAGTTCTGACAAGATTTTGTCAGAACTGAAATATACCAGTTGCTGTCAGTTATATATCTGCATCTGTCAGTTACAACTGAATGTGCAAGGTAATGTCCATGTTTCCCTTTGACAGTGTGCTGACCAGGAAGTTGTTATGGGGTAATGGCCATTTTTAAAATGGACAGAAAATTCCATTGATCACAGTGGAGAAATGGGACGCAGGAGAGGAGAAAGTGGTTGAGGAGTAGACTACACGGGAGGTAAGTATGACCTGTGTATGGTTATTTTGACTTTTTATTTTCAGTACAGGTTCTCTTTAATGTTGTTAAAAATAATCTCTCCGTTTCAATCTGCAGCCAGCTTCTAAAACTGACCATAAGCCCATACTACTCTTTTTTGCTGCCCTCTTTTATTATACGTGTATGTATTTATTGCTAGTCTATTAGATGGGCAGGCAGCCAGGAGTTTAACATTTTTCTTTGGACGGCCTTTTACATTTAAGGCCTCTTTTCCACGGACTGTTGAACTGTGTTCTCAGCAAGCAGTTACCAGGCAGCAGCAAGCAGTTACCAGGCAGCAGCAAGCAGTTACCAGGCAGCAGCAAGCAGTTACCAGGCAGCAGCAAGCAGTTACCAGGCAGCAGCAAGCAGTTACCAGGCAGCAGCAAGCAGTTACCAGGCAGCAGCAAGCAGTTACCAGGCAGCAGCAAGCAGTTACCAGGCAGCAGCAAGCAGTTACCAGGCAGCAGCAAGCAGTTACCAGGCAGCAGCAAGCAGTTGTGAGAGTTTGAGAGGGATTTCACTGCCTATCAACTGTCCATGGAAAAAAGAGGCCTAAATAACTTTTCTAGTTTACCACTAAATTGTTTTTCCTCTTGTGCAAATTAATAATAAAAAGATAAAAAGTACAAGTCCTCAGAGATTCTCACATTGTAACCGCCGGTCCCTGTATTTCATGCAAATGGTGAAAGATGGCTTCAGTCGAGTCTTGCCACTGCTGATACTACTGAGGGCTCGTTTCCACTATTGCGGTGCAGAATCGCCTGGATTCCACCGCTGTTGAAATTCCATGAATTAGCATGCGGATGCGAATTTTTGCGCGTTTTTGCCGCGAATTCGCATGCGAATTCGCATAGGTGAGGGTATATGCGAAATTAACCATGTCACTGCCTGTTTGAATTACATTGGTACCTATGCGAATTCGCATGCAAATTCGCATGAAAATTCGCATACCATAGCCGCATGCGAATTTCCTATTAAATACATTAGCGGCGATTCGCATGCATTCCACTCGCAGGCGAATTCGTTGGCTCTTTTGTGCGTTTTTTTACCGCTGAAAAAAACGCACCTCAACAACGCTACAGTGGAAACAGGCCCATCCACTTGCATTACATGTGCGAATCTGCATGCGTTGGACGCATGCAGATTCGCGATAGTGGAAATGAGCCCTGAGGAGTTTGTAGCATTAACACCTGTCATAATGTGATCCTTTACACACCAGCAACACGTCAAAACATTCTTATCCAGGCCTAGCCACTAATTAGGAGCTAGAGATGCCAAGCAAAAAATCTCTAGTTACGACCAAGCACCATCTTAAAATGTCACTGCAGTAGCAGCTGCAGCAGTGTTTAAAGTGGCAGCTTGAATTGGGTACACTTTACCTGCAGGGATGCCAGATCCTCTCATACCCCACTAGACTGATTCACAGCTAGAAGAGCTATTCAGAACTACGGTACTCATGTATGCTCACCCTGATTTAGGCCTGGAACCCACTAGGAGCGCTTTTCTGAGTGCTTTGTGATTTGAAAAGCTTTTGCTAATGAAATGCTATGGGTGTGATCTCACTTGAGGGATGTTATTTTATAAAAATCCCCCATAGCATTACATTAGCAAGAGATTTTTCAAATTTACTAGCGCTTAGAAAAAGCTGCTAGTGGGTTTGAGCCCTTAGTTCTAGTGAGCCTTTGACAACTTGGCTGCGTTGAGCACATCCCTACTGGAGCAGATTTGCATATGCCTAGTAGGGATATGCTTGGAACTACTTGAGGGCAGGAGCAGTTCCAAAGAGCCAGCAAATCAAATGGCTAGACTACACTGGATTGATGGGCCACACAGAAAGGGGAAGGACCTAGAGCCTTCATTCTACTTCAAAAGGTTTAAAACCTGAAGTAAATTTTACTGCCTTGTGGTTCCCTTTCCGCGTGCATCAGCCTCCCTACCATTCCACATGCAGCTGGCGCCCCCCTCCCTCCCGTGCAGTAGACACCCTCCCGTGCAGTATGCGCCCTCCCATGCAGTAGGCGCCCTCCTGTCCCTCCCGTGCAGCAGCCGCCCTGCCATTCCATGTGTTGCCTCCTCTTTCAGGTGGCAGCCAGCTCCTTTCTTGTATGTACAGTTCCATTGAGCAGCAGCCCCCCTCTCCCATGTGTTTTGACCAATTAGCTAAGTACACAATTAAATATGTACAGTATGTTAGCTTGGTAGTAGATTTGCTAAGTAATGATGGCCACTTATGATCCAATCTTTTTCATCTAATCTTACCATTTCTATGTCATATAAGGGAACTGTCTAAATTATCCATTCAATATATTAACTCAATTTACCCTTATACTATGTATGTTTGGTAAAATTGGATGAAAAAGATTTGATCAATAGTGGCCACTAATGCACTATGGCAGCATAGCATGATGGGCTTCATGCACTAAACTCTGGGAAACCGGAAAATTAATACTTACCTATTGGAAATTTTCCTTTCCTGGTGCATTTCCATGGCAGCATACTATGGGTTGGGGCTCCGCCCCTGAACCCTATTGGACACTATAACTATAAATTTGTTGAGAGTATCACCCACCAGTATTCTAGTAACTATAGTCCTCCCCGTTTTGAGGGTGGGTTCGTATGCTGCCATGGAAATGCACCAGGAAAGGAAAATTTCCGATAGGTAAGTATTAATTTTCCGGTTTCCCTGGTGCTTCCATGGCAGCATACTATGGGATTTAACTAGCAAGAACAAACAGGGAGGGTAAAGTAACACTATTTTTTAACATTAGTAGGATCAGAAATTAATTGATTTTCCCCACATTTGAAGAGCTAAGGACTGAAGGGTCAACTCTAATATTCAACAAAAGTATATGTCGTGGACCATGCAGCTTTAAAGATTGTGGCTGTAGACACACCGGCAAGAAATGCCCACGATGAAGTTATACTTCTGGTTGAGTGAGCTAATGTCTGGCCAGGTAAACCTTAGCCGTACACACACAGCAGATGAAGTCCCGAATCCAAGCCGCTAACATCCTGTAAGGTGTTTCTTAACCTTTTCTGTAACCAGAAGAAACTAACAGGAGATGGGTTGACTGTCTGAAAGATTCTGTGATCTGCAGATATCTTTTAAAAGAGCATGACCCATCCAGAGGATGTATTAAGCTGGCCATACACTGGCCCGATTTGCCGCCGTTTCGACAGCAGATTCGATCACTGGGATCGAATCTGCTGCCAATCGTTCGCGCTACACGCCAAATTTCGATCCATTCCGTCCGATCGCGCCGTGCGGAAAATAACCGTCGCTCGCCCGCGGGTAAAGAGCGCATCGCTAGCGGCGTTCAAGTGCCCGACGCAATAGAGCTGCAATACATTACCTGCTCCGCCGGCACGACTCCCGGGTCTCCGCTCTTCTTCTCCGCTCTGGTCTGGTCTCCGGCATGCTTCCCTTCTTCCTGTCCCGGCAGGAAGTTTAAACAGTAGAGGGCGCTCTACTGTTTAAACCTACCCCAGACAGGAAGAAGGGAAGCATGCCGGAGACCAGACCAGAGCGGAGACCCGGGAGTCGCGCCGGCGGAGCAGGTAATCTATGCGGGATGGGGGGAAGCGGCGGCAGCACCACCACAGATTGTGAACGGTTTCAGGCTGAAATCGGTTCACAATCTGTTTGCAGTAAAGGTAGCCATACGATCCCTCTCTGATCAGATTCGATCAGATAGGGATCTGTCTGTTGGTCGAATCTGATGGCAAATTGACCAGTGTATGGCTACCTTTAGAGGCAGATTGGATTTTACCCTTTTTTCTTTGATAAAGACAATCATTATCTACAGTGGAGGAAATAATTATTTGACCCCTCACTGATTTTGTAAGTTTGTCCAATGACAAAGAAATGAAAAGTCTCAGAACAGTATCATTTCAATGGTAGGTTTATTTTAACAGTGACAGATAGCACATGAAAAGGAAAATCGAAAAAATAACTGTAAGGAAACGCGGAAGAGCCGCCGCCATGAGCCAGCGGCAGGCGGCTCTTTCCGCGCGCGGGGTTGCTGCACACGGGGAGGCAGCCGCCTCTCAGCACGAGGCGGCTGTCTCCGTGCAGGCACACATGGAGAGCGGGGAAACCGCCGCGTCAGACGCGGCGGTTGGTCCGCATACCCCCGCTGCGGAGACACCGCAGAGCGGGGCTGCTGTGGCTGAGACTCGTAGTCCCTCTGAGGGTAGAGTGACGCGCGCACTCAGGCAAAAGTTTTATGGTAATCAGGAGGGAGTCAGCTGACCAGGCTGGTCAGCTGACTCTAGCTCCAGTCCTCATTGGTCCAGCACTTAGGGTGGTGCTGGGGGGACATCTGGCTATATATACTGCTGGCTGTTCACTTGCTCCTTGTCTGGCGTTGCGATCACATATGTGGAAGCACCCAGATCCGTAGTCAGATCCGCAAATGTGCCGGGACCAGCTGGAGCTGTAATCCTACACTTAGCTAGATTCTGTTGATAGCTAAAGTACTAGTTTGATTGTGATTATCTGTTATGACTTTTGCCTGCCTTGACTGTCCTCCTGAACTCTGATCTTGTACCTCGATATTTCTGATACTCTGTTGCCGAACCCCGGCTCGTTCCTTGACTCTGCTTCTGCCTCCTGATTTTGTACCCCGATATATCTGATAACCCGTTACTGAACCCTGCCTGTACTTTGACTCCGCCTTTGCCTCCTGATCTTGTACTTTATCTGTCCGTGTGTGCACGACCTGGCTTGTCCGACCTCGAGAACCGACCTTATTGTTAGAGGCGGTTCCTCGCTCTGTTAGTGATCCTTCCTCCTGAAGGTTACTTTCAGTCTGTCCTTCCTACTGTCAGTCTGACTCCTCCCGTCTTGGAGAGCTCAGGTCTGCGGAAGGAATCTGTGCAGTACTCCTTGCTGCACTGAGGCCTAGTCCTCTAAGTGTTATTGTTGCACCTAACACTACACTCTACTCAGGTGAACAGAGGTTAGCTAGTATATCGGATTATCAGTGATACTGCAGATCACGTATAATCTGGTATACATCTGTATTCCCAGTGATTCTGCAGATCACTGGTAATCAGATCCTCTCTGTGCTTCACCGATCGTTACAATAACCTTAAATAAAAGATAGCAACTGATTTGCATTTCATTGAGTGAAATAAGTTTTTGAACCCCTACCAACTATTAAGAGTTCTGGCTCCCACAGAGTGGTTAGACACTTCTACTCAATTAGTCACCCTCATTAAGGACACCTGTCTTAACTAGTCACCTGTATAAAAGACACCTGTCCACAGAATCAATCAATCAAGCAGACTCCAAACTCTCCAACATGGGAAAGACCAAAGAGCTGTCCAAGGATGTCAGAGACAAAATTGTAGACCTGCACAAGGCTGGAATGGGCTACAAAACCATTAGCAAGAAGCTGGGAGAGAAGATGACAATTGTTGGTGCGATTGTTCGAAAATGGAAATAGCACAAAATGACCATCAATCGACCTCGCTCTGGGGCTCCATGCAAGATCTCACCTCGTGGGGTGTCAATGGTTCTGAGAAAGGTGAAAAAGCATCCTAGAACTACACGGGAGGAGTTAGTGAATGACCTCAAATTAGCAGGGACCACAGTTACCAAGAAAACCATTGGAAACACATTACACCGCAATGGATTAAAATCCTGCAGGGCTCGCAAGGTCCCCCTGCTCAAGAAGGCACATGTGCAGGCCCGTCTGAAGTTTGCCAATGAACACCTGAATGATTCTGTGAGTGACTGGGAGAAGGTGCTGTGGTCTGATGAGACCAAAATAGAGCTCTTTGGCATTAACTCAACTCGCTGTGTTTGGAGGAAGAAAAATGCTGCCTATGACCCCCAAAACACCGTCCCCACCGTCAAGCATGGGGGTGGAAACATTTTGCTTTGGGGGTGTTTTTCTGCTAAGGGCACAGGACAACTTAATCGCATTAACGGGAAAATGGACGGAGCCATGTATCGTGAAATCCTGAACGACAACCTCCTTCCCTCTGCCAGGAAACTGAAAATGGGTCGTGGATGGGTGTTCCAGCACGACAATGACCCAAAACATACAGCAAAGGCAACAAAGGAGTGGCTCAAGAAGAAGCACATTAAGGTCATGGAGTGGCCTAGTCAGTCTCCGGACCTTAATCCAATAGAAAACCTATGGAGGGAGCTCAAGCTCAGAGTTGCACACAGACAGCCTCGAAACCTTAGGGATTTAGAGATGATCTGCAAAGAGGAGTGGACCAACATTCCTCCTAAAATGTGTGCAAACTTGGTCATCAATTACAAGAAACGTTTGACCTCTGTGCTTGCAAACAAGGGTTTTTCCACTAAGTATTAAGTCTTTTATTGTTAGAGGGTTCAAAAACTCAATGAAATGCAAATCAGTTGCTATCTTTTATTTAAGGTTATTTTTTCGATTTTCCTTTTGATGTGCTATCTGCCACTGTTCAAATAAACCTACCATTGAAATGATACTGTTCTGAGACTTTTCATTTCTTTGTCATTGGACAAACTTACAAAATCAGTGAGGGGTCAAATAATTATTTCCTCCACTGTAGGTAGAGCACTGATACCACTTTGGGTAAAAAGTTCATCACTGGTGTTAGGGTAGCTTGATCATGATAAAAGCTTAGATCTTCACAATCTAGAGCATGCAATTCTGACATTCTTCTAGCAGATATTATTGACATGAGACAGCCTTCCATAGGATAAAACGGAGGAAAACTAAGTTAATCCAACAGCAACATTAAATCCCATTTGGGATATACATTTTCTTCTAGGAGGTTTCATTTTAAGAGCTGCCTTTAAGAATTGCTGCAATGGATTTAAGGCCCACTTGTCTCCAGAAAATGAGAACAGTGCCGTCACCTGGACCTTCAAGGTATTGTAGCTAAAACCAAGGTCAAATCCCACCTGAAGAAAGTCTAAAGTATTATTTACTGATGGGGAGAATGGATCAAAATTGTCTCCAGAAACAAAGTCTTGAAACCGGTTCCAGACTTTCTGGCATACCACATTTGTTCATACTTTACTTGCTGTCTTGGAACATCCCAACTTAGTTAACCTCTCCCCTTAAATATACAGGCTACCAGACAAAATTTGTGAGGTGCTGATTGAGATAACCATGGCTCAGACAACAGTATCGTACAGACCAAGAGAAACATTGGCTCCGTCTGAGATAATTGGAGAAGAAGTGGAAACCACAGTCTGTACGGCCAGTATAGAATTATTAAAAGAACTTTTGATTTCTCCTTCTTAAATTTCTTCAGAAACCGAAAGACTATTGGTACTGGAGAAAAAGCGTACCGAAGCAGGAGGCGGCCAAGACTGGGATAGAGCATCTATTCCCACTGCTGCTTGAAAATAAATCCGGGAGAAAATTGTGGTATAATTGACTGTCCTGTTGCACTCGGTTTTCCCTACTAGAAGATGTGCAAAAGCTTGAAAGGCTAAACAGGCGGATCTTAATTCCAAAGGGTTTGAATTGTTTGTTAAGGGGTGACATGGCCATCTGGACTGAACCACCTGGTCTTGGCACCATGCACCCCATCCCAATAGACCAGCATCCCTGAAACACAAGTCAATTGAGACAGAATCAGAATCTATTGAGTAAATAATCCTGATTGCAACACCAGATAAGAGAATTCTTCATTGATGTGTAAAATGACCATTTTCTCTTGTAGAGACACTCTGCCCCACTAATATAAGAAAGGGAGTTGAAAAATGCATCATGTGCCAGTGTGGCCACTTCATCATTATTGTAGCTGCTAACATTCCCAAGACTTGAAGACATTTCCTTGCTGAAAGATGAATGTCTTTAATTGCAAACCAAACAAACTGTTGGTACTAAGGATGTATGGGAATACATAAATATCTTTTAAGTTTATTGGAACTAGAAAATAGTTTTATTGGACTGTCAGGATAATGGATTGAAGAGATTCAATCCTGTATTTTGGAAGCAGTGTGTACTTTTAAAATATTCCAGATCAATGACAGGTTGCCAAACTCCTGTTTTCTTGCCAAACAACAGAGGAGAGTACATCTCTTTGCCTCTCTGCGAGCAAGGTACCTCCAGTACTGCATCTTGCACTATTAATTGGCATATTGAAGACGACAGACTTATCTCTCCGGGTAGGCATAAACATATCTTGCAGAGTGATTTAAATCTCCACCGATAACCCTCAGAGATTGCTTGAAACTCCGCCCCCAGAAGTGTGGACGGATGGGGACCCAAAAGGACTTTCCTTGGGTTTGTCGATTAGCTGGAGCAATCTTGATTGCCTTAGAGAGGGCTGACTGAGAAATTTGCACATTTTTTTTTTTCTTTTAATTCTCATCTGGTTTATAGGAACAAAAATTCCTGAATCTTTGCTGGAACGGATTTCTCTGTACAAATCTTTGTAACTTGAGTCTTCTATCTTGAGGAATATCTCCAGATTTTCCTCCTGTTTATTATCGACTTTGCCCGTTTCTTCAAGAATCACTCTTATGATTTCTTTCATTATAGGAAAGGCAAGTCCAACTTTGGTAAGATGTGGATAATATTTACCTACTTCTATGGAAGGATCTTCTGGTTCTTTCCACTGTAAAAGGTTCTTTAGTGGAAAATACCATTACCTTCTGCTTCAGAAACAACCTCTTGATTAGATTTGACTTGGAAAGATCTGTCATTCTGTGAAGTTGACAAAACTGCAACTGGCGCTTGGGAACGCATTTCCCCTCTTAACCCTCTGGGCGATACAATTACATCGCCCAAGAGGGAGTGCAGCACTTTTTTTTTTTTATTTTTTTTTTTTTTAAATCACGTAGCAAGCCCTGGGCTCGCTACATGATAGCCACTGCGCAGCGGCATCCCCCCACCCACTCCAATCGCCTTCGGCGATCAGAGTAAGCAGGAAATCCCGTTCAGAACGGGATTTCCTGCTGGGCTTCCCCGGTCGCCATGGCGACTGGGCGGGATGACGTCACCGACGTCATGGACGTCGTGACGTCAGAAGGAGTCCCGATCCACCCCTCAGCGCTGCCTGGCACTGTTTGGCCAGGCTGCGCAAGGGGTCTGGGGGGGGGGGCTGCGCGGCACGGCGGCGGCGATCGGAAGTTACACGCAGCTAGCAAAGTGCTAGCTGCGTGTAACGAAAAAAAAATTATGCAAATCCTGAGAAATCCTCCTGCGTGACATACCCCAAGCTCAGCTCGGGATTATCGACCAGGAGGTTAATGCTTGCTTCATAAAGATGTAACATTCTAAAAGGAATCTTCAGATTTGTTTTCAGAATTTTCAGTATAACAATTCACACAAGTCTTATCCGGCATCGTCATTTTTCCACACTTCCAGTAAGCTGATTTTGCTGTCGAGTGGTTGGAGATCAGTGGAGGCGGAGTGTGCCGAGTCGACCTGGATCTAGAATGAAAATTCAATCTTGAGGAAGGAGATCTCCTAGAATGCCCTTTATTCAGACAATGGGCCTGATTCACAAAAGAGCGCCAACCGCCAGCACGGCCGCCCCCGCGCGAATCCGTGAACCCCCGTGCAAAACGACAACGAGCGCAAACGCAAAGCCCCACGCGAAACCGATATCCAACTCGCGAGAAAATGCCATCGCCCCACGGTGCAACGCGAAAACGGCCGCGCCAACAGATCATTAGTATGCATGTAGCACATGAAGGTAATGCAGCCAGCGTTCATGTCTAGGCATCTAGCACATGAAAGTAATACAGCCATTGCTCACCTGTATGCATTTAGCACAGGATACTGATGCAGGCATTGCTCATTCGTATGCATTTAGCACACATGTATAACTCCGGGACCAGAAGACCGGGCTCTCTGTGTAAGATACATTTAGTACCTATGCAGAGACTTCCCAGGGAAAGGGATAAACCCTGGGGTAGACTGAAAAAAAAAGAAATGAAGAGAAGGAAAGAATATAGAAATAGTGTCTAAAGGAGAGGAAGGAAAAAGAATACTGGTGGGTGATACTCTCAACAAATTTATAGTTATGGTGTCCAATAGGGTTCAGGGGCGGGGCCACAACCCATAGTATGCTGCCATGGAAGCACCAGGGAAAGTTGCAGTGCATAGAGAAACACCATGGACTAGGAGCACGTGTATTAGGTGCTCCTAGTCCATAATGTTTATGTGAAAAGACACTGTTCTATTGACCTGAAGGAGCTGGTCAGGCTAGTGAAATGTGTCGTCCTTTGTGTCCAATAAATTTATTTTTACATTTTCATTCCTCACCAGAGGTAAGACTACTTATTGTTTTATATAGCTTACAGGAGCTACACCCTTGGGGCACCTCCTCCCACCAACGACATGTGCTGGTTGGTTGAGACTGCCAGCTGAGATAACTGGGACTCTACTCTAGTATTCTTGTTGCTCCTTATTACAATATCTATAAATACTACACTATATTGGTGCATTTGGTTTTCTGTTTTTGTGTTTTCTGTGTTCTGTTTTTATGTATAGTGCCACATATTTAGGCTGTTTTTTTTTTTGTTTGTTTGTTTTCTCTGCCTGAAAGAGTTAAACATCAGGTATGCAAGTGACAGTTTCTGTCTGTGTCGGGGCTCGGTTGTACTGAATTACAGCCATAAGGGCTCGTTTCCACTATCGCGAATCGATATGCACATGTAATGCAAGTGGATGGGCCTGTTTCCACTGTAGCGTTGTTGAGGTGCGGTTTTTTTCAGCGGTGAAAAAAACGCACAAAAGAGCCGCAGAGTTCGCCTGCGAGTGGACTGCATGCGAATCGCATGCAATGTATTTACTTTCAAAAATGTTTTATTATTATTTTCAGTGAAAAACAAGGAGAGACGTGGTACAGGGGATTTTTCAATACATGTCAGTACATATATTCATGCTATTTAAAACATAATAAGCCAAATCTCCTGGGGGTAACATAAGGGAGGGTACAGCCTGGAAGTTATAGCTGTCGCCGAAGCGACTGAGTCACACATAGACATCAATTGGATGCTGGCAGCAACGAGGCAACAGGTACCAGCATCCTACCTTGTCAAAACATTTTGCCAAGAAACACATTTCTACAGAGAACCGTCTGCAGAGGTGACGGATCAACAGCTAAAGGACAACAGTTTGCATGAGCAAAAACAAACAAGGGTGAAGGGGGAGGGAGAGTTTAAAGCTGGTAGTAAAGCGAATGAGAGTGAGAAGTGGAGTTGAATTAAGGAGTAGTGAATAGGAAGAAGAAAAGAGGGTAAAGAGAGATAGGGGAGAAAGACAAGAGAGATCAGATAGAAGACACGGCCGGCCTACTATCTATATCACAGGGAGGAGGCCAATAGGGGTCTCTGGAGGCAAGGTAAACAAGAGGTTTCCCCAAAAACTAAACTTCTGTGATATATTGCGGAATCCAGTGAGAATAATTGAGAAAGTAGGGTTGCCATACAGTTTCAAATTTAGAGAGAGCATCGTCCAGGATGGCCTTCATTCTATCAAAACACAACGCGGAGCTTAGGTATGATTTAAAGGTGTCGAAAGCCAATGAGGGGGTTTTCCACGAGCGGGCTATTACCCTTTTTGCCGCCAGTAGTATATGCTGGAGTAGCTTGTATTTAGAGGTAGACAAGTCTGGGGGTTTCACACCGAGCAAGGCTACCTGTGGCAGCTTGGGAACTTGCTGCTTAAAAATGGTATAAATTACCTGGTATATCCTGATCCAGAATTTGTGTACCCTTGGACAGTGCCACCAAATATGTAAATAAATGCCTGATTGGCGACAACCCCTGAAGCAGAGGCCTGTGGCTCCCGGTTGGAACTTTGCCAATCGATCCGGTGTTAAATACCACCGAAGAAGAACTTTATATTGTGTTTCAACCAAGGATGCACTAATGGAGCTTCTGGGAGAAAACTTCCAGATGTCGCCCAGGTCCTCCACCTCAATAGTCGTAGCCAAGTTCTGTTCCCGCTTCAAGATATATTGTGGTTTGTGCAAGGGGGTTGGGGAAAGTACACATCTATAGATCATTGAAATAAGGCCCGGGGAAGTGGGGTCTGTGAGGCATATGTGTTCAAAGTAGGTCCTAGTGAGTAATGATGACCGGTGATTTAACACACTGTGTATAAAGTGGGCAATTTGTAAGTATCTGAAACGCTCAAACAGGGATCAGCTTATGTTCTTTTAGTGAAGCAAATGTTTTAACCGTGCTATCCGTGACTAAATTGTAGATTATTCAGTGTTCTCCCCAGGAATTTTTTCCAGCCGGGTGGCATGAAAAAGTAGCCGGGTGGGGTGTGACGGGAATGCTGGACCAGTGCAACTCTGCTTACAGCATAGGTGGAGGAGGAGACAAGCCGATGTACCTGCTAGGTACACACAATGCAATTTTCTGACAGATTTACTGTCAGATCAATTATTTGCAACATGTTAAATCTGATTTTCAATCGATTTTCTGTTCACTTCTATGAGAAACAGAGCAGAAATTTGATCAGAAATCAGATTGGACGTGTTGGAAATAGTCGATCTGATGGTAAATCTGTCAGAAAATTGCATCATGTGTACCAGGCATTAGGGAGAAATTGTTTCAGATGATGGTGCTCAGGTTCCCCCAGCAACATGATTGACGGTAAAGATTAGATTGTAAGATCTTCTGAGTACAGTTAGTAACATTACGGTAGGGTTTAGATTGCAAACTCCTCTGTGGATAGTTAGTGACATCACAGCAGGGATTAGATTGTAAGGTCCTCTATGGATAGTTAGTGACATCACAGCAGGGATTAGATTGTAAGCTTCTCTGTTTGTAGTTAGTGACATAATGGCTGGGATCAGATTGTAAACTCCTCTGTGGATAGTTATGCCTGGTACACACCATGCGATGTTCTGGCAGATTTACTGCCAGATCAATTATTTCCAACATGCCCAATTTTCCCTAGGATTGAATGAAAAATCGATTGGAAATCAGATAGAACATGCTGGAAATAATCGATCTGGCAGTAAATCTGCCAGAAAATCTCATTGTGTGTACCAACCATTAGGGACACAACGGCAGCGATTAGATTGTAAAATAGTTTGTGGATAGTTAGTGTCATCACAGCAGGGATTAGATGGTAAGATCCTCTGTGGATAGTTAGTGACAACATCAGGGACTAGATGGTAAGATCCTTCCTGGAGAGTAAGTGGCATAAAGGCATGAATTAGATTGTAAGCTCTTCTGTGGATAGTCAGTTACCTGATGGCAGGGGTAATTCAATTATCATAAATGATCATAGATATTGATCCAAAATAGGCAGCAAAAAGCTGGATTAATAAAAAAAACACACAGGTGACAGCCACCAGGTATGTTATCTCAGATGATCACCTGCACACTGCTATCAGGCTATGTAACAAAGCCTTGTGACAGGACAAGCAGAGTCCCCTCGGTATGCAGCTGGCCAGTGTCCTGTCTGGGAGACTCCGAGATCTGCAATCCACACTCACCGGCTCATCTTGGGGAGGGAGGGGGAAGAGGTGTGAATCCACACTGCCAGCGCAGCCACTCAGTAAGTGAACAGAAATTCCTAACATTCCAGCCAGGCAGACTTCACATTAAGCTAACCTGTATTTGTAGCTGCTTCTCTCTGCCTGTTCCGTGCGCGGTGCCCCGGCTCCCTCCTTGATCTATCATTTGCCGCCAGCTGCCTCCATGTGTGTCACAGCACTGCATAAGCCACTCCCCAAGCCATGCTAAGAGCGCAGCGATTGGCTGAGCTGTTACACAGGCCTGTTTTCAACGTAAGGAAGCCTGGCAGCTCTAAAAGTTTCACCGGAGCCTAGAGAAAGAATGCCAGACAGAATCCGTGATAAGCGAGCCCCTCCAGCCTGCCCGCGGCCAAACCCACTGCTGCCTATCTGCATAGTTATGCAGGCTACAGACGGAGGTAGAGATGAGGGCAGCCAGAGGACTGACTAGGAGGGCAGAAGGCGTGCGTGCAGACTGCAGCTGTCGGCATGATGTACTGTAGCGCGGTCGGACGCTTCTGCTTTGGCTGTTTTTTTTCCTAGCTAGGTGGGCCAATGACAACAGGCGGGCGGGGTTTAAAAACAGCCGGGCGGCCCGCCCCCCTGATTGGCCCTGGGGAGAACACTGATTATTGTAAGGTTATTTTGCTGCCACCACTCGTACGCAGAGTGATTGTGCAGACCCGGGGGAAAAGATGGGTGGCCCAGGAAAGAAAGGAGGGGCAGATGGGGTGACACTAAGTTACCCCTTTTCTTAATTTGGCTCCATACTTTTAAGGAGTGAGAGATAATTGGATCTTTTATTTTATTTCCTTGCTGCGTTTCCAACCACAGTAAATTGCGGAGAGCGATTGGGCAACACAATGCCTTCTCTATTGTGCACCACAGGGGAGGGTTATGTTCAATAAACCATGCTGTTAGTTGAGATACCTGAGAGGCTCTGTAGTACTCAGCTATGTTAGGGACCCCCAGGCCTCCATCTGATTGCAGTCTATAAAGTGTTGCACTAGCTATTCTAGGACCCGAGCCTTTCCATATAAAGGAAAGCACGGCAGCTTGTACCTTCCTAAGGAAGGAAGGGGGAATATGTACTGGGAGAACTCTGAAGGCATAAAGCAGCTTAGGTAAGATAATCATTTTGGTGGCGACTATTCGCCTTATCCAGGAGATAGCATAGCGCTTCCAACATTCTAACAGTTGTGTGATCTCCCGGAGAAGTTTAGGGTAATTTGCGTTAAACATATCTTTGTAACAGCTAGTTAGGTAAATACCCAGGTACTTCAGCTTCAGAGGCTCCCAGGTAAATTCGCAGGAAGCTTGAAGTTTAGTGACATCAGCTGGTGAAAGAGATACGTTGAGAGCCTTAGACTTAGTGCTGTTGATTTTTAATCCAGAGATATCTTCAAAATCAAGCAATATGTCAGCTAGGTTGGCGATGGAGGCATGGGGGTCCGTGATAGAGGATAACGTTGTCTGCGTATAAACATAGTTTGTGGGACTGGCCAGCCAGCGGCACCCCTCTAAACCCCTCATGACGATTAATCATAATCACCAATGGTTCCATAGCTAGGGTGAATAGTAGGGGGTAGAGGGGACACCCCTGGCGGGTGCCCCTTTGAATAGGGAATACAGAAGATCTATAACCACTATATTGGACAAATGCTGTAGGAGAATGATAGAGAGCCTTAAGCCAAGCCAGTATGTTAGGTCCAAAGCCCCAGGTCTAAAGGAGAGCAAACAAGTAGTCCCATGACACCGTGTCGAATGCCTTTTGGATGTCCAAAGACAACAGCATCATGGGAGTACCACCGCTGGAAGCAAAGGAGATTAGATGTAAAATTCTCCTGATGCTGTCTACCGCCTGCCTGCGTGGCATGAAACCTACCTGGTCCAGACCCACCAAATCATTGATAACAACATTCAATCTAGTTGCCAGAATTTCGGCCAATATTTTAATATCTACATTTAGTAGAGAGATAGGCCTATAATTAGACCATATAGTGGGATCTGTGCCAGGTTTCGGGATCATGCTTCTACCCGCCATTAAACATTCAGTCCCAGGGAGATTACCCTCTAAGATGCTATTAAAAGCTTTAACTAAGGGAGCCGAGAGTATCTTGGCAAATTTCCTAAAATAGAGAGCAGAGAAGCCATCCGGGCCGGGTACTTTATTAATTTTGAGTGACTTTATGGAGAGGAGAACTTCCTCTTCTGTTATGGCGCGATCTAAGTTTTGGCGCACCCTGTCCACAACAGGGGGCAGCGGGAGGGAGCCAAGTATATTATTCCTGAGTATGCCCTTAGCTGTTGGAGGTTGTTGGTATACTTTTGTAAGGCCCTTTTGGAAAATTTCAGTGATTTTTACAGGATTGCAAGTGTGGGTGTTGTTACCTGTGTGCAATTTAAGAGCCTTAAAGTGGGGATCTAGCTGCCGCAATTTGCGGGCAAACATGGAAGAGGGCTTATTACAGTTGACATAGAATTTATATTTGCTCCATCTAAGGTGTTTTTCGGCTGCACTGGAGAGAAAAAGGTTAAGGGCTTCCTCTGCTCTAAAGAGAGTTTTTGTTTATTCTTAGGGTCGGGGTCTCTATTATATTGTTCCACTGCATCGGTATATGCCTGTTCCAGGGTCAATTGATCCTGCTTTCTCTTTTTCTTCTTGCTTGAGGCTATGCCAATAAAGTGACCGCGGAGGACTGCTTTGTGCGCCTCCCAAACAGTATAATCGGATACTTTCCCCAGAACCGGAGTTATGGGAGAAGTACTCCTTTAAGTAATTTTCCAGGTTAGTCACGACTGCAGGATCAGATAAAAGGGATTGATTGAGCTTCCATTTAAATGTCGGCTGTCTAGTGATGATTGAAGTAAGCTTGATAGAGACAGCATTGTGATCGGACCATGGAACAGGAATAATTCCAGCAGCTGACAGGTTGGGGAGTGAGGACATACCAATAAAGCAGTGGTCTATGCGGGATTGCATGTTGTGGGGATTAGAGTAAAAGGTGTATTCTCTCTTACTAGGGTGTGTTTCCCTCCAGCAATCTGCTAGAGAGGCAGTTTGTAACAGGCTTTCAAATTGTTTAGCATTACGGATGTCAGTCACAGAAGGTGTCATGTGAGCTGGGTTATCCTTGTCTAGATGTGGGGGAAGGCAAAGATTAGAATCTCCTGCAACAATTATCGTTCCGGTGGCATGCATAGATATAGGCTCCAACAAATTTCTAAGAAAGGGGAGTTGGGTAGTGTTAGGAGCGTAGTAAGACACTATTGTGACCTCATTATCTTGTATGGTGCCCAAGAGGATAAGGTATCTGCCACTTGCATCTTTAATCTCCTTTATTACAGATGAAGTTGACAGAGCGCCTAAATGCAATGAGAATTCCTCTTTGTTTTGTAGTGGCATTGGAATTGAGGGAAGGTATTGTGCAGGTATTTAGGGGTGTGTGTGATACCTGGAAGTGTGTCTCCTGGAGGCATATGATGTCTGCATGCTTAGCACGGAAGAAAGAAAAGGCTTTAGATCGCTTGTTAGGAGAGTTAAAGCCCTGGACGTTTAGGGAAATTAGGTTCACCGCCATATTGTACAGGTAGTACGGAGGCCATATTGTGGATGCAACCTGAGAGTTATGGAGCCCCCAGTGGAAGTCTGGTCAGGCGAGCCGGCCGTGTCGGGAATGAGAAGGGAAAGAAAGCAGAGAGAGGGGTAGAAGAAGAGAAGGAAAAGGAAGGATAAGAAAGAGAAGAGAGCCCACTGAAAAAGGGAAACCCTCTGTATGCAAGGTGGGATGCACAAAGGCATCGGTTTGCTCACACGTGGCATCAAATAAATGGTACCCATTGGGTGCAAAGGCGGAGCACATGGTGTAGCGGGAAGGCTATGTACAACGTGGGAATTTATTGAACACCGCTATAAATGTAGGGCGGCATCGAGGAGGAAGGGGGGCAATGGAGATCTAAGGGAATATAACAAAGCTACCAAAGAACTCCCAGGTAACTAATTAAAAATGATATCTCGTACTGGGGAGGGGGTGCCTGAATGCGGCTAGAGTTACATAAAGAGGGCTTCTCAGTAAAGCAAAACCTGATGGGCAGTAGGCCTCTGGTGTAACCAAGCAGTATGAGGAGTCAGTAAAAGCATATGGGAACGTAGTAAAATATTACATGGTATTTATCAGCTCAGTAAAGGTCTGGCATCAGGAAGCAGCACTCCATCAAATGTTCAAAGCGAGGGAATAGTGGAGGAAGCCCCGTGGGGAGCCTCCTGCTTAGTAGAGGTTTATGAGACTATATCAAAATCTACATAAGCACTATCTAATAAATAGCAGTACTAGTAGGAAAGCTTAATAAAATATATCTTTTAGAGAGGCTAGGAGGGCCGGTTCCATCCGTCAGACATTCATTCTTTTCTTCATAAATGACATTTAGTGACCAACATTATGCGCTACCATATAAGGTAGCAAGACAGCGAGTGAAAATAAGCAATTTAAGCAGTAACCCCAAGTATTATCAGGGAGGGATGGGTAGGGGGAAGGGGAGAGGGAAGGAGAAAGGGATACCTAGGAGGTTATGATAGTATGATGGCATATGCACAGCTTAATAGAAAGCCCTTAAAGGGACACTTAAGTAAAAAAAAGAAATGAGTTTTACTCACCTGGGGCTTCCAATAGCCCTCTGCAGCTGTTCGGTGCCCTCACCGTCTCCCTCCGATCCTCTTGGCCCCGCTGGCAGCCACTTCCTGTTTCGGTGACAGGAGCTGACAGGCTGGGGACGCGAGTGATTCTTCGCGTTCCTGGCCACAATAGCGCCATCTATGCTGCTATAGCATATATCATATACCATATAGCAGCATAGAGGGTGCTAATGTGTCTGGGAACGTGAAGAATAACGGTCATCTGCTGTGATCTATAGCTTCTTCTAAAGTCCAGAGTCAACATGTTGGCGTAGGCCTTTGGCTCAGTTCCAGGTTACACTGAAGAGACATAATCGCAGATAGTGCATAACTAAAACAGTCAGGAACGTTTAGGAATGAATGTTTAACAACCGTTCTGAAGTGCAAAAACATATGGGTGACTCCCGTGAACCCATTGCATGTGCCTGGCTAGGCCCGCCAGAAAAGCAACAAAAGGCCGCCAGGGCAAATGGTGTGGAGATAAGAAGAAAACATAGGTTTAAAGATGTAGGCTCAGGATACCTTCTGAAACACCTCTTGGGAGAGCTGCTTTAGGATTTGCGAGCGGTTTATGCGGACACGTTGCTCCTTAGGGGGAGTAGATTTATCGGGGCTCCGGTTAGGTGTTCTGTCTGGTGACTTAGTGCTTTTCTCCTTAGCTTCTGGCGGGGGGAGGGGGAATCCAAGGGAGCGAAAACCGTTCCGCATCTCATCGAGGTCGCGCACTACATGCTGCTTATCTTGCCATGTAAAAATAAGCTGGAAGGGGAAGCCCCAGTGGTAACGGATCTCCTTATTTCTCAGGATTTTCAGGTATGGGCGCATTTCCCTGCGTTTTATCAGCGTAGCAGGGGCAAGGTCAGCGTAAAGTTGGTAGGCATGACCCTGGAAGGATAAGTCGCTTTTGTTTCTTGCAGCTTGCATCAGCTTCTCTTTAGTGAGGTAGTGATGCAATTTCAATATAATGTCCCGCGGGGGCCGTTAGCAACGGGGCTGGAAAGTGCTCTATGGATGCGGTCCATTTCCAGCTGCTCTATAGGGATATTAGGAAGGAGCTCTTGGAAGAGTGCTGTAACGAACCCCTGGAGGTCTTGCACCGATTCTGGGATTCCCCGGATTCTGATGTTCTCTCTACGGGATCTATTCTCCCAGTCCTCCCACTTATTGTGCAGGTCACGTACCTCGGTTTGTATGGAACCGATGTCTTCCTCATGCCCCTCTAGTACTGTTGTTACCTTATCTAGGCGGCTTTCCGTAGCGGCGACTCTTTGGCCTAGCAGCCTGATCTCGCGTAATAGTTCGCATCCGAGCTGCTTTGTTGCGCCGGTCACCTCCTATTGAATGATGGATTGCAGCTCATCTAGAGTGATCTGTTCTGCAGGCGAGGATGGGTTGTCTATGAGCAGGGTTTGTGAGTTGCCTTCCAACTCGTCTGCAGGATTGGTGTCAGCCTCGTGCTCCGGAGAGGCAGCGGGCGCCATCTTAGGTTCCTCTGCACTAGTCTTATTTTGATGTCCTTTCTTCCCAGTTCTGTTCCTGGTGCTTTGGGCCATAGCTCGGGATGTGCAGCAGTTCTTCCCCCGAGTGTTGATGCCGACAGCGAGAGTGTCAACGCGGTAGGAGCAGTGATATCAGCAAAAGATCTTCCCGGTGTCACGCAGCGCTGAGATCAAGCAGCCATCTCAGTTCGCTGCGCGCATGCAATGTATTTAATAGGGAAATCGCATGCGGTTTCCCCATGCTTTTTTTTGCTGCGAATTCGCATAGGTACTAATGTAAATTCACACAGGCAGTGACCTGGTTAAAATCGCATATACCCTCACCTATGCGAATTCGCGGCAAAAAACGCATGGGGAATCACATCTGCATGCGATTTCATCAGCGGTGGAATCCAGGCGATTCCGCACCGCAATAGTGGAAACGAGCCCTAAAACACTTTCCTGTCAGTAAATGGCTTCTGAGAGCAGGAAAGAGATAAAAAGGGTCAGTAATTCATAGAGTTGAGCTCTGGTATCCTTCAGTGAAGGTGTCATTGAACAGAGACAATGAAACAGTAATAACTTAAAAACTATATTTAAATATAAAATAAAATTGGGGTGGGGGGATATCTAAAAAGTAATTTTTAGGAGGAGGATAGATACAATTGTATATCTCATCACCTCGGATGTCCTTTAATACATGCAATTGCCGCAGTAGATCTCCTACATCAAGATCATAAAAATTCACAGACCATGCCTCAGGCTTTTACATGCTCAATGGTTGAATCCAGTTGAAGCTTATGACAATGGTTTCAAAATAACTGTCTTACATGCACATTTTTCTTGTTTACATGCAACTGAAATTCGTCCCTATGAGGTCAGTCAACAGAGGGGACTTCCTTGTTCTCAGCAGTGCTAGAGTTTCATTTTAAAGGGAACCTGAATTTAGACAGATATGGAGGCTGCCAAATTTATTTCTAATTAAACAATACCAGTTACCTGGCTGTCCTGCTGATCCTCTGCTTCTAATAGATTTAGCCATAGACCCTGAATAAGCAGATGAGATGTTTCTGCCAAAAATCAGATTGGCCACATGTTTGTATCAGTATGTGTGATTTTGACGCTACTGCAGCTAAAGAGATCAGCAGGACAGTCAGGCAACTGGTATTGTTTAAAAGGAAATAAACATGGCCGCCTCCATATACCCCTCCCTTCAGGTTCCCTTTAAACAAGCACCTGAAAGTTGGATCATATGACTCTATGGAATGAATAGCTATGGAAACTTACAGCAGCAGTTTTGGGTAATAAAGTAAAGTAGTTATCTGATGTGGTATGGTTATTGCTTCTTGCTCATGTGGCAGTGATACTTTTAGACTTATTCTAGAGGCAAAACTGTGCTCTTCAGTGCTTTTTAGTAAGATTACCTTCACACGTACAGTACATGCATGAAAACCGTGCATGTATTTTTCTGCAAAGGGCTCTGCTGTGCACCCTGCCTAAAGGGCATTTGGCTTCATTTTGGCTTGGTAAATAAACTAATTTCTGGTTTTAACTGGGTATCTTGTATTCGTTTATAGAGGATGGAAGCTGTGAGGTCTTGAAAGTATGTGAAACATTAGACCCCCACTAAACAGGAGAAAATCCCCTGTAAATGTTACAAACTGGGAAGGATTACGTGTTTTATTCCTACATTGTTAAAAGTAAGCCCCATACTTGCATAATTATATCCAGGCACATCACATCTAGTTAGGACATTAAATAAGTTAAGGAAAGGGAAGTGCTGAAGGGGGTGTGGCTAGAAAACAGCAAAAATCTATTAACCCTTCGCACTCTCGCATGCAAATGTTCAAACAAATGCATTCACAGATTCACTTTACAGGCACAACTGTTATCCCTACAGCTAAGTTAAAAGCCGGGGTTTTAGTTCACAGAAGAATGCATTCTTATGCTTAGTCACCTATACTGCGCAGAAGTACCCAGGTAAACATAGGTGTCCTAACTCTGGCCCTGTAACATGCATAGTGCAGACATGCAAACACATTCATTGCATCAAACCTATCAATGGATTAGGAGCACACATCCTGACGTCCTCTCCTGGGACAGATAGTGCATCTTACCAATCGCACAAGGGAGCTAACGCAATGTATCCATGTGCACCATGCACATACACCAGCATAAGCTGTGTGCATGCTGACAAACACATAGGGGAGGAGGGAGTGCACTGGATTAGACCCTAGCCACAGGGGTCAGTAACAAGAACAAAATACATATATCCAGGCACATCACATCTAGTTAGGACATTAAATAATGGATAACAGTTGTGCCTGGATGAGTAAATCTGTGAATGCATTTGTTTGAACATTTGCATGCGAGAGTGCAAAGGGTTAATAGATTTTTGCTGTTTTCTAGCCACACCCCCTTCAGCACCTCCCTTTCCTTAACTTATTTAATGTCCTAACTAGATGTGATGTGCCTGGATATATGTATTTTGTTCTTGTTACTGACCCCTGTGGCTAGGGTCTAATCCAGTGCACTCCCTCCTCCCCTGTATGTGTTTGTCAGCATGCACACAGCTTATGCTGGTGTATGTGCATGGTGCACATGGATACATTACGTTAGCTCCCTTGTGCGATTAGTAAGATGCACTATCTGTCCCAGGAGAGGACGTCAGGATGTGTGCTCCTAATCCATTGATAGGTTTGATGCAATGAATGTGTTTGCATGTCTGCACTATGCATGTTACAGGGCCAGAGTTAGGACACCTATGTTTACCTGGGTACTTCTGCGCAGTATAGGTGACTAAGCATAAGAATGCATTCTTCTGTGAACTAAAACCCCGGCTTTTAACTTAGCTGTAGGGATAACAGTTGTGCCTGGATGAGTGAATCTGTGAATGCATTTGTTTGAACATTTGCATGCGAGAGTGCGAAGGGTTAATAGATTTATACTTGCATAATTGTTTAAAGAGGAACTGCAGTGAAAATAAGGTAATAAAAAAGTGCTTCTTTTTCACAATAATTATGTATAAATGATTTAGTCAGTGTTTGCCCATTGTAAAAATTTTTAAATCCCTGATTTACATTGTGACATTTATCACATGGTGACATTTTTACTGTTGGCAGGTGATGTAGCTGCTGCTTGTTGATTTGGCAGTTGGAAACAGCTGTAAACAGCTATTTCCCACAATGCAACAAGGTTCACAGACAGGAAACTGCCAGGAGTACCATGGTCCTCAGAGTTTCTTGTGGGAGGGGTTTCACCACAATATCAGTCATACTGTGCCCCCTGATGGTCGGTTTGTGAAAAGGAATAGACTTCTCCAGGGGCGGACTGACCATTCAGGCACGGACCGAGGGCCTGTGGTCAGGGGGGGCCCCGCCAGAGCTCCCTAAACAGGAGGGGAGGAGCGCAGTGAAAGGGAGCAGTATGTACAGCGGCGGATAAGGGGGGACGTTTCCCCCCCCTTCCCTCACCTTGGGGCCCCCCTTCCGGGCTCTCCCCTCCGGTAACTCAGTGGCTAACAGCGGTCTGCGGGGGGAGACTTACCGCCATTTCAGCCTCAAACCGCAAGGGACGCTTTGCTCTGTGCGCGGCTAGTCTGGTGTTAGGAACGGCGGGAAGTCTCCGCCCGCTGTTAGCCGCCGAGTTACCGGAGGGAAGAGCCAGGAAGAGGGGCCCCAAGGTAAAGGAAGAGGGGGGAGACTCCCACCCCCCCCTTCCCCACGCTGTGCACACCGCTCCCTTTCACTGCGCTCCTCCCCTCCTGGGGGACACCTATTGACCTAGCTACATACTGGGGACACCTAAGACCTATACTGGGAATACCTATACACCTGGCTACATATACTGGGGCCACCTATAGACCTGGCTTTACTGGGGACATCTATAGACCTGGCTACATATACTGGGAATACCTATACACCTGGCTACTTATACTGGGGACACCTATACACATTGCTACATATATTGGGAATACCTATACACCTGGCTACATATACTGAGGACACCTATAGACCTGGCTTTACTGGGGACATCTATAGACCTGGCTACATATACTGGGAATACCTATACACCTGGCTACTTATACTGGGGACACCTATAGACCTGGCTTTACTGGGGACATCTATAGACCTGGCTACATATATTGGGAATACCTATACACCTGGCTACATATACTGGGGACACCTATAGACCTGGCTTTACTGGGGACATCTATAGACCTGGCTACATATACTGGGAATACCTATAGACCTGGCTACATATACTCCGAATACCTATACACCTGGCTACTTATACTGGGGACACCTATACACCTGGCTATACTGGGGACACCTATACACCTGGCTATACTGGGGATACCCATACACCTGGCTATCTATACTGGAGACACCTATAGACCTGGCTATCTATACTGGAGACACCTATAGACCTGACTATACTGGAGACACCTATAGACCTTGCTATCTGTACTGGGGACACATATAGAACTGGCTACCTATTCTGTAGACCTGGCTATCTATACTGGGGACACCCATAGACCTGGCTACCTATTCTGGGGACACTTATAGTCCTGGCTACCTATTCTGGGGACACCTATAGACCTGGCTATCTAAACTGGGGACACCTATAGAGCTGGTTATCTATTCTGGGGACACCTATAGACCTGGATACCTGTACTGGGAACACCAATACACCTGGTTACTTCCACTGGGGATACCTTTAGACCTGTTACCTATACTAGGGGCACCTATTTTGGGGTACCTGCTGCCAGATTAACTATTTTTGGGGAACCGCTACTGCTAGATTAAGTGTATTTTGGGGAACAGCTGCCAGATTATGTGTATTATTGGGGAACCGATGCCAGATTGTGTATGTTGAGGGAACCGCTGCTTCCAGATTGTGTATTTTGGGGGAACCACTGCTGCAAGATTACATGTATTTTGGGTGATCCACTGCCAAATTATACATATTTTGGGCAACCGCTGCCAAATTAGGCGTATGTTTGGGAAACTGCTGCTGCCAGATTACGTCTATTTTGGGGGAATGACTGCCATATTATCTATATTTTGGAGGAACCTCTGCCAAATGGCGTAGATTTTTGGTGAAATTCGGTCGATTACATGTATTTTTGGGGGAAACACTCTTAGGCAGAGCTCAAACTTCCCCGACGGACCTTTTACACCACTGCCAAGGTCATATAAATTTTGCCCCACCCATGAACACGCCCACATTCTGTTGCGTGACCACACCCATTTTTCACCGTGCGTGCAGGGTTTTTTTTTTTCTTTTCTTTTTTATCAGTATAAAATATCTGTCGGCAGTAAATTATTAGATCTTACTCTGTAGAAAATAACATAAATTGTGGGCGACACTGGTACGGGGTCCCATAATTTCTTATTGCTCGGGGGCCCCATGAGTTGTCAGTCCGCTCCTGGACTTCTCACGTAAAAGTCGGTATCGGCTACTGATGGGGATAAAGTTCAATTCTTGGTCGGAGTTCCTCTTTAACCTTTTCGGGACCGGCCGCCTACCCCCCCTTAAGGACCAAGGCATTTTGCGCGGAAGGGGGGTGTGCGCGTTTGGGGGGGTCAGGCGGCCGGATCCCGTGTGTGGCTGGCTAGATTAATGTCCCCCCATGGTGGCCAGTGCCCCCCCTTCTGCCAGCAGCCTTCACTTACCTTCCAGGCTCCAGCGATGAGCTGCATGGGACCCTCTTCTCCGGCCGGTATCTCCGTTCTGTCTGACTATCAGTTCCGGGTCGCGGCTTGATGACGTCATCAAGCCGGGACCCGGCGCTGACGTCAGATGGAGCGGAGATGCCGGACAGAGCGGAGGGAGGTGCCGATCATCACGGGAACGGCAGGGAGGTAAGTGGATCCTCTTCTTTTCCCCCCTGCCGCCGCAGCTGTCAAACTGATCACTGCTGATCACTCGGGGGAGATGTCGGCTGTCATATGACAGCTTAATCTCCCCCTCCGGGTGCGCACGATCGCGTCGGGAGCGGAAATTGCAGGCCGGCGTACATTCTACGCCGCATCAGGCTAGAACAGCCACAAGTGCGGCGTAGAATCTAATGCACGCGGTCCCGAAAAGGTTAAGGACTACCTCATGATTTTTAGTAGTGGGATACTGGGATTATATATTTTTTTTATTTAAGCCAAGTTTTTTTTTTTTTTTTCGTGCAACACTCTGTGACAGTTTTGAAGCTTAGAAGTGTATTAATTTGAACACGGTTCTCAGAAAGGAGTGGAAAATTACAGAATGTGAGCAAACACCTACTTGGTTTGGTTACAACTGTAATGACAGCTGATGTACAGTGTGGTGGGAATTACAAGGAGGAGTCATTTGCTGCAAGACTTGTTTTTCTACTAAAACCAATTATTAGTGTGTTTTTATTTAGGTTGAGTAATATCAGCTAGTGGCTGGATTAGACACTATAAATGACATGAGCAGGTACAAGAAAAGTGTGCACGCTCTAGTAATCAGGAAAAAGTAATTTCCAGACATTTGTAATCCTGGATTTAAAAGCAGTTAATGTGTGAAAGTGGTCTTTGTAGCTTCAGGAGACTTGTACATTCTTCTTCCCTTTTGAAGTGTCTTTTTTTTTTTTCTTCCTTTCTTGTGTATATATTGAGCAGGTTCTCTTAAGATTTCTTGTTTGGACCTCTTGAGACTGGTGAGGATTTATTAGGACCCTTTATTCCCCCCCCCCCCCCTTCCTTCCTACTTCAAGGTGGCCACACACACACACACGTTAAAAGGTTTTTTATATTTTTTTCATCTTCATTCGATTTGAGCAATCCGAGCACATTTTTTGATCAGAAGTTTTGAACATATTGTTCAATGTATGTTCGATATTGCTGAATTTTAGGGAAAGAAGACATACATAGCAACCTTTCACTCAATAATCAGTGTTTGAACATTTTGCATTTTCTTTGAAAAACATTTTCTACTGTGACATTTATCACCATATTCCATGTTTGTACATCTATCAATATCTCATGTGTTCATCACTTGCTGTTTAGAATAACAATTACAGTATAATCTCGTTATAATAAACTTGGGTATAGTAAACATTCAGGTATAGTAAACTATGTCTCCAGGTCCCGGCCAATCTTTATTACAAGTCTATGGGAGCCATGCCTGGTATAGTAAATTCTAATATAACAAAACTTCTGTTATAGTAAACATTTTATTTGGCCCCTACGTGACGCGGACTCTGAATTATTGGTAAAGTTGTTAAAAACTGAAAAATAATTTGAGAAAAACAGGAAATTCAATCAGATTTCTCTTTCCAAGACAAACAAAAAAACACCTTTCAATTGTAATCAAATTATCATAAATTGAACAGAAAAATGTGGCCACCTTTAGGCAGATGTCAAACAGAAGCATGTGATTTGCCTACAGGCCCATACACACGTCTGATTTTTGCGAACGACGGGTCGTTTGAACGTCCCGTCGTTCAGTCGTTCGCACGCCAAATCGCACGCCGTGTACAGACTGTCGTTCGGATGATAAGACTGGTTTTGAGCGATCCGCCCGGCGGATCGCTCAGGAACAGTCTTATCACCCGAACGACAGTCTGTACACACGCCCGATTTGGCGTGCGAACGACTGAACGACGGGACTTTCAAACGACCCGTCGTTGGGAGCATGTCCCCATGGGAGCATGTCCCCATTGCAAGGGACATGCCCCCATGTCCCTGGCAATGGGGAGCGAGCTTTTACGCTGTGGTGCTGTTCTTCAGCACCACGGCTGCTGTTCTTCAGCACCACGGCACTGCTCCCTCGCTCTCAAACTGCATGTGCACCTGCTGAACATCTGCCGGCGAATGTGTAGCGGCAGCAGGTAAATGACTCTGGTAACCAGAGCAGCTGCGGGGGGCTTTGATGTGCAGATGGCGGGGTTAAATTTAATTGACTTAGGCGCCTAATTTAAAAACTTGCCAGCACTTATCTCTGGTGAGTTGGATGTGTGTGTGTGTGTAAATACTTTTCTAGCGTATCTTTATACTTTAACTACCAATATGTATCTAGGCTTATTAATGATTTATTTAATTCCTAAAGTCACTGTAATGGTCTATTACACCTCATAAAGCCAACTGAAGTGCCCACAGGGTGTGTAAATGCATATGTTGAGAACCTAGGAACTAAGCTACCCTTTTCCGTATCTCTGTGTGGAAGGGTGAGCAAAGCACCCTAGAAAGAAACCCCCAAGACAACAGGAGCCCAAATAGTGCAGTATGTCACAAAGTGTATCAAAATGAAAATTAGGCGAAATTAATACTCGCAAAGGGAGGTTGCATAGGGAGCAACCAACCACTGGAAGCAGGTGGAGGTGCACAAACCTGACAGTAAGGTCCTGACATGTGGCATCAGCCATGTGGTGACCAGACTTAGCCCTCACAAGGAGGGAAACGAGCACAAAGGGGGTAAGAGGTATATTTATTTTTAACTCTGTTTTATACAGTCCTGGGTACCTCTTAAGGTAGCCATACACTGGTCGATTTGCCATCATATTCAACCAACAGATAGATCCTTCTCTGATCGAATCTGATCAGAGAGGGATCATATGGCTGCCTTTACTGCAAACAGATTGTGAATCTATTTCAGCCTGAAACCGATCACAATCTGCTGAGCTGCCGCTGTCGCCCCCCCGGGCCCCCGCAGACATTACCTGAAGCCTGGTCCCGGGCATCTTCTCCGCATTGACCCCCGGCGGGCATCTTCTCTGCATCAGCTTCTGCATCCCGGCTTCCGGCATAACTTTCTGTCACTCCAGTGACAGCGGAAGTTCAAATAGAGCGCCCTCTTTTTGTACTTCCGCTGTCACTGCAGTGACACAGGAAGTTATGCTGATGCCGGGATGGTGAAGCTGATGCGGAGAAGATGCCAGCCGGGAGTCGGGAGGTGATGCGGAGAAGATGCCGGGAGCCAGCTTCAGGTAATGTATACCTGCGTCAGTCGTACGCCGCTAGCGATGCGCTCCTTACCCGCGGCGATCGACGGTAATTTTCTGCACGGCGCGATCGACGGGACCGATCTATTTTGGGCCGAAATAGATCGAAAATTAGCGTGTTGCGTGAACGATTTGACAGCAGATTCGATCCCAGTGATCGAATCTGCTGTCGATCGGCAGGAAATCGGGCCAGTGTATGGCCAGCTTTACCCTCTTTTATCTGTATCATGTCTCTATACTTTGTGCCACTGTTTAGCTAAAACAGGAAGCTGAAGTAAGACGTCATTGTTAGCCAATAAGGGACTTTCAGGCCACTCACTTGTTCAAATTGGTCATATTCCACTATCAATTCTCCTTGAAGAGAAGCATAAATCTCTGGTTATGAAACTGAGGCAGACCATAAAATGTGTAAATTTCCGGTCTGGTTGTTTATCAGTTTTGTATGTGTTTCTAAGGTTCTATTCCCACTTGTTACAGACCACGTGTGGCCAGCGGGAGCCGATGGTCGGCCATGGTCAGGCTGTAGCCCGGGGCAGATGTGCTCCCCCATATGCAATATATGGGGGAACGCATCCGTGTGCCAGGGATTATCACAGACTGCACAGAAGTGTGGTCCACTTACTGCAACAGATCCCGCGAATCCGATGCAGAATTACAAGTTTATAAAATAGGGGAGCCACTCACTGTGGGGTGGAGAACAGACAAAAAAAAGTCTCTTCCTCCGCTCAAGTGGGAACAGAGCCTCAGGCTGTGTTCACACATAAAAGGTGTACATTTCCGGCCCTGTCAGGTAAAACGAATGCAACGGACAGCACAGGCCAGCACTGCACCGGACCAGAAATGTGCAGATTTGTGTGTGAACCAGGCCTTAGGGCTCGTTCACACTAAGGGCGTTTTTGCCCTTTTTAAGCGCAGGCGATTTCCAAAATTGCCCATAAAACGCTTGTGCAATGAATCTCTGTGAGAATGTTCATATCAGCACGTTGCGCCCGCTTTGCGCCTATACCATTTTTGGGGCATTTTTGCTATAATGGAAGGTATAGGAAAAATGCAAGAAGAATAAATTCATACATTGTATTTATTCTTTTCCGGGTCAGGGAGTGAATTACAAAAGCGCTTAGAAAAGTGCTCTTACCAGAAACCCAGCGCGCAGTGGAGCGCCGGGTGGGGGTGGGGGGGTTGAAGCGCACAAAAACACAAACCGCTTGCGTATGCATTTTCGATTTTAGGTGTGAATGAGGCCTAAATGTGGCCACACACCATACAATTTTTTAAAATATCTGTTCAATTCAAGAATAGCAATACATTTTTCTGACTGTAACAATTCAAAAATCTGACCAAAGTACCACACACCTATGTAAATTATTTTCCCCCAATCATGAATAAAATAATTGAAAGCTCAGATTGGAACTGTAATCCATCACACACCATACAATTCTTGATAAAGTTGGTCTGACATTTCCAACATGTCCAATCTCCAAAAATTGGGGGAAAAAACGGGAAATACGAACGGATTTATCGATCAAAAACAAAAGCTCTCAATTTTTCAGGACAACCGATCGAAATTATCGAATTGGTGAAAAATTGGATCTTTTAATTGTATGGTGTGTGGCAACCTTAAGGCCTCTTTTACATTGTGTACTGAAAAACTGATGCATTTTAACTGATCAGTTGTTCTGCAGCAGTGTATTGTGAAAAAGCTTTCAATTATGGGCCTGTTTTCATTACACACACGGCTGTACTGTAACCAATGCACCGCAATGGAACAGCTATGCTGCAGATTCTTGCATGGCTGCATCTGCCCGCCGGCTTGTTCTATACACTTCCACATCTCCTGATGCAAACAAAAACAAACACAGAACATTTATATCGCGCTTTTCTCCTGGCGGACTCAAAGCGCCAGAGCTGCAGCCACTGGGACGCGCTCTATTGGCAGTTGTAGTGTTAGGGAGACTTGCCTAAGGTCTCCTACTGAATAGGCACTGAATAGGTACTGATGCAGAAGGGACGCGGACAGGAGCGGAAGTGATGCGATAGTCGCATTGCATCCCTTTCGCCAATGGAAAAGGGCCCTAAAACGTGTATCCTGTGAACTCAGCGATAGGAAAAAATGGGCATGACCTGGGCTGCAAATCACTTGTCCGTTCAGAACGCAGCTTTTATAGTGTGAAAGGATGCTTAGGACTTGTTCAGATTAGAAAGGTATCCTGGTGCTTTTCATTTTGGAAGAAGTTGTCTCAAGCTCAGAAGTGAATAGGAAGGCCCCAAAGTGCAACATGCAAGATTTGTTTCAATTCTGCCTGCCTTTCACACTAGCTAGCGAGTGCACAAACCCGATTTCGTGCACACGCACAGTATGAAAACTGGAATGTGCATTGACTCGTATCAACGGCTCTAGTTCTAAGTCACCCAATGGAAAATCATTTGCGACACGCAATTAAATATTCCTGGAGGCGTTACAACGCAATGCTCTGGAACACTTTAACTATTGTGCATGGTAACATGAAAGTCACTAGACCTTGCTTGTCGCGTCCTATGTGCGGTCTGTCAGAACGGACGGCACAGCACCTAGTGGGAAAGGATCCTTACAAAGTTCAAATGCAAGTGAATCAAAACAGGAGCTTAGATCTTGCTGTTACTGCATTTTGGCTGCATTGAACAATATACATTACAATGTGGAGATATTGAGATATGGTAGTGTTTTGGAGTAGCTATGATAAAACTGAAATAAAAGCAAACTCCTAAAAAGAAGTTGAAAATAAAATGCAAGCACCATTAAGCCCAATCTACACGATACGATTCTTTGTGCGATTCGATTACGATTCTATTTACGGTCCGATTAAATCCAACATGTCCGATCAGGATTCGATTCAATTCGATTTGCCATTGCAAAAAAATGGCAAATTGAATTGAATCGAATCCCGTTTGGATATGTTGGATTTATTCGGATCGTAAATAGAATCGTAATCTAATCGCACAAAGAATCGTATCATGTAGATGGGGCTTTACACAAGGGATCTGATCAGCTTGGAAATGGTAGATTAGATGCTTTTATCTGCTGCTTTATCTTCTGTGTATCCAAGGCACTCAGTGCTGACAGGCTGAGTACTTCTAAATCCATTCAGCTGCTGATCACATCATTTTTCCTTTAACATGATACGTCAAGTGACTTCACTTATGGACTGTAAATAGCTGGTGCCTCCTTGCATTCACGGCTGTGAAATCGAGATTTGTACAGCTAATTCCTTTGAAATAATATTTTATTCAGAACCTTGATAATAAATGTAAAAGCTTGATCTAGGAAATAGGTAATGGGCTCTCAATTGAATTGCTTTAGGCAATCGCCTTGGAATTATGTTGACTTGGCCTAACCTGCCGGCTCCATTCAGTGATGATGCTAGTCCACCTTTATTATGGCCTTATGAGAGGAGAATAAACATAGGCCACCACAAGAAAGTTTCTGCTGCTGAGTTGGAGATCTGTGAGAAGATGGGAAGTTAGTTTTTCAAGAGCAGATCCTTACCTAAGAAGAGGGAAGGCTCTGGATCCTGCAGAGGCTTCCCACCTCCTCCTCCAGACCATTGTTGCTATGATAGGACCCCCAAAAGAAATCCAAAAAGAGCTTGTCAGATTTCTGATCATCACTGCTCTCTTTTTGCACGAGTGTGGCCTTCTGTGCCTGCATGCAGTAAACTGGAGCCACTCGGGCACAAGTGGTTCAGTGTTACTACGCAGGCTCTGCCATACTCACGCAGTTGCCATGCTGCTGCACTTGTGCATGAAGAGGGGCGTGGTCACGATCTTCAGGAGGGTCCCAGGCAACTGCGTTAGGAGTCTGGAGGATAATGATGTCTCAGGGCTCGTTTCCACTAGTGCGGCGTGCGTCTCGTAGACGCACGCCGGCACTGTGCGGGTGGGCGGGATCGCAGGCGAATCCCATGAGCCGTGCCATGCACTGCTATGGGAATCGCAGCCTCCGTCGCGAATTCTGTAGGGGGTTCCGGCCGAATCGCTACTGCAAGCGATTCGGCTGGTGGCGCAGTTATCCCCTATGGCAGAGTTTCCCCGTGCGATTTGCCTGCCGTTTCGGCGACAGTGGAAACAGGCCCTCAGAAGGAAGCCTCTAGATCTTGCAGAGGTAAGCATCTGTTTTTTACCCTTCAAGTGGAACTTCCTCCCTGCTCTAAAAGAAAAGCAACAGCTTAATAACCTTTAAAGAAAAACATTTATTTCCCAGAACGTCCTCCTGACAGCACCCCTCCTATGAGACTTGTCTCCCTCCTAAACTTTGGACAGGAAGCTAGAAGATACAAATTTGCATAACAGGCAGGCAGGAGTAGTATATAAAGATGTTACTCACAAAAGGTATTCAGTTGTTTTTCCTGTCCCGGACGGGACGCTTTGAGAGGTCTCCAGGTTCTACTACGTCAGGCGGCGAGTGCAGCGTGCGGCGCGGGCATATTAAGGCTGAGCAGGGGACTCAGCTGGTCCAGCGCACAGCGTGGAGGAGGCTTCTCCTAGAGATGTGGAAGCTTTATGGCGGCAGGAGCGCGAAACCGGAAGTTTTTCCGTTTTTCCTATACTTAACATTGAGGCAGAAACGCATCCGAAATCCAAAAAATGCCTCACCCCGGCATTTTTCGTTTCTGCAAAACGCCTCCCGCTCTGGTGTGCACCACCCCATTGAGATACATTGACCAAGCGGATCCGCAGCCGCAAGCGGCTGCAGAAACGCTGAAAAAGCCGCTCGGCGTGCACCAGCCCTAAATCTGTAGTTGGTCAGTTTGAAGAGTGGAATTGGAAGCTGCCATGGAGGCTGTCTGTTTTCACCTGCACACAAAAGTCTTGTCAGAGCAGCAATTTCTGCACTGTAAAGAGCTACTTATAGCTTTACTCATCATAAGTGAAAGCACTGGGGAGGATGAGATCAGAAAAGCAAAAGTTGAAGCCCAACTTATTGCTGCTGCAGTATAGTGGCTGTTAGGCCTAGTGCACACCAGAGCGTTTCGGCTGCGGTTTGCGATCCGCTTGCGGGTGCGGATCCGCTTGGGTAATGTATTTCAATGGGCTGATGCACACCAGAGCGGGAGGCGTTTTGCAGAAACGCATACTCCCGGGCTGCTGCAGATTTTGGATTGCGGATGCGTTTCTGCCTCAATGTTAAGTATAGGAAAAACGCAAACCGCTCTGAAAAACGACACTTCAGAGTGGTTTGCCAGGCGTTTTTTGTTACAGTAGCTGTTCAGTAACAGCTTTACTGTAACAATACATGAAATCTATTACAGCAAAAACGCTTCACAAAACCGCAAAATGCTAGCTGAAACGCTACAGAAAAAGAAGAAAAAGCGTTTCAAAATCTGCTAGCATTTTGCGGATCTGCTAGCGTTTTTTGGTGTGCACTAGGCCTTACTGGTGAGAAGCAACTCTGGCATGAAGCACCTTTTTAAAAGTCTTGCCAGGACTACTTTGACCTCTGATCTGCCCAACGAAAATCCTTTTCAGGGAGAATTCTAACTGGTCAAGACAAATGGACCAATTGGGAGCCTTGGCAGGAGATTTGAAGATGCTGTTGCGGCAGTAGTGTGGTGGGGGAGAGGATCACCAGTCAGGATTCTATGAACTGTTTACTGTCTGTAAAAAGACACCTAAGCGCAACACAGTCCTTTCCTTGGGATAACAATCCTCCTTATACAAACTCCAGAGAACCAACTATCTGTTACAACTAATTGTAAATCACAGTACAGGAATTTTCAAAAAATTATTATAAAAAAAAAGCATTGGGGCATACTGGGCACAGATCGTGTACTAAGGGACCTCATACCTGACCATCCAAGGTTCATATATTGCAGGGCCCCTAACCTAAGGGACCTAATGGTACCCAGCTGTGTAGACCCCCAAAAAATCAAGGGATAGGCAGGGATGGCAGGAGGAAGGTTTCTTCCCATGCCGTAAATGCAAAGCATGTAGGGAATGCAATCCAATTAAAACCAAGTCGGTAGTGTCATTTGCCAATGGGAAAAAATCCAAATAAAACAGTTTATAACATGTAATGACAAATACAGTATGTGATTTATATCCTATGGTGTCCTTGTGGATACCAATATAAAGGGAGCGTCTGGGGGAGCATGCCAGGAATATACAAAAAGGGAAAAACAACCAGTGTCCCCACACACTATACACAAATACATGCAAGTGATCCCAAACTAATGTCATTTTGTGCACTGAAAAAGATAAGGTCAGCGTGGAGGGGTGCAGATATGGTTAGAAAGATATCACAGGAGGAGACAACATATATCTATGAGATGGGTACACTAAGACCAGGGGGATTGAATATAGACATTGATCTGGTATGTTTCCTGGGGGAATAAGGTGGGGGTATGAAGTAGGTGGCAGAGGTATAGCTGATACTGTGTTTAAAATAGTAATGTAGAATGGGTATACTGGTCTTAGTGTTTTTAATTTTGATGTAATGCTTCTACTTGATGTAAAGGGACTCTCACCAAAAATTGACACTGTGGGACTGACACTCTGAGATCGCCTGTGGCCGGATTGAAATTGTATGTGTAGCGGGATGATTGGAATGTATATGTTAGATGGACCCGGATCGTTGCATGGGGTGTGGGTATGCTGTGATCTGAGGGCAGTGATGTGGGTAGATACAAACTAGATTTAGGTATACTATGCATTGAGGCCACCGGCGATTAAAAGTACAGGAGAAAGCGCATAGTACGATTGCATACAGTGACTAAGCACGAGAATGCAGCATTCTGATTGGGCGGCAGACGCTCAAGAATGCGACGTTCCGATTGGGCGGCGGAAACCTGAAGGGGAGGGAGGTCATCTTGTCATAAGCACTCTTGGCCACTCCGGGTGCCAGCTCCTGATGAGTCAATAGACGAAACTAGTTGGGCGGTACCCGGTAGTGGCAACGGAGTGTGGGGATCAAAGCGAACATGAAGGAGGAGTGGGGCGGCTGTGCACACGGCAGCCGGCACCAGCCTCAAAGGACCTATGTGAAACAGCCCTCCAGTGGCCAACACAAACGGGGGAGAGCCCGTCTAACAAACTCATGCTTTTGAAAACGTCAGGAATCTGTAAGTGCAATATGTTTTAGCAATGACGTTTTTACATACAGTATTATACTATATTGAGCATCTTTTTGGAGGTATCTACCTAACCCTGATTAGAAGAGGATAATCCCAAAGGAGGATCCCAGTGATAAAACCTTGCAGCAGTTAAGATCGTGGTGGTCTGGGGTGGCCAGGGATTAACCCCAAGGCGTGTATCTGTTTGTCTCCCTAGAGCAGTGGTTCCCAACCTTTTTGGCGTCGTGACACCTCAAACCAAACGTTCAGATCTCCGTGACACGTAGACTAAATGCATGTAATGAGAGACAGCGTTTCCCCACTAAATGCACATAAGAGACAGCGTTTCACCAGTAAATGCAGGTAACGACAGACAGCCTTTCACCAGTAAATGCACGTAATGAGACAGCGTTTCCCCAGTAAATGCACATAAGAGACAGGTTTTTCACTAGTAAATGCACATAAGAGACAGCTTTTCACCAGTAAATGTACATAAGAAGTCTCTTCTTTTCACCAGTAAATGCACACAATAAGAGACCTCTTTTCACCAGTAAATGTACATAATAAGAGACAGCTTTTCACCAGTAAATGCACATAAGAGACAGCTTTTCACCAGTAAATGCACATAATGACAAACAGCTAGTTGTCACCAGTATATGTAGCCAGGGATATATGTGCCCAGTATATGTAGCCAGAGGTATATGTGCCCAGTATATGTAGCCAGGGGCATATGTGCCCAGTATATGTAGCCAGGGGTATATGTGCCCAGTATATGTAGCCAGGGGTATATGTGCCCAGTATATGTAGCCAGGGGTATATGTGCCCAGTATATGTAGCCAGGGGTATATGTGCCCAGTATATGTAGCCAGGGGTATATGTGCCCAGTATATGTAGCCAGGGGTATATGTGCCCAGTATATGTAGCCAGGTGTATATGTGCCCAGTATACGTAGCCAAGTGCATATGTGCCCAGTATATGTAGCCAGGTGCATATGTGCCCAGAATATGTAGCCAGGTGTATATGTGCCCAGTATATGTAGCCAGGTGTATATGTGCCCAGTATATGTAGCCAGGTGTATATGTGCCCAGTATATGTAGCCAGGTGTATATGTGCCCAGTATATGTAGCCAGGTGTATATGTGCCCAGTATATGTAGCCAGGTGTATATGTGCCCAGTATATGTAGTCAGGAGTATATGTGCCCAGTATATGTAGCCAGGGGTATATGTGCCCAGTATATGTAGCCAGGTGTACAGTTGCAAACTATTTGAGGGGTTACTAAGAGATACTATACATGACTTCATAGTAGAAAATAATCTTATTTCTCAGCATCAACATGGGTTTACTAAAGACGGATCCTGTTTGACTAACATGCTCAGCTTTTATGAGGTAGTGAATGCTAATATGGATATTGGGAATGCTGTAGATGTGATATACTTGGACTTTACAAAGGCCTTTGACACTGTTCCCCACAGAAGTCTGGTGCAAAAGTTGAGGATGCAAGGACTGGGGAAGAGTTTGTGTGCATGGATAGGGAACTGGCTAATGGACAGAAAACAAAGAGTTGTGGTCAATGGATCGTACTCAAAATGGGAGACTGTTAGCAGTGGGGTCCCACATGGGGTCTGTACTGGGTCCAGTGCTCTTCAATTTATTTATTAATGACCTAGTAGATGCAGTAGTGAGCAATGTTGCTATTTTTGCAGATGATACAAAATTGTGCAGAATCATCAACTCTCAGGAAGATAGTGTCATATTGCAACAGGATCTGGATAGGATGGCTATATGGGCACATACCTGGCAGATGAAGTTCAATGTTGACAAATGTAAAGTCATGCATTTTGGTCGTACCAATGGTCTAGCACCATACAAAATAAATGGGATACAGTAGGGGACATCAAACTTGGAGAAGGACTTGGGAGTACTCATCGACAACAAGTTAAATAATCGTACTCAATGCCAAGCTGCTGCAGCTAAAGCGAACAAAATTTTGGGATGCATTAAAAGGGAAATAAAAACTCGAGATGCTAGCATAATATTGCCCCTGTTTAACTCTCTAGTAAGGCCACATCTGGAATATGGAATTCAGTTCTGGGCACCACATTACAAAAAAGATATTGCAGTTTTAGAGCAGGTGCAGAGACGAGCTACAAAATTGATACGTGGGATGGAAGGTCTCACTTACCAAGAAAGGTTAGATAAACTGGGTTTATTTAGTCTAGAGAAAAGACGCCTTAGAGGGGATCTAATTAACATGTATAAATACATCAGAGGGCAATATAATAGCTTGGCGGATGAGCTTTTTGTCCCTAGGCCTTCTCAAAGGACTAGAGGACCTGATCTGCGCATGGAGGAAAAACGTTTTAGCCATTTATTTAGGAAAGGGTTTTTTACAGTAAGAGTGATTAAGATGTGGAATGCATTGCCACAGGAAGTCGTTATGGCAAACTCTATACCTGCATTTAAAGGGGGCTTTGTAAGGAAACGCGGAAAGGCCGCTGTCTCTCGAGGTGAGGTGGCAGTTTCCGCGTCCAGCATGGCGTCACAACGCGGAAAAAACGTCGCATGCCGCATTGGCAGTGCGGCGGAATCCGCATTGGTAACGGCGGAATCCGCATTGGTATCGGCGGAATCCGCATCAGAGGCGGCCCCCGCACTAGATACATTGCATGACAGTACTGGTGTGGCTGGGACTGATAGTCCACCAAGATTCAGGCTTACACGCGCGCGAGCACAGAGGCAGAGTTTAAATAGCAGTTAGAAGGGAGTCGGCTGACCAGCTGGGTCAGCTGACAAATTCCACTGCTCTCATTGGACCAGCAGTTAGGGAGGTCCTGGAAAGGTCCTAGAGTATATATACTGCTGGTTGTTCACTTGCTCTTTGTCTGGCGTGCGATCACATATGTGGGAGCACCCAGATCCGTAGTCAGCTCCGCAAGTGTGCCGGGACCAGCTGGAGCTGTAATCCTACACTTAGCTAGATTCTGTTGATAGCTAAAGTACTAGTTTGATTGTGATTATCTGTTATGACTTTTTGCCTGCCTGACTATCCTCCTGAACTCTGACCTTGTACCTCGATATTTCTGATACTCTGTTGCCGAACCCCGGCTCGTTCCTTGACTCTGCTTCTGCCTCCTGATTTTGTACCCCGATATATCTTGATACCCCGTTGCTGAACCCTGCCTGTACTTTGACTCCGCCTTTGCCTCCTGATCTTGTACTTTATCTGTCCGTGTGTGTACTACCTGGCTTGTCCGACCTCGAGAACCGACCTTACCGTTAGAGGCGGTTCCTCGTTCTGTTAGCGACCCTTCCTCCTGAGGGTCACTTTCAGACTATCCTTCCTACTGTCAGTCTGACTCCTCCCGTCTTGGAGAGCTCAGGTGTTATGATCGCTTCTGCAGCGTTTACTGCTGACTGCAGTGGTATTGCAAACCAAGCAGTTCTAATGTCATTACATGCATTTGCTTGCATAGTTTGGTTTGCACTTAAAGTAGTTGCTGATTCCATCTGCAGTCGCTCTGAAGTTAATAACAGTTTAATATGCTTTTGTGTAAACAAACATTGTCTGCTGCAATGGAGGGGCAATCCCTTTCCTGCAGGCTGCATATCATTGTCTGCCTTTTCCTGCTATCAGCCTGTGATTAATTACCATTCACTTGTGTGGGAATCTGCAGGTCTGCTCCCATTGGATGACCTCAGTATAAAGAACTGCTTCCTGCAATGCCTCATGGGCTACCATAGTCTCAGATCCTGTCTGTTACTCTGCCCATGCCCCACCTTGTTCCTAGTCCGTGTGGACTGCGCTGACTCCTGCGAAGGGGTCAGCGAGTCCTCCTAGTTCTGCTCTTGTTTCTAGAAGTTGTTACTTTGCTTGTCTTGTGTCATATATTGGTTCATCGCCAATATATACGCATACTTGCACGTTTATTATTTTCCTTGTATTCGTGTTACGTTGATACATCAGTGTCGCTGATATATACGTACACGAACTGTTTATATCCTGTGTTCCGTTAGTCAGCGTTCCAGCACGCTGAGCTAGTTATCCTGTTCCTGGTCCTGTTTGTGGATTGCGTTCATCTCTGCGAAGAGATAGCGAATCCTTCTGAGTCCTGTTCCCTGTATTACTCCAGTCTTAGTCAGAGTTCCTGCTTATGTCATATATCGGCTCATTGCCGATATATACATATGTTAGTCAGACGTTACAAATAGTTTCATTGATAGCTGTAATTGTAATACGCTAGGAAATCATACTTATTGTATATTTATCTGTGTTACGTTCATCTATCTTGATCCTGCTATTTCCTGACTATCCTGTCCTGTCTTTGTGAGGCACGCCATTGCTGCAAACGCATTGGCTACCTCATTCCAGTCTGTTTTATTGTGGACGCTTGCTGTCACTAAGTAGTGGCTAGTTAAGCAAGCGTTCATTCTGTCTACCTGTCCTGATCTCCTCAGTCCTGGTTTATGCGCTCAGCGCTACTTTGCGCTGAGACGTTATTACGAAAGTGTTGTTTGTGGCTGTTCGGATCTGCACCGGCTCTGTGCACCACAATCTCCTATTGGAGTCAGTCCTCTCCTCCACTAAACTGGGGATATCCTGATTCCTTGTGCTAGTGTGTGTACCTCCTTCACGTCAGCTTATGTGTTGCATGCTGACTGTGGAGAATACACCTCCAAGCTTAACATCAGGTCTGCGGAAGGAATCTGTGCAGTACTCCTTGCTGCACTGAGGCCTAGTCCTCAAAGTGTTACTGTTACACCAAACACTACACTCTACTCAGGTGAACAGAGGTTAGCTAGTATATCGGATTATCAGTGATACTGCAGATCACGTATAATCTGGTATACATCTGTATTCCCAGTGATTCTGCAGATCACTGGTAATCAGATCCTCTCTGTGCTTCACCGATCGTTACAGAACGCCAGACCAAAAAATGCAAATGGACGCACACACTGACCGTCTGGGCGCACTTGCCACTTCGGTGGAAAACATCAACCAAGTGCTGGGTAGCCACAAGACTATGATTGATGTCTTATCAGGCTCTGTGCGAACTCTCCAGACGTCCGTTGATTCAGTGCGATCCCCTCCAAGTGCTGACATACGTATGCCCGTACCAGATAAATTTTCCGGCCACAAGTCTGACTTCCGGAATTTTAAGAGTAGAGTGTTATCGTACTTCAAGTTGAGACCCCGATCCTCGGGGACTGAGACCCAACGGGTCACCTTTATTAAAACTTTGCTGACTGGTGACTCCCAGTCATGGGCATACAACCTGCCTCCTACCGATACTGCTCTGACCTCGGTAGAGGAATTCTTTAAGTCCATGGCCGTAATTTACGACGATCCTGACCTTGCGGCAACCTCTGAGCGGAAGCTCAAACTTTTGCGGCAAGACGGGGGTTCAGTCGAGGATTACGCGGCAGAATTTCGCAGATGGTCAGTCACGGCCAGATTTGATAATTTTGCCCTCATGGATTACTTCTTGTCTGGGTTATCGGAGGAGGTCTCCGATTTAATGCTAACCTTGCCCGAGCCCAGGACAGTCGATGAGGCCATCACATCGGCCATTCGAGTCGACCGTCGATTACGCCATCAGAGGCAGATTCGGGGCAGTCACCGTGCCAGGGTAACATCATATGTGGCACCCTCCGCTGCACCCTTAGTAACACCATCTCCATCTGTCTCATCTCCTCCGGCCTTGCCTCCACCCGAACCAATGCAGATTGGTTGTTCGAAATTGACCCAGGTGGAGCGAAGGCGGAGAATGACGGATCAACTGCCCGAACAAGTCGGGAAACAAATTTGCCTAGGAGTAGTGGGGGGTGACACCCTAGGCACGCCACTTGCACCCCTTAAAGAAATTGCTTCTCCCTTGTACAGTTACATGGGAGAAGAAATCTGTGGCTACTGAGGCTTTCATTGACTCAGGCTCAGCGGCCAATTTTATGAACTTTGAGTTTGCTCAGGAGTTGGGTATTCCGCTCACTCCTGTGACACCCCCCATTCAGGTCACGGCAGTAGACGATTCCCCTCTGCAACGGGATCGTCCCCTGTCACAGACTCCGCAGGTGAAGGTCATGATAGGGGTACTGCATGGGGAACAATTACAGTTTTTCGTTTTACATATGTCAACCTCCACTATTATCCTAGGCATGCCTTGGTTACAAGCCCACTCTCCACAAATCAACTGGGCTACGGGCCAGGTAACCAGATGGTCCGATCATTGTCATCAGCAGTGTCTGGGGAAGGTGACATTGGGTCAGACCAAGGTTTACGTGGAGGGTGTTCCCAAGGTATATTCCGATTTTTCTGATGTTTTTTGTCCCAAGTCTGCTGATCAATTACCTCCTCATCGCCCGTTCGATTGCCCCATTGATCTCCGTGCTGGTTGTATGCCCCCTAGGGGTCACCTGTATAACTTGTCCGGTCCCGAGAAGTTGGCTATGCAGGAATACATTCGTGACAACTTTGCCAAGGGGTTTATTCGGCCCTCTCGGTCACCTGCTGGGGCCAGCTTCTTTTTCGTTAAGAAGAAAGACGGGGGTCTTCGACCTTGTATCGATTACCAAGGTCTCAATAAAATCACGGTGAAGAATCGCTATCCGTTACCATTGATAGACGACTTATTCACGCAGGTCACCACTGCTAAGATCTTTTCTAAGTTAGATCTGAGGGGGGCATACAACCTAATCCGCATTAGAAGGGGCGATGAATGGAAGACGGCCTTTAACACACCCGATGGGCATTACGAGTACTTAGTGATGCCCTTCGGGTTGTGCAATGCGCCAGCCGTCTTCCAGGAACTAATCAATGAGGTATTCCGGGAGGTATTGGGTAAATTCGTACTGGTATACCTCGATGATATACTAATTTACTCCAATAACCTCTCCGAACACAGGGTCCACGTGAAATTTGTCCTAAACAAATTAAGACAGAATAGGCTCTACGCTAAGGTGGAAAAGTGTATATTTGAAGTGACCACGGTCACGTTTCTGGGATACGTAATTTCCACCTCGGGCCTCTCAATGGATCCTGCCAAGGTCACAGCCGTGTTGGAGTGGCCACAGCCAGTCTAGTTGAAGGCCCTGCAGAGATTTTTAGGGTTCGCAAACTATTACAGGAGGTTCATTAAGGGATACTCCACGTTAGTTGCCCCCCTTACCAGTCTCACGAAAAAAGGGGCGGATACCAACCACTGGTCTCCTGAAGCCGTGGCGGCATTTGCTCTATTGAAAAAATTATTTTGCTCAGCACCAATTTTGAGGCATGTTGACACGTCCTTTCCCTTCATTGTGGAGGTTGATGCCTCAGAAGTTGGGGTGGGGGCGGTGCTGTCTCAACGGTCTGGGTTGCAGGGCAGATTACACCCATGTGCTTATTTTTCCCGCAGGTTTTCACCTGCAGAAAAAAATTATGATATAGGCAACCGGGAACTTCTGGCTATTAAGTTGGCATTTGAGGAGTGGCGCCACTGGTTAGAGGGGGCAGAGCACACGATCACTGTTTACACTGACCACAAGAACTTGGAATACATCGAGGGGGCTAAGAGGCTGAGTCCCCGTCAGGCCCGGTGGTCCTTATTTTTTACGAGATTCAGGTTCATAATCACGTACACTCCAGGCAGCAAAAACGTCAAAGCAGATGCCCTCTCCAGGTGTTTTGAACCTGAGACAGCACAGCCCCCCGCTCCTGAATCCATCATCCCGCAGAAACTGGTGTTAGCCGCCACGGAGACTTGGGAGGATTGGACAGAGATTTTGGGTCCCTTTCAGCGGGATGTTCCTGAGGGGAAACCCAAAGGGGTCTTGTTTATCCCACTGCCATTCCGGTTACAAGTTCTGCAACTCTTTCACACCCACAAGAATGCTGGTCATCCTGGAGCGGCCAGAACGCAGGATCTGATTGCCAGGTGTGCTTGGTGGCCTTCCTTGGCAACAGATTGCAAGGAGTTTGTTAAGGAGTGTGCGGTATGTGCCAGGAGTAAACCCTCCCGGTTGGCACCTGTAGGAAGGTTGCAGCCTTTGCCTACCCCGAGTGAGCCATGGACCCACCTGTCCATGGATTTTGTGGGGGAATTGCCCAGGTCTGAAGGCATGTCTGTTATTTGGGTGGTAGTCGACCGGTTTAGCAAGATGGCCCATTTTGTGCCCCTGAAAGGACTCCCCTCGGCTCAAGAATTAGCCGAATTGTTTATCATTCACGTCTTCCGGCTGCATGGCATTCCGGAAGACATTGTGTCTGATAGGGGAGTCCAGTTTGTGTCTGGATTCTGGAGGGCATTTTGTCACCAAATGGGCATGAACTTATCGTTCTCGTCAGGCTACCACCCACAGACGAATGGGCAGACAGAGCGCATTAACCAATCTCTGGAGCAATTCCTGAGATGTTACGTTGCGGAGGCACAAAGTGACTGGGTGAAATTTTTGCCCTTCGCGGAATTCGCCCAAAATAATTTAAAGAATTCCTCGTCTGGGTTTTCCCCATTCCAGATTGTAACAGGGAGGTCACCCAAATTCTCCCCTTTTCCAGTTGTCTCGTCCCCATTTCCTGCACTGGAGGATTGGCAGAGGTCACTCAGGGACAATTGGGGAATTGTTAAGGGGAATTTGCAGAAGGCGTTCCAGAGTCAGAAGGGTCAAGCAGATAAGAGACGGTCCGTGGAATGGAAGTTTCAGCCAGGGGATCTAGTCTGGGTGTCCACACGTCACTTGACCCTGAAGCAGCCATCTGCCAAACTGGGTCCCAGGTTTGTGGGCCCATTTTCCCGTGACTAAAAAGATTAACAATGTTACGTATACCATTGACCTTCCCACCAGCATGCGGGGGGTGAAGTCCTTCCACGTGTCCCTTCTTAAACCTGCAGTCCAGGTGGGTCCTACTCCTCCTCCTCCCGTGTTGGTAGATACCCAACCCGAATATGAAGTGGAAAAAATATTAGATGCTCGCAAGGTACAAAACTCGGTACAGTACCTCGTACATTGGAAAGGGTATGGCATCGAGGAGAGGCAACGGGTACCTGGGAACCGTATGCATGCGGATGAGTTGGTGAGGGAGTTTCATGCCTTACACCCCGAGAAACCTGGTGGGAGTTGTCTGGAGTCCATTCCTCGGGTCGGGGGGGTACTGTAAGGAAACGCGGAAAGGCCGCTGTCTCTCGAGGTGAGGCGGCCGTTTCCGCGTCCAGCATGGCGTCACAACGCGGAAAAAACGCCGCATTGGCAGTGCGGCGGAATCCGCATTGGTAACGGCGGAATCCGCATTGGTAACGGCGGAATCCGCATCAGAGGCGGCCCCCGCACTAGATACATTGCATGACAGTACTGGTGTGGCTGGGACTGATAGTCCACCAAGATTCAGGCTTACACGCGTGCGAGCACAGAGGCAGAGTTTAAATAGCAGTTAGAAGGGAGTCGGCTGACCAGCTGGGTCAGCTGACAAATTCCACTGCTCTCATTGGACCAGCAGTTAGGGAGGTCCTGGAAAGGTCCTAGAGTATATATACTGCTGGTTGTTCACTTGCTCTTTGTCTGGCGTGCGATCACATATGTGGGAGCACCCAGATCCGTAGTCAGCTCCGCAAGTGTGCCGGGACCAGCTGGAGCTGTAATCCTACACTTAGCTAGATTCTGTTGATAGCTAAAGTACTAGTTTGATTGTGATTATCTGTTATGACTTTTGCCTGCCTTGACTATCCTCCTGAACTGTGATCTTGTACTTCGATATTTCTTATACTCTGTTGCCGAACCCCGGCTCGTTCCTTGACTCTGCTTCTGCCTCCTGATTTTGTACCCCGATATATCTGATACCCCGTTGCTGAACCCTGCCTGTACTTTGACTCCGGCTTTGCCTCCTGATCTTGTACTTTATCTGTCCGTGTGTGTACTACCTGGCTTGTCCGACCTCGAGAACCGACCTTACCGTTAGAGGCGGTTCCTCGTTCTGTTAGCGACCCTTCCTCCTGAGGGTCACTTTCAGACTATCCTTCCTACTGTCAGTCTGACTCCTCCCGTCTTGGAGAGCTCAGGTCTGCGGAAGGAATCTGTGCAGTACTCCTTGCTGCACTGAGGCCTAGTCCTCAAAGTGTTACTGTTACACCAAACACTACACTCTACTCAGGTGAACAGAGGTTAGCTAGTATATCGGATTATCAGTGATACTGCAGATCACGTATAATCTGGTATACATCTGTATTCCCAGTGATTCTGCAGATCACTGGTAATCAGATCCTCTCTGTGCTTCACCGATCGTTACAGGCTTAGATGCTTTCCTTGCGTTGAAAGACATCCATGGCTACAATTACTAGGTTATGCCTAATGATGTTGATCCAGGGATTTTATCTGATTGCCATCTGGAGTCGGGAAGGAATTTTTCCCTTTTCGGGCTAATTGGACCATGCCTTGTGGGGGTTTTTTCGCCTTCCTCTGGATCAACAGGGGTATGTGGGGGACGGGCTGGAGTTGTACTTTGTACTGGTTGAACTCGATGGACGTATGTCTTTTTTCAACCAAAATAACTATTTAACTATGTATATGTGCCCAGTATATGTAGCCAGGGGTATATGTCCCCAGTATATGTAGCCAGGGGTATACAGGGAGTGCAGAATTATTAGGCAAGTTGTATTTTTGGGGAATAATTTTATTATTGAACAACAATGTTCTCAATGAACCCAAAAAACTCATTAATATCAAAGCTGAATATTTTTGAAAGTAGTTTTTAGTTTGTTTTTAGTTTTAGCTATTTTAGGGGGGTATCTGTGTGTGCAGGTGACTATTACTGTGCATAATTATTAGGCAACTTAACAAAAAACAAATATATACCCATTTCAATTATTTATTTTTACCAGTGAAACCAATATAACATCTCAACATTCACAAATATACATTTCTGACATTCAAAAACAAAACAAAAACAAATCAGTGACCAATATAGCCACCTTTCTTTGCAAGGACACTCAAAAGCCTGCCATCCATGGATTCTGTCAGTGTTTTGATCTGTTCACCATCAACATTGCGTGCAGCAGCAACCACAGCCTCCCAGACACTGTTCAGAGAGGTGTACTGTTTTCCCTCCTTGTAAATCTCATGGACCACAGGTTCCCAATGGGGTTCAGATCAGGCGAACAAGAAGGCCATGTCATAAGTTTTTCTTCTTTTATACCCTTTCTTGCCAGCCACGCTGTGGAGTACTTGGATGCATGTGATGAAGCATTGTCCTGCATGAAAATCATGTTTTTCTTGAAGGATGCAGACTTCTTCCTGTACCACTGCTTGAAGAAGGTGTCTTCCAGAAACTGGCAGTAAGACTGGGAGTTGTGCTTGACTCCATCCTCAACCCGAAAAGACCCCACAAGCTCATCTTTGATGATACCAGCCCAAACCAGTACTCCATCTCCACCTTGCTGGTGTCTGAGTCGGACTGGAGCTCTCTGCCCTTTACCAATCCAGCCACGGGCCCATCCATCTGGCCCATCAAGACTCACTCTCATTTCATCAGTCCATAAAACCTAAGAAAAATCAGTCTTGAGATATTTCTTGGCCCAGTCTTGAGGTTTCAGCTTGTGTGTCTTGTTCAGTGGTGGTCATCTTTCAGCCTTTCTTACCTTGGCCATGTCTCTGAGTATTGCACACCTTGTGCTTTTGGGCACTCCAGTGATGTTGCAGCTCTGAAATATGGCCAAGCTAGTGGCAAGTGGCATCTTGGCAGCTGCACGCTTGACTTTTCTCAGTTCATGGGCAGTTATTTTGCGCCTTGGTTTTTCCACACGCTTCTTGCGACCCTGTTGACTATTTTGAATGAAACGCTTGATTGTTCGATAATCACGCTTCAGAAGCTTTGCAATTTTAAGAGTGCTGCATCCCTCTGCAAGATATCTCACTATTTTTGATTTTTCTGAGCCTGTCAATTCCTTCTTTTGACCAATTTTGCCAAAGGAAAGAAAGTTGCCTAATAATTATGCACACCTGATATAGGGTGTTGATGTCATTAGACCACACCCCTTCTCATTACAGAGATGCACATCATCTAATATGCTTAATTGGTAGTAGGCTTTCGAGCCTATACAGCTTGGAGTAAGACAACATGCATAAAGAGGATGATGTGGTCAAAATACTCATTTGCCTAATAATTCTGCACTCCCTGTATGTGCCCAGTATATGTAGTCAGGTGTATATATGCCCAGTATATGTAGCCAGGGGTATATGTGCCCAGTATATGTAGCCAGGGGTATATGTGCCTAGTATATGTAGCCAGGGGTATGTGTGCCCAATATATGTAGCCAGGGGTATGTGTGCCCAGTATATGTAGTCAGGTGTATATGTGCCCAGTATATGTAGTCAGGTGTATATGTGCCTAGTATATGTAGCCAGGGGTATATGTCCCCAGTATATGTAGCCAGGGGTATATGTGTCTAGTATATGTAGTCAGGTGTATATATGCCCAGTATATGTAGCCAGGGGTATATATGCCCAGTATATGTAGCCAGGGGTATATGTGCCCAGTATATGTAGCCAGGGGTATATGTGCCCAGTATATGTAGTCAGGTGTATATATGCCCAGTATATGTAGTCAGGTGTATATATGCCCAGTATACGTAGCCAGGGGTATATGTGCCCAGTATATGTAGCCAGGTGTATATGTGCCCAGTATATGTAGCCAGGTGTATATGTGCCCAGTATATGTAGCCAGGTGCCCCCCCCCTCCAGGAGGAGAGAGCGAGGGAAGGAGAGCATCACCTCAGGGTGCTCTCCCTCCCTCGCTCTCTCCTCCGGAACGAAGTGCGGTGGCTGGCAGAGGGGTGGAACTTGCCTTCCGTGTCACCGTCTGGTCTCGTCGCAGGCGTGGGATGATTTGCCACTACTCTGGTCTGATACAGACCAGAGCAGCGGCTGCGGCACCAGAACTTCCGGCGCTTGGAGCGACACGGAAGGTAAGTCCCGCCCGCTGCAAACGCCTGACCGCAGTTAGCTCCGGAGGAGAGAGCGAGGGAGGGAGAGCACTCTAAGGTGAGAGAAGGGGGGGAGATGACCCCCTTCTCCGCCGCTGCCCACAGCTCTCCCTCCACTGCGCTGCTTTCCTCCGAGAGCTGACACTACGACACATACCCGAAGCTGCCGCGACACATGTATGTGTCGCGGCACATGGGTTGGGAACCACTGCACTAGAGGGTGAGTCACATTTCTACCGGGTGTGGTGAAGGTTACAATCGTTATATACCTGGAGTTTGTATAAGGAGGATTGTTATCCCAAGAAAAGGACTGTGTTGCGCTTAGGTATCTTTTTACAGTAACAGATTGGACTTTTGTGTACACTAGCGCACTGCCTACAAAAAGCTGTGGACTCTAGACCTAACTTAATCACGATGTGCACGCTGTTATCCTGATTAAAGATTCTATGAACACCCCTTAGAATTATGATTGGAACATAATTTAATTAGACATGAATCATGGGGACCATAAGAAGAGTGAGTTTGATTAAAAAAAAGTCTTACAAAAAAGAGAAAAAATGTACTATAGTGTGTGCCTGTATGTTTCTTGACATTTCATTATTTGTGGGAATGGGTAAGAGGTGCCAATTTACTCCTACACTCATTTCAGACCATCAGAGGGTAGTGAATAACTGGAAGCCACTCAGAAAGCCAGATATTTCCTTTTTTGCTGGTTTTTAATCTAGTCCAGATTTGCAGAATTACTTGTGAAATTACGAATTGAGATGCTTGGGAATGCCTTGGAAATCAAGAGTTTGAAATGCCTTAAGAATTCAGGCCCGGTGGCTAATGAATTAATTTCCAGTGTAAATGGTAACCTAAAAAAAAAAATCTGACAGTCTTAAGTGTGGCACATATAGCAGTAGAGCAGCCTAGGATTAAGAACCCTTCCATTTTGTGGTGATCTATAGCCTTCACCTTTTGTACCCATCCTAGGCTAATCTAGATGTGACCAGCACAGAAAGCTCTGCTACACAAACAGGAAGTAGAGTACTGTACATTATTACTTTTTTTTTTTTTTTGAAAATTCTTTTTATTAGTTTTCAAGTTAAACAAAAAAGTACTGTTAACTCTGAAGAGAGATTTGTTATTTTTGTTAGCAATATAACATTTGGGGGTATGTTGCTCTAGCAACTTCAGTTCCTGTTATGGTGGCCATACATGGTACAATTTTTTTCATCCAATCTTACCATTTCTATGTAATATAAGGGGACTGCCTAAATTATCCTTTCAGTTTATTCACTTAATATACCCTTATACTACATAGAAATGGTAAGATTGGATGAAAACATTGTACCATGTATGGCGACCATTATTGTGATGTAGGTGTAGCAGTTGAACGATATTATTGGCAGCAACTGCAGCTGCAGACTTCCTGCTGCTGGTACAAATCTGTGTAAGGGCTCTTTTCCACTATGGAATGCGATCGCGATTGCGATCACGATTCCGATCGCGATCGCATTTCAATTTCCACCATGCGATTGCGATTGAGCTACTATACTCATTATAGTCCAGCTCAATCGCATACAAAATGCGGCAGGACGACGATCGCGCTTTGACCAAAATCGCATCGCAATCGGATCGCACTAATGGAAATTGCTTCTGCAGTTTCCATTAGTTTAATGTACCTTGCGATTTGCGATCAGAAGCAAATCGCAAATCGCAGGCTAGTGGAAAAAGGCCCTAAAACATAGCCTTTATTTAGAGGATTTGGAGGATTAGCACTCGACAATGGGATTAGGATCCAGAGGCTTCCCTCTTCTTGGGTAAGTGGCTCTCATGCACCTAAGACTGTAAAAACTTTAAATACAGAGCTTAAGGTAGGGAACACACTTGCAGGGGCATTTTTCCCAGCCATTCCGGGGTCTCTGTCGCAGTTTGTTCATGTTTGTGATCACATTTTACTCTCACATTTATTTATTTTTTTGCATTCATTAAGCGATTTTTCAGATGCAGTGGAATACACTGTGATTGTGATTACACACTTTGGGCCTGATTCACAAAGCGGTGCTAACAGTTAGCACGCTGGTGAAAAGCTCTTTATCATGCCTAAACTCAGTTTAGGCATGATAAATTTAGGTGTGATAAGTTTAGGTGTGATAAGTTTAGGCATGATAAGTTTAGGTGTGATAAGTTTAGGCATGATAAGTTTAAGCGCCAACTGCATTAGCACCGCAGTGCACAGCTGATCAAAAGTTTTACGCTAGCAAAGTCTGGTGCGCTTCGTATAAAGTTTAATGGCGCTGCTTTGCGTGCGGGACTTTGCAAGCGATCTAAACTTATCTAAACTTATCATGCCTAAACTTATCACACCTAAACTTATCACGCCTAAACTTATCACACCTAAACTGGCTTATCACCAGAGTGGTGCAATGGTTATCATGCCTAAAGTCTCTAACTGGGTTAGCACTGCTTTGTGAATCGAGCCCATTGGGCCTGATTCACAAAGCGGTGCTAACAGTTAGCACCGTGGTGAAAAGCTCTTTATCATGCCTAAACTCTGTTTAGGCATGATAAGTTTAGGTGTGATAAGTTTAGGTGTGATAAGTTTAGGCATGATAAGTTTAGGTGTGATAAGTTTTTAGGCGTGATAAGTTTAAGCACCAACTGGGTTAGCACCGCAGTGCACAGCTGATCAAAAGTTTTGCGCTAGCAAAGTCTGGTGCACTTTGCATAGAGTTTAATGGCGCTGCTTTGCGTGCGGGACTTTGCAAGCGTAATAACCTTATCTAAACTTAGCATGCCTAAACTTATCACACCTAAACTTATCATGCCTAAACTTAGCATGCCTAAACTTATCATGCCTAAACTGAGTTTAGGCATGATAAAAATGGTTATCACGCCTAAAGTCTTTAACTGGGTTATCACCGCTTTGTGAATCGAGCCCTTTGGGCTCGATTCACAAAGCGGTGCTAACCCAGTTAGAGACTTTAGGCGTGATAACCATTGCACCACGCTGGTGAAAAGCCAGTTTAGGCGTGATAAGTTTAGGTGTGATAAGTTTAGGCATGCTAAGTTTAGATAAGTGTAGATAGCACGCAAAGTCCCGCACGCAAAGCAGCGCCATTAAACTCTATGCGAAGTGCACCAGACTTTGCTAGCGCAAAACTTTTGATCAGCTGTGCACTGCGGTGCTAACGCAGTTGGTGCTTAAACTTATCATGCCTAAACTTATCACACCTAAACTTAGCATGCCTAAACTTATCACACCTAAACTTATCATGCCTAAACTGAGTTTAGGCATGATAAAGGGCTTTTCACCAGCGTGCTAACTGTTAGCACCGCTTTGTGAATCAGGCCCTTTGTGCGTAAAGGTCCGTACACACGCCGGACTGGAGGCAACGACGGGTCCGTCATCACCTCCCGCTGGGTGGGCGTTCCAACGACAGTCCGGCGTGTGTACGCACTGTCGGCGGACTGATACGGCTGTTTCTGAGCGATCCGCCGGATGTCATTTTCCCCCCCTTTCTATTGTATTTACTATACATTTTATTAGAATGTGAAAATAAACTTTATATTACATCAGCGGGAGAAAAGGGACATCGTGCCCAGGACTTACTCTTCCACGTTCGGGCAGCATGGTGGTGTAGTGGTTGGCACACTCAACTTGCAGCGTTGGGTCCCCGGTTTGAATCCCAGCCAGGTCACTATCTGCATGGAGTTTTGTGTGTTATGTGTGGGTTTCCTCTGTGCACTCTGATTTCCTCCCGCATCCTAAAAACATACAGAAAATGTGATTGGCTTCTCTCTAAATTGTCCCTAGACTACGGTACATGAACTAATTGATACATACATAGATATGATACTTACACAGACATGACATATGGTAGGGATTAGATTGTGAGCCCCTCTGAGAGACCGTTAAGTGACAAGACAGTATACTCTGTACAGCACTGTGGAAGATGCCAGCGCTATATAAATACTAAATAATAATAATTCTCATGCTCCAATAAATGATGTAAAAATGCAAAACCAGCATAAAGAAAGTACCCCCAAACACTCGTGCAGACAGCCTCACACCTTGAACCCAAGCGATCTCATACACTCCTTGTGCGCCTCTGAGATGCTGGCAATCCTCCTTCCCATTCTCGATGATGCAGATGTCGCAGGCCTTCTTGGTCTCTGGACAGGTGCAGCACAGTTTCAGCTGCATTTTCTCCTCAGTGTCAGTTCAGTCCTCTCTGCTCCTCTATCACAAACTGCCTTTTTATAAGTATAATTTTACTTTCAAAGTGGCTGAAAAGACTTTACATAAATAAGGTGGCAAAGAAAGACTTAAAAATGAATGATAAAAAATATCGTAGAATTCAACCCTTTTGTTTAAATAGTACTGCTTGTACTTTCTTGTAACACTGGTTATGCAATGCAAACAAGACATTGCTAATTTTTTTAATTTTTTTTGTGTAATTCAGCAGATTTCTTTTCGTAATCTTTTTATGTATGGTATATTATATTTGCACTAAAGGAAGGTCGGAGTTAAAATGAATCCTGCTTGTGCCAGTGACTACAGACTAACATAGTGTGTGTGCCAAATAATTGGTAGCGTTTAGGGAATATAAATGAAAACTGCCTGCTTTCTGATTTGGCAACTTTCCATGGTTTTTTTTTTTTTTTCATGCATAAAAAATGTAATCTAAAGAACTCTGAACTTATGGATTGTCAGATTTTTGTGGTCTTTCGGTGCTCGGTGGACACTTTTCACACTGTAGTCTGTTTTGGAGAATTCTTGGGTGAGGGGGCATAGCTTAAGTGTCTTGTTTGACTTGCATTGTCTTTACAAAGACTGAATTATACATACAGCACATTACTACCCACTTTAGAAATCAGACTTAGAAAATACTAATGGGATTTCCAAAATATGTGTGTATTTAAATTACATTCATAAAATGTTATACAGTTAGTCTTCTTTCACACTAAGACGTTGCCTTAGGTGCTACGTTAAGGTCGCATAACGTGCACCTAACGCAACGCATGGTGGTGGTGGCAGAGGACGTTAGCAAAGAGCCGCGTTAAGCGGCTCTTTGATGTGTCCGTGATGCGTACTACAGTACGCATGCACTGGTGGAGACCACGTGAGCGGAACACTCCGCATCACGTGGTTCCGCCAGTGACGTCAGCACAGTGCAGTGAATATTAATTAGCCATGTGGCTAATCACTGCGCCTGTGCAAGCAGGCTAACGCAGCAAAGTCGCTCTAACGCCGTAACATGCTGCACTTTAGATTGACGTGCAGCGTTACAATGTAACGCAACGTGGGCACTGTGAACAGCCCATTGCAGTTACATTGCTGTGCGTTGGGGAGCGTTACAGGCTGCACTAACGTGCGCCTGTAACGTCTCACTGTAAAAGCAGCCTTAATGTATAAATATATGTAATTGTTTTGTAACTCTGTTTACAGTGAAATAAAACCTAAAGCCCATCATCTCCAAACAAAAAGCTAAAAATGCCTTTTAATAGATTAGTATTCACAGAACAAACACAGAACATTTATATTGCACTTTTATCCTGGCAGACTGAAAGCGCCAGAGCTGCAGCCACTAGGGAGCGCTCTATAGGCAGTAGCAGTGTTAGGGAGTCGTGCCCAAGATTTCCTCACTGTATAGGTCCTGGCTTACTAAACAGGAAGAGCTGAGATTCAAACCCACGTCAACTGTGTCAGAGGCAGAGCCTTAGGGCTCATTCACACTCAGGGCTGTGGAGTCAGAGTCGGGGCAATTTTGGGTGCCTGGAGTCGGAGTCGGGAAAAATGCATCGACTCCGACTCCTAATGAATTTGTAACTGTAATTAAAATAGAAAATATGATAAAATGTTCTATTTCTCAGATAATAGTCATTAAAAATAATGTATATATACAGTATATATACAGTAATAGCTGTGCTCAGTCCACAAAAATGAAATAAACCAATCAAAATTAGTTACTTGTGCTGCTTCAATAAAGCAGTCCCCATATTTTTAAAGTCAGATATACATTTCTGATTGTGGCTGTACAGTATATATGATGTGTACACAGGAATCTCTTATATATGTTACGGCCAGAACCCGAAGTGTGGCCACTTCGCGTTCTGGCCGGCCAATGTGCGAAGTGGCCGCAGCGCAGCGGCCAATGTAAGAAATGAAGGCAGGGAGAGGAGAGAGGCGGGGGGGGGGGGGGGGGGGGGGAGGATAGGAGGCAGTGCGAAAGCCGGCGGCTTCATCTATTACATAGCCGCCGGCTATATTTCATTCCATTAACCAACTTCTAATACATTTGGCCGCAGCGAGACGGCCGTAAAATATATTGTAACTTAGTGTCATCATTTCATTTCTTACATTGGCCGCTGCGCTGCGGCCACTTCGCACATTGGCCGGCCAGAACCCAAAGTGGCTGGCCGGAACGCAAAGTGGGCACACTTCGGGTTCTGGCCGTAACATATATACTAAATAACATCTGTGCTGTAAGAATAAAGCCTGATGTGTAGCTGTGTCACTAATAGAGATGGTCAATGAGATGGAAATAATTCTGCATTGATGCTGATTTATGCAAATGTATGCACTCCCTTTGCTCATGAAATCAAATAATTTGATATGTTGTTAAAATTTGGTTTGGTGACTACAAATTAAAGGGTACCTGAGACGAATGAAAAGTAAAGTTTTTTTTTTTTATACATACCTGGGGCTTCCTCCAGCCCCCTTCAGGCCAATCAGTCCCTTGCTGTCCTCCTCCACCACCTGGATCTTCTGCTATGAGTCCCAGTAATTCAGCCAGTCAGCGCAGTCCAGCCACGTGCCACTCCCACAGCCAGGAACATTCTGCACCTGCGCAATAGTGCTGTGCAGGTGTAGCACGCTTCCGGCGGCAGAGTGTGTGCATGCGCACTATGCCAGACTGGCTCAAGTACCTGGACTCATAGCAGAAGATGCAGGTGGTGGAGGACAACGAGGGACTGATTAGCCTGAAGGAGGATGGAGTATGTATAAAACTTTAATTTCATCTGTCTCAGGTTTACTTTGTTACACAGTAGTACTATACTCTACATATGCACTCCCCACAGAGCTGCAGGGAATCCACTGAGAATGTTGTGCACATTGAACAGAGAGGTGTTGTCTGTCACCCATAAACCTGGTTCAGATTGTGCATGAAGAATGTGTAATAGAGGAAGAATCTCCTCATTCCCCTGCAGCGTACCTGCACATCACATTTAGATGTATCACAGTTACATTGCCTAGGGCCTGATCCATGTTCAGATTGTACATGGATAATGTGTAATAGAGGAAGAATCTCCTCGTTCCCCTGCAGAGCACCTGCACATCATTCTTACATGTACCCACAGTCACATTGCCTAGGGCCTGATAGATGTATGTACTCTTAGGGCTGGTGCACACCGAGCGGGTTTTTCAGCGTTTCTGCAGCCGCTTGCGGCTGCGGATACGCTTGGTCAATGTATCTCAGTGGGGTGGTTCACATCAGAGCGGGAGGCGTTTTGCAGAAACGAATCCTCCCGGGGTGAGGCATTTTTTGGATTGAGGATGCGTTTCTGCCTCAATGTTAAAGGGATACTGTTAGGGCGTCGGGGGAAAATGAGTTGAAGTTACCCGGGGCTTCTAATGGTCCCCCACAGACATCCTGTGCTCGCGCAGCCACTCACCGATGCTCTGGCCCCGCCTCTGGTTCACTTCTGGAATTTCAGACTTTAAAGTCTGAAAACCACTGCGCCTGCGTTGCCGTGTCCTCACTCTCGCTGATGTCACCAGGAGCGCACGGTGCAGGCACAGACCATACTGGGCCTGCGCAGTATGCTCCTGGTGACATCAGCGAGAGTGAGGACACGGCAACGCAGGCGCAGTGGTTTTCAGACTTTAAAGTCTGAAATTCCAGAAGTGAACCAGAGGCGGGGCCGGAGCATCGGTGAGTGGCTGCGCAGGCACAGGATGTCTGTGGGGGACCATTAGAAGCCCCGGGTAACTTCAACTCATTTTCCCCCGACCCCCCCCTACAGTATCCCTTTAAGTATAGGAAAAACGCAAACCACTCTGAAAAACGCCTGTTCAGAGCGGTTTTGCCGGCGTTTTTGTTACAGAAGTTGTTCAGTAACAGCTTTACCGTAACAATATATGAAATCTACTACACCAAAACCGCTACACAACAACGCTAGCTGAAACGCTACAGAAAAATAAGAAAAAGCGTTTCAAAATCTGCTAGCATTTTGCGGATCTGCTAGCGTGTTTTGGTGTGCACCAGGCCTTACTAAGGACTAGTTTTAATCTAAAGGGAATAAATATAGTAGTTTACATATCCTTCTCACTTCAGTTGACTTGTAAAATTCCTAAGCGTTGGCAGTTAAGAGACGAATTTCACGTTACATACTTTTAATCAACAAAATTGTAATATGCAAATTAGAGGAGTCGAAGTCGAGGAGTCGGAGGAATCCTAAACTGAGGAGTCGGAGTCGGTGGATTTTTGGACCGACTCCACAGCCCTGTTCACACTTCATGCGCTTCTGTCCGCTTAGGGCTCATTCACATTTCATGCGCTGCTGTCCGCTTAGGGCTCATTCACATTTCATGCTCTTCTGTCCGCTTAGGGCTCATTCACACTTCATGCACTTCTGCCCGCTTTTTTTTCAGCACATCATGTTACAGATACACATTGCTGAAAAAAACGGACAGAAGCGCACTGGTGTGAATGAGCCCTTAATCAGTAAGCTATCCAGCCAAACATAGTGTTTTAGATGCTGGGTTTCTTGTGTGTAAAACTAGGCTTCTGTAGCTAAAAACCTTGACTTACGCTTTGTTCACACTATATGCATTGCCATGTGTGTATGGTGTGCGATACGCAGGAACATAAGAAGTGCATAGGCTGCATTGTCAGATGCTCACACTGTGCAGCTGTGTGTTGCAATATTGTACTACAGGATGCATTGTTTGCAAAATACAGCGCTGCCATATTCATTATAGTGAATGAGATCAGCAGCACAACGCAGATGACATGTATTGTGTTACAAACATAAGTCCATCTGCATTTACTAATGTGAACGAGGTCTACAATTACCCATGAACCGTTTTTTGTTTTGTATTTATTTTCTCTGTTTTTTAGTTACACTTTTTTTCGTGGCACCATCTTCACTCTCCAGCCCTCCTGTGGTCCCCACACGGCTAAGCCATGGGCGGGAGGAAGTGGCAGTTCTCCTCCTCTACTCCCATCCCTAGGATCCCCCCCCCCCCCCTTAAATCCTTGCCTATGGTTCTTGATACTGTACACAGTGCGCAGGAGAGCACTTTGTTGCAGTAGCATTTAGCTTCCGTCCTTTCATTGCTGCCATTCCGACGGAGTGTCCTCTTGTAACTCCCAGCATTTTCATATCACAATGGTGCTGACCGTGTAAGCACTTCCAGGTCAGCACCGGCATTAAACGTGCATCCCTGTCTAACAGTACAAGCAAGGGACTGTAATGTGCCTCAGCGTCACAAGGGCGTGCACACATGCATTTAGTTTCCTAACACAAGTAGGTGTGATCAAGGGATTAAAGGGGCATACATACTGGGCACATGCAGAGGAGAAGAACTGACACTTTCTCCCTGTCCATATTGGACGTTTATCCCAGGGAAGATTTTGGTAGAGCAGAGATTCCTGGAGGCACTGAATGGTGAGGACGGTGCTCTGACACATAATATAATATTATTAGTAAGGAAACCATGCTGTGTCAGTTCAGGGGTACTTTAACTGGCAATTGGCCTTGGTGTGTCCACACTGTGCAAAATTACAACTATATTTCAGTAAAATAGATATCCCAACTCAGGAGCCCAGAAATAACATGGCTTATTCAGATGCTTTATTTATTTTTAAGCAAAGCAATCAGGAACTTGAACAATCATGAGTAGTTTTTCATAGGATCCCAGAGGAAGGTCTGTACTGGCTCCTGCTTTGGTTGCCTTGATCACAGCAACTGACAGAAAAGCTAAGGCGTTATATGAACATTTATGCACACGCAACCAGACGTATCTCTTCTTATCTGTTTAATATGTTTGCTCTTGGTTGAGCTGCTACACTCACACATTAGTAGTTGGGAATACTTTGCACAGATTGTATCCCACCAGGGGGACTGAAGCTCTGTAGACTAAAATGCAACCTTTATTAGGACATTTAAAATAATCAAGGACACATACATACATTGTAGGTAGTGGTCTAGCCTGATGCTAGTTCTTCTGTTTTACAGTTTGTGTTGCAAGGGCTAGAACTCGCTGTATGTACAGCTGTCTATTAAGATAGTTTTATGAAGAAACAATATTTACTCCTCCTGTGTGATTATGGTTGATGTTTCACTTCTTTACAACCTTGGTGAAAGTATATGTTACAATTTACAGTACATTCTCACATCACCATATGTCCTGCTTAGGCAATAAACTGCTGAGAGGAGGAAGAAAAATGTTATCATCCCAACTAGCATCCTTGGTTAGGGGTGTAACGATCGGTGTCAGCACACAGAGAGGATCTGATTATTGGTGATCTGCAGTATCACCAAGAATACAGATCTATACCCGATTATAGATGATCTGCAGAATCACCAATAATACAGATATAGTACTAACCTCTGGACACCTCTAGATATATATGGTGAGTGTTTGGTGTAACAGTATGACTTTGAGTAACACACCTGATGAGCAGGTGGCCCTAAGCAGTACAGAAGACACTGCTAAAGAGAGTACAGAAACCTTCCAGCAGCCTGAGACTCTCCAAGGGGTGGAGTCAGGCTGAAGGTAGGAAGGACCAGAGAGTGAGTGACACCTGAAGGTGGATGTCACTGACTGATCTGGAGACTATCTCTTTAGTGGAGAGAGATAGCTCTCGAGGTCGGGCAAGCCAGGTCGGCAACACACGGACAGACAAAGTACAAAGACAGAAGGCTGATTCGGTATCCAAGGCAGGCAGGGTTTGGCAACGGAATATCAGATATGCCTGGTACCGAATCAGACAGCAGAGGGATAGTCAGGAAAGCAACAGGTCATAACAAATATCAAACAATGCCTAGTCTTGGGTGTGAGGTCTGTGGTCTCTACACCCTGGAACTAGTCTGAGTATAACAGAATAATAACACAAGTAATCTGGCTCAGTGTGAATTCCCAGGTCCTCCTGGTTCAAACACACTGTTGGATCTGACTAAGGTCTGAGTGCTTCCACGTAGTGTTCGCAACGGCAGAACATTTGAGAGTGGCCAGCAGTAACCATATATAGAGCAGTGCTCTCTGGCGCCACCCTTAAGTGATCAACCAATGGTTACCAGCTCTGAGGTCAGCTGACCGGCCTGGTCAGCTGATCCCCCCCCCTTGGCCATCATAAAAGTTCTGCCTTTCAACGTGCGTGCGCGTATTCCTAAACCTGTGTGAACTAACAGACTCAGCCACACTTCCGCGTTCTGCTATGTTACTAAAGGCACGCTTCCGCGTTCTCTCACAAGGGGGAAAACAAATATCCAAAGTAGGGTTTTAACACGGACTAATCCATCATTAAGCTTCATAACACACAGCACGGTATTACAATAGTCAATAACGGAGCTTCATTATAATCCAAAGAACAAAGACCATGTGACAAGACAATTCAATGATGAATCTGAAGAGCACTATATAAACTATTTTTTCCAAAATCTGGGTCTGGTAAAGACCTTGCATGGAATTCTGAAGACTAGAGATGGCCAATGAGATGCAAATAATTCCAAGTTGATGCAGGATTATGCAAATTTTGTATGCAAATGTATATAGCTTGAAAATGTACCAGATCCTGCCAAGGTTGAATTTGATAGGTCCATTTTCAAGAAGCATGAATGTTCATACAGTATATACTGTGCAAAATCCTGCATCGATTCAGAATTGCACCCCACTGACCATACTAAAGGAAAAGGAACTGTGTGTGTGTTTTTGTTTGAATTAGTAATACATGCATCAATTAAACATTACTGATGAAACCAGGGCTGTGGAGTCGGAGTCGTGGAGTCGGAGTCGTGGAGTGGGGCAATTTTGGGTGCCTGGAGTCGGAGTCTGGAAAAAATGCACCGACTCCTAATGAATTTGTAACTGTAATTAAAATAGAAAATATGATAAAATGTTCTATTTCACAGGTAATAGTCATTAAAAATAATGTATGTATACAGTATCTATACAGTAATAGCTGTGCTTAGTCCACAAAAATGAAATAAACCAATCAAAATTAGTTACTTGTGCTGCTTCAATAAAGCAGTCCCCGTATTTTTAAGGTCAGATATACATATCTGATTGTGACTGTATATATGATGTGTACACAGGAATCTCTTATATATACTAAATAACATCTATGCTGTAAGAATAAAGCCTGATGTGTAGCTGTGTCACTAATATAGATGGTCAACGAGATGGAAATCATTCTGCATTGATGCTGATTTATGCAAATGTATGCACTCCCTTTGCTGATGAAATCAAATAATTTGATATGTTGTTAAAATTTAGTTTGGTGACTACAAATTAAAGGGTACCTGAGACGGATGAAAAGTAAAGTTTTATACATACCTGGGGCTTCCTCCAGCCCCCTTCAGGCTAATCAGTCCCTCGCTGTCCTCCACCACCCGGATCTTCTGCTATGAGTCCTGGTAATTCAGCCAGTTAGGGCTGGTGCACACCGAGCGGCTTTTTGGGCGTTTTCAGATCCGCTTGCGGCTGCGGATCTGCTTGGTCAATGTATCTCAATGGGGTGGTGCACACCAGAGCGGGGGGCGTTTTGCAGAAACGAAAAATGCCTGGGTGAGGCATTTTTTGGATTGCGGGTGCGTTTCTGCCTCAATGTTAAGTATAGGAAAAACGCAAACCGCTCTGAAAAACGGCACTTCAGAGCGGTTTTGCAGGCGTTTTTGTTACAGAAGCTGTTCACTAACAGCTTTACTGTAACAATATATGAAATCTACTATACTGAAAACCGCAGCAGCAATCCGCAAAACGCTAGCAAAACGCCTCATAAAAATAAAAAAAAGAGTTTAAAAATCTGCTAGCGTTTTGCGGATCTGCTAGCGGGTTTTGGTGTGCACCAGCCCTCAGCGCTGTTCGGCCGCATGCCGCTCCCACAGCCAGGAACGTTCGGCACCTGCGCAATAGTGCTGCACAGGTGTAGTATGCTCCTGGCGGCGGAGTGTGTGCATGCGCACTACGCCCGACTGGCTCAAGTACCTGGACTCATAGCAGAAGATCCAGGTGGTGGAGGAGGACAACGAAGGACTGATTATCCTGAAGGAGGCTGGAGGAAGCCCCAGGTATGTATAAAACTTTAATGTCATCTGTCTCAGGTTTACTTTGTTACACAGTAGTACTATACTCTACATATGCACTCCCCACAGAGCTGCAGGGAATCCACTGAGAATGCTGTGCACATTGAACACAGAGGTGTTGTCTGTTTACAATCTCCTCATTCCCCTGCAGAGTACCTGCACATCATTCTTACATGTACCCACACTTACATTGCCTAGGGCCTGATAGATGTTCTTTGTTCCGGTTTGTACCTTTTACAAGTACTCTTACCAAGGACTAGTTTTAGTCTAAAGGGAATAAATATAGTAGTCTACATATCCTTCTCACTTCAGTTGTCTTGTAAAATTCCTAAGCGTTGGCAGTCAAGAGACGAATTTCATGTTACATACTTTTAATCAACAAAATTGTAATATGCAAATTAGAGGAGTCGGAGTCGGTGGAATCCTAAACTGAGGAGTCGGAGTCGGTAGATTTTTGGACCGACTCCACAGCCCTGGATGAAACCCTGGCAACTTACTGTATATTAGTCTAAAAGGAATACTGAGGTGAAAATAAACTGATGAGATAAACGATTGCATCTATCCTCCATCTACTAAAATGCCTTTTTTTTTAGATATTCCACAGGGTTTTTTGTTTTTTTTATTTAATATTATATTTTCATAATCTGCTTTTTACATTTTTACTGTTTCATTGTCTCTGCTCAATGACACATTTATTGAAGTATGCCAGAGCTAAAATCAATGAACTATTGACCATTTTTATCGCTTCCCTGCTCTAAAGCCATTGTTTTATGGTTGTAATTCTTTATCAGTGAGGCATACACTATAGTCTGATCACGTCACCAGGTCCGACTGACAGAAACTGTCACTTGTGGCATTCCTGATGTTTAACTCTTTCAGGCAGAGAAAGAAAAAAAATGAACACAACATTGTGTTCTTGACACTGTACATGCATGTCTCATCATGTCGCGTCATTTCGCTATTCCTTTAATGGTTCTGTTATAGAATTAGGCTTTTTGCACACCAAGACGTTGCATTAGGTGCCACGTTAAGGTCGCATAACGTGCACCTAACACAATGTATGGTGCTGCAAGAGCCGACGGTAGAGTGAGCCGCGTTAGGCGGCTCGATTCCTATAATGTCTCCCAGAGTGGCGCTGATTGGCCAGCGGGACCACGTGATGCGGAGCGAGACACTGCGCATCACGTGGTCCCGCCGGCCAATCAGCGCCCGCCAGTGCAGTGAATATTAAGTAGCCATGTGCGCGGCTACTGTAGCTGGCTCTCCCCGCCTCCTCTCCGCCCCCCATTGCGCATGTGCAAACAGTCTAACGCGGCTATAGCCGCTCCAACGCCGTAGCATGCTGCACTTTGCGCAGAACATGCAGCGTTACATGAACTCACACTGTGCATCTTTATTAGATTGCCATATTTTTGGGGTTTTTTTTGGGGGGGGGGGGGGGTTACATCATTTGCATAGAGCTTCGGTTTTTGCCTCTGAAAGGGCATAAATACAACTTTCACATTCTAGAGGATTGGTTCTAAGGGACTTCCTTTCAGTATTTGAATCCTTGGTAGATAATTGCTAAGAAACAATTTGTATTTGCAAGTTTATTTTATGTGCATTCAAGGAAGGGAATAGTATTTTGTGCCATTTGGATTGTAGGAAATGCAGGTTAGAAAGCCAGAGGTGGCAACAGTCTATTCTTGCCATTGAATTGCCATGAATTTGAACAAATAGTTTATTTTCTCAAGTAGTTGAACACTCTATATTTGGTGGTTGTGAAAGGGGCACTGCTAAAGCTATTTGTGTCTTCTAGCAAGGCAAAGGTGAATTCAGGTTCATAGTGGAGAGAAAAAAAGCTAGAAATTGGTGGGTGCAGTAAAGCTTGCAAAAAGATGTTCAGGACTGCATATTTGATGCACATATAGTATGAGGGCTGGAACCCACTAGAGCGTAGAGCGATTTTTTTTTTTATTATTATTTATTTATTTTTATTTTTTTTAGCGTTTAGGGAGCGCTTTGAATTGCTAGCGCTTTCCCTAAATGCTCTGCCAATGTAAATAAATGCAACAAATTCCACAGTAGCGATTAGCAAAATCGCAATCGCAGGACATGCAGCATTTTGAAAGCGTTTGCGCTTCAATGTAATGTACTGAAGCGCTGGCAAATCGCTCATGAATCGCTACACATAAGGATTTGAGTGCAATTGCAAACTGTAAATAAAATTAAGATACATTGAAAGGACCAATCAGAATTAAAATCACTAATCACAATTCGTTACACAATCGCTGGCAAAAAGCTTACACTTTTTAAAATCGATCCTAAAAGCGCCAGAAAACGCTCATGAAATCGCTTACAAATCACTTATTAAAAACGCTACCGATTGTGCTAGCGATTTGCGATTTTTAGTGGGTTCCAGGCCTTACACAGGAATGATAATGTAGAAGGGGATCAGACTGGGTAAAAAGTCCTACTGGAAACAAGCTGGACAGAAGTGTTGTTCGAAAGCCACAGGGAGCCACAAAGAGCTCATGATTGAAGGACATTCACGTTTTCAAATTAAAAGTTTATAAGTAAATGCACACTGGTGCCCTTGCCATGAGGCAGGGTGAGGCGGCAACATTAGGCGACAAGTAGCCCAATACACATGGGGCAGCAATTTTCTTAATATTCTTTTGTATCAGTGTGAACAATTATTTAATTTCTCAACATCAATTATTAATTAATTAATGGTCATTAGTTTTGGTTATGGGTGAGATATTTAACTATTTAACATTGATAGCAGCTAGGGCTCATTCCCAGCAACCTATTGCAAGGGGGGACAATCATAATTTTTTTTGGGTGGCTCTATCATAGTAGGGGAAGCAATGTTGGTGGTTCTTCTCCTTGTGCTTTGGACTTGCTTTTCTTTTTGGTTATACAGGTCCTTCTCAAAAAATTAGCATATTGTGATAAAGTTCATTATTTTCTGTAATGTACTGATAAACATTAGACTTTCATATATTTTAGATTCATTACACACAACTGAAGTGGTTCAAGCCTTTTATTGTTTTAATATTGATGATTTTGGCATACAGCTCATGAAAACCCAAAATTACGATCTAAAAAAATTAGCATATCATGAAAAGGTTCTCTAAACTAGCTATTAACCTAATCATCTGAATCAACTAATTAACTCTAAACACCTGCAAAAGATTCCTGAGGCTTTTAAAAACTCCCAGCCTGGTCCATTACTCAAAACCGCAATCATGGGTAAGACTGCCGACCTGACTGCTGTCCAGAAGGCCATCATTGACACCCTCAAGCAAGAGGGTAAGACACAGAAAGACATTTCTAAACGAATAGGCTGTTCCCAGGGTGCTGTATCAAGGCACCTCAGTGGGAAGTCTGTGGGAAGGAAAAAGTGTGGCAGAAAACGCTGCACAACGAGAAGAGGTGACCGGACCCTGAGGAAGATTGTGGAGAAGGACCGATTCCAGACCTTGGGGGACCTGCGGAAGCAGTGGACTGAGTCTGGAATAGAAACATCCAGAGCCACCGTGTACAGGCATGTGCAGGAAATGGGCTACAGGTGCCGCATTCCCCAGGTCAAGCCACTTTTGAACCAGAAACAGCGGCAGAAGCGCCTGACCTGGGCTACAGAGAAGCAGCACTGGACTGTTGCTCAGTGGTCCAAAGTCCTTTTTTCGGATGAAACCAACTTTTGCATTTGGAAATCAAGGTGCCAGAGTCTGGAGGAAGACTGGGGAGAGGGTAATGCCAAAATGCCTGAAGTCTAGTGTCAAGTACCCACAGTCAGTGATGGTCTGGGGTGCCATGTCAGCTGCTGGTGTTGGTCCACTGTGTTTTATCAAGGGCAGTGTCAATGCAGCTAGCTATCAGGAGATTTTGGAGCACTTCATGCTTCCATCTGCTGAAAAGCTTTATGGAGATGAAGATTTCATTTTTCAGCACGACCTGGCACCTGCTCACAGTGCCAAAACCACTGGTAAATGGTTTACTGACCATGGTATTACTGTGCTCAATTGGCCTGCCAATTCTCCTGACCTAAACCCCATAGAGAATCTGTGGGATATTGTGAAGAGAAAGTTGAGAGACGCAAGAGCCAACACTCTGGATGAGCTTAAGGCCGCTATCGAAGCATCCTGGGCCTCCATAACACCAGATTGCCTCCATGCCGCGCCGCATTGGCGCAGTCATTTCTGCAAAAGGATTCCCGACCAAGTATTGAGTGCATAACTGAACATAATTATTGAAAGTTTTCTTTTTTGTTTTAAAAACCCTTTTCTTTTATTGGTCGGATGAAATATGCTAATTTTTGAGATAGGAATTTTGGGTTTTCATGAGCTGTATGCCAAAATCATCAATATTAAAACAATAAAAGGCTTGAACTACTTCAGGTGTGTATAATGAATCTAAAATATATGAAAGTCTGTTTATCAGTACATTACAGAAAAAAATGAACTTTATCACAATATGCTAATTTTTTGAGAAGGACCTGTATGTACAGTGCATGCAATTACCGTATATTGTCTGCATGTTTAGTGTATATTTTACAGAAGATCTTCTTCATCAACGCTTATGTGAGGCAACCTGATGAAAGCTGATAGGGTAGTTTTACTACTAAAACATTCAGCTTTTTCAGAAAATAAATCTGTAAGAGCCCAAGCCCGCCCACAATGTACTTTTATAGTTTATTTCAGTCTGTGTCACTACTGATAAGATTTACATCTCCTATATTTTAAGAAAAGGGAAAGATGGAAAGGAGTATGTGAACATTCTCCATCAGAAGTAAAATTCCCACTTCTCCATTATAGGAGAACTTTTCTCTATTGATTGTCTTTGTGCCTCTTTCTCCTCACTTGTTTTTTGTGCCAACCATTAGGACAACATGAGGTGCGGAAAATGCATTTGATGCAAAATCTGTCTGTCTGGCCTAGTGCACACCAGAGCGGTTCTGCTGCGGTTTGCGATCCGCTTGCGGGTGCGGATCCGCTTGGGTAATGTATTTCAATGGGCTGGTGCACACCAGAGCGGGAGGCGTTTTGCAGAAACGCATACTCCCGGGCTGCTGCAGATTTTGGATTGCGGATGCGTTTCTGCCTCAATGTTAAGTATAGGAAAAACGCAAACCGCTCTGAAAAACGGCACTTCAGAGCAGTTTGCCAGGCGTTTTTTGTTACAGTAGCTGTTCAGTAACAGCTTTACTGTAACAATACATGAAATCTACTACACCAAAAACGCTTCACAAAACCGCAAAATGCTAGCTGAAACGCTACAGAAAGAAGAAAAAGCGTCTCAAAATCTGCTAGCATTTTGCGGATCTGCTTGCGGTTTTTGGTGTGCACTAGGCCTATGTGTGTTCTTGTTATACAGTGTTGGATGTCACAGTCCCAGGCAATATCTAGGCTCCTAGCAGTGTGCATGTGACTGTATTGGGCACTGGGAAGTGTGAGTGACTGCTTCCCTGGTCCCAGTGGTGTGGCTGTCCCTACTGATTTGAGTATATGCATGTCCATCAACTCTCACAGATCTGATTTAGATGGCTGCCCTTTCTGGATGATTGTTACCTTCAGTTTTATTGACTTAGGGCATTCCATTTTTTTTCATGGTTTCCAGTGGAAAAAAAAAAAATTTTTTCACACTTTATCAATAACGTGGCTTTTCAGCTTTAGCAAGCAAAAAAATAGTTGTCCCAATTTTTTTTATGAGATATTAAAAAAAAGCTTTGAGTATATTGCACTCACAGCATTGTAAATAGAAAATGCATCACTACCACCTAGCTACTCCTCCACCGTTGTTTAACATTTTTGATAAGTGGGCTGCTGCATTAACCTCCCTGGCATTCAATTTTTCCAGGATTTCTGTGCAAAAAGTGATACAATTAATTTTCAGAACTTTTTTTTTTTTTTTTCCTGTAACTTGCCAAAATGTGTCAAGCAAGGGTCTAGTATACAGTGCAGGAGAGTATTGATGTGTATGCCTTGGCAGGGTGCCCTGGAGGGATAGGCTTCAGTCTACAAATGTAATGTTTATACTTGAAAAAAAAAAAAAAACTTCATATCAAAATATTATGATAATTATTGTGCAAGGTATGATCCATTTTTAGTTTGGGTCTGCTTTGAACTAAGGAATACCTGAAGACACATGATTCATGGCTACATATGGTACCAAGCCTAGTTATATGCTTGTGTTCACTTTCTCTGAATTGCAAAAAAGCAGAACCTCAGGTATGCAAATGAGGCAGCCAAACTGCAATAAAATGCAGCCAGCAGCTCTCCTGTAAAGGAAATGGCAACCAAATGCTTTCATCTGGTTATTATGTAAAGTATTCTGATAGTAAGTGTAGCATAAAAGCTATTTATTTCTTCCAGCTATTTACTTCTGGCTGCTGTGCTCAATTCAGAGTCAAACGGTAACCTCTTACAAAAATAATAAAAATATGACACCTGGATAGTTCTACATGTTATTGCTGCTACACATATGAATATCTCTGGAGTTTATTTTCATTTCAGGGTTGCTTTAAGTTTAATCTTTCCTTACCTAAGTCGTATGCTTGGTCTAAACTTGTGCCAGATCTCCAATGGCTAGCCAGAGCATTGCAGTGCCTACTCTGGTGGTCCATTTGGAGTCTAGACCACATGTGTTTGCACCATAGGCTTCTATGTGGAATGTATCCACTTGTCCAGAAAAATCATGCAGGTTGGGACTTTGTGTTCCATTGACGGCAATGGATCCAACTGCAACGGCTCAAGTGTGAACCAAGTCTTTGTACTTTTTTCACGTGCTGCTGGAAAGGCTTGTTATTTATTTTTTGGGAAGTTAATAATACTCAGGAGAATGGAGTCCAGGCCTTGAACCTATTACGAGGCCTCTGATCTAAGGCTGTGCTTTCTGCTGTCTTTGAACACCAGTCAGACAGGCTAGTTCCACTCACAATCCACCAAGTGAGCCTCCTATTGCGAGTGTCAGAACTGCCTTCCGACACTAGGCTTCTGGGCCAAGAGTTCACTACAGCGAATACTGAATTTTGTGTGTACAGTTATAACAGAATTATCATTAAATGATTTCTGCACATTGATGTGCAAATTGTGGTTTTGTATTCCCTTTGGCTCACCCCTTCAGTATTGGCAGCTCATGGCAGGAATTTATGTGGACTCTGGTTATGGACTTTCTGAGGATTTCGCCATTTGGTCCCATTGATTCAGACAGTTGAAACATTTGTATTGCTGCAGCCATCATTTCTTCAATGTCTCATTCATCAATAAAATCTTGGCATAGGCTCTACACTGTTAATTGCTCTGTATGAAGCTCAGATAAAAGTTTTGAGTAGAATTGGATTTTATTGCAAATTGTGTGATACAGAAGCATTAAACTTGCAGACTTGGAATGTAAACGATAGGGTCACTTTATTTTGGCAACTCTCTGGTAATTTGTGTGACATATGTGAGAGGTTGTGTTCTGCAGAATTACATAAATATATACAACAGTAGTGATTGAATACAATTATAGTGATTGGCTTCTGTAGGATTTTATCTGCATGGCAGGTTATTGCCACTGTTGCCAGATTTATGACACCTATTCTGGCTGATTAAATAGAATGTGTGTAAAGCATTAGCATCAGACATCTGACCTAATTTATGACCTGGTAGGATATGAGCTTAGATGTGTAATTTTTGTTGAAAAGGAGAGAGATTGATAATCCCTGTGTAGCAGATTTCAGTCAGAGCAGGGGCGGCACGATGCAGTGGGGGGAGAGAAGCAGCGTGTGTGACCTTAATCCGAGGAGCCAAGGTGAGTTAGGGGCTCTGAAGGAGGGGATATGGCGGAAATGGAGACTGCTTACCGATAAAACAAACACTATGATCAGAAGAAGAAAGGCTGGCTTTGTCGAAATAGTGGTAGAACAAGACATAGAAATACGTGGCTGGTGTATTTTAAATCCAGAACCATTTGCTGTCTGAGGGATTAGAGAATAAATATGTTAGCAGCCTGTCACCATTATTGATGGACAAGATAATATTTTTCTGTCAGAACATTACTGAATGCATGCATACAGTATTTTACTGTTATTGCATCACATACATCACAGATAAAGATTACCTAGAGAGAGCCATGAAAATGATGTTGCCTGTGGGTGCAGCATGTTGCAGAGAAATAAAATATTTTCCTTTTGGCATTGTGTTTCTTAAAAGGTTGTACAGTTGTTAGAGGGCAGGCTAATAAATCCTTTACTGAAACCATATTGCCAGAGCTGGTAGCTGATCTGTCATCAGGTCAGCATATGGAGGGCATTTGTGTGCCATGAACCTATTTATGCCTCCAGGACCTTCTGTGTGCCATTATTTTCCCTGGGCCTTATCCTTGACCGCTTTACATTATTAAATTGCCCCGCAAATGCAGATTTGGATTTTGTTTTTTATATTTTTAAGCATTACTGTGGGTAAGATTGGGCTTTGTTTTTGTCATTTTGTTTTTTGTTTTTTTTGCCGTTTAGACCTTTTCAGTTCATTTAGCTTTATTGTTGAGAAACAGATCACTATACATTCTGTGGTCATAATAAGTGTGTGTTGGTGTGTGTGCGTTGGTGTGTGTGCGTTGGTGTGTGTGCGTTGGTGTGTGCGTTGTGTGTGTGTGTGTGTGTGTAGAGATAGATAGATCGATCAAATATACCCAGTTTCTTCTGTAATACACATGTACACAGACCCATAATTATTTTATAAGATAAACAGGCTTTGTGATGTGGATCGAATAGAAGACAGACAGGTTTGTGTATTACTGGGAGGGGAGAGGCATGCCTAGCATCTCTGTTGGTATGTTTTATCTGTATTTGTATTTAGAACTGGTCATGCAGCTGCTTTGGTGCTGCATTGGTTAAGTCTGGTGCTGGAGGTAGACAGCTCTGTATGACTTTGTCAGAAGGATAGCAAACACATTGTACTGCAGTCACATTGCTGAGGCTCCTCCTAGCAGCATGAATGGGACAATTCATAGTACAGAGAACTGACTCATAGCTGAGACACACAATTAGCATCTGTCCAATGAGAAACCGGGTCCATTCAGTTGCTGTGATGCTTGTCGTACAGGTACACTGCGACCTGTATCTGAGTCTACATCATTCTTGTCACTCTGCTGCATTGTACACTGAATGGCTGTTGCTATGCATAAGGTCTGTATTATTGTGAGAATGCATGTGTGTCTTTTAAAATATATTATTTCTTCTGAAATCTAGGAGGCAGATTATTGTAATCTTTTATTTGTTTGTTTAAACATCTTTAGCACTAAAAATACTTGAATCTGTCAGGGCTCGTTCACAGCTAGGACCTTTTTTTTTTTTTTTTTTTTTTTTTTTTTTTAGCACGGGCGATTTTAAAAATCGCTTGTGCAATGAATCCTTATTGGATAGTTCATATCAGCGCATTTCGTCTGCTTTCCGCTCAGCAAGGTGCTGCTACAATAGAAGGTATAGGAATAACTTTGTGCAGCGATTGCGTCCGCGCTTTTAAGAATAAATACATTGTATTTATTCTTTTCGGAGTCAAAGAGTTCACCTCCTGATTGACGTCAGGAAGTGAAAAACAAATTGCTCTGCAAAAGCGTTTTGAAAAGTGCTTCACAAAAAATCGTAGAGCGAAGGTAAGCACCGGGAGGGGGGAAAAAAATCACTCACAAAATCACAAAACGCTGGCCTCCGCAATTGTGATTTTAGATGTGAACAAAGCCTTACTGTACATTTTATGGAGACCTTTTATGTTAACATATATTGTTAAGCGAATAGTATATCCATCTACTATTTATAATTATTGTGAGTATAACAAAAATATATTTTTGAAAATTTTAACTCCAGCTACATCCGTCAGAATTAAACAAAACCATTTCTAATAATAGACATGATGATAAGTGAATGTAAACAGTTTAAAGCCTCAAAGTGCTGGACAGTAGGCCTGAACGATTTTAGGATAAAATTGAATTGAGCGATTTCTGTCCAAAATTTCGATTCGATTCACGATTTCCTTAAAATCAAGCTTTGTTTCCCCCCTTTGTGCCTGTTTGTTCCCCCTCTGTCCCCCTGTCTCTCCTTGTGCCCCCTTTGCCTCTTCATGCCTCCTCTGTGTCTCTCTTTGTGCCCCCTCTGTGTCTCCTATCTCTGTCTATGTGCCTCCTCTGTGTCTCGCTGTGCCTCCTCTGTCCCCCAAGTTGCATCAGTTCTGGACATAGCTTCAAGCACGAGTCCAGTGATACCCGTCTATCCACTTTGCCTCCTGCAGGCTCTAATGCACGGCATACTTCCTGTATATCATGTGACATACAGGAACCCAAAGTTTTGCCAAGCACAAGAGGCGATAGAGGATGGAAGGTATGTCCAACGCTGCGGGCCGCACGCACTGGGACTTTGGGAAAGTTTGAAGGCACTTCTTCAAACTTCCTCATGTGGAAATGACGATATTCGCCGCTTTGACGATTCTGAAATTGTGATCTTGGTGATCGCGATTTCGATTTAAATTTGATTTATCTTTCAGGCCTACTGGACAGAATGCCTGTATGCTTGCCAGTGCCACTGCAGTACAGTTGGCTTCTTCTCCTCTATCAATTCAGCTGCAGGGTGGTACAGTTACCATATGTTACCACAGAGTAGGAAAAATCGTAAGGGCTTGACTGAATTTCCCCAAATTCCAGCACTATAAAGACCCACTTCCACATGCAGACAGCTAGTCTTTTCTGTATTTTCCTGGAAGTAGTTGTAAAACCTTATTCCTGCTAACAGGAAATAACAGACTCTAGATGTCTAGAGGTTTTAAAGCCCAACTCAATGCCCCGTTCCCCCTCCGTTATCTTCGAAAGGCCCCCCAAAGCCACTTCCAGGTCGGCTAGGTCGGTGAGTAGTGCACAGGTGACATGCGCCCTTGATTGCGTGCCCGTGCCTGGGAGCGCAATGCACACAATGTCACATCTACGTAGTGCACACTCTCAGCCGTGCGATCATGGACGCCTGTTACCAGGCAGCGCCTGTGCACTACTTCATCAGCCTGGCCAACCCTGAAGTAACTTTGGAGGTGGGCCTTTAGAATATAACGGTGGGGGGATGGAGGAAAATGGGAGGAGCAGTGGGTATGAGGAGTACTTCCTACACATGCCTGCCCCCCTCCGATTTTTAAAATACAGTAGTACCAGCACTAAGGTACCCTTTGAATGTTCATAAAACAGCATGTTTTTGGAGTGTAGTGCAGCGGTATGTGGCCTCCTACCTCTCCCTGCAGCCTAGCTGTTTGCTCTGAGCTCAGACCACTCCGCTGAACTGGTGCCAAGCAGTTTGACCCATCCATAGACTTAACCATTTTACTACCCAACGCCATATATTACAGTATATGACGCACGGCTCCGGCTGTCAGTTCTCAGCCGCAGCGCCTTTTATATACGGCGCTGGGAATTTGCAGCCACCTGCTCTCTCCGCCGATCGTATCCCACAGGGCCCTGCAGTACACTGTAGCTGGGTCCCATGGGTAGTAGCCAATCGCCGCTCTGCATGTCCTTTGCCTGTCACATGACTGCAGTGATCATGTGATCACTGCAGTCCTAACAATGGAGGAGAAGCTGCACAGACAAGTCAGTGTGCCTCTCCTCCCGGCGGCATACTACGTCAGGGCTTCCCAACCCTGTCCTCAAGTACCACCAACACTGCATGTTTTGTGGAAATCCACACAGGGAGTTAATCAGCTCTGCTGAGACACTAATTACCTCACCTGCGAATGTTTGTGGTTTTCTGCAAAACATGCATTGTTGGTGGTACTTGAGGACAGGGTTGGGAAGCCCTGTACTATGGGACTCTGCTCTGTACTGTAGCCGGGTCCCGTAGCTAGCAGCAGAGCAGCCAATCGACTGTTCTGGGAGTCACATGATCACTGTGATCATGGGGAAGCTGCAGGCTGGAATTGATCTGTCCTCTATAGAGAGAACAGATCGTTTCTAGTTGGTGTAAAAAAATTGAGATCTTTCGCCGGTTTGTTCACCAGCATTAACATGACACCACCCATCTCATGTCCCTCCAACCCATAGGTGAGGAGTGTTATGCTACTACAACAAAGGGATTGCAAACCTAGTAAAAAAGATATAACTACTTAACCACTTTAGCCTATTTGGACGGATATATTCGGCTGCACTGACTGCCGCTGGCTCTGCGCTCTCCCGCCACATTCCGCTGCCCCGAAGATCAATGAATAGAAACACAGTTCTCAATCATTCATCTGTGTCTCCGTAAGAAAAACCGATGGCTTTCTCTGAAAAGCCATGATTTTTCTATGTGTCACATCATCCCTGCAGTTCCTGAAAGCTCTCGCTTACAGGATGAATAACCAAAAAATCACTGTGGCCATCTTGTGGCCAAATAGTAAAACCACATCTCTCTCTCTATATCTATCTATCTATCTATCTATCTATATATATATATATATATATATATATATATATATATATATATATATACATAATAAATAAAAAGAAATATAAAGTAGACCAGAATTCTTGCACAGGACTAAAGGAAAACCGAGAAATGCACCCTGTATTTATTGAGAGTTTTGCCTGTTTCATTTCACCTCATTTGTGTCTAATCACATGTTGTAATTTCATCTCTCCCCGTGTACCTGACTGCCATGGCAGAGATGGCAGATAAGCTCATTTGAAAGGACAGGCTGTTAAAGGACAACTGTAGTGAGAAGAATATGGAGGCTGCCATGTTTATTTCCTGTTAAACAATACCAGTTGCCTGGCAGCCCTGTTGGTCTATTTGGCTGCAGTGGTGTCTGAATCACACTAGAAACAAGCATGCAGCTTATCTTGTCAGATCTGACAACAATGTCAAAAACGCCTGATCTGCTGCATCCTTGTTCAGGGTCTATGGCTAAAAAGTATTAGAGGCAGAGGATCAGCAGGGTAGCCAGACAACTGGTGTTGCTTAAAAGGATATACATATGGCTGCCTCCATATCCCTCTATTTTCAGTTGTCTCTAGCTTCAGTCCAGCAATCTTTGCTACCCTCCGATCTACTTACTTGGGGCTTCCTCCAGCCCCTGCAGCTGACATGTCCCATGCCACAGCTCTGCTCTCATTCGCCGGCCTGGGGGCCCCGACGGTGTCTCGCCAGGCTGTCCTCTGCTGCGCCTGCACAAGCATCACTGTCAATCAAGTCCACGTTGTCCAGACTGTACTGCACAGGTGCAGAACTACTGCGCCTGCGCAGTACAGTCCGGACAATGTGGACTTTATTGACAGTGGCACTCCTGCAGGCGCAAAAGAGGACGACCTCAGGTCGGCCTCTGCACCGGCAGGGTCCCCGGGACAGCGACTAAGAGCGGCGATGCAGCATGGGACATGTCAGTTGCAAGGGGCTGGAGGAAGCCCCTGGTAAGTCGATTGAGGGGTAGCCAAGATGGCTAGATTTAAGCTAGGTACACATGCTGGATTAAACTCAGCTGGGGTGGCCAATAAGACCCACCCTAGAACTAGTTTTAGATTCATTGCTAGTCTCTAGGCTAGTGCTATGTCTGTAGAGAAATTGGTCTCAAACTGTCTCCTGAAGTCCCAATACCAGTGGGGGACAGTCCTCCTATGTGTACACGAGGGTTAACACTAAGTAATACAGATGGATCAGTTTTGGTCTTGGTTAGCCTTTACATTTAGAAAATTCCATAATAATATTTACTTACATACCACCACAAGTTGTTTGTTTTAAGGAAATCTTGAATTAGAGTCCTGTGTTCCAAGACAAAATCTGCTTACAATATAAACTGTTACACACTCAATTAGGCCTTGTTCACATCTAAAATCAAAATCGCAAGCGTTTTGCGATTTTGTGTGTTTTTTTTTTGTGCCTCCCGGCGCTTACCTGCACGCTGCATTTTTTTTAAGAAGCACTTTTCTAAGCGCTTTTGCAGAGCGAATGCATTTTTTCACTTCCAGACGTCAGTCAAAGCAAGAAGTTTTAAATCAGGATGATACCATTTATTGGCTAACTAAAAATGAATAAGAATAAGCAAGCTTTTGGCCTTGCAGCCTTCGTCAGGCTTACATCCTGTAGTTTGCAGGCTGGTGGTACAGACACCTATATACATGCAACATCAAAAAGGGAAAACAGATTTTTTTTCAAGTATAAATACACGTCATTGAGATGCCTTAAAGTGGACCCAAATTAAAAATACAAGATTTCAGGAAAAAAATCTATTTTCTAAATTATAATAATAAATGGCAGCCTTTTTCAGCTGCATGATGACAAATATAAAATATTTTACATTTATTGGAGGAACCCCTCCCTTCCTTTCATATTGCCGGGACAGAATCCGGCAAACTGGTGGAGTAGTTGGTGTTCGGCAATGGAGGAATTGCTAATGGATGCCCCCTGTATAACTCTAGTTCTGAACAGAGAAGGGTGAAAAGCATGCACTGAAATGTTCATAGGCTTGAAGGAGTGTTTATTTATCTTTCTTTGTGTCAGAGTGGTGCAACTAAATATTTTGAATTAAAAAATTGTTTAGTTTGGGTCCACTTTAAGTAAAACAGAACATCTTAATGGGGTGAGAGGTTGTTAGCCGAGATAAGGATCCTTGTTTACTTCCTTCTCACAGACCTAGGAGTTAAACTGACACAGAGATATCGTAAATTCTGAGTTCACTGTAACGATTGTGGAATTCTCTCTGTGATCAGCGCACAAGACGTGCGCTGACCCTGCGGAAGTCCTCCACAAGCGTATAATTTGAGGGAACCCAGCAAAAGGTGCAATGCACCTGTAGAGGGAAATTCCTGTCGGCAGGTGGAGCTGTGGAGTGCAGAGGAACAGATCCTCTGCCCTGCCACAGACGCCAGACAGGAATTGTACGAAGGGAAGAAACGCAGGGCAAGATAGCCCTGAAAGAGAGAGAGCAAAGCGACAGAGGGTATGTGTGTGCACCAATCTAGTCGCCAACCCGCGACAGTGCATACACAACAGCAGATATGAAGTAGGAACGCAATCGCAAGAGAGGCGATTGCCAGAGGTGACACAAGGCTACAGCAAGGCAGAGCACGAGAGTAGCAAAGGCACAGCAAATAATACAATGAGGAGATAAGGAAAATAACAAACGCTAACTAAACGCGAACACCGCACTCATTCGCAACAGTGCACGCGTGTTAAGCACAACAGAGACAAGCACGCCTAACTAACCACCGACAGACAAACCTGAAACAGAGGACGCGAGTGCTTGCTTAACTGTTACCTCACCGAGCCTCCAGCAAGCGTTCATAGCAGACAAGACAGATACACGAAAACAGGAATAAGTGAGAGATAGGATCCACAGCACTAGCGCAAGAGGCTAGTGCGATCCAGGAAGACAGATCAGAAGGATCCACAGCACTAGCGCAAGGCGAGTGCGATCCAAGCTAGACAGGCAGATGAGATAGCTGGTAGCAACCGCTGCTCCAGCTATACTCCAAGAACAAAGATCAGAACGATCTCCTGTCGACCACCGCTGGGACAGGACAATCGCAACAGACAAACAAAACAGATATGCAATCCTAACTGCACTAGGGAACCTGCCTAGTGCAGTCCCAGGAATTACTCTAAGCTAATCTTCAAACAATGAGCAAGGCTGACACTCCAGGAGTGTCTCACAGGACAAACCCTTATGACCAGCCCAGGTCTGTGTTATCACATGGTGTATATATAGAGCAAGTCTACAAAGGATGTGGCTAGGCAATCTGCATGACAAACGTATGCAAATTCCTCAGCAGCAAGCTGCAAAACTGACAAAAGGTCTCTCTTCCAGAGACCTGCAGAATGCAGACCTGAACAGTGGTCAAAAAACTGCCTGCCTGCGCAGGCAGCCGAGCGGATCCTCACATTCACAAGATCAGCTATATAGGCTGAGAGAGTTTTTAAATGTCATCAGCCTCATACCAATATAAAAAGTTTTTTGTCTTTATTCAAGCCCTTGTCCACAGCTTTGAACCAATTTATAAATTTTGTTCCTGCTATCAATCGATCATTTGACGTTTTGAAGCCACCCTTCAGGGCAGTGACACGAAGATCATACATGCTGTGTCCGTTGGACCGAAAGTGTGTAGCAACTGGGAGTTCAGATTTGGTATCGTTAATAGTGTGCCTGTGTCCATTCATACGTTTGCTCAGAGTTTGTCCAGTTTCTCCCACGTACATAACATTGGGGCATTTAGCACACATGATCAGATATACCAGATTGGTGGAACCACAGGAAAATGTGCCTTGTACTCTGTACTCCTGTTGTGAACCTGGTATCGTTACCCTGTCAGTGGAGTAAATGTGTCTGCATGTCCGTTTTGTTCTGGCCTATTCAAAGAACTCCTGACAATCATCTGTTTTAGATTGTGTTGTTGCCCATATGACAAGAGGGGAGGTTTAGGGAATATCTTTCTCAGTCTGTGATCCTTGTGTAAAATGGGATGAAGTTCCTTAGCAATCCTCCATAAGATTTCCAGGTGTGGGTTGTAGGTGACAACCAAAGGGACACGGTCCTCTTTATGGTTTTGCTTATATTTCAGGAGTTCAGTCCTGGGGATGATGCTGGCTTTCCTGATTTGGGCCTCAGCCATAGGGGGTTTGTAACCTTTTTTAATGAAAGTGTTCTTAAAGCGAATCCGAGATGAAAAACTAACTATAACAAGTAACTTGTCTATATATCTTATGTACAGTTTAGATGGTTTAAACCGCAAATCTGTCTGCATACTGCTTGAATAGAATATGATTATTTCTTCCTGTGACAGCAGACATGTTATTTGTAAACATTACACAGAGGCAGGCTTATCTGCACTATCAGCACTCAGACTGAAAAAAAAAAAGAATCCCCCCTCCTCCCCTCTGCCTCTGAAATCTCTGGCTAGTAATACCTCCCCCTCCTCCTGCCCAGACTGAGCTCCCATGAGCCCTTACTACTGCCAAGGCTCTCTGAAAACTGTGGGTGGGGCTTATTTAGTTTATAGGGAATTAGCATATTAAAACAAAAAAAGTATTTGGCTTGAGGAATGCCCTATAAACTATAGGAAAGAAACACAATTATGCAATGAGTAAAAGTTCCTCTCGGATCCACTTTAAGGCGATCCAGATGCTTGTCTCTGTCCATCCTGTCAGAACAAATCCGGTTGTACCTTCTAGATTGGCTGTAAATTATAGAGTTCTTAATGTGCTTGGGATGAAAACTGTCATATCTTAGGTTTGTGGGACGGTCTGTAGGTTTGCGATACACAGAGGTTTGTAGGTTGTTACCCCTGATGTACATGGTGGTGTCCAGAAAGTTAATCTCTGTGTGAGAGTAGGTAAGTTTCAATTTGATTGTAGTCAGGAAGTGACTACTTCGGAAACAAACCGCTCAGATGTGAACCTTCTCATAGGGAATCATTGCACAAGCGTTTTGTAGGCGATTTTGAAAATCGCCTGCGCTTTAAAAAAGGCCGAAAACACCCTAGGTGGGAACGAGTCCTGACACTCTCTCTTTTTTAGCACTGTAAGGGCTTATTCAAACTGTGCAGTACAAGACACCACAGTATCCGATACATAAGAACATCAGAAAGTGCACAGAAAGCAAGTCTGCAATTCCCATTAGTACTGTGTGCTTCAGTGTCAAATGCACTTCCCCATGCAGTGTGTGTTATGGCAGACATGGAATGGAGCCTTAATGAGAGGATCTGCCCTGCTGTCTTTTGTAGTGTTAAGCTATAGACTTTAATTTGCAAATAAGTACCGTAGGCAGTATATACTGGATATTATGACTAAATCATTTTATGTCCAGTAAACTTTTTTACACATTGGACACTTATGTTTGCATACAAACTGTTACAAAATGTATAGCGATTTGGATTATATCTCCATATTATTTATATGTATAATTTGGTGGTAATATAGCGTTTACATCTTTCACAGTGCTTTACAGAGAACAACACACACACCACACATCACACACACCACACACCACACACACACGCCACACATCACACAAAATAAGTTGTTCCTGATTAAGGTCATTTCAATATTAGTTTTCTTACCTTAACTGTATTGTATTATAGAGAAGTTGAAAACAGAAATAGGTGAAAAAGCTTTGTGAATCATGCCCAATGTGCTAGGCTAAGAGAATCAACTGAATTTTCATCAAAGCACAGTCATTTGTTGAGTGCAGTAGTGCATAATCTGCTAGAAGATATTCAGACCAAAGTATCTTGTATGAGTAGCTTTTTAGAACGCGCACCTCCAACCATATAGATAGAACTTAGATTCTTATTAGAGAACCATGTATGTATTTCAGATGGAGTAGTATACAGGGTGGGACATTTATATGGATGCACCTTAATAAAATGGGAATGGTTGGTGATATTAACTTCCTGTTTGTGGCACATTAGTATATGTGAGGGGGGAAACATTTCAAGATGGGTGGTGACCATGGTGGCTATTTTGAAGTCGGCCATTTTGAATCCAACTTTTGTTTTTTCAATAGGAAGAGGGTCATGTGACACATCAAACTTATTGGGAATTTCACAAGAAAAACAATGGTGTGCTTGGTTTTAACGTAACTTTATTCTTCCATGAGTTATTTTCAAGTTTCTGACCACTTATAAAATGTGTTCAATGTGCTGCCCATTGTGTTGGATTGTCAATACAACCCTCTTCCCCACTCTTCACACGCTGATAGCAACACCGCACGAGAAATGCTTGCACAGGCTTCTAGTATCCGTAGTTTCAGGTGCTGCACATCTCGTATCTTCACAGCATAGACCATTGCCTTCAGATGACCCCAAAGATAAAAGTCTAAAGGGGTTCGATCGGGAGACCTTGGGGGCCATTCAACTGGCCCACGACGACCAATCCACTTTCCAGGAAACTGTTCATCTAGGAATGCTCGGACCTGACACCCATAATGTGGTGGTACACCATATCTTTGGGGTCATCCGAAGGTCATCTGCAAATTTTCATGCGAATTTAACCATGGCAGTGCTGGTGTGCTTTTCCATTGTTTCTATGCGAATTTGCATGAAATTCGCATACCCAAACTTCATGCGAATTTCCTAATAAATACATTGTATGCGATTTGCATAGCGGTATGCGAATTCTGATTGCTCTGCCATGCAAATTTTTTCTGCACAGAAAAACGCAAAGGAATCCTGACAAATGGAAACAGTCCCATTCACTTTTATTGCTATGCGAATTTGCATGCGAAAAACGCATGCGAATTCGCGATAGTGGAAATGGGCCCTAAGAGATTTCCTGTCAAACAGGCTTAGTAGTGGCATCATGTACTGTCTGGGATGTAACACTCATATTTACAGTAACCCCAGATCTTTTTAACCTACCGACCATTTAATAGGGCGGTGACTTTTAGTTTACAGCAGAAATTTTATGTAAAATTCATATACTGCTTGATTTATTTTGGAATGTGCAGAAACCATTTCCAATTCCTGCTTTCAGCGGAAATGTTTACAAAAAAAATAAACCTATGTAGATTGGTTGGTAGGGAGGCAGGGAAGTAGTGTAGTCTGAAGCGTAGTGCCGTGTTGTGTAGCTTAGCTGGTGGTTGCAGCAGAGGTTAGTTTAGTGTTCTCTGGGTTGTGTAGTGCAGTGTAGCTTAGCATAGCTGGTGGTTGCAGCAGGGATGAGTGGTGTAGTGTAGTTGATCAGTGACGTAGAGTAGCTTGAAGACAGTTTAATAGGGATTGTTTTCCCTCTCGTCTTCTGGAGCATGTTCTAGTACAAAAAGTATGGTAAATTTCTCATACCACAAATTTTAATACCAATTGCTTGGCTGTAAAGCAAATACCTTGGATACACCAATAGATCTTGTAGTATGCAGTCAGACTTGAGTCTTTGTTTCTCACAAAGTATAAAGTGCATATATTTATCCTGACACCTGCATATGAGACATGACATAAAATCTAAACTCATAATCTGTGGTCCAGAACTGTGGTTCTTACAATGCTTCTTTCTGTAAGGGTTATGCATCCACCCAGTGCTTCAGGATGCCCCTAATAATTATTATAATGCCTACTTCATAAGTCTATTCTGCAGACAAAATAATATGACCTACTATTAGGCTCAAACAAGATGATAAATCAATGAATTAATTTTGACTGGATATAACAGGCTCTGAGGCTAATTTATAGGCTCTTCCTCCTGCTTGCTCTATTGGCAGATGACAGTGGTGCTTGGAAGTTTGTGGACCCTTTACAATTTTTCTATATATCTAAAAGTGCCCATTAGCGGTACAATTTTTCACTAAATACGATCTTTTGATGCGATTTGAACGATCATAACTAATTGGAAGGCATATATCGATTGTTCACATGTACTGAATGATTCTTTCTTCAAATTTCATCATAAAATCCAACTTTCGGATCGATTTTATCCTATGTAGCAATCGATCAAAGAATCATTCCTTATCGATTTGCCTTTGTAAACTGCAAATTTTCTATACAATTCGATCATAAAAATTGCATCGAAAGATTGCTTTTGGTGAAAAAATTGTACCGTTAATGGGCACCTTTTTTATATGAATGTAACTGAAACTATCATGTGATTTAGGCATTCTTAGGGAGTGTGGTTATAGATAATGGCAGTTGGTGCTGTCTTTTTTTTTATGTCTGCCAGTAGTAAATATGATTACTTGCAGACTGATTGTGAATCACACAACATGAAAAAAAATGCATGGCGAGTATCAATCATTTCTTGATGTATCTCTTTTATTTTTAATTTCTTACTTTGCATTGTACTAATGATCCCCCCCCCCCCCCCCCTCATACTACTAACTTTTGGTAAAGTTCCTCTGTAAGGGCTGGAACCCACAAGAGCGGTTTTTTGAGCATTTTGGCAGCGCTGCGATACGCTAGCATTTTGCCAAAACGCTCAGCTGATGTTAATGGATGGGGCAACTTCTACAGGAGCGTTTGCGTTTCCCAGAAACGCAAACGCAGGACATGCAGCATTTTGGGAGCGTTAGCGCTTCAATGTAAAGTATTGAAACGCTAGCAGAAACGCTCAGCAAAACCTAAACTGAGCGGTTCTGCTAGCGTTTTGCGGTTCAGCACACTGTAACAAAATGAAAAATAATTCACAGGACCAATCAGGATAAAAACGCAAAACGCAAAACGCTAGGCACCCGCTGGGGAAAAAATACAATGTTGCAAAACACAACCCAAAACGCGCATGAATCCGCTTGCAAACCGCTCAGACAAAACGCTAGCGGTTGCGTTTTGCGTTTGCGTATTTCAGTGGGTTCCACGCCTAAAGGTTCTATTTCTAAATGTTGAATTCTAAAAGTGAATCATGATAGTTGCCCTATACTGCTACTGAAAAAAAGAAAGAAAAGTCTTATGTAATTGTATGATTGAAAGAAAAGGCTCCATTAACCTCATGCTAAGTAAAATAAAGCCATGCTAAGTAAAATAACGCCAGGCTGATCTAGATCACCTTCTACCCAAGTAGTGTAGGCTAATGCCAATTCTTTTCATTTATAAGTGATGGTATCACTCCTGTGTAATTAGATTGAATGCAATCACCCCCCTGCCGTTGAATGCAAGCATAGGTAATGGGAGGCACTTCATCATATAAACACTTGAAGCTGCACACACTTATATAGTTGTCTTAAGTGTTCGTTTTAGTTGTTCATTATTCATATAACAGGTTGTTTGTGATCTAATCTATATTGAGATACATAGCATCACTGACCACCACAAGGCGCAGTGCTCTAAAATTTTGGTCACAAATTACCTCAGATATCATCCTATCCATGACCAGACATGACCAGAGCAGCATGACTGCTCTCTAAATATGTTATGGTGGTCAAGGTTTATTCTTTTTCTTAAAGATCTCCCTTTTTGTTTACCATCTTGAGCGGGGCGATCTCTGGAAAAGGAAGTGGCACAGACTGAAAGGGTAAAACTAGTTGCAAATGGCACTAAGAGAGCAGAGGTACGTAGGCCGATTAGGCTCAGCAATGAATTGTAGTTTGCATTAGGGCATATGCTCCAATATGACTCACTCCAGTAGGTACACAACACTGTGCTCCTGAACTTTCCATATAGACTCTAAACTTTCCTTATAGTCTCTAATTATAACAACTTTTACAAACCCAGCTAAATGCTAAAAGTAAAGACAGACAAAAGGACTAGTGCTGACTAGGAAGGGTCAATGACATGCAAATCGTTACAAGTTCATACAGGATTACCGGTATGCAAATTCTGTATGAAAATTTATGCAGCTTGAAAACAAACTAATCAAATCCTGCCAAGGTGGTCAATTTTCAAGCTGCATACATTGTCATACAGAATTTGCATAATCCTGCATATGAACTATTTTGTATAGTGCCTCCTCCCCACCTAGATGCCTGGTTTGTTGTTTTGGTCAGTCAGAGCTCATATCCGCTAATGCTAGGGGGACGTGTGCATTACTTGTAACCTATGTAGACCTCTCACTACCCAGAAACCGCAAAGGAGGTATGGTCAAAGCCCTGATGTGATCAGTGCTTGGAAAGATTGCCATACCTCCGCACTGCAGAAAACTGCTGCTTTGGGAGGAAAGACTCTTTGCAATCTACGATATAATTATCAAAACTGAAGATAACTCATACAACTTAATTTTCTTGACCCTTTTTGTGTCCACTCCTACAGCCTTTTCACTACTGTGAGCAGTGCTGTGCAGAAAACCAACACCAAATCGCGCTGCTGTGTATTTTCAAAAATGGATGCTTAAATCCATCAGAAGTTGCATATATAAAGAGACAGTGTGCAAGGAGCTGAAGACATGCAAAAGTAGTTGTGTTTTGTTCTAATTTCTGCTTTGCACAAGTCCACATTGGATGGAATGGAAAGCGCTACTGTATTAGTTTTTACTGTGTAAAAACAGGAATGCTGTGTAAATGTTATTACTTTGAAAGTACAATCTATTGTCTTGAAAAAGTATTATTTATGATATAATTATGTATGTGATATTTGCCTGCAATAGGCACTTTAAACTTGTCGTGTATTCTAAATATTTATTTGACTTCATTATGTACATACATAAACTATTGATGTAGTTAATAATAAAACTACACCAAGAACTGTGTGCCAGCCTGCCCTAAGGTAATGTAAATACATAGCTCTGTGCTGTAAATAATGTGCTTAAGGCTGCACAGGTTACTTGTGGCCAGAACAAAGATTACAGCAGCTCTAGATCTCTGGCCTCCCCAGGGCACAGGCACATAGGGAATACAGGGACATGGAAGGGGTATTATTACTGGCTATGAAGCATCACAGCAAATGTTCTTTCATCCAAGTGCTTTCTTTTTTTCTTTTTTTGTCTTACCATGCTTGAAGCTGGTAAGCAAGTGAGCTGCTGAAAATGATGTGCAGCCCTAAATGGGGTGGGGCAGCATGGAATAAAAAATATATTGCACAAACACATGCATGTACATTGACTTTGTGCTATACGGCAGGCTGGAGTGAGGTCACAGATTTATGTACTCCGTATACAGGGGGCTTGGGAAGGTCTAGTGATGTCTATTGATTTGTTTTTTTTAGAGATGGAGTGATCTAGAGTCTTAAACCTGATTGATAAAGGGAACGTTTCCATCTTTTAATATACCGTATGTATAAGCCTGAAAATGTTCCTTTCGACCGAGACTATATAATTGTAACTAGGTATAGTCTGAAAAGTACAACAACATTTTAAGAATAAGAATTTACCTTATTATGTTAAGATACTTGTCCCCTCGAAGATAATATCCCCTCGACTATTAACTGTAGGTATGGATAGCGGGGCATCGCGGATCATCTACCGGGTACATCCTTACTTTGAGGTGTTTGAAGAGTCTCTTGCAAGAAATAAGTTGCAAGTCTACATGAGCTCGGTGGGTTATAGATCATGGATTTTACTTGGCAGTTTCAAAACCCTCTTAGCTTTTTGTCATTCCTTGGTTCTTCTATAATGTTTAAGGTCATTATCAAGCTGCAAGGTCTACTGTAGGTACATCATCTAAAAAAAATAAAAATAAATTATAAATAAAGTTCTCATACTATCCTAAAGATGTACCTGAGGCAAACCTTGGGTAAAAGAACTCCTACTTGCTGAAGAAGTGGGAAGCCTCTGGATCTTCCCACACCACCTTCCGGACCTCTGTTGCCGCTCGTGGATCCCCAGAAGATATCCAACAAGGGCTATTTAGGAATGAGCGCAGCCACGTTGCATGTACTAGCGGCTCTGGCTTACTGCACAGGGCAGCCTTGTTTGTGTAGGTACAGCACAAGTCCTGTCTGCACTAGCTGATGTGGTCACACAGCTGAGACCATTCACTGTGGTTTTCCCTGATTTTTCACCTCTGTCTCCATTGAATACTGTTTGACACTCATGTGTCAGCTATCAGTGTGTACGTAGGCCAAACAACCCGTGAGATTCGCTCGAGAATTAGTGAGCACCGGAGCAATATACGGGGGGGTGAGATGGAGTCTCCTGTTGCTAGGCACTTCATAACAGCAGGGCACAATGTGTCCCAGCTGCGTTTTAGGGTGATTGAGGTGGTTACACCCCCGCATCGTGGCGGGGACTTGGAACAGAAGCTCCTACAGAGGGAGCTGTACTGGATGTACAAATTAGATTCCATTGCACCTCATGGTATGAATGAGGATGTAGATTTGTCTCCATTTCTTCGTTAATTATCTGGCATACTTTGCTGTCGCAGTCCTGTTGTCTTTCCCTGTGGTGTAGTATTGCATCCAGCGTAATTTTAAGTACTTTTTAACATTAGGGTATGTCCCTTTAAGAATTTCTGCTGTACACTAATTTCCCTTATTTTTGTTTTGTTTTAGGCTTTCATCTTATCAACCACCTGGACACTGCTATCGGACACTGAATTTGCTCAAGAATCTCCACTTTGTGTACTTTTGTTTGTGTCACTAGCTTAGCTTCTGTTTCCTGGTCGGCAGGCATCACTGCACATGTGCGGCGGCCATCTTGGGAGTGGCCTTTTGGCTGCCTGGTTGGCCTGCCTCACTATGTGATGCCAGCCGGAACCGGAAGTGACATCATGATGCCGAGACGCATGCCTCGTATCATCATTGATGCCAGAGGGCCGGCCCCGGTGTCCAGGTGGCTCACATTAGGCATAGGAAGCAGTATATAAGGTGCGTTCAAGCACCCAACAGCTCAGCACTCACTGCAGCAGTACCTGGCTACCCTCTGAGGAAGGAGTATTCACTCCGAAACAGCGCTGTCAGGGTAAATGGATCTCTGAGCACTTTTTGTTTCTTGGCATCCCCTGCATCCCTGTAGCTCTACTTGCTCTTTTTGAACTCTGATGCTTTTTTCTCATTGTAAACTATGCAGGGTGATTTTCTGTGCAGTTAACTGTGTGTACATTTTGGATTGTTAGCCTTTTGTTCAAATACTATATTATACACATCACTTGCTGCTACTTGTCTAACAACCTAAACTTTGTACATATGTTTCCTGCGTCTGTTTTGTGCTCTCACTGGATTGCATAAGGTTTCAGTCATTCCAGTTTAACTGCTATGCTGTGTGCTTCAACTTTTTCTGCTAATGCTGTATGTATTTTTGCCTTTGTCAATATATATATTCACTAAGCAAAATTGGTGTGCTGGTATTTTTCTAGTTACATTGTTATTTAGGACCTCCCCACGGGTCTGTCTTACTGTACCAAGCACCCAGCAGATCTGCTTCATACTATGCTCAGGGTGTGCAAACCTCTTATTTAATATAGCTATCAGTGTGTTGACATGGCACAGCCACTGTGACAGTAAATCATATCGGCTGTTACTGTGGTCACTGTGAATAGGATTGTTGTCGGGCTTATATGCAAGTACCACTTTTGGTACCGTTTTGGGATCATTGATAACCTAATTTGTTTCATAATTGAATTAATTAATATATTATGTCTACACATGTTAAACAAAAAAAACTTTACATGTAGTGTACAGCAATTAGTTTTTCTCACTACTGCATTTCCTAGGTGAGTCCATGAGGATCTGGTGAAACTTCAGTTTAATGCTGGAAATACACAATGAGTTTTTTTGGCAGATAGATGGCTTAAAGAGAACCCGAGGTGGGTTTGAAGAATATTATCTGCATACAGAGGCTGGATCTGCCTATACAGCCCAGCCTCTGTTGCTATCCCAAACCCCCCTAAGGTCCCCCTGCACTCTGCAATCCCTCATAAATCACAGCCACGCTGCTGACAAACAGCTTGTCAGAGCTGGCTGTGTTTATCTCTATAGTGTCAGTCTGCTGCTCTCCCCGCCTCCTGCAGAACTCCGGTCCCCGCCTGCATCCCTTCCCTCCCTGCTGATTGGAGGGAAGGGACGGGGGCAGGGACCGGAGCTATGCAGGAGGCGGGGGAGCAGCTGAGACACTACAGATGTAAACACAGCCTCACAGCATGGCTGTGATTTATGAGGGATTGCAAAGTGCAGGGGGACCTTAGTGGGGTTTGGGATAGCAACAGAGGCTGGGCTGTATAGGCAGATCCAGCCTCTGTATGCAGATAACATTCTTTAAACACACCTCGGGTTCTCTTTAATAGATAATTTCCAACAGGTTTTGATATATCTTCTGATCACTTCTATACAAATCTATCAGAAAAACGATATAGGACCTGTCGGAAATAATCTATTGAGCCATTTATCTGCTGAAAATACTCCTCTCCTAGCATAAGATATTGTGGCAGAGGTTTCTGTTAGTAAAACCATGTCCTTGATCTGAACTGTAAATGCAGTTTTGGAAACCTCTTGCCTCAGCATGTAGGAGTATTTACATTTCTCAGAGTGGGATAAATGTATTGCACTGCAAAATGTTATCTGCCATATGCAATGTACATCACTGTCACCTCCAAGCAGCGATACAAATACAGAAGAACTGATAACCATGTTTTTGCTGTTTTATATTGCAAGCATCCTCTAATCCAACCACACCACTTTATTTTTCTTATCCACATAAACTCACTAGAGCATTGTGGGTATTTTTTCCCCAGTACATACAGGCCAAGATATATAGGCAACACAGTTTGATGAATGTGGTTGTTTAATCAGCACCACCGCTTACAAGAATGATATATTAGGGCTGGTGCACACCAAAACCCGCCAGCAGATCTGCAAAATGCTAGCAGATTTTGAAACGCTTTTTCTTATTTTTCTGTAGCGTTTCAGCTAGCGTTTTGCGGTTTTGTGTAGCGGTTTTGGTGTAGTAGATTTCATATATTGTTACAGTAAAGCTGTTACTGAACAGCTTCTGTAACAAAAACGCCGGCAAAACCGCTCTGAACAGGTGTTTTTCAGAGCGGTTTGCGTTTTTCCTATACTTAACATTGAGGCAGAAACGCATCCACAATCCAAAAAATGCCTCACCCCGGGAGGATTCGTTTCTGCAAAACGCCTCCCACTCTGGTGTGCACCACCCCATTGAGATACATTGACCAAGCGTATCCGCAGCCGCAAGCGGCTGCAGAAACGCTGAAAAAGCCGCTCGGTGTGCACCAGCCCTTAGGCCAGAAACCCACTGGGAGCGCTTTGCAAGCGTGAGTGATTTGAAAAAGCTCTTGGTAATGCAATGCTATGGGGGATTTTTATAAAATCACATCACTCAAGTGGGATCACACCCATAGCATTACATTAGCTAGAGCTTTTCAAATCACAAAGCGCTCAGAAAAGCGCTCCTAGTGGGTTTCTAGCCTTAGTGTGTTTCTATGATGCTTGCAGTTTGTGATACCTGTTATCTTGTGGAAAGTGTCTTGAGTCCGGGACGTGGTGTTTTTGTTAGTGAGTTCTGTAAGTACATTTCACACACTGTTTTTTTTTCATGTAGCTTGAATGCTAATTACATCTTCCCTAATTGTCTGACTGCCTAATCCTGCCTAATGCATGTGCACCTTACTTTCTGCATAAGTGTTAAATACTGCATGCTGTGTTTTTTAATTTTTATTACTTCAGTATTTAATTTTTTTCTGAAACAGAATTTGTCCTAGAGAATAGAAGAATGTTGAAGGTGGTTCCAGACCACTAGTGTGCTTTCAGCAGTGATTTATGCTTTCTAGGAATCATAGGTCATTCCAGAAGTGCTTTGCTGCTGAAAGTAAATGGCCATGATCCTGCAAGAACGATTGCGATCTGCCCAAATCGCAATTGCTCTGCTCGCATTATTTTTAGAGCAATTTCATAAGTGAACGCAGGGCCCGAAATCTCTTTCCCTGAAATCGCTCCAGAAATCGTTCTGCTTTTAACGTGTACCTGAAATAGGGCCACAGCAATAAAATTATACATACCTGGGGCTTCCTCCTGCCTGATTGCTCCCACGCTGTCCTCTTCTGACTGCCCATTTGCCCGCAACTCGTCGGTCGGCCAGATGCGTTCCTGTCTCAGTGTGAACATGGCGGGAGCACGCATTGCCAGGGCCCGCGCATGCGCAGTTGGACTTTGTGGGGCCAATTTCAGGCAAACTGGGAGTCAGAAGAGGATGGAGTGAGAGCGATTAGGCTGGAGGGGACTGAGGGAAGCCCAGGTATGTATATTTATTTTATTGCTGTGGCCCCATCTCAGGTTTCCTTTAAGTAGCAAAATCACTCATCACAAGTGGGTCACGGGTCTTAGAGGTTTTTTGTTTTTTCCTGCCTTTCTGTTGAAACTCTGTGTTAGGAATTTCTATTTCTAGTGCAGTGATTTGTGGGTGTAGGTTGCAAATCCAATCCATTGCAAATCTTATGGTAAACAAGCAGCCGTTTGATCTGCACAAAACAATTAACTCTGTCATAGCATTTCTTGATAAATGTCACCTTTTATAAGAAGTACAGACTAACCAGCAAGCTCATGGTGACCCAGAACTCATTGGAGTGTATAAGGGGCTACAATGGTCCTAAAAGCCCCCTTACTAAAATGCTAAGAAAAACAAAAGTTTGCTTTCTTAAAACAGAAAGAATTTGCAATTATTCAGGTTGGAGTGAGCTTGATACACATCATTGCATTCCAGTGGTTCTGGAGGTGTGTTTAGCTTCTAAGGGTAACAATGGTTAATTTCTATAACTCAAGCTCACTCCAACCTGAATTATCACAAATTCTTTCTGTTTTAAGAGAGCAAACTTTTTAGTTTTTCTTTTATAAGAACAAATACATCTTATTGATGTCATACATTATCTTTTTGCTACCTCCTGTTGCTCTGTTGGAAATCTCACAAATAAGCACATCATGCATTAGATCGCATGAAAACACTTGATTGGTTGTCTCATACATGGTGTTTACAATCCACTATTTGCAGTCTTGGAAACCATTTTGAATTTTTAGTAGTTCAGGTAAATGATCAAAGTCTAATTGATATCAGCTATTCATGTGGTTTACCACCCTGCACTAGTAGATATCAGAGAAGATTGCAGTGTATTTGGCCACATGCCATTCATCACACTGATGTATAATCTCAGACATTTTTTATGTATCATTTTTCAGATTTCTACTTGTCTGCCTGTGCATGTATTGCTGATGGTAATTTTTTTTCAATCTTTTCGTATCTGAAGGGCACACTAATGCATAATTCTTACTAGGCCTACCAAAATGATGTTTCTTTGAAATTGCTCAGTGTCAAGTGAAGGATTTTCATGGTTGTCATGTTAGATAGGGAATACGTGCCATGTTTGGTAGAGTGGCTAAAAGAACCTCATGTTGGCCATTTCCCAGCAAGCATTGTAAATATGGTAGTGTGACTAAAAGAACCTTACATTGTCCATTTCCCAGCAAGCATTGTAGGTTTTGGAGAGTGGCTAAAAGAACCTCACCTCACGTTGGTCATTTTCCAGCAAGCATTGCAAGTGCACACCCCCTAGCAATGTGCTTATTTGTCCCCTGCACCAGCAACATACGACTGTTTTTTATTTTGTTGTCCCTTACTTAAACAGGATTGATTGATTGACTTGATCAGACTTACAAGTGGTTCAATACTTTCTTTTGACTAGTTAGTCCAGAGTTTCATTGGCTGGTGAACAACACATGACCCTTACATCATGATAACAATAATTTGTATTTTACAGCATGCAGAACTTTTACATAACACCTCATAAAGTACAGTAATATGCTGTATGAAGTGGCCATTTATATTTCAAGAATTGTGTAAAAACTGATACGTTGAACTTAAAAATGTATGTCTTTTGGAGCATATGAAAAACTGTTGTTCATCATCATCTGAACTGAAAGGAGATAAATTGAATTAGTGCTACACTCTTGAAAAGCACTAAGCTCAATTTTCTTTTACTTCCATTCTAAGGAATGTCTACTTCATAATTTGGCCACTCGGTGTAATCAATATTTTCTCTGCATATATTGGAAGATTTGCTTTGGGAAGGATGGAAGCGGATAAGTGTTAACTGTTTGGTTTTTTTTGCTAATTTCTGTATTTACCATAACATTATGATGACAGTCACTTTATTGCGGATCATAGCCTGGAAATATTTGCACAGCATCATTTGCTACTTCCTACCCACTAGAAGTAAGTAATCCTTCCACAAAAGTCTTCACTATTGTTTCTTTTGGCTCTTCAACGTCCTTTGGCAGTAATTAAGTAATGAGAATTTCATGCTACTGTGAGCCTGTCTGTCTGCTTTCTGCTTTTGTCATTATGCTAGGATTTCTCAAAAATTAACATCACTTTCTAATAACAGCCTTTAGATAAAGGTGGGATGGATGTGTTTTTTTTCTTGAGATACCCCATTTTCCTGTTAAAGTAGACTTATTTAGGGTTGTATGTGCTTACTTATAAGGGTAGACTAGTAGAAAGTTGGGTTCAACATCATTTGTTGTTTTGCTTTAACAAAAGTGGTGAATGGAAAGAGGCGGTGGAAGGTCCTACAGTAAATATCTAGAAAATGTTTGTGGGATGGAAGCAGAGGTAATTTATTCTACATTTCCAAGGCCACAAATCCACTTAGTCACCAGGGACACTGAAATAGTAATACATCAGGGATACATTTACTGAGGCAATATGGACAGTGCTAGGGGCACATCCACTAAACCCCCACTGACTGTTAACAACAAGAATGAGAGAGATGCATGACATTTGGAGAAACTGATCACATTTTTAATGCAGTTGCAGTAACCTCTCTATTTTTTGTCTTATTTACTGATCACTACTAGTGCACTGTTCACTGAACTGCCAAGCTTTTGCTATATATTGTTATATCAAGACTGCACTGTTGCTCTATGGAAGTGGGAGCAGCCTTATGGCATATGTGTCACTAGGCAGATTTTTCTACCCGATGCGTTATATACGCCTTTGGATCTACCAGTAAGAGCTCCATGGGGATGTGAGAGGCAGTGACAAACTGCATGCACACAAACCTGTACAAAGTACTGTGAGTATAAACATGTCATTAATAAGACTATTAGCAGATTTCTGATATTTTGATTGACAGATGAAATGCTATTATTTACTGTAAATGTACCTTATCCTTCAACATTGAATTAGTTTGATGTGTACGGATTTAGAGTGGTGGAAATAAATGTTAAAGCTAAACCTAGCAACACAGCATATTCAGTACAGTGAGATCTGTTCAGAATCTTGGTCCACTATGTAGTTTAGCATGGGCAAATCTGCTACTTAAACACCTTGTTTTGCTTGCACTTGAGCTTGTCTGTGCCATGTTGTATGAATAACATTGCTTTAATAATGCACCTTGCTGGCCAGAATCTATTAGCAAACACTACAAATAAATATATAGAATATATCAAAGCGCTATAGCTAAAAAGGAATAAAAGTCCAAACGGAGTGCGCTACCACAAGGTCAGGCAGGACCTAGAAAACTTGTACACAATTGTTTAAGCGTACATCCTAATTCACATAAAAGTCCACATGGAAATCACATAAAAGTCCTCCTATGCAGTATCTTGATTTCTTGTGCCACCATCACCATGGACACCCAACAGTAAACAGACTCACAAGATGTATTGGCCACTGCTAGACTGGCCAACCATGCACAAATCCAGGAGCCTCAGTACTTCAGGATCCTGGTACCACTTTAATGCTGTCCCTTTAGACCACCATCATTCTCCACATTATCCATGCATAGTACCTCAAAGAAATAGCCTGCATAGCGTAACTCCTTATGACACTTAAAACTTTAATTATAAAATTGCACTCACATGCTCCAAAAGTATTGCACACAGAGTTTTACGGGCTCTCCCCCATTGCCAGCTAGGGCTCTGCTTGTGTTGGGTCCTCCAGCTCCCCCTCTGCTCAGCTTGCAGACACCACCGCCTCCACCGGCTGTTCACTTCCTGGTATGTCCAACCTCCCGCCCGATCGATTTCGTCACTCCCTCTTGACTCATCAGGGGCACGGGCGTTGGACTTATTACCAGGATACTTATACTCTTTTCCTTGTCGCTGATTTCCCCTTTGCAGGGTGGGCTGCATTTTAGGAGCGAAGATATGGGTAGCCCTTTGGCAATATGCCATATCCACAAATCCTGTATTAAGAAGGATAGTTGGTCGCAGTGTGGAATGCACCTACACTGGTGACCAACCGAAGTAGAAAAGGGGCAGGCTCTGCCAATAGGAAGTGGGGGTAGGGGCACCCAATCAGCATGCAGACCAATGAATAAATTTAAAATGATGCGTACGTAATGACGCGGATAAAAGCAGCCAGTCAGTGTAGCCCGAAAGACATGTGATAATGCGTACGTGCTGACGCGTGGGACGCGGAAGGATGACGCATGCATAGTGACGCGAGTGATGCGGAAACGGGTGATTGGTCTCGGACGTAATGACGCATGTGATGCGCGCGGATGTGACCGGTGACACAATAGGAAGGAGACACGTGATCACGCGTACGTATTGACACGTATGACGCGGACGGAGGCGGGCGGAAGCGGCCAATCAGCAACAAGGAAAAGAGTATAAGTATCCTGGTAATGAGTCCAACCCCCGTGCCCCTGATGAGTCACGAGGGAGTGACTAAATCGATCGGGCGGGAGGTTGGACATACCAGGAAGTGAACGGCCGGTGGAGGCGGTGGTGTCTGCAAGCTGAGCAGAGGGGGAGCTGGAGGACCCAACACAAGCAGAGCCCTAGCTGGCAATGGGGGAGAGCCCGTAAAACTCTGTGTGCAATACTTTTGGAGCATGTGAGTGCAATTTTATAATTAAAGTTTTAAGTGTCATAAGGAGTTACGCTATGCAGGCTATTTCTTTGAGGTACTATGCATGGATAATGTGGAGAATGATGGTGGTCTAAACGGGACAGCATTAAAGTGGTACCAGGATCCTGAAGTACTGAGGCTCCTGGATTTGTGCATGGTTGGCCAGTCTAGCAGTGGCCAATACATCTGGTGAGTCTGTTTACTGTTGGGTGTCCATGGTGATGGTGGCACAAGAAATCAAGATACTGCATAGGAGGACTTTTATGTGATTTCCATGTGGACTTTTATGTGAATTAGGATGTGCGCTTAAACAATTGTGTACAACAAATAAATCCTCAAATGCAGAAGCAGTGCAAACGATATCAATGCCCCAGTAAATCTTTAAAGGGCATTCAAGTCCAATGTTCTAATTTACAGTCTCTATGTAATCTTCTCATGTGCAGCTCTGCAACAGCCAGGCTACTTCCAGCAAACTAAAACAAAGGACTCTCGTGTGGTGAATTGCCTCTTTAATCAGCAAGGTCTGTGCCTATACATTTACAACTGATGCAAAATGGTCTCTTTCAGCAATCTCTAAGGCCTCGTTCAGACTATGCGCGCTGCCGTGCACATTTTGGCAGCGCGCATAGTGTGCGACGCGCAAGAACAGTAGAAGGGCATAGACAGCCCTTCTACTGTTCCCCTCATATTCGCTGCGCAGCAGTGCGATGCGCTATCGCACTGCTGCATGCATTGTCGGGAATTGCACGCCATCTGCACTGCTATGCAGAACCCATTCACGCGTGCGATCGTACGCGTTGCAGTCCGATCACACAGCCCCCTGCGCTAAATGATGTGAACGAGGCCTAACAGCTTCTCCACAACACTGTAGCTGAACCATGTATTCAGCATACTACTGCTCGTGCAGTGGAAGTGGGAGGGTCAGTGTGTGCGCAGACTCCATGTGCTGATTGGCTCACTACGTGCTTCGACGCCCAGAATATTAATCAGGTCACCCATTGCCCCTCTCACCTTCTCTGCACAAGCGAGTGTTGTCAGAGGTTGTTATTAGAGATATATTTGTGGAATTGTATTTGTGATGGGAACTGACCTATAGCTTTGGCAAAGGTTTTCATTAGTTTAATACCTGAATTTACCCCATAATTATTAAAACAATTAAAACACACATGACAGCATGTGTATTATAGGGTCCTAATACTTACCAATCCCCCTTTCTGGAAGGACATGGGTGGCACTTCTGAAGTATGCATGCCAAGAATGTTCCTGAATGTGGCTGCTCTGCACAGGAGCTTTGAGTAGACCGAGCATGTGCCACCTTTTTATCTTCCATTTGACTGGTTCCAGTTGGAGCCAAGATCTGAGGGGCAGAGTGGCACAACAAAAAAGAGCCCATTAAAACTGGGACTGGTAAATATTAGAAGCGCATAATACATACATCATGTGTGTTTTAACAACGATGGGGTCAATTCAGATGTCATTTTAGCTGACACTGTTACAGTGCATTGGAGTGTCTAAAACAGGGGTCTCAAACTCAATTTACCTGAGGGGCCGCAGGAGGCAAAGTCAGGATGAGGCTGGGGCGCATAAGGAATTTCACAATTGCGGTGCATTGCCACCTCTGCCCGCCCCTCTCACTCTTCCTTCACAGAGAAAGGCGGCGATCCGTGTGGCGATTGACGTCAGGAGGGGCAGAGCTGAAGCTGAAAGCTGTGCCCCTTCCAGGAAATGTCGGCAGATTGCCCCCCGGGCGATTTGGGGGCTCTGCAGCCCTTGTTTAGCGGCGGGGATGCGGCGGATTACTTGGGAGCACTGAAGCGAACTATAAGGAAGCTTTTGCCGGTGAAGGCCACAAAATATTGTATCGAGGGCCGCAAATGGCCCGCGGGCCGCGAGTTTGAGACCCCTGGTCTAAAACAATGCCATTGTGCGTACAATTTCCAGATTTATGCGGTTGTTGCAGACAAATTTCCTTTTGGAAAAACAGAGCCGCTAGCAGAGTGAGAATTGCTTTCTTTGTATGAAAACATTCCCTGGTCTCCCCCCTTGCCCTAGAGCACAGACACTAGGTGGGCAGGGGCAGCTCTGTGTTTACAGGAAAAGACTGGTAGGTGCTCAAATTCTGAGCTGAAATACAGTTTATCTCCAATACATAAAAGACTAGGTGCAAAAAAATCAAAAAGTGAAATCCGTTTATACTGTATATTCCTGCATATAAGACTACTTTTTAACTCTTGAAAATCTTCTGAAAAGTTGGGGGTCGTCTTATACGCCGGGTATCATTGATGCCGGGTGATACGCCCTATCCTTTTACCGCCTCTCAGATCTCCCTGCTGAAGGAGCGCAATCTATTCTTCCATACTGCTCTGATAAACAGGTAGACAAAGAGAGCTGACCAGTCTACTTAAGGAGAGTTGACCAATGCAACAAGTCAATTGACTATATACTGTTATATACTGGGTAACACATACAGTACAGCACCAGTATCTGTTCATACACAGCACCAGTACATGATTTAAAAAAAAATGTTTAATTTGGTGTGCGTTGGAAGAGGGGTAGTCTTATACGGCGAGTATATCCCAAACTCTCTATTTTAACTGGAAAAGTTGGGGGGTCGTCTTATACGCCCAGTCGTCTTATACGCCGGAATATACGGTAATTATAATGTATAGAACCTGAGTATCTTTCAATTAATAAAAAAAAGTGTGGATGCAGAGCAGGCATTAATTTAATAGGTTTCTCCTTCAGTATATGATTAGAAGCCGAAGACAAAGATATACAGTAATTAACTGGAAAAAATAATAGCTGGAAATAAATTGCCTTATTGAGCATCTGTGAGGCATCCTCAAAGGGAAGGTGGAGGAACACAATAGCCTCAATTCACTAAGCAGTTTAGACTAGTCTCCTGGTTTGGTCAGTTGCATCAAAGGGGAATTCACTATTACCAAATGTTTTAGACCTGGTCTAAAACATTTGGTAATTAGGTCAGTAAAGCAGGGGAAATGATCAGCAGATGCAATTCACAAACCAGTAGCTATGACTGACATCCTCCTCCTCTTATAAGCTCTCCTCTGCATACAATTAAGTGCTTGCCGACCGCATCACGCCGATGGGTGTGGTCGCGGCAGCAGCCCCAGGACCGCCTAACGCCGATCGGCGTAAGGTCCTTGGGGCTCGCAGTGCAGGAGATCGCAGGCTGCGCAAGCATCTCCCAAGCGCGATCGCCGCTCGGGAGACTTAGACGGTGAAACCGCCGACTAATTACATTGTGCAGCGCTGCGATCTGCAGCAGCGCTGTACTGGGGACAGCCGTATGACACCGCTGTCCTCCTGGTACACTAGAGAGCGATCACCTCTCATAGGCAGGAGCCTATGACAGCTGATTGCCATGATTGGCCGGCTGCGGGGAGGGAGGGACAAAAAAAATTAAAGAAAAATAGGTGTATTTATTAAATAACAAATATTTATAAAAAAAATAAACACAGGGGGAGCAATCAGACCCCACCATATACAAACTGTAAGCACACCTCACAAATGCTAGGCATACATGAAATCGGCCTGAACTGCGTGTATTGCTTTGGCAACTGGTGGCACACGCGGTGCGGCATCATCCCCCGGTTATCGACTGCAGAACCGCTGGGTTGTGCAGTTGATGTAAAAAAAAAAAAACACAAAGCAGATCACAAGTGCACAGATCAGCACTCACCTTCCAACTTTCTCTTTGTAGCTGACAAGTCCTCCCAATCCGGAGTGAATTCCTCTGCTATGTTGTGCCATGTCCTCCTAATCAGTGCGTTGTCCTTATAGCCTGAAAGGCTTTTATCATATATAAAAGGATTTTCCTGTACCAAGGCTACCAGGCTCTCTATAGTATAATCCATGCCTGCCAGACGTTTTGGAATACAGACACAGGAAGCAGGAAAACAGGCATTTGTTGATGAGGTGTGTGTGGGATAAAAATAAAACAACAAAACTTTATTGTACGCGTTTTCACATGTGAATTCGCATAAAAATACGCATGCAGTAACTCATGCGATTTCCCTATTAAATACATTATATGCGATTCGCATGCATTCCACTCGCAGGCGAATTCTGCGGCTCTTTTGTGCGTTTTTTCACCACTGAAAAAACGCACATCACCAACGCAACAGTGGAAACAGGCCCATTCACTTGCATTACATGTGCGAATCCGCATGCGTTGGACGCATGCGGATTCGCGATAGTGGAAACGAGCCCTCAAGGCAGTGCTTGAAAATAATGGAGGGCACACAAAACATTGAGACTGTAGGCAGAATTTTGGCATTCTTCGCTTAGGGGTGTACTCACATTTGTTGCCAGCGGTTCAGGTATAAATGGCTGTGTGTTGAGTAATTTACACTATTATACAAGCTGTACACTGACTACTTTACATTGTATAAATTGTCATATCTTCAATGTTGTCCCATGGAAAGATAATATAAAATGTTTACAAAAAGAAAAGTTTGCTTTCCTAAAACAGAAAGAATTTGCGATAATTCAGGTTGGAGTGAGCTCGAGATGTCTCCCAGGCACCACTGCTGAATATATGCAAATTAACCATTGTACCCTTAGAAGCTAAACACACCTCCAGAACCGCTGGAATGCAATGATGTGTCAGCTTGTTAATATGTACAGAGCCATAATAATCCAACATGCATACAGACTGTTTCGGATTGTTTGATCCTCATCAGTGCATGGCATGGATTAATTTGGCTCTATGGAGTAGGGCTTGTAAATCCGAGAGGCACAGACTAACCAGCAAGCTCATGGTGACCCAGAACTCATTGGGGTGTGTAAGGGACTACAATGGTCCTAAATCTGTATGCATGTTGGATTATTATGGCTCTGTACATATTAACAAACTGACACATCATTGCATTCCAGCGGTTCTGGAGGTGTGTTTAGCTTCTAAGGGTACAATGGTTAATTTGCATATATTCAGCAGTGGTGCCTGGGAGACATCTCGAGCTCACTCCAACCTGAATTATCGCAAATTCTTTCTGTTTTAGGAAAGCAAACTTTTGTTTTTCTTAACATCTTAGTAAGGGGGCTTTTAGGACCATTGTAGTCCCTTACACACCCCAATGAGTTCTGGGTCACCATGAGCTTGCTGGTTAGTCTGTGCCTCTCGGATTTACAAGCCCTACTCCATAGAGCCAAATTAATCCATGCCATGCACTGATGAGGATCAAACAATCCGAAACAGTCTGTATGCATGTTGGATTATTATGGCTCTGTACATATTAACAAGCTGACACATCATTGCATTCCAGCGGTTCTGGAGGTGTGTTTAGCTTCTAAGGGTACAATGGTTAATTTGCATATATTCAGCAGTGGTGCCTGGGAGACATCTCGAGCTCACTCCAACCTGAATTATCACAAATTCTTTCTGTTTTAGGAAAGCAAACTTTTGTTTTTCTTAACATCTTAGTAAGGGGGCTTTTAGGACCATTGTAGTCCCTTACACACCCCAATGAGTTCTGGGTCACCATGAGCTTGCTGGTTAGTCTGTTTACAAAAAGGTGAGAGGTTTACTCACTTGTGAGATACTGTGTGTGAACATATATATTATCCAAACTTGGATATAAAAAGATATGTAAAAAATGTAATTCAGACAATATACTAACTTAAGGCTGGGAGCACACTTATTTGGTTTGCATGCGTTTTGCTGTATAGTAGAAAATGCTTGTGACATCACATATATTGTAAGTCTTTGGACCAAAGAAAAATGTGTGATTCCTAATGCTAAAGTTCCCATTTCCTGCTTGTGATTTGCATACAATGCTTTTCCTATAGAGATGTCACGGCATGTCGTCTTTTTGTTGTTTTTTATATATATATATATTTTTTCCCCTAAAAACAAATCAAATCGTGTAATTTTTCTTTCTTGTTGAAAGGGGGATTATTAAGAATGCAAATGCATGGAAAGTGCATAAAAAGCTCAATCCTATACAAAAACACAAATTCTAAAACGCAAATGCAGAGAAAAAAGCAGAAACGCACAAGCTAGAAAATGCTTGGTTATCTGAACACACAAGTGTGCTCTCAGCCTTAATCCATTTTTTTTTTTTAGTATTGAGCCTCTTTGGTAATGAAACCTGTTGCTTATGACTTTTAATTTGTATCAGTCTTTAGAGGCAATTACAAGAGAGCATTACTAATTAGCAATAGTTAAAATTCATGTGTAATACTAAGTGACTTTGGCTGGTATTCAAACTCAACCTGAGCTGTTATTAACCCTTCATTTATAGAGGGAGCACTCGCAGGGTCACTCTATATTTAACTAGAGTAGTTTGCAAAGGTCAGTGGAACCTGATCTTGTCATAGTAATGTCCAGACATTAACCCTGCCTATATATTTATGGATATTAGTATGTGTTGCTTTCTGGAAATATGCTAAAGAAATCTGGAGAATAGTAAGGTTGTTTTTTTTGTTGTTTTTTTTGCTTTTGTTTTTTACCATACTTACTAGGAAATATTCTGACTACACATTTCATTTGAATATGTTCTTTTGATTGAAGAAGACAATTGCATCCATGCAAAATTGAATTAAAATAAGAATGATTGACTGAATAATTTATTATTTTAATTACTTGCAATGATTTTATCAGATGGGAGAGCAAGAACATTTAGATCTAGTTTAGTGGTTCTCTTTTCCAGGGGAGGGCACTCTTGATGACTGTGAATTTTTTATAAAGCCATCCCTTGGCAAAAACTACCGAAATGTATAGTCTCCATATTATACATCAAATTCGGCCAAGTAATATGCATTGCAAACGCCATATCAAACACCACATTTAGCACCAATAATGTATTTAGACAGCCCTCCCCTCCCCCCTTTAGTTATACAGTGTAACAGTCATGCAGGTTGTGTCCACCTTAACGTATACCTGCGACTTTAATTTAAAAAAAAAACAACATTCTTGCCTGGGGAGGCGGAAGCCTCTGGATCGCGTACGAGAGATAACGGCGCTGGAGACTTGGGCGCAGGATACAGCACGAGTTTCCTGATAAGCACTGAGAAGGGGATTTTTAAGTGGAGCCAGCGCTGGATCCCCTCTGCTGAGGGTAGCACTTTTTTTTTTTCCTTCAGGTACTCTTTAATGGTAGGCAGCATGCTGCGTTCACCCTGTTCGGCCTATAATGCCCCCTTTAGTTATGCAATGTCCCTTCTAGGTGGTCAGTGCCCCCTTCTAGGTAGGAGGTGTCACTCTTTAGGTAGGCAGTAGCCCCCTTTAGAAAAGTAGCAGACCCCTCTAGTTTGGCAACATCCCCCTCTAGGCATACATTGATCTCTTTTAAATTGGCAGTGAAAACCCCCCATCCTTAAGATAGACATCATCCCCCTTTAGGCAGGCAGTAATACCTGTAAGGTAGGCAATGATATCTTCAGCCTTCCTGCCCTTTTCAGGTAGGCAGCATCCTCTTCCTGAAACTGTCTACTTATGTTTGGGAATACAAGGAGGGAGACACTGCTTTATTATGCTTGATGATTTAAGAGAAAGACTCATTATGTTTAGTGATTCACATAATAAGGCAGAGATCTCCCCCTCCCCTTTTTTAAATCCTCAAAGCCCCCATAAACAAATTGGGAAGAGTAGGTAGGCAATATGTCTAAAAAATCCTTGTGTCCGTGGTGGGCACCTGCAAATGAAATGGTCAGGATGCTTACTTGCAGCCTGGTTCACACTAACAATCTTCTGCCTGGAACCCACTAGAAAGCACAAAGCACTATGCAATCGCTAGTGATTTGTGATATCGATTTTGGGAGCGATTTTTCTGCTCCTGTATGATTCATCACAATGGAAACGCTCCCACAATGCTGCATGTCCTGCGATTGCGATTTGCTTAATCGCAATTGCTGTAGTGGAATCTGTCCCATCCATTTACATTGGCAGAGCGTTTAGGGAAATCGCTAGCAATTTAAAGCGCTCCCTAAACTCTCAAAAAAAACGCTCTAGTGGGTTCCATGCCTTAAAGCAAAATATAACCCTGCATTTCAACTCTAAAACATTATTTGCTCTAAAACATTATTTACAGCATATTATATGCAACCAGCATTTTTTTTTTTACTAGACCAGCATTGGAAGGGTTACACAGAGCTTTAAAGTTCCTGGAGAGAACTACAGATGCATCCGAAGCTTACATAGATACATTTTGTTTACATAAATGTACCTAAGTGTGGACTGTGACTCACTCTCTCTGACTGAGGAGCTGAAGGACAGCCAAAGAGTGTGTAACACTTATCACTTGTTACATTCTATTTAGTTAAATGTATCTGTAATGATCTGCTCAGCTGCCTGTGCGGGCAGGCAGCTTTTTGACCATTGTTTAGGTTTGCATGCTGCAGGACTCTGGAAAGAAGAGCTTCTGTCAGTTTTGCAGCTTGTGCTTGCAGAGGAATTTGCATACGTTGTCAGGCAAATTGCCTGGCCACATTCATTGGAGGCGTGTACTATAAGTACTATGTGTTTCCCACAATGCTTGGCTGGTCATAAGGATTCCTTCCTGTGAAACACTCCTGGAGGAGTGTCAACCTTACTCTTTGTTTGAAGTTCAGCTTAGAGTAATTTCTGAAACTGCGCTAGGCAGGTTCCCCTAGTGCAGTTAGGATTGCTTATCTGTTTTTGTTTGTTCTGTTGCGATTGTCCTGTCCCAGCGGTGGTCGACAGGAAATCGTTCTGATCTCTGTTCTTGGAGTATAGCTGGTGCAGCGGTTGCTACCAGCTATCTCTTCTGTTCTGTCTCCTTGGATCGCACTAGCCACCTTCCGCTAGTGCTGTGGATCCTTCTGTTCTGCCTTCCTGGATCGCATTAGCATCCTGCGCTAGTGCTGTGGATCCTTCTGTTCTGCTACTGTCTGCCTGGATCGCACTCGCCTAGCGCTAGTGCTGTGGATCCTTCTGTTCTGCTACTCTGTACCTGGATCGCACTAGCCTCTTTTCGCTAGTGCTGTGGATCCTGTCTCTCGATTGTTCCTGTTTTCGTGTGTCTGTCTTGTCTGCTACGAACGTTTGCTGGAGGCTCGGTGAGGTAACCGTTAAGCAAGCGCTCGCGTCCTCTGTTTTATGTTTGTCTGTCGGTGGTTAGTTAGGCGTGCTTGTCCCTGTTGTGCTTATCACGCGGGGACCGCGCACGAACGCGTGCACTGTTGCGAATGAGTGCGGTATTCGCGTTCAGTTAGTGTTTGTTTTCTTTATCTCCTCATTGTATGATTTGCTGTGCCTTTGCTTTCCTCGTATTCTGTTCTGATCTGCCTTGTGTCACTTTTGGCAATCGCCTTTCTTGCGATTGCGTTTCTGTTTCATATCTGCTGTTGTGTGTGCGCTGTCGCGGGGTGGCGACTAGATTGGTGCACACACAACCTGTCCCTTTGCTCGTTCTCATTCGCAATCGCTTCTCTTGCGATTGCATTCTGCGCTTCGTACAATTCCTGTCTGGCATTTGTGGAGGTACAGAGGATTGGTTCCTCTGCACTCCCCAACGCCATCTGCCGACAGGAATTTCCCTCTACGGGTGCGTAGCACCTTTTGCTGGGTTCCTGCAATTATACGCTTGTGGAGGATTTCCGCCGTATAGCGCACGCGTTGTGCGCTGATCACGGAGGAAGTTCCACAATCGTTACAGTATGACCAGCCCAACCAAAATTCCCAGTGTAGAGGGAATTTCCGATTCGTACGATTTTGTCGAGTATGGCTCTAGTATCTTTAAGAGATTTAAACATCTTGAACCTGAGTCAGCAGACGAGTTTTTGTCTGAGTGCACTAAACTTTTGACGAACCCTGAATTCCAATGCACCCCAGTGTCTACCTGGGCCTCCCAAATGGTCTACATTCTGTTGGGGGGCGAAATGTCAATGTGGGCTTATGATGTGTTAGATCATACCACCCTGAGTCAAAGACCCCTGGAATTCTTGGCCTTTTTAATTCACAATTGGCTGAGATTACCTCAATTACCATACCCCCTTAATGAGTTGTTGTCAGCAGCTCAATCAGCTGTTCCATCTACTCTTTCATCCAAAAAGCAGCCATCCAGAGCTGCTAAGTCTAAACGTAAAAGATCTAGGAAGACTTCCCAGCGGAAAAATCTGTTGCCCATAGCAACTACAAATAAAGAAATTAGTTCTGTAAACTCTGAAGTAGGGAATGCACTTGAATGTGATGATTTCAGAGAGACTTCTCAGTCTCAGGTTTCGTTGCCCCGATCCAAAGCTTATGTGGATCCTAATATAGGTAGGATCGCACACTATATTACAGCAGTTAAAAAATCTGTTCTTGTTCCTGATCTCCACCCATATGGAGATTTTCTGGATACTGGCCTGTTTGAACCCCCATTTGCGTCCTGGGATGTTGGGGCCTTGCTGGAGGAATTTGATTTTGATTGGAAAGCCTTTTGCGATTTTTACATCGCAAAAAGCGAAGATGTCTTGAATGCTTGTCTCGATTCTATGTACCTTTTGATTGATTCCGATGAATGTGACAAGGATGATGTGGATCTGGTGATCTATGTATGGCAAACCATTTTGGATGAGTTGCGCACACACACCAACCGATTAATTCCAATAAAAAGACATCGTTCTCGGATGATTGTTCCTGCCTTTCTGGGGTAAAGCATGTGAGTCTTGACTTTGTGCAATCTGAAATGAATGAGTGTGCCGCTGTGGTTGATTCCTGTGCGAATCCTGAAGGATTCGCTCCTGACAGTGTGCGGTTTGAATCTGTGCGATCTGATGCCTGTTTCTCGGATGTTCCTGCAGATTGTGATCGGCATGAGTCTGCCGGTTTCCTCAAGGATGTGTGGGATCCTTTGTCATTTAGAAACAGATCTTTGAGATCTGCCGTCTGTGACCCTGCTATGGGGAAAATTTCTTGACTATGCAGCGTCAAAAGTAAAATTAATATGCCTAATAAAGTTTATCCTGTTGATGTCGCTATTTCTTCTGCAAATGAGTCTCTGTCTCACCCTGTTCACACCTGTAGGGGCCCGTTGCCTGATGACAGTTGCTCCAGTGTTTCGGTCCTAGATGCCTTGCAGTCTGCTCCGCAGATCGCGGAGGTTTGCGCTATGGAAGCGTCAGTTTCACAACCTAAAGCGATTTTTGATTCGCAGGTTTTGCGTTCTGATTCCTCGGATTCGACATTGTTAGCCGAATCTAAGAGTGAGACAGCGCTTTGGTTTTGCGAATCTGATGCTGAACCTTCTTTGCCTTGTTCAGAGACGCTTTCTCTGAACCTGCCCTGTACCATGAATGAAAACATGTTTTCCTTTCACACTGACGTTTGTGAGTCCCTTTCTTGCTCTGAGGGAAGTGCTGATTCTGCACCCTGTACTCTGGATGAGTCAATGTGGCCTTGCTTAGAATCCCCTGCAGTGTCCCTAGAGGCTCGTCTAGGTATTGCCACTATACTTACCTGTTTTTCTGCAGTTTTGGAGTTACAAGCTAGTTTGACTGCCACACAGAATTCTGGGTACAGTGAGAATGAAGTTAGGGAGTCAGTGTGTGTTCCAGTAAATATTCCTGTACATCCCGCTAATTATGATGAAGTTCAGTCTCAGGTCATGGTGGAACCATTCCTGGGACATCTGCCCTGCCTGCAGGAGGTATTTAATGTTCAGCCCTGTAACATGGATAGTTCAGAATCCTTCTTAGAAAACCTGGAAAATGATGTTCCTGAGGTCTTGTTTGATGTTCTGGAGGTCTCCGAGTTCCTCCAAAAGGGTGCAGAACTTGTATGAGATGTCTCCTGCCCCCCAAGTCCTTCTGAGGTGTTGCCCTCTTCCGTAGGCATTGCTGCCTTGCTGGCTACCTTTTCAGCTCTGGTGGAGCTTCAGTCATGGGTAGTCAATGATGAATTTCTGTCAGATACCATTACAGTCATTGAAATCTCTAAGGCTGAGACCGAGTCTTCTTTTGAAATACCAGCACCTGTGACATCTACTCATGATGATTTTCTGCCTGGTCCTGGTTTTGGTCTGGTCGTGCCGGACTCTGAGGTTGGCAGTTCCCCGACGTGTCCTGAGGTTTCTCCTGTGCTGGTGTACCCCAGTGTGCTCTGTGACCCAGAAAGCCCAAGTGTGCATCGGTTACCAGCGTACTCAGATGCTTCCTCGGTGGAGACATGTTCTGATTTAGGATGCTTGCTTGCATGCCCAGAAGTGGTCCCTGAAAGTCCTGATCTTGATGGGTGTCCTGCTAATTCTGAATCTGGAACTGTCATAGGTTCCATGGGGGTGCTTGGTAGCTCTCCATGTGAGCCTGGTGAGCGTTCTGGCTTCTTGGAATCTCTGCGGAGCTTCGAGGCATTCTGGGAGATTCCGAGAGAAGTTTTGCTTGGTACCCTGAATACGATCAACAGCTGCTTTTGTTTTAAAAGAGACACTTCGAACAGGTTTTGTGGCAGATTTGGTATTTTCGGACGCTCCTTGGAAGGTGGTGGGTATTGTCTGGAGGGTGTCGGTGGCTTCTTCTCTGGAATCCACAGTCCTGATGGGTGTTACGCTGAGACTTGTAGTGCTGATGGGCATGTTTCGGTGGCTTCGGTTTCCGATGAGGTCGGTTTCGGGTGGACTGACTCTGGAATTGGACCTTGTCGGGCTGTCCCGACCTTCATGAGTCTTCGCTTGGAGTCTTTTGCTAATAGCAATTTTGAGGGTCATCTAGAATTCGACCCTGGAAGGGGGGGGGGGGGGGTACTGTAATGATCTGCTCAGCTGCCTGTGCGGGCAGGCAGCTTTTTGACCATTGATTAGGTTTGCATGCTGCAGGACTCTGGAAAGGAGAGCTTCTGTCAGTTTTGCAGCTTGTGCTTGCAGAGGAATTTGCATACGTTGTCATGCAAATTGCCTGGCCACATTCATTGGAGGCGTGTACTATAAGTACTATGTGTTTCCCACAATGCTTGGCTGGTCATAAGGATTCCTTCCAGTGAAACACTCCTGGAGAAGTGTCAGCCTTACTCTTTGTTTGAAGTTCAGCTTAGAGTAATTTCTGAAACTGCGCTAGGCAGGTTCGATTAGTGCAGTTAGGATTGCTTATCTGTTTTTGCTTGTTGTTGCGATTGTCCTGTCCCAGCGGTGGTCGACAGGAAATCGTTCTGATCTCTGTTCTTGGAGTATAGCTGGTGCAGCGGTTGCTACCAGCTATCTCTTCTGTTCTGTCTCCTTGGATCGCGCTAGCCACTTTCCGCTAGTGCTGTGGATCCTTCTGTTTTGCCTTCCTGGATCGCATTCGCATCCTGCACTAGTGCTGTGGATCCTTCTGTTCTGCTACTCTGTCTGCCTGGATCGCACTCGCCTAGCGCTAGTGCTGTGGATCTTTCTGTTCTGCTACTCTGTACCTGGATCGCACTAGCCTCTTTTCGCTAGTGCTGTGGATCCTGTCTCTCGCTTGTTCCAGTTTTCGTGTGTCTGTCTTGTCTGCTGCGAACGTTTGCTGGAGGCTCGGTGAGGTAACCGTTAAGCAAGCACTCGCTTTTGGCAATCGCCTTTCTTGCGGTTTCGTCTCTGTTTCGTATCTGCTGTTGTGTGTGTGCTGTCGCGGGGTGGCAACTAGATTGCCGCACACACATACAACCTGTCCCTTTGCTCGTTCTCATTCGCAATCGCTTCTCTTGCGATTGCGTTCTGCGCTTCGTACAATTCCTATCTGGCATTTGTGGAGGTACAGAGGATTGGTTCCTCTGCACTCCCCAACGCCATCTGCCGACAGGAATTTCCCTCTACGGGTGCATAGCACCTTTTGCTGGGTTCCTGCAATTATACGCTTGTGGAGGATTTCCGCCGTATCAGCGCACGCGTTGTGCGCTGATCACGGAGGAAGTTCCACAATCGTTACAGTATCTATCTGAACTTCTGCATATCTCTCCACAGAACGTTAAACCTCTGTGTTTAACCCTTCCAATGCTGGTCTAGTAAAAAAAAAAAAACGCTGGTTGCATATGATATGCTGTAAATAATGTTTTAGAGCAAAGTTGAAATGCAGGGTTATATTCCGCTTTAAGCAGTGCAGGTCTTATACAGTGAGTATATCCCAAACTCTGTATTTTAACTGGAAAAGTTGGGGGGTCGTCTTATACGCCCAGTCTTCTTATACGCCGTAATATACCGTACTTTAATTTCTTTCTCTCTCTCTCTCTCTCTCTCTCTCTCTCTCTCTCTCTCTCTTATTGCTAGGGTTGCAAACTAAGCTGCTAAATAGCCCAGTGTTTTTGTTTGTTTTATTGTGTTTTTTTATACAGAAAATCTAATTTCTCACTTGTGGAGTTAGCCGCTCCCACCTCCCTGTTCATGACATGGGGTAAAGTTCTTGTCCTTGACATGGACAAGAGGGCTTTGCAAAAGGGGAAAATAATTGTGCTGCAGAAACGCACCTGGTATTGTTCAGTTGGTGAAGCCCCATGCTGGCAGGCTAAACTGTTCTGACAATAGCAGCATACATGGGGCACTGACGAGATAAATGGTGCGTGGTGCTGAAAGCAACACAACAAAAGCATTAAAAATCATCCAGCACCTGGAGACACATTTGCAATGCTCAGTCGATTAGTTTAATGTAGCAGGGGAGTTGGAACCTGCACAGGCATGGAGCGCATTATATCAGCAATGGAATTAGCTGGTAAACTCTAAACAGCAAGGCGATAGGAGACTTTCAAGCAGCAAGTCTTTTTATCACTTATAATTGCCTCAGGCCCAGTATCCTTTTTTTTTATTTTTTTTTTTTTATTGAGTGTCTGTTCTGTTTTCCATCTCTTCAAGCTTTTTCCAGTCATATAGCATACAAAAAGAACTGTAGTGTTGAATGAAATGAAAATACTTACACTCATCTTCACTGTTTCAACAGATAAGCTTTTTGGAAAACGCCTCCTCCAAGCTGGCCGGTATATCACATCCCATAAATCCTGGATGAGAACGGTGCCCACAGAAAACTGTGATGTCGTCATGACTTTTGCAGGTAGTTCAAACTTTTTTTTTTTTTTTTTTTTTATTCTTTTTTTCAATGTTCAACTGCATTTACTTCAGCTTACTGCCATAAAGTTATGATCTATTTCTTCTGAATATTTTTTCTTGGATTTGTAGACACAACAGATGACCACACTCTCCTCTGGCTGCTGAACCATGTTCGACTGGGAATCCCTGAGCTTATCATGCAGATCCGTCATCACAGACATACGCGAATCTATGCCTTCTTTGTTACAGCTACATATGAAAAGTATGTTTAAACTGAATTTTTTGCATTGCTTGTCTGTACTTTTTTGCATTACGTTTATTGAAAGGGCTGGGCTCTTTGGGTCCTGTCTTTTTTGTCACCATGAGATTGGGAGTTGCTTCTCCAGCAGAGACCCATACCCATCTCCTTCCTCTGCTGAGAGATTAATGCTAACTTACTATTAAATTAGAGCTACAATAACTAACTCTAAACTTACAATTCTGTGATATTATTCTTTCAATAATCACAACAACCATAGTTCATGAAGTGGCGGCAGCTTGTATATCCAGCATGATGAAATAAGGAGGGAGACACCCTTAGCAGTCTGGTGTGAGTTGAGGATGGTGGGTATATCCTATGCTCAAATAATAATAATTGGCACCATTTTATTTTGGTGTAGGATGAGTAAGGTACCTAGTTTTGTCGCACAGTGGAGGCTTGAAGTTAGGGCATGAACTAGTCTAGAAGATCCCTCTGTATTAGTTTCATGCTGAAGGCCCAGCATACGAATCCCTGCGCTGGGATTCAGATGCTTAAAGTGCACCTGTAAGAAAAAAAATGCCCAAAAGATATACTGCCCTTAATAGAGAGAATCATCTGGATAATCCAGAGGCTTCCCCTATCCTCCACAAGTCTGTTCTAGAGCTGCGTCTCCCGAAAGACCTCAGTTATTTTTGCACCTATATATCATTACTTGTGTGCTTCAGTCTTTCTAGCGCCTACGCCTGTCCCCTCTTCCAAGCATGCCCTTCACAATGTGTACTGTACCTCAACAACCTCATATTTCCTAGTGTACAAATGGTTTACATAGACACAGTGTTCCACATTTTGTATTTAATGCATTAAAAGATTTTGCTGGCAAAAGAGCATGAAGCCATAAATATTGGATATGAATGACTGCGCAGAACATTTTAGATCATTTAGATTTAGACTGAGGAAGAAGTGTGCTTTGGGTGTGTTGTTTACTGCAGTGTGTATTGATGTATGCCTTCTGTGAACTGCACAGAGAACTGTAAGGTGGTGCGACACACAAGCAGTATGAGTCTTTAGTGTTGAATAATAATATGCAAGACGTAGTAGTAAAAAAAAACAAAAACGAACATCTTCACAGTAGGATCCACAAACAGAAGAATCCATGCAATAGTTCCGGGTGAGTCCCGTTAGCAGTGTACACTACTTATTTGGTGAGCCGCGATAAGAAAGTTTGATTTAGGCACAGGGGGGATGAGATTATGTGAAGGGTTTTGTTGTAGGCACTAGGAGGGGAAGGTTCAAGTGAGAACGGCTGTCAGGTACTACATTGTAAAATATTGGTTATGAGAATTACCAATATTTTACCACTAGCGGCACCGCCCAAGTCAAGGTCATTATTTCAGGTCATCTGAAGTAAGAATTGTGTTGCTTCCCCTTAAGTGATCATTCCTAAAGTCTAGGCAAAGTTGATCACACAGTCATGTGACTAAAATTATGTTTACTGGAGCCAAATGTCTGATCGGTACAGTATCATTCAGTTATCAACCCTCAATAATAATTGCAGTAAGCAGAAACAAAATCCCAATGTTAAATGTGAAAATACAAGTAGTCTGTCAGGAGAGAAGGCCTCTGTTGGAAACCATTGATTTGAATGATATTAGTTCTGTATATCCTGTGCTTTCTTTTGCAATGAATGCATTATACTTTTATTTCTTGTGTTAAGATAATAGAGCTTTGTAGAACTCATTATTGGGTTCCTTTTTATTACTGTTCAGCACCATTCATATCTGGGCTCCAGTTATACTCCAGTTATACTTACTGGGTAGTTGTTGCATTCTTTTCTCTGTTCCTAATTGCAGCTTGCTCCGCGGTGCGGAGGAGCTTGGCCTACGTAAAGCTGTGAAGGCTGAGTTTGGAGGGGGAACGCGTGCTTTCTCCTGTGAAGAGGACTATATTTATCAGAACATTGAAAATGAGCTGAACTTTTTTACATCTCAGGTAAGATCTTCTGTGTTTATAACACTGGTACAGGCAATGCCATTAGAGTAGATGAATCATGCATATCATAGTTCTTGTTTTGAACCTATGACTTTAAAAGTAGAGGCAAAGGATCAGCAGGACTGCCCTATGAATGACATTTTTTGAAAAGAAAAAAGACTGCCCTGATTTCACTACCGTAAGTCATCATTCCAGTCGCAGTGTAATTCAAACAACTGAGGGGTATACATTTGGCAGCTTCCGTAGCCCTCTAATTTCAGTTTTCTGTTATGGTTCACTCCACCACTGATCTATTGCATTAAACAGCTCAGAGTGATGCTTTGAGCTGGACACTTGCCGTTTTGCTACCATTTATCTTTTTCCATTAGTTTAAATAATGCGAAAAACAAATCTCTCTTGAAATGTTAAATGGACTCTTTGGAACCCTTGTGCACTTGAGGGAGCACTACAGTTACCATTTCCCAACTGCCTCAAATCAACAGCTAACAGCCTGGTATGTGTGTACATTTGTGCATAGAGTTTTTTTTTTTTTTTTTAAATAAGCGTTTTGCAGCCATTTGTCAAGAATTTAAAGGGCAACTGAAGTGAGAGGTACAGTGGGTTGCAAAAGTATTCGGCCCCCTTGAAGTTTTCCACATTTTGTTACATTACTGCCACAAACATGCATCAATTTTATTGGAATTCCACATGAAAGACCAATACAAAGTGGTGTACACAGGAGATGTGGAACGAAAACCGTACATGATTCCAAACATTTTTTACAAATCAATAACTGCAAAGTGGGTTGTGCGAAATTATTCGGCCCCCTGAGTCAATACTTTGTAGAACCACCTTTTGCTGCAATTACAGCTGCCAGTCTTTTAGGGTATGTCTCTACCAGCTTTGCACATCTAGAGACTGAAATCCTTGCCCATTCTTCTTTGCAAAACAGCTCCAGCTCAGTCAGATTAGATGGACAGAGTTTGTTAACAGCAGTTTTCAGATCTTGCCACAGATTCTCGATTGGCTTTAGATCTGGACTTTGACTGGACCATTCTATTAAACCATTCCATTGTTGCCCTGGCTTTATGTTTAGGGTCATTGTCCTGCTGGATGGTGAACCTCCGCCCCACTCTCAAGTCTTTTGCAGTCTCCAAGAGGTTTTCTTCCAAGTTTGCCCTGTATTTGGCTCCATCCATCTTCCCATCAACTCTGACCAGCTTCCCTGTCCCTGCTGAAGAGATGCCCCCCCCCCCCCCCGAGCATGATGCTGCCACCACCATATTTGACAGTGGGGATGGTGTGTTCAGAGTAATGTGCAGTGTTAGTTTTCCTCCTCACATAGCGTTTTGCATTTTGGCCAAAAAGTTCAATTTTGGTCTCATCTGACCAGAGCACCTTCTTCCACATGGTTGCTGTGTGCCCCACATGGCTTGTGGCAAACTGCAAACGGGACTTCTTATGCTTTCTGTTAACAATGCCTTTCTTCTTGCCACTCTTCCATAAAGGCCAACTTTGTGCAGTGCACGACTAATAGTTGTCCTATGGACAGAGTCTCCCACCTGAGCTGTAGATCTCTGCAGCTCATCCAGAGTCACCATGGGCCTCTTGACTGCATTTCTGATCAGCGCTCTCCTTGTTCGGCCTGTGAGCTTAGGTGGATGGCCTTGTCTTGGTAGGTTTACAGTTGTGCCATACTCCTTCCATTTCTGAATGATCGCTTGAACAGTGCTCTGTGGGATGTTCAAGGCTTTGGAAATCTTTTTGTAGCCTAAGCCTGCTTTAACATTTCTCAATAACTTGATCCCTGACCTGTCTTGTGTGTTCTTTGAACTTCACGGTGTTGTTGCTCCCAATATTCTCTTAGACAACCTCTGAGGCCCTCACAGAGCAGCTGTATTTGTACTGACATTAGATTACACACAGGTGCACTCTATTTAGTCATTAGCACTCATCAGGCAATGTCTATAGGCAACTGACTGCACTCAGATCAAAGGGGGACGAATAAATATGCACACACCACTTTGCAGTTATTTATTTGTAAAAAAAATGTTTCGAATCATGTATGATTTTCGTTCCACTTCTCATGTGTACACCACTTTGTGTTGGTCTTTCATGTGGAATTCCAATAAAATTGATTCATGTTTGTGGCAGTAATATGACAGAATGTGGAAAACTTCAAGGGGGCCGAATACTTTTGCAACCCACTGTATATGGAGGCTGCCGTATTTATTTCCTTATAAGCAATACCAGTTGCCTGGCAATCCTGATGAGCCACTGCCTCTAATACTTTTAGCCATAGAGCCTGAACATGCATAAGCAGGTCAGGGGTTTCTGACATTATTGTCAGATCTGACAAGATTAGCTGCATGCTGGTTTCTGGTGTTATTCAGACACCACTGCAGCCAAATGGACCCTGCTGCCAGGAAACCTGTATTGTTTAAGAGGAAATAAATATGACCGCCCCCATATTCTTCTCACTACAGTTGTCCTTTAATAGATGGCATTTAGGTAGGGGGAATCCCATTTTTCATTACCAAAATACTTGTACTTGTACAAAATAGTGCAGTGATTGAGATGTACCATGCCCCAAGTTGTATGGCATGGTGCATCTCACACGTGGGGGGGGGGGGGGGGGGGGGCAGGCTAAGAGGAAGATGCATGTCGGGACATAGTGCAGCTTCATGGCTGCAGGGCACAAGAGGATGCTGCATCGGGAAAGAGGGGGACACAGGAGGACAGCTTATGTACGGTATGTACAGTACTTGTGGCTATACAAACAGTGAGCGAGTTCACTATTTTCTTTTGTTCCCTGCACCATGGGACACCGCTCACTCATTTATTGCCTATTGAACCTGCAGTGCACGTTGCTCAGCTGAGGATTCACCACCTGGGGAGCACTTTTTGATTACACTGAAATTCACAGGGACACAGGAGGGCATGGGGTCAGAGGAGGGCACCGGGGTTAGAAAAGGACACGGGGTCAGAGGTAGAGAGGAGGACACAAGGGGACACTAAAGGTACAAGGTGGGACACATAGGCACAGAAGAGGTACAAGGAGCGCATAATAATTGGGGGAGAAGATCCACAAGATGCCCCTGCACCATGGATGCAACAGGTTTAGTATATTTTCATCCAGTATATATACTGATATTTTAGTAAGTGAAGGATAGGGATAAAATATATTTAGTGAGCAAATAAGTGTGTTAAATATGAAAATTCATATAAAAAGACAGGAGGTGATTTAATTACATTAAAGCTTGGAAAATGATCAGATTGTACTGGCAAAGTTAGAGTTGACAGTGCTGTCTGCTATTTAGCTGGTGATTACCTTTGCTGCAGTCATGCTGTATCAGCGCAGGGTGGTTCGGAAATACTAAGGCCTCTTTAGGGCCTGAGCACACTAGCGTGTTTCTGTGCTGATTTCAGCAATGCATATCACTATGTGGCACTGATGTGTTGCTGAAATTAGCACAAGAATGCACAAATGTGCTCAGGCACTGACATTCCGAGAAACAAGGGTGCTTTTCTACCCGGGTCCCTATGTGTTTTTCTTCGTGTTTCTGTTCCCCCTCCTATTAATAACATTTGAACACATGCATTTTGCTAATGTCTAGTGATGCACCATTTTGGGAAAAGGCATTGCAACTGTAAGCACAAATGTGACACTATATGCATGCGATTTAGAACCCCATTGTAGCACTGCTGCTAGGTTCACAGTGGTCAGTTACATAACGCACACGCTATGAGTGTGAACTACAAATCAGACTGGACATACACTTTAAGGCCTCTTGCACACTGCATGCATTTCAGATTCCGATTCCGCTTTTTAATCTGTTTTTACATCCGATTCCGATTCAGATTTTTAATCTTAACTGCATGCTGCGTTTTTTGATCCGTTTTTCTGTTGAATGTATTCAGGGAAAATCGGAAACGGAATCGGAAACGGAATCGGAATCGGAAAACGGATTTGCAGTGTGCAGGGAGCCTAATAAAAGCCCGCATGCAGCGAGTTGCAATACTGTGAAAAGCCCCATAGAATTGTATGGGCAGTGAGTTGATTTGTGATCTTTATAAAGCTATATACACTGCTGAAATTTCAGTGTAACAATAATTGTAGTCAGTAAAATATGAATTGCCTTCTAGCCCTTAATTAGATTATACCCAATATTCTTAATTAAAATAATTTTCAATAAGTGTTAATACAAGCAAATTGAAGATGATCATTTTAATACTTGCTGTACCAACCTACTGCAAAGCATGATTTGTATTTTAGGTGTGCTGATTGCAAATTTAGGTTTTTATCAAGGCTTAGAATATGTTAGAAGTATAGTAGTTAATGAATGGTCTTACATTCTTAATATTACAGTGGTGCTTCTGTTCAGTATAATCTGAATAGTTGTGTGTTTTGTAGTCTGGAATGTACCGTAATGTCTAAACATAGTGATTTATACTAATCTGCAGTAATCTAGTAATCTAGCTGCATGACTAGTAGTGATTATAAAATTGTTACAGCAAACCGTAGTCACATTTTAATGAATGAAAGTGTAGCTACCAAATGCCTTCTGTTGCTGTTAGACTCCCGTTCACACTTGCAATCGCAAAACGCTACAGATTAGTGCTAGTGTTTTGCAGTGGTGATTTTTACGCAATAAACTGGTATTTTGTACTGGACAGTTTTGCGTTTTTTGAGCGATCGCTATTTTTGATTGAAATGCATTGCAATCGCGATTGCTCAAAAATACTGCATGTAGCGGGTTTGTGTTTTCGTGCTAATCGCAAATTGCTGGCAATCATGGCAATGAGATCACTGCTACATAGATTATATTGCACTAGCACTTTAAAAAGTGCGAGTGATCGCCGGCGATTAGAGTATCAGCAATAAACGTCTGATAATCGCCCAAGTGTGAATGGACCCTTATTCTTACCAGAACATGGATGTGACATAATAAGGTCCTGATTTTTCTGGCAACTATGGTAATCTATGAATGTACTCAATAGAGATGGTCAGGGGGATGAAAATCCGTTTGTTTATGAAAATGTTATGTTAATTTTATGCAACTTGGAAATGGACTCCTCGATATGATCATCAACTTCATTTGTTTGCTCTTGTCCAGCTGCATAAATTTGTATACTGTTAACATACAGTTTGCTTCAACTCAAAATGATTAGCTCATTTGACCCTTCCTAATAATTGGCTATCTTTGACCCTTCCTAGTGCTTACCTTGTTAGGCAAGTGATTAGTTGTGTGGCATGACCTCAGCAGTTTAATTAATGCATGGTATTTTTTGTTATGTTACAGGAACGTCAGAACGTCATCCGGTACTGGATGGAGAACCTCAGAGCTAAACAAGGGGAATCTCTACATAACATACACTTCCTAGAGGGCCAGCCAATCAGTAAGTGAATTCTGTGTCTAATGGCATGGCATTGCTTTACAGAATGTGTCCTCTTACTCATTAGGCTATAAACTATATGGATTTCATTTCACATTCTGTGATGGTTTTTTTTTTTACTGCAACCTTATACAGATTTATTTTACAACTTTGACACCAGCCTCAATACGTAATTATTAGTTTCTAAAATGTTAATTGTGACCTACTGCTATTACAAGTTATTATGCTAATTTATTTGGTGCTTGGTGATAGTGTATTTTTCCTGTACTTCAATGTAGAGGCCTGCATCGGGTCGGGTACCCGCGGGTTACCCGAAATGTAGGTCGGGTTCAGGTACCAGTTTTGATTCTGATCAGGTTGCGGATAGTGGGCCGCGGGTCGGGTCGCGGGTAGTAAAAGCGAGCAAACATGAGATAATTCTGTGTCTTTTGCTTCCCCAAATCTGTGATGGCTGCTGGAACCAGAATACTTAATTACTTACAGTATTTGCTGCTGTTAATCTTTAATACCAGCAGACTCCTCCCTACTCTCAACCTGATACTCCCCCTTCCCATACTAGTATCTAAGGCTAACTGGAAACATGCAAGTGTGTGATTGAAGATGTGTTTTTTCATAGCTGGATAGAACTAATTTACAGTGGGTTGCAAAAGTATTCGGCCCCCTTGAAGTTTTCCACATTTTGTCACATTACTGCCACAAACATGCATCAATTTTATTTGAATTCCACGTGAAAGACCACTACAAAGTGGTGTACATGTGAGAGGTGGATCGAAAACCATACGTTTCCAAACATTTTTTACAAATCAATAACTGCAAAGTGGGATGTGCGTAATTATTCGACCCCAAGTCAATACTTTGTAGAACCACCTTTTGCTGCAATTACAGCTGCCAGTCTATTAGGGTATGTCTCTACCAGCTTTACACATCTAGAGACTGAAATCCTTGCCCATTCTTCTTTGCAAAACAGCTCCAGCTCAGTCAGATTAGATGGACAGTGTTTGTGAACAGCAGTTTTCAGATCTTGCTACAGATTCTCGATTGGATTTAGATCTGGACATTGACTGGGCCATTCTAACACATAGATCTGTTTTGTTTTAAACCATTCCATTGTTGCCCCGGCTTTATGTTTAGGGTCATTGTCCGGCTGGAAGGTGAACCTCCGCCCCAGTCTCAAGTCTTTTGCAGACTCCAAGAGGTTTTCTTTCAAGATTGCCCTGTATTTGGCTCCCTCCATCTTCCCATCAACTCTGGCCAGCTTTCCTGTCCCTGCTGAAGAGATGCACCCCCCGAGCATGATGCTGCCACCACCATATTTGACAGTGGAGATGGTGTGTTCAGAGTGATGTGCAGTGTTAGTTTTCCGCCACACATAGCGTTTTGCATTTTGTCCAAAAGGTTCCATTTTGGTCTCATCTGACCAGAGCACCTTCTTCCACATGGTTGCGGTGTCCCCTACATGGCTTGTGGCAAACTGCAAACGGGACTTCTTATGCTTTCTGTTAACAATGCCTTTCTTCTTGCCACTCTTCCATAAAGGCCAACTTTGTACAGTGCAAGACTAATAGTTGTCCTATGGACAGAGTCTCCCACCTGAGCTGTAGATCTCTGCATGGCCCTCTTGACTGCATTTCTGATCAGTGCTCTCTTTGTTCGGCCTGTGAGTTTAGGTGGATGGCCTTGTCTTGGTAGGTTTACAGTTGTGCCATACTCCTTCCATTTCTGAATGATCGCTTGAACAGTGCTCCGTGGGATGTTCAAGGCTTTGGAAATCTTTTTGTAGCCTAAGCCTGCTTTAAATTTCTCAATAACTTGATCCCTGACCTGTCTTGTGTGTTCTTTGGACTTCACGGTGTTGTTGCTCCCAATATTCTCTTAGACAACCTCTGAGGCCCTCACAGAGCAGCTGTATTTGTACTGACATTAGATTTCACACAGGTGCACTCTATTTAGTCATTAGCACTCATCAGGCAATGTCTATAGGCAACTGACTGCACTCAGATCAAAGGGGGCCGAACAATTATGCACACACCACTTTGCAGTTATTTATTTGTAAAAAATGTTTGGAATCATGTATGATTTTCGTTCCACTTCTCATGTGTACACCACTTTGTGTTGGTCTTTCATGTGGAATTCCAATAAAATTGATTCATGCTTGTGGCAGTAATGTGACAAAATGTGGAAAACTTCAAGAGGGCAGAATACTTTTGCAACCCACTGTAGTCCATAAGTAAAAAGTAAAAAAAAATTATCTTCACTTCTTCACACTTCTTTGGCTTTGGTTTGTGTTTAAAAATAGGTTTAACTTACTTTACAGCCTTGCAATGAGACTACCAATGTATATTTTACAATAAAATGGAAAAAAAACAGGCTTCTACTTCAATGGATCCTGTCCACCAGTAAAGAGTAGAGGACTGAATGCACTTAGTAGCTCAGTGGAAATCTTGTCTCTGTACTTCCAACAGCTCCATCTAGTGGTATCCAGAGTCAATAATAATTATAAGCTAGCACATAGGGGTTTTGAGTTGTAAAACCTAAATTACACTTCACAGTCAAGACTTTCTTTTGACTTTTTATGTTTACCTAAAGGTGTAGGAACAGTCATCTCGTAATCATATGTACTCAGCAGGGAAAGAAGAAACGGATGGTGGGGGGCAGGGGGGAGCGGCTCATCTTGGAAATATCTGCCATTAACAGATACAGTCTTCAAGATTCCTGTTGTCAGTGGCAGTCAAAAGGTTAAGAGACTGTTACATAAAAGAGCATCTGGAACCTCACGCCATGAAGTAATCCCAGTCTCTCGGGCTACAAGAGTGAAATACTTCAGTACTCATTCCTATTCTTAGGTTTCCAGTTCTGTTTGATGAATGAGGACTCCAGTGTAAGCTTGTTGTGACACTGCAGCACATCTTGTTTTCCTCAAATATCCCTCAGTGCCCATGCATGCTTAGATTGCTACCTAATGTGGCATACACCATACACTGCACAGAGATTTTTCAATAGATTTAAGTGACAAAATTAACATGATGAATAAAATGTGTAACAAATTCCAAGACACAAAAGGGTGAGAGCCCTGCCCTTGACAGTATACTCTGCACAGCGCTGTGGAAGTTTTGACGCTATATAAATACTAAGTCATTTTGGCTTCTTTTCTTCTTGAACGTATTTCTTTTCTCATAATTTTCACCTGTTTCTGGCACTGTTTTTACCTCATGCTCCTCCTGACTTCTCCCTATTGTCCAACAGTTCCAGAATTAGCAGCTCGTGGGGTTATCCAACAAGTGTTTCCTGTCCATGAACAGAGGATCCTGAGCCGGCTCATGAAGTCCTGGGTCCAGGCAGTCTGTGAGAGACAACCGCTGGGTAATAAGGACCTTGTACTTCTCTAGAAATATTTCATATTGACCATTTGAAGCCAGCAGGTGGTGTTTTGAACATACAGTACTTTTAGATTTGACAATCTTTTTGGTATTGCTATAGTTGTGAGGTGAGATCACACAGGCTGCACAATGAGTTAAATAGGACTGCAAGTCCCCCTTCTTTCTTTGCCTTAGGACTACAGGCCGGAGGGGGGTTGAACATACCTGATCCACACTCGGCTGCACTGGCTTGTGATGCGACTGCGTGTGGATATTCTGAGCAGCCGGATCACCAGTTCGAGTCAAACCTCTAGTACGGGCAGCGCACACCACGCATGAAATGTCAAAAGCTCTGCACCTGGCCAGCTGCAGTCTCTGAGATCTGACTGAAGTTGATACGGAGGAGACTATTATTATTATTATTATTATTATTATTTATATAGCGCCAACATCTTCCGTAGCGCTGTACATAGTACAAACAAATAATGGAGAACAAATATACATAAGAACTACAAGACACCGTATAGTCATGACATTGAATAGTAGAAATACATACATAGTTGATGTGTAGTTGGTACATGTGCATATGTTAAAATTACAGCAGTATGAGAAACACTGAGAGGAGGTCCCTGCCCTTGCGAGCTTACAATCTAGAGGGGCACTGTGGCAGAGGACATAAGCCCCAAATCTTTTTGCCTAAGAGTACTGATTCTGTAGCTGTACCTAGAATGAGCTTCCAGATTGGGTGCTCCGACTAAAGTTTGACTATGCCAACTGCATGCTTGTTTCAGGTGCCTGATTCAAAGTATTAGACGCAGATGGTAGGAAGACAGTCAGGAAATTGACATTGTTTTAAAGAAAACAAATATGGCAGCCTCCTCCACAAACCTTTTTTCTGTAATCGAGGAGTCTGTACAAATCTCAGGGTTATGCTGCATAGCGGTGCTGACCCAAACCAATAAGATCAATGTTATTAACAGCATAAAGAATACCTCAGGTGGAAAAGACAGAGCCCGCCATGTAAGGCTCTGTTTTAATGCTGCCAGGATCCGTGGGTCTCTGGGTTAATAACCCTGCGCCACCTGAATTCATTAGACAGGTGAAGCTTCGCCCCCTTTTTTCTTAAGTCTGCCGAATGTTTGGCTACCTTCACCTATGTTGCTGTGACCAGCCCCCAACCCTAATTGTTGGCTGCCGAGCTGGGGCCAAGCTGTGGCAACGCAAGTGTCTGTCTTGTCAATGGAAAGAGTGTTGCTTCACCTGTCCAATGAATTACGTGCTAGTGGGTTAATAACCTTGAGACCCAACAATCCTGGCAGCATTAAGACCATGCCTACACAACAGGCTCTGTCTTTTTCATTGGAGGTATTTTTTAAATGTTCTGAGGGGTTTTTGAATGGCAGGCAGAGTTCATAGTCCATTTCCTTGGCAGACTACAAGTCATGGGGCCACCCAACAAAATTTTGGTGACGTACCTTTTATCCCCCATTCTTGTATAAAAAATATAGCTTACATAGATAAAACCTAATAGCTCAGTCAGGCGTGAACAGAGGTACCTGTGAAGAAAATTCTATAGTGCAGCCACTAAACAACAAGAGGGAAGGGACAGGATTTTTTCCACAGAAAGGAAAAAGCTGACAGCTTAGTCATTTTCAGTAGTAATGTAAAGGACATATTACTTATCCAAAAATATCTATGCACTGGCTGTAGATATTGAAATAAGCACCTCTATAGTATATAGTGCAGACCTTTCTTTATTTTGGTGAAGAAAGTGTCACATTACTAGGACTTCAATTTTAATGATAAAATTAAATGACCAATGGAACTGGTGACATTTTCAACCTTGCTTTGCCTATGGAAGTGAGTGTATTGACAGGCTACACTTCAGAGGCAGAGAGGACAGGACTGTGCCCATTGAAGCTGATGCTGATAGAGAGGATACTAAATATTGGTGGACACAGACATAACTTTAATGGCTAGAATTAATGGCAAAAATTATTACAACTTGCTTACATTGATTTTAGGTGGTTACACCACCATTCAAAACTGTTCCTAGCAGACACCGGCAAATTGTTACGTCAAGACATTCTGCCAATTTCCACAAGAGCTCATGTGTGAAAAGAGTGTAACCTTGGCTCATGGGGCTTGATTTACAAAACGGTGCTGAATGTTAGCACAGCTTTTAGCGCGTTTTCGCATGAAAAAACGGGTTTTGCATGAAAAACCGGTTATCCCGCGCTAAAAATTCATGTTCACGTGTTAACGTTCACGTTTGCGCAATAACGCAAATTTATCGCGCGACCGTTAACGCGTGAAAAATTCGCATTAACGTGTGACCGTGAATTTTTGCGCGCGATAACCGTTATCACGTGAAATTTCGCGCAAAGCACTTTTCACAGCGTGCGAACAGTTAGCACCGTTTTGTGAATCAAGCCCATGGTTTGTTAAGCTTGCTCATGTGGGATTGTGGCATTTTTGGGCAGTCTGTTCTCCAAAGAGAATAGGCATATCATGCTTGCAGAGAAGTGCAATCTGAGTGCGCAACTACTACGGGATGAATTTTCCAGACAGACTGTAAATTGAAATTGAAATCTTATTCTAATGATAATACATTTCAGTTAGACTTCAGTTCAGTTTTGTTTAATGTATCTTTTTTTTTTATCTGTACAGATGAGATCTGTGATTACTTTGGTGTAAAGATTGCAATGTATTTCTCATGGCTTGGCTTCTATACATCATCATTAGTCTACCCTGCTGTCTTTGGAATGATGCTCTGGTTCTTCACAGAATCTGACCAGGCAAGTTTATCCTATCTGTATAGAAATACCTTCAGTCAGCAGCTTAGAGGTCTACTACAGAACAGAATTTGATAGTTTACAAATGTGGATGTCATAATGATGTTCTAGTTAAAAAAAACATGCCTAACTCTCAGACTGACATTGCCTCCCAGGCCCACCACCTCCACAGTAAAACCACAGAATCTTAGTTCAGGGAATATCCCACAGTGATAATTCCTTCTTGGATCCTGGAGTCTTCTGGAGGAGAACTCTGCCTTTGATGGTGCCTAATAAACCTTGCCACCCATTCTTTCTTTCTTTCTTGTACACTGTTGGAGGCTACGGTTGCCACTTACCATCCGTGCCATAGCTGCCTTTATAAGAGGGGGCCAGACAATAGGTGTCATTCCTCCCCACACTTTTGCTTTGGCTGGGAGACAGGGATTGTAGGATGTAGTGTTGGGAATAGAGGCACTGGTTGAATGGGAAGAACCACTCGGAGAGCAGGTCCTTACATTAAGTATAAGAGTATGGGGGATCCAAAAATGTATTAGAACATCTGGTATGAAGGGATAGTAAATAAAAAATAAAAATGAAATGCTGGACAGTGTCTTTCAGTGCTTGAAGCTTGGTCTTTGGCTCTGGCAGATTAGTAGCTTAGCTCAACGTGATGTTTCTTTACAGAATTTCCCCTGGTTTGGTAGGAAGAGCATTCTCATGTAGATGCATCGTAGAAAGCTTACATTTAGGTGATCTAACAGATTTAAAAATAAGATCACCATTTTATAACACCATATTTATTAAAGGGCAGCCTTATTTATATATATTTTTACCAAGGGAATCCGTGCTTTGTTTACCTTATCCTAAAGTTACTATCTGACGCCCCATTCACTTGAACAGAGCTTTGAATGTGCCAAACAGTTGTACTCCCTAATACCTTTTCATGAGCAAACCAGTAAACTGTATAATCACTTATTGTATCTAAAATAATTACTGGCCTGTGCAGATGATAGTGCATTCAATTAACTATTGTATTAAAAACACTTTAACACTGGAAAACTACCTTGTCTTTTTTACCTGGGAATAATCAGGGAGTGTTGCTCATCAAAAACTAGCTCATGCTTAAGCATGCATATTTATCCTGAGGGCTGGTGGGTGGCAAACAGACATTTCCTGCATCCCCCTAATCCTTGAATAAACAAAAGGTTAAAAACATTTAAAAATAATAATAATAAAAAAAAAAGCTGATTTGCTATTGCACTGCTTGGAGTCTGATGACTATTGGTACTTCATCTCCTGACTATGACTAAAAGGCTAAACGTGTTGCTACGATATGGTTTCTCCATGGCACATTTTCCCCCCCTTGCTTCAAAATCTTGCTTCATCAAGGGGGACCCTGCGTGGCCCCCGAAACAATTGTCAGCTACCTTGTGGATTATGGCTCAATAAAGAGCATGATTGACTAAACTGCGGTGTGCTGATATACTGGATTGTTTGACTTTGTTGTGGCATAGCCTATGCCATAATATCAAGCACTCAACCATTGCAAAGAGGTGTGCCCACACACAATCTTCATATACAACATATCAGTCCTTTCTGGTGTGCGTTGTATTTATTGCAGTGTCATAACGTAAATCCCGACATGCATGATTTTAATGGATACAGGATGGAAGTCGGCCATGTCATAATAGCAATGGAATAATGAGATGACCTATGCAACTGACATAATAGGGACACTGTGAGCAAGAGGTTTGTGCCATTGAAGGTCACCACACAAATATGTAATGGTGTGGACCGAGCCTTAGGTGGCCATACACTAATAGATATTCTCAATAAACTAAACATTACATTTGATGTATACATTGAAACCTGCCAGAAATTGCTAGGAGTGAGGCTGCGGGGAGCAGCAGCACGTGATTAAGGTTCAGCAATGCTTTATACTGCATCGAGCTGTACACAGCTGCAGTGGCCAGATCACTATACACTGTAGACAAGATTTCTGCAAACCTCTTGTTTGAACAATGTGTTTACCCCTCTACTGCATAGATCTGGTAAGATTGTACAATCAAGATTATATGATTGATGGTCACCTTAAAGGTGTCCACTAATTTTGGTTGTTAATCAGTGGCCGGATAGTACTGGTTTAGGACTTTGCCTCTGACACAGGAGACCAGAGTTCAATTCTCCGTTCCTCCTGTTCAGTAAGCCAGCACCTATTCAGTAGGAGACCTTAGTGGTGCAGAGTACAGTCCCTTTTCTTTTGTCATTTGCAAATCAGCACTGTGAAATAACATTTGGAAGCAGGGCAAGTGTATCAAGTGAAACAATAGTCATTTTTATATACAATGAGGAAGGCAAATCATGGGGACAGATTTCCTGTACCCATAGGAGATCTGAAACCTACAGTGGAAAACTTCTAATTATCTCTCATTATAACTGCATATGCAGATTTGCTGAGAATAGTTCACTACATTTGCTTTTTTTTTCCTTCTTTTATCTTTAGCTGTTTTCTCTCCTTCAGTGGTCACAATTTAAATGTGTTTATTTATTTTGATTTGTATCCACAGACCAGTAGAGATATTTGCTGCGTAGTTTTTGCACTCTTCAATGTTATTTGGGCCACTTTATTTCTGGAGGGCTGGAAGCGGCGAGGAGCAGAACTCGCGTACAAGTGGGGGACATTAGATACTCCTGCTGAGTTTATTGAGGAACCGCGACCACAGTTCCGGGTAAGAACCCATACTATAGTAGCAGCTTTGTGTACTTGTACCTTGATAGCAAATCATTTATCTTTGGTTTAGTGAACAAAGGGGTGTGGTTATGTGATTGTGCTGATTGTTTTGTGTCCTCTGACAGATGATTTTCTATTTTTCACATTAGGGTGTCAAGAGAATAAGCCCAGTGACCAACTGTGAGGAGTTCTACTACCCCCCATGGAAGCGTCTTTTATTCCAATCCTGTGTCAGTCTACCCGTCTGCATGTCCTGTCTTTGCTTTGTCTTCGTGGTGATGCTTGCGTGCTTTGAGCTGCAGGTTAGTAAAACTTTCATTTCTCCAGAAGTCTGATATAATTTGTAAAATTAAGTTACTGGCCATTTTCAACAAGGTGTTAAAAGTGAAACGCAACCCGGTTTTACTTATTTTCACAGTGGATATAGTTTGGATGGATTAAAAAGAACTAAAAAATGAGGTGCAATAAAAGTCGAGGGAGGAGGGAGAAAAAACTGAAAAAAAATGCGGCAAAAAAATCCCAAAGATTTTCATTTGGGAAGTTTTTCCTGCTATCTGTGCCCTAATTAAGAGGTTGTCCTTTATTTGCTGTCCTAGTGAAAGGAAGAACAGCAAAATCTTCCTAACGGGCACAATAAATGACATGTTTTATCCTTTTCTTCAACTTTGCTTTAAAGAGAACCCGAGGTGGGATTTAATTATGTTACTGGGGCACAGAGGCTGGTTGTGCACACTAAGACCAGCCTCCGTTGCCCCATGGTGTGCCTCCATGTCCCCCCTGCGTGCCGCTATACCCCCCGCAGTGCTGGCGACACGCAGCGTGTCACCAGCACAATGTTTACCTATGTGCTGTCAGTCAGCGCCGCTCCCCCGCATCGGCGCTACCCACCCACGTCACTTCCCTCCTATCAGCGGGAGGGAAGAAACACGGGCGGGTAGCGCCGATGCGGGGGAGCAGCGCTGACAGACAGCGCTTAGGTAAACATTGTGCTGGTGACACGCTGCGTGTCGCCAGCACTGCGGGGGGTATAGCGGCACGCAGGGGGGACATGGAGGCACACCATGGGGCAACGGAGGCTGGTCTTAGTGTGCACAACCAGCCTCTGTGCCCCAGTAACATAATTAAATCCCACCTCGGGTTCTCTTTAAAGCAAAGTTGAACTGAAAATAACCTCCTATTTTTGACACTGAAATCCACACAGCAGTGAAACATTGTCCACCCAGCTCCTAACAAAAATAATAAGCTGTGAGTCTGAGAGAAGTCTCTAGTTATGAGCGGTAGTTTGATAAGCCCAGTAAGTGTTTTGCCTTATTTGTATAGCAAAATAAAAACCTCAAAAAAAGAAAAATTGAAATGGACCCCAGACAAGTTATTAGTAGGTGTTTTAGTATATACCCATGTTTACCTTCGTCATGCCACGTATTAGTTCAGGTATGCTTTATGTACTTGTACAGCCATTGTTGATCTGTTGCTGAAGATGTTAGTAATGTATATGGAGCAAGGAAGCAGAATAGGAGCATTAGAGATGTAACAGAAAACCTGTTGTTCATTCTCATTCCAGTTGAGTCATTTGGATAGTATAGTATCTAGATTGCCAATTTTACAGGCAAAAGTCTAGCAGTTTTAGAAGGAGGTAAGTAATGACTGTTCCTACCATAGTTCTCTCATTACGGTTCTACCTTGAATGTTGGCAGCAATTCCTAAATTGGCTAAAGCTTTCTTATCCATCGCAAAGATACAAATAACTATAAGATATAGATGCAAAAATGCAGAATCCTAGTAATAATCTAGTATGATTGATTGTCTGAAAGTAAACCGGTGAGGATTGAACGGCAAAAAATTGGATACTTGCCTTGGGTAAGGGAAGCCTCTGGATCGTCCGCCAGGCCCCGAAGCATTCGGCTGCACTCGCCTGTGCAGTACCATGGATCCGCTCGGGCTTTAGCATGCGGCTGCACTCGCCTGTGCAGTACCATGGATCCGCTCGGGCTTTAGCATGCGGCTGCACTCGCCTGTGCAGTACCATGGATCCGCTCGGCTTTAGCATGCGGCTGCACTCGCCTGTGCAGTACCATGGATCCGCTCGGGCTTTAGCATGCGGCTGCACTCGCCTGTGCAGTACCATGGATCCGCTCGGGCTTTAGCATGCGGCTGCACTCGCCTGTGCAGTACCATGGATCCGCTCGGGCTTTAGCATGTGGCTGCACTCGCCTGTGCAGTACCATGGATCCGCTCAGGCTTTAGCATGGGGCTGCACTCGCCTGTGCAGTACCATGGATCCGCTCGGGCTTTAGCATGTGGCTGCACTCGCCTGTGCAGTACCATGGATCCGCTCAGGCTTTAGCATGGGGCTGCACTCGCCTGTGCAGTACCATGGATCCGCTCGGGCTTTAGCATGTGGCTGCACTCGCCTGTGCAGTACCATGGATCCGCTCAGGCTTTAGCATGGGGCTGCACTCGCCTGTGCAGTACCATGGATCCGCTCGGGCTTTAGCATGTGGCTGCACTCGCCTGTGCAGTACCATGGATCCGCTCAGGCTTTAGCATGTGGCTGCACTCGCCTGTGCAGTACCATGGATCCGCTCGGGCTTTAGCATGTGGCTGCACTCGCCTGTGCAGTACCATGGATCCGCTCAGGCTTTAACATGCGGCTGCACTCACCTGTGCAGTAGCATGGATCCGCTCGGGCTTTGGTGGAAAAGACTGAGCCTGATCGGGTCCATGCTACTGCGCATACGAGAGATTTGGGGGGCTCAAAGCTGGAATGGCCCAGTAGAGAACAGGTGAAGAACTTTTTTTCTTACATGTACACTTTAATATGTGGTTTCTGAACTATAACCATTATTCAATTAATAAACCTGACGCAAGGCAAATCTACCTATGGTAGGGACAGAGGTATGTTCATGCTGGATCCACATACCTCTGTGCCTTGTCCTTTCTGTTCTCCTGCTCCTCCTTATCACCCCTTCACTCGTCACCCCACTGAAAATATAGGTTTTTACACACAGGGAATGTGGGGGAATGCTTTCAAATGTTCTTTTATGTAATGAAGAGTGTTTACTGACATTTTAGGGTGCATACACACATCCAATTTTGATTAGCTGATCACTGGCCAATTTTATCACTTGCATTTATTATGAGGGACTACAAATGAATACTATGAATGGATTGCGTAGGGAAGCTCTCATACTACATGGAAGTGGTAACTCTGGCCAATCATAATTGCATGTGTGTACCAGGCTTTAGTTTTGGCAGTATAATCCCACAGTGACTTTTGCAGCAGTGGTATACAGTGTGCCAGCAGTGTTTTAGCAAAGCAGGAAATTCACTTTATTGGCTGTCCATTCATCCGTTAAGTGTTATCAATTAAGTAGGGATAAAGGTGGAATCTGAAATGTATCTGATTTAATCTGGCAATGTTTGTTTTTTTATGTATCTTCCACTCCTAATATTCTGACAGGCTTATATTTGCATGCTTACCAGAGAGGTCTGTTGTTGTTTTTCAGGAGTTTGTCCTCAGTATCAGAGAGCTCCCGCGGCTTGTGCGCTTCTTGCCCAAGATCCTCCTGGCTGTTATAGTTAGTTCTTGTGATGAGGTTTACCGGAAGATTGCTTATTGGTTAAATGATATGGGTATATTGACATTTTTTGTTATTAAAGCATGTTTTTCCATTTCCTTTCTGTTTCCACTCTGCTATATATATTAACTGATACTATCTCACCATACTTTCATGATGATATTCATTGTTATAGCTAATAGTATAGCTTCGCCCCCCTCTATCCTTGCTATCTCTACACACACTTAGGGGTATACATATTTCAAATGGGATTTTTAAATATACCTAAATATTTGCATGACATGATTTTGAGCTTCATGTCACTTCATCATAACAGACCCTACACCCCACCCCTATCTAATGTAAACACTCACTTTACACTCCGTTGGGTATTCTGCCTCATGTGATGGAGAGTATGTGGAAGTGTGTGACATAAAGACAATTATTTTGCAGTAGGCTATCACCTCAGGGTCCCGGTACCATACACTTACCTGAACCAATTCCAGAAATGTTAGCAGTTTTCGATAACACTCCTCTCTGTCTTGTTGGCTACACAGAGTTGTATTTTACCACATATATGTAGTGTGAAGGCAGAATTAAGCATTCTGTTAGATCATCATTAGTCTGTTTAAAGAGAAACTCCGACCAAGAATTGAACTTTACCCCAATCAGTAGCTGATACTCCCTTTTACATGAGAAATCTATTATTTTTAACAAACAGACCATCAGGCGGCGCTGTATGACGGATATTGTGGTGAAACACCTCCCACAAGAAGCTCTGAGTACCGAGGTACTTCTGGCAGTTTCCTGTCTGTGAACCCTGTTACATTGTGGGAAATAGCTGTTTACAGCTGTTTCCAACTGCCAAAACATCAAGAAGCAGCTACATCGCCTGACATCATTAAAAATGTCACCATGTAATAAATGTCAGAATGTAAATCAGGGATTTAAAATATTTTACAATGGGCAAACACTGACTAAATCATTTATACATAATTATTGTAAAAATGAAGCACTTTTTTATTACATTATTTGCACTGGAGTTCCTCTTTAATATTAATATGTTTGCCAATTGTCTAATGGTAGTTTAGTTGGTTTTTTGTTTGATTACCATAGGAAAATGAACCACAATACTTACTTCAGTGTGGAAATAACACAGAGGGCAGGCAACACCAGTGTAAGGCTGGCTAGGGATGTGAAGCCATGAGACAGTGACCCAAATGATGGTTCAGTGGTTAGGACCCTAACTTTGTCACTATGGTAGGCACTAAACTTTAAATCCCTTGCTTCGCTTGCTGCACCTCCTTGCTATAGTTTTTATTTTGTTCACCGACTCTAACATCAATGCTGGTTTTATTTATTTTTCACAATTTCTTGCCTTTTTTTCTCCCTCAGAGAACTACCGCTTACAGAGTGCCTATGAGAAACATCTAATCATCAAGATTGTTTTAGTAAGTATGAGTGTAGTATTGAATCTCTGGGCTAGAAGCTAATGGGGTAACTTGCGGCATATGGGGAAACCCTGTGTTTGGTCTACAGAAAGAGCTACAGATTACTTATGGTATTTTCAGCTAGCAGTAGTTTATTTGGGGGAGCTACCATGTAAACTATGAGACATAGTAGGCATGTGGTAGTTATGAAATAACACCTTTTTTTTTTTTTTTTTTTTTTTTTTTTTTTTACCACTGCAAATAGTTATATTTTCTTTCTCTGTCTCCAGTTCCAGTTTGTAAATTCCTATCTAAGTCTTTTCTACATTGGCTTCTACCTCAAAGATATGGAGAGACTGAAGGAGGTGAGTGAGAGCACCATTCCCTAGCTTAGTAATATTATCTGATGCTCATTTAGACATTGGCTTTTTAAGCTGCTGTGCTAAGCTACACTAACATGACTTCATTATAGATTTGAGTTTCTCTCTGCGCCAACATGTACTTAGACTGAAGTGGTTATTTGCTAAGAGTGTGTCTGCTGTGTACAAGTATATAAAGGAAGAACTGTATTGCCAATAGTTAACAATCAGAGGCCCATATGCAATTAACTTTTTTTCCTAAGTTATCTCCTGGGAGATCATTTTTATGTTCCCTTTTTAAACTTTTAAGCATTTTACAATTCAAAAAGTACCTAAAAGTGGGTAAAAAAAAGTGATATCTAAATTATTTTGAGTATTTTCTTGCTTGTTACTGGCTAAGGCATTTATGATAAGGTGTGAAAATATCACCAAGGAGAAAACTCAAGAGAAAAAGTGAATTGCATATGGGTCTGAATATCTTCCTTCATTTTTCAAGTGCATAGTAAATATTCATAGGATATTTACAGTCCAAAGAGTTGTGTGTTTCAGTAGTGGCTAAAAACAGAAATGAGCTTTTGCTAATTTTTCTCTATAATCTGCAAATTGTTTGCATTGTGTTGCTAATTAACTATTAAGCAAGCCCTATAATGACTTACTTTTACTAGGATATAGGATCTGTCACAGTATGAACACCTCTGATATCAGATATTACATTTCTATTTTTTTGTTATATACTTGTGAAAATCTCCTTTGGTTGAGGTTTGTTTCTGTAGCTGATGGCTAGGTGTTTTTATATTGTGCTTTTTAAAATGTCTGCTAGATATTGTGATCCTAGCATAATCATTTTTTTCATCCATCTTATCTATTCTATACCCTTATCATCATTTTCAAGGTCACTGTTCGATGAGGAGCATGCATGCCTGGTAGGTGACAGGTTTAAAGGATATATACAATTTGCAGAAAACACACTTATAAAGCCATGCCCATATAAAAACATTCTGTCTTAACTAAATCTTGTCTTAGCAATTGTACGTTATGAGGTGGCAGAAGATGTGGAACTTTTGCCTGAGTCATACTTTAATGTGGTTAGGGCTGCCAAAAGGTTAGTTAGTAGTTGTCTGATTGAAGGCTGCATATGCATGAGAACTTAGTTTTTATTATGTAAAGTCAGTCTGTTCTGAATTTATTTTAAGAAATCTGTTGCTGTGGATGCACGCATACAACTGCATTACACGGCCACTAATTTGTGTACCTTTCAGTAACCCTCACTGTGATCTAATGTAATCCAAGACACCTACTAGCAGACAGTTCACTGAAGTTAGTCTAAGTTTGCTGAAAAATTTAGGCTAGGTTCACACTGGGGGTGTAAATACAGGATCACAACGGAGGAGTAAAGTCGCATTGTGTTTTAAGGTGCATAGTGCAACACATACATTGAAGCATACAGTCAATGAAAAATAGGCTTCACTGCACCTGTAAACATATGCCATGTCCCATATCACACAGCATGCCTCGCGCTATGGCAAAGTATTTCACCGCACTGCTAACGTGGCAGTGTGAACGTACCATTACAATTGCATCGCATTTGCAATGCAAATATTGTCCGCTGCAGCACACCACACCGCCCCCAGTGTGAACATAGCGTTCTAGTTTCCCCACTGGGGAATGCTGTAATAAGTCTTGCGCTGTGTTTGTTTCTGGCATTCAATTAGGAGATTCAGAGGAGTTGAAGTGGTTAATTAGTGAGACTGCTGAGGAGAATATCAGTAAGTCAGAAAGATCAGTTAGTTCTCTGTTTCAGAACTTGTTTGAACTGGACAAATCCTTGAAGGGTCTCACATAAGTTAGACCTATTTTGCTCCTCCTGTTACCTAATAGTTTGGAATAATGCATGCATGTGGAATGTGCTCTTGCATTATAAGCTGTGCTGACTACATCTTAATCGACAGTGACTGGTTTAAAGCAGGCTCACATGTCCCATGGGTCTTCTGTTTTCCACCTATAATACATTTTTCAATCTGAAAAGTCCATGTCATTTTGTAAAAATTAATAATTTTGTATTTACATAACTGAACATGTGACACTGCTTTAATCCTTCTCTTTCTTACCTGGTTTCATTTTATTTATTATCCTTTGTTCTTATCTCTCCCTTTTCCTCTGTTTTTTTCCTTCACCTCACACCATCCTTTCCCACCCTTCTTGCAGCAACTGCTTGTTTTCTCTTTACCCAATAGCTTCACCCGTCAGATAAAAGGCGCCCTCCTTCCTTTCCTCACCCTCCAGTTCCAACTGTTCCTCATCTTCCTCAGGGCATTCCTCAGATCAGCCCGGCGCTTCTTCAGGTCTAAAGTATGAGTTTGGGGGTTGGGACTATCTGTTGCCACTGTCTGATGTGTTCTTATTCTCCGTATGATGGATTTGGAAATGACTGTTCCTAGTTCTGTGCTAAACTAACCATTGTACTTTTGTTCATAGGAGTTGTAAATTCACATATTTCTTCTGACTTCATACCTGTTCAATCCAAAAAGAAAACTTGTGTTTGTATAGAGTGTGTTTAAAGTCCCACATCAGCAAACTTGTATTTACACTGCAGCTTAGCCCACAGATCTTCATTCCCAGTGTGTAAGATCCATGCAGAGGATCTCTCCATCTGGCATGCAATGAGAATTATAATAATGCACAAAGCAACTGACAACTACACTCAAACCTGAAGTTCATTGTTGGTTCTAAGGATAGGCTTTCATTTAAGATCTCCTGGACTTGTCCTGAAACACGAGTGAACTTATTCATTATCCTTCTCTGTGGGAAATTTCCCTTGCCCCACCCCCACAATTACTGGATATGGTCAAAAAGGAGGAGAGCTCCTCCCTGTCACGGCCAAATGTCAATCGTAGTGGGAGATTAATTTTTAAAATGAAAAAAAAAAATAGAAATTACACTTTATAATATTAATACATAAAACTAATTTGACAGAAATGGAGGTTTTATAATTTGAATGGCCACCTATAAAATGTTACCGCAATGGAGTGTATGATTACGGTAGTTTGTGATCGTGAGTCCGACCCCTCATGGGAAGCTATCAAGGAAAAGGCTCAGATGCACTGAAGTCAGGTAGTAAAATAGATTATCACTGTGGCAGCCTTCTAACCTCGTACACAGCTGAAATGGACAGTATGTTTTGTTTTTTTTAAAGTGATCTTGTGAAGGACTTTCTGAAGTAGATGTGAGACTGAATACTATGTAGCCTTCGCTAATACATAGATTTGCACTTCCTTTATGGGGCTTTATGCAGCTCTGATGGCTTCCTAAATTTTGCTGGACTTTTTGATTCAGAAGTCCAGCCATGTTTCCAACTGTCCCCTAACCAGGGGCGTAACTAGAAATCACTGGGCCCCCCTGCGAATATTTGGATGCCCCCCCCCCCCCATAGGTGCCAAATAATCGTAATGGGGCAGCGTTTCACTGTAAATTAATTGTAAAGTGGGCAGCATTTTACCAGACAATCGTAATGTGGGCCAGAAAATCGTAATGTGGGCAGAGTTCACCAGAAAATCGTAATGTGGGCCTTTAGAAAATCATAATGTGGGCAGAGTTCACCAGAAAATCGTAATGTGGGCACCAGTCACCAGAAAATTGTAACGTGGACAGCATTCACCAGACAATCGTAATGTGGGCAGCGTTCACCAGAAAATCATAATGTGGGCAGAGTTCACCAGAAAATCATAATGTGGGCAGAGTTCACCACAAAATCGTAATGTGGGCACCAGTCGCCAGAAAATCGTAACGTGAGCAGCAGTCACCAGAAAATTGTAACGTGGACAGCATTCACCAGACAATTGTAATGTGGGCAGCGTTTACCAGAATATCGTAATGTGGGACAGAAAATCGTAATGTGGGCAGAGTTCACCAGAAAATCGCCATGTGGGCAGCAGTCACCAGAAAATCGCCATGTGGGCAGCAGTCACCAGAAAATCGCCATGTGGGCAGCAGTCACCAGAAAATCGCAATGTGGGCATCAGTCACCAGAAAATCCTAATGTGGGCAGCAGTCACCAGAATATCGTAATGTGGGCAGCAGTCACCAGAAAATCCTAATGTGGGCAGCAGTCACCAGAATATCATAATGTGGGCAGCACACACCAGAAAATCCTAATGTGGGCAGCAGTCACCAGAAAATCCTTATGTGGGCAGCAGTCACCAGAAAATCGCAATGTGGGCAGCAGTCACCAGAAAATCGCAATGTGGGCAACAGTCACCAGAAAATCGCAATGTGGGCAGCAGTCACCAGAAAATCCTAATGTGGGCAGCATACACCAGAAAATCGTAATGTGGGCAGCAGACACCTGAAAATCGTAATGTGGGCAGCAGACACCTGAAAATCGTAATGTGGGCAGCAGACACCTGAAAATCGTAATGTGGGCAGCAGGCACCTGAAAATCGTAATGTGGGCAGCAGACACCTGAAAATCGCAATGTGGGCAGCAGACACCTGAAAATCGTAATGTGGGCAGCAGACACCTGAAAATCGTAATGTGGGCAGCAGACACCAGAAAATCGCAATGTGTGCAGCAGTGACCAGAAAATCGTAATGTGGGCAGCAGACACCAGAAAATCGCAATGTGGGCAGCAGACACCCGAAAATCGCAATGTGGGCAGCAGACACCTGAAAATCGTAATGTGGGCAGCAGACACCTGAAAATCACAATGTGGGCAGCAGACACCTGAAAATCGTAATGTGGGCAGCAGACACCTGAAAATCGTAATGTGGGCAGCAGACACCTGAAAATCGTAATGTGGGCAGCAGACACCTGAAAATCGTAATGTGGGCAGCAGACACCTGAAAATCGCAATGTAGGCAGCTGTCACCAGAAAATCCTAATGTGGGCAGCAGACACCAGAAAATCATAAAGTGGGCAGCAGACACCTGAAAATCGTAATGTGGGCAGCAGACACCTGAAAATCGTAATGTGGGCAGCAGACACCTGAAAATCGTAATGTGTGCAGCAGACACCTGAAAATCACAATGTGGGCAGCAGACACCTGAAAATCGCAATGTAGGCAGCTGTCACCAGAAAATCCTAATGTGGGCAGCAGACACCAGAAAATCATAAAGTGGGCAGCAGACACCTGAAAATCGTAATGTGGGCAGCAGACACCTGAAAATCGTAATGTGGGCAGCAGACACCTGAAAATCGTAATGTGTGCAGCAGACACCTGAAAATCACAATGTGGGCAGCAGACACCTGAAAATCGCAATGTGGGCAGCAGTGACCAGAAAATCATAAAGTGGGCAGCAGACACCTGAAAATCGTAATGTGGGCAGCAGACACCTGAAAATCACAATGTGGGCAGCAGACACCTGAAAATCATAATGTGGGCAGTAGGCACCTGAAAATCACAATGTGGGCAGCAGTCACCTGAAAATCCCCCTGCAGTGACGTCAGCGGCGGGATACATACCTTCTTCCTTGCGTTCCATCGCCGCCTTCTCGCTCTAGCGGCTGACGTCACTTCCGCTTCCGGAAGTGACGTCAGCCGCTAGAGCGAGAAGGCGGCGATGGAACGCAAGGAAGAAGGTATGTATCCCGCTGCTGCCCGCTGCCCACACACATTTACTAGCTGGAGGGGGGCGCAGAGGGGAGAGCCCCGAGGTGAGGGAGAGGGGGGAACTTCCCCTCTCCCCGCCGACTGTGGGCAAGGCTTTCCCCTCATGCTGCCACCCCTCCAGCCCCCAAAAAACAGCCCCGAGCGGGCCCCAGGGGGGGGCCGGGCCCCCCCGCGGGCGCAGGCGCTGCAGGGCCTATTGCTACGCCCCTGCCCCTAACCATACCTCTCCTGCTTCCTGGCCATATTATGACCTGCCTTTGGCACCAATGAAGAGGCCAGTTCAGTCCATATTCTTAGTCAACTATGGGTACATTATTGACAGCAGCCAGTGTTGCAGAAGTGGCACAGTATGCAACTTTACCACATATTTTGCTTATGGTGACCCCACTATAGTGTCATTCTTGACATAGAAAATAACCCAGAAGTTTAAAACTCCACTTTAGGCCCCTTTCACACAGACAGTTGACCTGCATTCTTGCTGCACAGTTCAGCTGCTGAGCTACAAACGACTTGCGGTTACCATGTAGTGCAATTGAATTGCACTCTTTGTAACCAAGAATATGCATTTCTCACACAGTACAGATACTCTGCTGCAGAAAATCTATACAAGTCAAGGAGGTGGCTGCTGCCATATAGCCTGATGTGCATACACAGGGCACAAGCCACTCACTGCCCATGCTGAACACTTGAAGGTATCTGCAAGCCCCTGGCAGATCATCAGGCAGGCAGATATCAACTGCCCTTGTGAAATAGGCCTTAGTCATATAGATTCAGTTTATTATAAATGCCCTTTTTGTAACTGGTTCTTTTTAAGGTCTGCTTTTGTTCAGTACAGTATATAAAATTGTGCTCGGAATTGGGACCACAGGGTGGGACTGTCGGCATCTGTGTTGTTAAAACATGGGTGAAAATACAGTGGGTATTGACGACAGCAGAGCAGGCTGGCAAAAAAGCATGAGTAATCAGAGCACACAGGACAATGGGTGAGGGAGGGTGCAGCAGAATAAACGTTGGTAGATAAAGAATAGATGAGATGCAGGGGTGATCACCAGTGGTGGAGTAGGATAGGACAAGAGGCCATGGAGATCTAACACCATGCTGGTGGAAGACGTATGGAGGCTGAGAGCGTATAGGAGCAGAGAAGTGCTTAGCAAGCTGCAAACAGTGGAAAATGCATTTGTCAGCACATACTGTGTCAAGAATAATGGATTACAAGAAAAAAAAATATTGAATCTCAGCAAAGTAGAGAAGTAGGCCTCACAGAGGCAGCAAAAGAAAGAAGGTAGAAAACGATATCTCAAGTTATATCCATTATTGAACTTCATTTTCAAAACCTCTTTTCATTTGCCTAAATTCATTTTGAAAGGTTGCTGAAATATGACTTTTCTTGCCACGTTGCCATGCGATCAAGATAAACAAACAAGTCCTCCCAGGCAGAATTTATTTGTCCTTAAAAATAACTAGTATCTTTGGATCTATCAGTCAAGATACCTGTCTCTCCAGACTAATTCACAGGTCATAATCCTTGTAGAGATACTCAGTATCTGGCACTCTTCACGATCATAATTGATTATTAGGGTGACAGGTTTTGGTACAAGTGCTGTAAAGACAGGCTGCTTTACTATAGGCTGAAATAGTGAAGCATTTACCCCTCTACTACATAGATCTGGTAAGATTGTACAATCAAGATTGTATGTTTGATGGTCACCTTAAGCCACATCTACACGCGTAGATGAGGCTCCGATGTTACTTATCAATTGAGCCGCTGATGCGGCTCAATTGATAAGATCCGACAGATCAGATCTTGCTACCGCCGATTCCCTGCTCGTTCCCCGCGAGGGGACTATGGCAGGGAATCGAGCGGAAGATAAGCGGCACGGCCCGGGGACCAGCGGGTATCTAATCCGGCGTACGCGCGGGCGAGCGGTGACGCGGCGGGTACACGCAGGGACGCGGAAGAGGCGATCTGGCGGCTAATCGAGCCGCCGGATCGGAGCCTCATCTACGCGTGTAGATGAGGCTTAAAAGGAATCCACTATTGTTGGTTGTTGATCAGTGGCTGGATAGTGTACTGGTTAAGGGTTCTGCCTCTGACACAGGAGACCTGGGTTCAATTCTCCGCTCTGCTTGTTCAGTAAGCCAGGAGACCTTAGACAAGTCTCCCTAACACTGCTACTGGCTGCAGCTCTGACACTTAGAGTCCACCAGGAGAAAAGCGTGATATAAATGTTCTGTGTCTTGTGTCTAACGTTACAATCTTGATTGTGCAATCTTACCAAATCTATGTAGTAGAAGGGTAAACTGAGTAAACATACGTTCAATGGATACTTTAAGTAGTTTCTCATATTACATACAAGTGGTAAGATTGTACAATCAAGATTGTATAATTAGTGGGCAGCTTAAGGCAGGTACACACCATGCAATTTTCACTTCAGATACTATTTCCAATTGAGAAAATGGGATCTGGGAAGAAAAAATATACAGCCTACTGATTACCAGTGACCGATCCCAATCTAGAAAATTGATCGGTTTCTCGATTGAAAGTGGAACTGGATATGCTGTAAAATATTGATAAAAATACTGGCTTAGACGTTAAATGAATTCCGCTCATCCTCAGCTGCAAGGTCCGTGCTGGAACCAGGTGGCTTAGACCAAAATGCAGCAGCAAAAAAGTTCTGTACAAATGCAATATATGAATCAGCCTTTATCTAATCCAGGTTAAAACCAAATTATGAGGTAGCCACCCTAGTCATTTTGTTGCTGAAAATACTGACTTTCATTGCATGTGTGTGTCGCTTCAATTCATCTATATCCAGTTGGAAAGAATATTAAAAATCTGAATGGAATTTGAAAAAAATTGCATACGTATGTATACTAGCTTTCTTCTACATCCGATCGGTCAGATATGATCATTCACTCGAACAGGATCTGAAGTAAAAATTGCCTCCTAATATACACCTAGACCAAACCAATACTTGCATTTTCCTTACACAGAAACTCCCCAGAGTGAAAATTCTGCCATTAGTGAAGAGCCCGAATAAAAGATAAAAAAAAAGTCTAGTGTCAGCTGTACTCTTCTAGCATATAGGTTTTTTTTTCTCAGCACTATGGGTGCTGTTTACTGTAGCCATGGCATGTCTGCAGTGTAATCACAGTCTCAAGCAACAATGGAAGCACATTTTCAGGGGCTGTGTGGAATTCCTTAGTGCTTGTGCCAGTCGCGTTCTGTAACTCCCAGTAATCTCTGCATTTGATTTACAGGCTTTATAGGATAAAATGGGATTTTATTAGCTTTTTCTCAATACCAGGCATTTAACTTTGCCTGTAGCAGGCTCAACAATTCCTTTTAATATGAGTAATAGAGCTGAGGAGCCTGTGTGCTTACTCAAGCATTTAGCCCACGGGAGGGACTACAACCCCTGCTTTACCAGTGTGGCATATTCAGTTGTATTGCTTCCTAGCATGTGGCTAGCACATAAAATGTGTTCCAATTAGATGAAGTCCTGTGTATAGACTTTTAATGTGTCGGTTTCCATTAACAAAGGGTGGCATATAGATTTTTCTCTCTGCCATTACCCTTAGTATTGACTTTTATTTTAGGATATTTCAATACTTAAATTGCATGTTGTATTTTCAATTTGTATAGAGAACAATAGGATTATAGCCTTTTTGGGGTTTTATTTATGTTCCTCTCCACTGGAGAGAATTTCTACGCTGCCTATCTAGAAAGGAAGTGGGTTAGTTTATTCAACAGAGACAAAAAAAGTATTTTTTTTTCTGTAGCATGTGGAAGAAATTGACGGTAGAACCATCAACATATTTTTCAGCTATTATTTATTAAAGCAAACCCTAGCCCAAGATCGAGTTTGCTAAAAAATATATTACCTTTAAAAGAGGGAAGCCTCAGGATCCTATTGAGGCTTCCCTTGGTCAGCAGCAGCCCCCCAATGCTGAGTGCTGCCCCTCTCCACATTGAGGCAGCGCAGCTCATCTGTATGCAGTCATGGCCACGCAAGAGACGGGCGAACATGGCCGCACATGCACAGTAGGACGCGACTCTGTGTTACTGCACATGTGTGGGCGGACACAAGGGTCTACAGCATGGCCAAGAATGTGGAAGAGGAGCTGCACGGCCCCGATAGGAGTTGGCGACATTGCTATGTCGCCAATCTCCGGGTGGCCACATTCAGCGATGGGGGAGAGCAGATAGGGAAGCCTCAAAAGGATTATGAGGCTTCCCTCTCTTTAGGTAAGTATCTACTGTTGTTCCCAAGCTTCGGCTCAGGTACACTTTAAACATCCATTAAAATTGTCAGGATTCCATACAAGATGAACCCTATTGGATTCCCCCTTCTAAATTGAACAACGAGGGCCCCTCTGTCCCTGGTCTGGTAATGGACCATTTCCTGTGCCAAGGACCACATTTACATTTTAGATGCCTATGGGCATAAATAGGCTTATCTAGTTAATGTTTTCCCTTCCTACTGTTATACTCCAGCCTCACATCTCATACTACACATCATGCACCTACAGTATCACAAAACAGAACATGTCTAAGATGTAGTAAATGACCTGCACTTTATTTGTATTTATAGTAGCAAGTGTGAATGATTCCAAAGTGTATGCAGAAATCACTGACAAACCTTAGTGATTCTGTAAACCTGGATTGAATTTTTCTTAAAAATTACCTACTGTTATGGCCAGTTCAGACAGATGGCTGCCTGCATCCATGCACATCAGTTTCTGCCGGGGTCCACCATGTCCTGCATTGAGATGAATGGAAGCGTTCTAGCATTGGCTGCATTTGTGGCTCTGTATAGAGGCTGAAAACACATTGTGGAGAGGAATCGATGGGAAATTATGCCAAACGCTTTTCTGCTCGGTAGTAGAAAAGCGCTTAACATTGGGAAAATGAGCTGCGGGCAGCTGCCTGTGTGAACAACCCGCTAGTTGGCAGTTATTTGTAACCTTCACATGAGTCATATTAAATAAAAGAGAGGATAGCTGAAAAATGTGTGAATCTGTGTTTGTAGTATTACTGTCAGTATTTATTTTTTTCAAGTAAAGTTACAATGGCCTGCATTCATTTAAAAAAAATACACATAAATAAAAGGTGCAGTACTTTACTGCAGTCACACAGACAATAATGCATAAACTTCCTGGCAACTCTCACTGTATTTCCATGCAATGGATGCTGTCATCTATTCCTACCCAATAGACCATATGTTTGCTAGATCATTCTCCAATGCCCAGCATTTTTCCTCAGCTTAACAAGTTGGCCTCAATGTATTTTATTGTAATAGGAGAAATGCAGAAATTATTTATAATGTTATTCTCGGTATGGTATTTTATGCCTTTAAGAATGCAGTTAATCAATGTATTGCACTGCACCGTGAAAGGCAATACTCTTCTTTCACAGATTATGAAAGTAGTAGCAAGAGGGGACAGAAAGTAAGACCGTTGTCATAGATAGGAGTAGTCGGCCACTGTCAGCTCAGTCAGTCCAGTTATTTAGGTAAATAAAACTGACCATCAATACTCACCGTCCAATATGCTAGGTGCCCTGATGATTTTGCTACCTAACTGTATCATAAAGTTTCAAGTTGTTAAACTTAAAGTTTGAAACCATATTCTAAACATATCTTTGGCCAAACTGGCAGGCCATGAAAACGTAATAATATGTGCTTAATGAATAACTTTAATCAGAAAGTACTATATTGTATTTGAAAAGGTGGAATGTGTGATTTTTTTTCCCCCTCTTTAGAAATATCTCACATGTCCCTTGTTGTCTTGTTATATATAGATGCTAGCAACTCTCCTGGTCATACGCCAGTTCCTGCAGAATGTGAAAGAGGTCTCACAACCCCACCTGTACCAGAAAGTGCAGCAAGGAGAAATAAATCCTAGGTCCATCTGGCTTTTTATTCAGTATGCACTAAGACGACTTTTACAGAAGTATACCTTCCCACAGCGTCTATCAAGGTCACCTGGGGATCTTCTTGAACCTGGTGTAGGGCGCAAGAAGTGCTTAAATGGAGGTTGTGGTGTACCTGAGGAAGAGGAAGAAGGTGGTGTCTCTGAGGAAGATGAATCAGAGGAAGAAAGTATCATGGATTGTGGACTTAAATTGAAGCGAGTTAGCTTTCTGGAAAAAGGAGAGAGGCACATGGAAGAATGCATACTCTCTCAGCAAGAAGATGAGGTGGTGGGATTTTTACAGGAAGGGAGCCCTACACTTGTGGAGAAAGGCAGTGATCCAGCCTCAGTTTTCCAGTTGGGGGATGATGAGGAAGATGAGAAAGAACTTCTTGCAGGGCTGCAGGAAATAGAGGAACAAGAGCCTGCAGTAAAGCTTAGACCACATAGAAGGAGGAAGAAAAAGTTAATTGCGGAAAGTGAGAATAGCAAGGAAGGTGAGGAGGATGGAGACCCAGAGAGAAAGCAAAAACGAGAGTCCTGGATGAACCCTCCGGAAGACAGTTATTCCACAAAATTGACTCAAGCTGAGGTGGAAAGTTGTATGAAGAAGTATGAGGTTAGTGAGAGTAATACTTTATACATATCGCAGTTATACTATGTTGCATGTAGGTCTTCTTGTGTGTATGTATGTATGTATGTATGTATGTATGTATGTATATATATATATATATATATATATATATATATATATATATATATATATATATATATATATATATATATATATATATATATATATTGTGACAGGGTGTCACAATGTTTAGCAGAGAAAGTGCTAAACATTGCACCACGATTCCAGCACTTCATGTGTTAAAAGGCTCCAGGAATATTGTTGTTTTCTTCTTTCCTGAAGCCTATTGGGAAAAAGGAAACCAGTTTAGGGTCCTGGAGCCGGTCAGGGAAGAGCTGGGTGGGTTCCCTGACCACCAGGAGCCAGTCCGGGTTTTACCTATCTGTGTGCTGCTCACACAGGTGTAGTATTTAAGTTAGCAGGCTTGACAATGGGAGAGCTTCCTGTATGCAGTCTGCCTGAAAGCTGCAAGAAAAAGGAGCTATGTGAGTGATTGCAAACCTGCTAAACTGTAAGTTGCTCTGTTTTGTTTCATGGACTGTGATCAAATATATTTGTGTTGCTAGTATAGATAGTACTGCTGAGTGAGGTAGGCAGGAGCCAGACGGCTATGTTTATTTTCCTTTTTGTTTATTGTTTTGAGCAACTTGCAAAATAAAGCCTGAGCAACAGACTGGCTTTTATGACAAAAAGTGGTCACTACCCCTGTTTTTGCATGATTGATTCCTGCAAGAGGCTGCAACAGTTCACAATATATATACACACACACACACACACACACACACACACACACACACACACACACACACACACACACACACACTGGTGTGAAAAACTATTTGCCCCCTTCCTGATTTCTTATTCTTTTGCATGTTTGTCACACTTAAATGTTTCTGCTCATCAAAAACCGTTCACTATTAGTCAAAGATAACATAATTGAACACAAAATGCAGTTTTAAATGATGGTTTTTATTATTTAGTGAGAGAAAAAAACTCCAAATCTACATGGCCCTGTGTGAAAAAGTGATTGCCCCCCCTTGTTAAAAAATAACTTAACTGTGGTTTATCACACCTGAGTTCAATTTCTGTAGACACCCCCAGGCCTGATTACTGCCACACCTGTTTCGATCAAGAAATCCCTGAAATAGGAGCTATCTGCAACAGAGAAGTAGACCAAAAGCACCTCAAAAGCTAGACATCATGCCAAGATCCAAAGAAATTCAGGAACAAATGAGAACAAAAGTACTGTAATTGAGATCTATCAGTCTGGTAAAGGTTATAAAGCCATTTCTAAAGTTTTGGGACTCCAGCGAACCACAGTGAGAGCCATTATCCACAAATGGCAAAAACATGGAACAGTGATGAACCTTCCCAGGAGTGGCCAACCTACCAAAATTACCCCAAGAGCGCAGAGAAAACTCATCTGAGAGGCCACAAAAGACCCCAGGACAACATCTAAAGAACTGCAGGCCTCACTTGCCTCTATTAAGGTCAGTGTTCACGACTCCACCATAAGAAAGAGACTGGGCAAAAACGGCCTGCATGGCAGATATCCAAGGCGCAAACCACTTTTAAGCAAAAAGAACATTAAGGCTCGTCTCAATTTTGCTAAAAAAAAACATCTCAGTGATTGCCAAGGCTTTTGGGAAAATACCTTGTGGACCGACTAGACAAAAGTTGAACTTTTTGGAAGGTGCGTGTCCCGTTACATCTGGCGTAGAAGTAACATAGCATTTCAGCAAAAGAACATCATACCAACAGTAAAATATGGTGGTGGTAGTGTGATGGTCTGGGGTTGTTTTGCTGCTTCCGGTCCTGGAAGGCTTGCTGTGATAGATGGAACCATGAATTCTACTGTCTACCAAAAAATCCTGAAGGAGAATGTCCGGCCATCTGTTCGTCAACTCAAGCTGAAGCGATCTTGGGTGCTGCAGCAAGACAATGACTCAAAACACACCAGCAAATCCACCTCTGAATGGCTGAAGAAAAACAAAAACAAAATGAAGACTTTGGAGTGGCCTAGTCAAAGTCCTGACCTGAATCCTATTGAGATGTTGTGGTATGACCTTAAAAAGGTGGTTCATGCTAGAAAACCCTCAAATAAAGCTGAATTACAACAATTCTGCAAAGATGAGTGGGCCAAAATTCCTCCAGAGCGCTGTAAAAGACTCGTTGCAAGTTATCGCAAACGCTTGATTGCAGTTATTGCTGCTAAGGGTGGCCCAACCAGTTATTAGGTTCAGGGGGCAATTTCTTTTTCACACAGGGCCATGTAGGTTTTGAGGTTTTTTTTTCTCACTAAATAATAAAAACCATCATTTAAAACTGCATTTTGTGTTCAATTATGTTATCTTTGACTGATAGTTAACGGTTTTTGATGAGCAGAAACATTTAAGTGTGACAAACATGCAAAAGAATAAGAAATCAGGAAGGGGGCAAATAGTTTTTCACACCACTGTATATATATGCTTTCTGTTAGGTCTTCAGCTCTCCTTTCTATTGCTTGGCTATCTTAACCTCTCCTACTATACCATAACACCCCCCTACCTGTTTCCTAACCTGAGATTTCAATTCTGCCTCATATCTAGCTGTAACCCCTCCTCCCTCTAAGCTAAATTATCACCTGAACCGTATTCCTAATCCTTGCACAACACTTACTGACCACTTGTCTTGTCTGTGACGTTTGGGCACTGTTGCTTGTTTTTTTTCTTGTAACTGAACACCTGATATAAGCTATAGTGTCACAAATATCAAGAGTTTGACAATACCAGTGATCTGCAAACTTGGCTCTCCAGCTGTTAAGGAACAACAAGTCCCACAGTGCATTGCAGGAGTCTGACAGCCACAGTCAAGATTCATGAAGGCAAATGCATTGTGGGACTTGTAGTTCCTTAACAGCTTTAGAGCCAAGTTTCCAGATCACTGGACTATACAATAACTAAGTGCCAGTTACAAATGTTACAGATGGCTTCTTGCAGCTAGTCCATGTTAAAAAGGTCTTACTTTGCCCCCACATAGTCCTGATCTCAATGCTGCCAGGCCAGTGTGGGATTCCCTGCTAATGCTGGGGATACACGGTACGTTTCTGTACCGTGTATCGAGCAGCTGATCCAGCCATCTGATAATATTCAGCTGGCCCGATCATGCCGCTCGACCCTCGCCCGCTCGATTCCCAGGCGGCGGACAATGGCAGAGAATCGAGCGGTGATAAGAAAACGCAGGCGGGGACGAGCGGGGATGCGCCGGCATCGAGCCGTTGGCTCGATCCGGCGAATAAAACGAGCCGTGTAAAGCCATTGTTCTCTCCTGAACACATTCTAATCAAAATGACAAAAAAATTCCATAGCCCATTTGAAAACTACTAATAAGTCCTTTCTATGGTTGGTTCTATGACCAGGTGGTTAATACTGATCAGTTCTGTATTGTGTACATGTACAGCCTATCAATTGATGCTACCTGTGGCAACTTCCTGGGAAAAAAATGCATTAATCTTTTATGGCCAATGGATTTTCACAAACATGATCATCCATAAACTCCAGGCTTTATTGTTTTAACATAGCGGCATCCCTGCTTTGTCAAGGCATAGAATTCCTGAACCCTAATATAGCACAACTGCAAAACTATTATTGGACGAGCAGCCACTTTTTACTGTCACCTGATTATCCTTAAAGTCTGAAACACATGGAGGATTCTGCTTGTTTCCGTTCATTGGTACTAATCTAGGTCATCCTCTCAGGAGTCATTCTGTATATCCACTATGTGTTAAGCTTGGAGGTGTAATCTCCACCGTCAGCATGCAACACATAAGCTGACGTGAAGGAGGTACACACACCAGCACAAGGAATCGGGATATCCCCAGTTTAGTGGAGGAGAGGACTGACTCAAATAGGAGATTGTGGTGCACAGAGCCGGTGCAGATCCGAACAGCCACAAACAACACTTTCGTAATAACGTCTCAGCGCAAGTAGTGCTGAGACGCATAAACCAGGACTGAGGAGATCAGGACAGGTAGACAGAATGAACGCTTGCTTAACTAGCCACTACTTAGTGACAGCAAGCGTCCACAATAAAACAGACTGGAATGAGGTAGCCAATGCGTTTGCCGCGATGGCGTGCCTCACCAAGACAGGACAGGATAGTCAGGAAATAGCAGGATCAAGATAGATGAACGTAACACAGATAAATATACAATAAGTATGATTTCCTAGCGTATTACAATTACAGCTATCAATGAAACTATTTGTAACGTCTGACTAACATATGTATATATCGGCAATGAACCGATATATGACATAAGCAGGAACTCTGACTAAGACTGGAGTAATACAGGGAACAGGACTCAGAAGGATTCGCTATCTCTTCGCAGAGATGAACGCAATCCACAAACAGGACCAGGAACAGGATAACTAGCTCAGCGTGCTGGAACGCTGACTAACGGAACACAGGATATAAACAGTTCGTGTACGTATATATCAGCGACACTGATGTATCAACGTAACACGAATACAAGGAAAATAATAAACGTGCAAGTATGCGTATATATTGGCGATGAACCAATATATGACACAAGACAAGCAAAGTAACAACTTCTAGAAACAAGAGCAGAACTAGGAGGACTCGCTGACCCCTTCGCAGGAGTCAGCGCAGTCCACACGGACTAGGAACGAGGTGGGGCACGGGCAGAGTAACAGACAGGATCTGAGACTATGGTAGCCCATGAGGCATTGCAGGAAGCAGTTCTTTATACTGAGGTCATCCAATGGGAGCAGACCTGCAGATTCCCACACAAGTGAATGGTAATTAATCACAGGCTGATAGCAGGAAAAGGCAGACAATGATATGCAGCCTGCAGGAAAGGGATTGCCCCTCCATTGCAGCAGACAATGTTTGTTTACACAAAAGCATATTAAACTGTCATTAACTTCAGAGCGACTGCAGATGGAATCAGCAACTAGTTTAAGTGCAAACCAAACTATGCAAGCAAATGCATGTAATGACATTAGAACTGCTTGGTTTGCAATACCACTGCAGTCAGCAGTAAACGCTGCAGAAGCGATCATAACACTATGTTTATTTTTCCATCAAGATGGAATTATTTTTTTTATTTTTTTTAATAAGGTAACTTTTTATACACCAGTTGTATAAAATGTTACAATTTCAACAAAGATCTTCGGCAAGTGGACTGACACTTGTTGGAGAACGCATTTATATATACTGTAAAGCATACTTGCCGGCCTTTTCTTCAAGGGACCACCACTCTGTATTGCAGCACCACAAATGTAGCCAATCTACCAGTGTAGATTATTCCTGTCTCCTTCCACTCACAGCTCTGCCTTTCCCTGTGAATATGCATTTTCCCTTTGTATTTGTACAGGTGAGTGAGTGTTCAGTTGTCTGGCTGTCCTATTTTGGAAATATCATCATTGCAAGCATGTATAGGGGATTCGGCAGGGGCCACAGTGTGTGCCATGCAATGTGATGGCAGAGTGAGCAGTAGATACAGGACTTGCAACCTCATGGTCGGAGAGCTCAGAGAAGCTCTTTTGCATAGAGAATGAGTGAAGTTTCTTAACTCCTCCTGTACTGAAACCAATATAAGACTCATATCTGTGCTACTAATGTTCTATTTCTTACCTGTTCTACACATACAAATCATTATATCATAAGTATATATTTTCACTTCAGATTCCCTTTATTGAGATGCACATTTTAAGTTGATGCTAATGTTATGCAGCTAGACAATTGACCATACAAGTGCTCCAGCAGCTTAAGGCCCCATTCACACTAGAGCGTTTTGCCGCGATTCCCATGGTTTTTGGCAAAACGCTCAAACACTAGCGCTTTTTAAAAGCGCTAGCATAATGAAAACCTATGGGCCCGTTCTTACTTGGACGATTTGCGCTAATCACCGCAAATCACCCAAAAACGGGCAAAAACGCAAACGTGTCGCCTGCACCATTTTCAGGTGATTTCCCGGTGATCGCGTTTCAGCGCTATAGAAGCGCTAAACGCAATCGCGGCAAAATCGCCGCAGTATTCAGTGATTTTTCCACGTGAAATCGTGGAAAAATCACTCCTGCAAAACGCCGGCAAAAATCGCCAGCGTTTTGTAAGTGTGAATGGGGCCTAAATTTGTTAAAAATTATCATAGAATCTGCATAAACACAAATTATTTGCATCTCATTGACTATCTGTGATCATTAGCACCTGCCTGTTATTGCTTAGGCCCCTTTTACACTTAATCAGTTGGTGTGCGTTAGTACGCGTTTTCTCCATAGCAGTGCATTGGGAAGATTTCCGTTAAAACGCGTTAAGTGTAAGGCCCGGTTCACATTAGCGGTGGCCGTCCGGAATCGCCGTGCCGGAGCCGGACCGCTTGCAGAACGGACGGAACGGACGCACGGCATAGCAATGAAAGCCTATGCGTCCGTTCACATGCGTCCGTTCTGCCGGACCGGATCCGGACTCCGGCGTCCGTTCCAACATGCGCTATTTTTTGGTCCGGCTCCTCCGGCAGCCGTATCCGGAGCGGAGCCGGACTGCAGCATCCGGCCAATACAAAGCAATGAGAGCCGGAGAGCGCACAACACACTGGCTACAAAAACCGGACGTTCTACCCCACTTCCTATGCATTTTGGATGGGGACCACATGGGCCCAGCGTTCAAAGAGTGGGGCAGCAGCGATTTCATGCTGGAGCTCTTTTTGGCAGCAACATGTCTGATATGTCTGACAAGGAGGCGAACAACAGGAAGGAGAGAATTCCCAGGTTTACGAGTAAAAATGCCTGGATCCATGGTCCCAACTGCAGTCTCTGTATCCACGGATGGTCTCCACACGTCCACCTGTCTCCAACAATGACCCCAGACCCTTCTGCTGACCTCCCAGACCCCAGGTATTTACAGGATGTTATCTCCTTAAGAAACCGCATCCGGACCGCAACCGTGTTCACACCGCATGGAAACCGGATGCAAACGGACCGGATCCGGATAGGAACCGTACGGATCAGGTCCGGTCCGGATACGGTGCGGTCCGGACATCCGGTGCGGTTTTTACTAAACCGCAAGTGTGAACGGGGCCTAAAAGAGGCCATAGGAAAACATGGGCATTACTTTGAAAATCAGTTTTCTTTCAGTTATAACTGAGAGCAACTGATTAAGTGTAAAAGGGCCTTTAGTCCTGTGCTGGCCCATTTGCCTGCAGAATCCCTGTGAGAATTGATGTTGAGGGTAGTTTCACCGAATACTGATATGTTTCAGGGTTTTCTTTTTTTGTTCATGCCCTTTGTAGTTATGAATTTAGGGATTTATTGTGTTGTTTCTTATTAAAAAGAAATGCTCTCACATTACAGTATTTCTCCTGAAGTACCTAAAGCCTTTGCACAAAACTGTATATGTGTATTTTTTTGATGACAACTTTTGGATTGTAGCATTAACACCTTGTTTGTGATTGATGTGCTCTAAAAAGGTGAAGTCTACTGGTCACATTTCTGTAGCATTCTAATCTTGTTTGTGCCTTGCTTTTACTTAGGATACCTTCCAGGACTATCAAGAGATGTTTGTGCAGTTTGGCTACGTGGTCCTTTTCTCTTCAGCTTTCCCCCTTGCTGCAGTATGTGCCCTTGTAAATAACATCATTGAAATTCGCAGCGATGCCTTCAAACTTTGCAGTGGATTTCAGAGACCATTCGGTCGTCGTGTGGACGGAATAGGACAGTGGCAAGTAAGGAGCTGGTGGGTGTGGACGGCAGCAAAAGATTCACAAAATATATGGATTGATCTTTATCTGCTGACATTTTTCCATACCTTTTTTATTTACTGTTCCTTTGTTATTAACTTGAAAAAATGTGTTTGTGTATAAGAGAGAATAATTAAATAGAGATCACTTCTGAACATGAAAGATGTGCCTTCTTCTGTTGCAGAATGTAATGGAAGCAATGGGCGTAATTGCCATCATTGTGAACTGTTACCTGATTGGACAGTGTGGACAGCTTCAGAGACTGATACCTTGGCTGGGTCCTGAATCAGCAATTATATTTATTGTTGTACTTGAGGTTTGTATTCCAGACAGATGATATCTCAATTTTGTTTTCTGTCTTTTTTTTTTTCTTTTTTTTTTACCCCCTTACTGTGACGTTCATAAACATTTATACAGGTTGAAAAATCCTTTTAATGGCCATAGTTTAACATTTGGCTTTTACTGTCTGGTAGATATGGATATTGAGATGGTAATGATTTTGGCTTTCAAACAAACAGCATGCAGCTTGGAACTGGTACAATTCTCAGGAAGTACATATGATTGGCCCAATGCTAAGCTGCATATGATTCACATTAAATTTGCATGCAAGCCAGAATATTATTAGCATCTCATTCACCATCTCTACTGTAGAAACACCCAATTTGGAGGTGCTATACTGTAAGTAAAATACTCTGGTGCCTGATTGCCATTCCCCTGCTCCTCGCCAGCTCCAGTCTACAGCATGGCTGTGTAAAAGTATTACTCACTTTCCTGGTCCCCTTTAAAGGGATCGTCTCTCTCCTCTCTCACTCTTCTGTCTTCATGCACCAGGTCTTGGCTTGATGATGAGCTGGGACCCGGGCTGTGCAGACACTAGAGGGTGGTGGCAGAGAGAGGAGAAGAGAGCCCATACTGCACAAGAGCCAGTAGGGTGTGTGAATACTTACACAGCCATGCTGCTGCCAATTGGGAAGGGGCGGTTATTGGCCGTGGTCCAACACTACTAGACTAACAGGGATAAGTGGGGTTATGGGAGATAACCCACTAGACTGCCAGGTACCCTTAGGGCAAGGAGGATAACCCACTAGACCACCAGGGGCCCTTAAAGGGAAAGAGGTACCACTAGGAACCATGGGAATGCTTAAAGGATAGTAAGGGCGGCTCCACTAGGCCACCAGGAAATTCTTTAAGGGGAAGGGGTGGCATCACTAGACCACCAGGGTATCCCTTAAAGGGGAAGGGGGAGGACCACTACTAGACTACCAGAGAGGATATGGTAGAAAGGGGTCTGACTAAACTACCAAACATTTCCTTAAAGGGGAACCACTAGGCTACCAGGGCTTACCTTAAAAGGAGCCAGAGTGGTGAGACCTATGGAAACTCATTAATTTCCTTTTAAACAATACCAGTTGCCTGGCACTCCCGCTGATCTTTCTGGTCAATATGGTCTAAATTATACACCTGAAACAAGCAGCTAATCTTGTCAGATTTGTCATAGTATGAAAAGTATTAGAGGCAGAAGACCAGCAGGACAGTCAGGCAATGTGTATTATTTAAAAGGAAATAAACAACAGCCTCCATATCCCACTCACATCAGGTTCCCCATGTATAACAGTACAGTGTGTCCCTTTTTGTACAAACCAGTACCTGGCCTCAGTTCATGTTCATAATCTCAGTGCATATGTTTGTGGTGGTGGCTTTGTTTTGAGCACTGAGTGGCTGCAGGTTGCTGTTCTGAGTGTGGGATACTCAGTATGTGAATTAGTGATGATTTACCATTGTGAATTGGTGTATTTGAAGTTCCTTCTGTGTGTTGTTGAAGCTCTTGTATCCACCTGCTACTTCAATACATGTTATATAGTTTTTGTTTGGTAAGTACATTATAAATGCATGGAATTTTTTTCATATACACTAGTTTTCTTTTCCTAGATTTAAAACGGCATGACTCACCATTCATTGTATCCCAACTTTGAAAACAAAATCCAGCTTCATTTTTTTTTTCAAAGAAAAAAAAAAGTTGTTTCTGCATTTGTATGTTTTAGTGATTCTCTTTTAAAACTTTTCTCGCCCATTGCTCCTCAATAGCCCATGTTAAAGATGGTAGCTGTCGCAATTGTTTCAACATACCAATACCTTTGTGTGATGTCAGTTTTCTCATGAATCAATGAAAATTGTTACTTACTGTATTTTGTAATTTTGCAGCTAGCATGTTTGCAGTATGTAGTATGCTGTTTTGAGAAAAAGATTGTGGTAGATAGTTCACTAAAGGTGGACACTAACGATCCAATCTGGCAGATGATCAATCGATTTCAATCGCCACTATAATCTATCGGAAACTGTCAGTCGTGCACAATAAGGAACGAAAATGTACTGACGAATCAGATTAGTGGGATCAATCCATTTTTCTGATCGATCCCATTAATCTGACCGAATTGGCTGGCACAGTTTCGTTTGTTAGTATGCACAATCATATCGTTTTTCTGGATTGGATTGTTATTGGCCATTTTTAGAGAAAATGTACTAACAGTATGTTAATTAAAATAAGCAGTTACAGTGCAATCCCTCAAACTATGTGCAGGTTAACATTAAGGTGCAGTTCACTGTTCCACTCCAAAGGTTTATGACCGCATCTTCTTCATGCCATTCTATGTGAACACATGCGATGTCAGAACAAATTATAGAGGTTTGGCTTTGTGTTGTGGAAACACAACAGACAATCCTGGAAATGGTGAGTGCTTGAGTTTGGGTCTGCATGTTTGTTGGTCCGCTGCTGTGTACTTTAAAGGACCACTATCGCGAAAATAAGAAAAATGTAAATACATGTCAACACAAATAAGAAGTGTGTTTCTTCCAGAGTAAAATGAGACATAAATTACTTTTCTCCTATGTTGCTATCACTTATAGTAAGTAGTAGAAATCTGACAGAACCGAGGGCTCCCGTCTCCTTTAATTCTTTGGATCCTCAGGGCGGGGCCTGTGATTGGTTCCTCAGTACGATGCACCCCGGGGCAGCTACTACAGCTCTGCTCTCGGCTGAAGAGCAGCAGCCCAGCTCAACCACCCTTTGCCACCAGACTGGGACACATGCATTGGAGCCAGAGTCGTTCATTGCGGCAGGGAAGAAGAGGGGGTATGCTGCAGACATTTCTTCTGCCAGCACCCGCTCTGCGACGAATGGCTCTGTGTGCATTGCGTGTCACCGGCTATCAATAGGAGACGGGCAAGGGGAGGAGCCAGAGCCATAACATAATACTGAGCCGGCAGGGATCATTTCATTTCGGGTACTGGCCGCAGTGTGACGGCCACTTCTAGTTTTGACCGGCCAGAACCCGAAGTGGCCAGACTTCAGGTTCTGGCCGTAACATATACATCCTTTTCAGGGAATGTCTTTATAAAGAATAAAAGCCTTGCTGAGAATACCCCATGAAGAGATGCACTAGTCCAAAATCTGTCGGTTTTGTCAGAGTTCTACTACCTACTGTAAGTGACAGCAACATATGAGAAAAGTAATTTATGACTATATTTACTCTGGAAGAAACATACTTCTTATTTGTACCGTGTTTCCCCTAAAGTAAGACATCCCATGAGAATAAGCCCTAGCAGGAATTCCTAGCATGCCTGAAATATAAGACATCCCCCGAATGTAATCCCTAGGAGCAGCCCACATGACACCAGCAAGTCACGCTCAATACAAAGCCTGGATACAGGAAAGCAGCAGTTTAACATGAGTTCTACAGGTGAAGTGTTGCTGACACATGTCAGGCAATTTGTGTTTTTGTTGGAGCCATCCCTCCTGATCCGTCATGATAAGCATCAGCAGCACTTCACCTCTTCACCTTTTCCCAGGACACACAGCTTATCTTATCATTGCTGGGGAGCCTGACAAAGTTCCCTGCCTACAAGAAATAGACTCACGTGATCAGCAGAATCAATTTCTTGTGAGAGCCACTATCTGCAAGCCAAAAGCTCTGCGTATGCTGCTTGTTTCAGCATGGCATGCAGTATATACATTTTGTATAGTAAAACTACCAGTGTTTCCCCCAAAATAAGACATTCTCTGAAAATTAGCCCTAGCACATCTTTTGGAGCAAAAATTAATAATTTTCGGGGAAACACGGGTATATGTTTACATGTATTTTAAATATTACATTTTTTTTTTGTTGACAGTGGTTCTTTAAGAAGTGGTCCAGCATTGCGTTCCGCTCGCGTGTCTGTCCGCGGTGGGCTTATTTTGAGGTTTTTTTTGTTTCCAATTCCCGCCGATTGTGTGGGCGATTTCTTTTTTGTGTTACTGGTTTCCGACGCGTTTTTCCTGAGCGTTTTGGTAATTCACTCCCTGACGCAAGTCAGGAAGTGAACTGTTTGACCCGGAAAAGAATAAATACAATGTATTTATTCTTAAAAACACAATCACTCCACAAAGCGGTTTTGTGAGTGTTTTGAGTTTTTCCTATACCTTCCATTAAGGCAGAATCACCTCAAAAATGGCTCAAGCACCACTTATCTAAACAGATTGGAAACAAACCGCTTAGATATGAACTTTCTCATAGAGAATCATGGTGTAAGCGCTTTCAGGGTGATTTAGAAAAATCGCCCGCGCTTAAAAAAATAACAAAAACGCCTGCAGTGTGATCAATGAATATCCTGAAAAATGACCTTTCTTGATTGTGTTCGGTTTAATTCTCTCTCTCTCTCTCTCTCGTTGATACTGTTACTATTTTCTCTTTGCAGCACTTTGCACTGCTCTTGAAGTACATCATACATGTGGTAATTCCTGATATCCCAGGGTGGGTGGCAGAGGAGATGGCAAAACTGGAGTACCAGAGGAGGGAAGCATTTAAGGTACATGTTTTGTGTTGAGATACTTGTGCAGTATGTAGAACTGGGCTTTGTTAAAGTGAGATTCCTTACAGGTAATGCAATTTATTATGTTTACATTTTTCAAAGAATAGAGCGGCTTGGGGTGTTATGAAAGAATTATTGTGCAAACCATCTCAACCAAACCTATAAGATGGATAGATAAAAATAATATGTTATACACAATCACTAAAATATAACCTATGCAATTTACATGTAAAAGGGCTCACCCGAGCCTAATATACAGCCCGATAACCTGAAGATGCTCTTTTGCCTAACAGGATGGGTGTTATAAGTGCTCGGGCAATGTATAGTTAACAAAAGTAAAATGGAACATGTCTGAGAAGAGCTACACCTGATCTTTTGTTTGCTGGAATGAGTCCCATATTCTCAAGACAGGTGAAAAATAATTGGAGCAAAGGTTAAACAACAACTGAGAGCAAGAAAACCGGTTTCAGTTGTTAAATGAAGAAAGGATTTATCCAAAGAAAACACCCCTAACTGCTTGCTCTGGATTGCTACTCCACATTTGCTCCAGTTACCTTTCGCTTGATAGCCTGCTGTAGCATTTGGCATATGTGTGTACCCCTGGGAGGTTTTGTGGTGGTCTTCAGGTACGTCTGTTCTTAGTTTATCTACTGCCAATATATGTTTCACCACCGTTTAGTATTCCCTCTCATCAGAGAAACAAAGGAGCCTCAAAGCATGTCCCGGAACTTTGATTCATACAGCATAAGCAAGAATGTGCGCAATCAGTTTAAAGAAAACCAAAGGTCAGAGACCCTAATGTGGTGCTGTTACAGCAATGCATATAGTTTGCGGTATATATAAGGAAATCAGACTGTGCATGTTCCAATAATGCCCTGCTGGATTCATTTTAGTTGCAAGCCCAGTGCTGTCCCAATCAATCATTGAATGGGGCCAGTGCTGCAACACAGAGTGACACCTCTGTATTGCATAGTCCCTGTTATCTAGAATTCAGGCAACCGAAAGTCTCAACTAAACAGCATGCCTGAGGGATAACTGGGACCTCTTTTGGGGGCCTTTCTGTGGGTGCTGGCAGGCAGAAAAATACTTAGGCTTCAGTGATACGTAGCAGCCTCTCTCTATCTCCCTGCGTGCTTTGATCGGCTTCCCGCATCTGTGTACGGAAGCAGGAGTGTCACATGACCCGATGTGGGTCAGCTGACACTCCGGCTTCTGTGCACTGGGGAAGCTGGAAAGCCTCTCCGAGTCCACAGGGAGGTAGAAAGAGGCTTCTACTCATGACCGCAGGCTCTGTAAGTAGGCCGGAAGTTTGTGCTATTTCGGCCGGTTGTTCAAACAACCGGCAAGCACATGTATACAGCATCAGGCGATCCCCGCCGGTGCCGGATACCGGGGACTTTGCTGTACATAGACCCAAAGTGTTAACTGCACAAATGCAACTACGTCTTTTTCCCCCACTTTAGCAACTATCAGTACATGTACAGATGAAAGCTTTTCAGTCAGGATTATACCATTTATCCACTGATTTTAAAAAAATTAAAGAGTACGTTTCTTTCTGACTCCAGTCTTGTGGAATCATTCCATAAGACCTAGAGTCTGAAAAAAGCCTGTTGCCCGAAAGCTTACTTTTTGAATCTTTTAAAGTTGACCAATACATGGTATCATCCTGATTCAAAACTTTCTGCCTTTGCTAATGGAATTTAGCTAAGAAGCGCTCCTCCTTCTCTGTGGGCAGTATAATGGATATATCCTTGACCACGGTGATCCACCACACAATCCTAGAGTAATAAACTGCCATCACACCATTTGGAATAAACTAACTGTTGCAATGCCCAAGTTATAGCTGGTCAACTGGGGCCTCTCCTGTTCATTGCCAGGTACTCTCCATGCACGCTGTTCTTTAACGCGTAGCTTGAGATGTCACCTTAGAAAAAGTGCAACCAACACATAGCACAAAATTCTTAAAACTTAGACTTTCCCCCCAGTCTGCTGGTCTTTGGCTGGCTACCGCTTCCTTTGCCTGGACGCCACACATAAGGGCTGGGTTCCCTGTTTTCCTCCACTGTGCAAATGGTGTACATGTAAGTTATAACAGTCCCTTCCATGTCAGAACTGCTCTACATGTGTTCTGTGACTCACAGGACGGGATGAAATAAAGAGTAGACTGGAAGACCACTCATACCTCCATCATACATCCTTCCAGGAGGCAGCAACATATGTATGTACAAGAGCCCCACAGCACACCATGGGTAGGTAAAATCCAGATACGCATGTCTTTTTGGATGTGCCAATAAAAAGTATCTGGATTTCACTTACCTAAGTGATGAACCATGTAGGGTGGTCCTAACATGGAAGAGTCTGTTACAACATTTATGCTGTTACATGCACAGTGGTTGTCCAGCCTTTAGTGTGTTGTCCAGACAGAGGAAGCGGTAGCCAGCCAAGCGTGTTATTTCTACCATTGAAATTTGAATGCACAACTGGTTATATTAATAAAGTTGTAAGACTATGTGCTGGTTTTACTTTTTTAAGGTATCATCTCAAGCTACGTGTTGAGAGAAAGCTTGCCTTGAGATTACCCCGCAGTGGTAATCTGTTTACCCCGTAGCAGATTTTGAGCCGCTATAACTTGGGCATGGCTACATTTGGTGAGCTCATTCCAAAGGGTGTGGTGGCAGCTTATATTCTAGCAACTCTAGGATTGTGTGGTGTGGCTGGGAATATATCTGGTATACTGCTAATTTAGATTGAGGAGATCTTTTAAGAGGAATTCCACGTTTTTATACCGTGTACGCTAAAGAGAGAACCACTTACGCAATACAGCAGCTATTGCAGACCTACTGTATTTTTAATCTGCCTTAACTAATGGCTAACACGGTACAATACACTACTACTACTACTACTTGTACAGCTACTGCTGTTACTACCACTACAATTAACCTTTAAAATCATTCTATACTTAGAAACATGAGCGTCAGGCTCAACATCGTTATCAACAGCAACAGCGCAGGAAGCGGGAGGAGGAAGAGAGACAACGCCATGCTGATTACCATGCACGAAAGGAGCGGGAATCAAGAGGAGAAGATGGAAAGTCTGGACAGGACTCTCAATCTCATGAGAAAAACTCAAGCAAAAGTAAGCCATGTGGTCCCCAAGGGGGCAGCACTCACGATAAACCGAAAAGGCCGAGCTCCCTGCTGGCCAGCAATAATGTGCTGAAACTCAAGCAAATTATACCCCTGCAGAGCAAGTTCTTGTCAGGGACCAATGCCAAATCTCCACAATCTCCTCCAGGAGGAGACACCAAAATCCCCAGCTTCCTGAGCTTCAAGTTCTTGAAGTCCCCTGAGACACGAAGAGAAGCGCCACCGGAGAGATCCCATTCTCCAACCAAACCTTTCCATCCTGGAAAGTTGTTTACTTTTAACAAAGGGGAAGGGCAAGGGCAAATGAGTGGCAATGGTTTGTCAGCACCTATCTCTATACAACCTCGAGGGGCAACAGCCGTCACTGGGACTTCAGAGGGGACTGTTCCTGGAAAGTCTCAACTTAATGGAGTGTCAGAAGACTTACCTGTGGATGAGATAGAGGAGGCCCAGGCAAAAGTACATAAACAGTGAGCCACATTTTGTCCTATGGCTGCCTCCATTATTTCTTAGAACAAGGGCATGAAAGTGCTATAAGAGGTGGGTTACTGTCAGTGGGAAAGGTTTTGGCTTTTCTGGTATTCTTAGAGTGCACAGGATGGAGGATTCCCCTGACGTGGAGATGCCACCTTGTTTTCTGAGCTACATTGGTGCAATACACTCTGTACAGCTAAAGGTGGCCACTAATGATCCAATCTTTTTCATCCAATCTTACCATTTATATGTAATATAAGGTAACTGCCTGAAGTATCCATTCAGTATATCCACTCAATTTACCCTTATACTACATAGATTTGGTAAGATTGGATGAAAAAGATTGGATCATTAGTGGCCACCATAAGACAAGAAGGTGCTGTAATGTAAAATGATGTTGAGTATCGCTATACAATTCCAGCCTTGCTGGATGATGAACAGCCTGAGCTGTGTAATGATACTGAGTATCTCTATACACCTCAATCTTTTGATAAGTGGAATTCATTGTAGCGACACATCGCATTATACCATGATGAAGATGATGATGAGTATCATGCATAATTTGAGTCTGCTCATCATAGTGATGTCATGGTGTTCACAGTTACAAAATACCCTGTATCCAATACATATTTCTGATAGTAAGCTTGACAAAGTGCATAACGATGCTGAGTGTTTGAACACTGAAGATAGCCCTTCTTTCCTTATGTCCAGATAAATCTTAATACATGATCTTCAGGTTTGCTCAGCAATGGCTAAGGATAAGGAATGGAGTATGGCACTTGAGGCACTTTTTTGTAGGTCATTGCAACTAAAGTTAAGATTTCAGCCACAAAGAGTTACCATGGATAAGCCCCTCTTTGTTTCTGCTGATTACTTTACACTCTTCAGTCTTTTGTTTGCAAACAAATTGTAAATGTTAATCATTTTCACTAAATCCATGTAAAAGTGATAACAGATTACAAAGATGAATCCTTATGGTACTGGTGGAAGTAAAATGCTGCTGATAGATTCCTCCAGTCTTGATAGATGAGTTGGATTTATTTGCCCAGCCAAATCCTATTCTGTATGCTGCACTTGAAATGACAGTTGAAATCTGGTTGTTTTGGACAGTTTATACATCACTTATTTTAATTATTACAGGTTAGTTTCCTGATGGTTAAAGTCCAAGCTTAAGAAAAAAGATCAGTAAGTGAAAAAATGTGGTATAAGTAATCTAGAATCTTATTGTCATATGCACTGATCAGCCATAGCATTAAAAACACTGATAAGTAAAGAGAGTAACATTGATTATCTTGTTAGAAATTATACTTGTCAAGTGGTGAGATACATTAGTGAGCATGTGGACTGTCCATTGACAGTCTTGTGTTGCAAGCAGGAACAAGGTGCAAGTGTAAAGGCTCATACACACATCAGACCATGGTCTTTGGAAAATGAAAGATCACAGACCAGTTTTACCCCCTTCCATGTAGTATGAGAGCCATACCTACACAGTCTATTCTATGGAGCTGAACTCCCCATCAGAAAAAAAACTTTTCAAGATGCTGCACACACAGATGCTGTACAGACACAAAAGATCAGTAGCTGCAAAAGATCTGTTCCTGCCAAAAATCCAACCCTGCAAATTGCAATGATAGTCTATGAGATCTGCAGATCATCATACACACATGATTTAACTGACAGATCTGCAGATCTGAAAATCCAACCTGGTGGATCTGATCTGCAGATGAATGTCAGTTAAATCATGTGTGTACGATGATCTGCAGTTCTCATAGACTATCATTGCAATTTGCAGGGTTGGATTTTTGGCAGGAACAGATCTTCTGCAGCTACAGATCTTTTGTGTCTGTACAGCATCTGTGTGTGCAGCATCTTGCAAGGTTTTTTTTCTGATGGGGAGTTCAGCTCCATAGAATAGACTGTGTAGAGTATGGCTCTCATACTACATGGAAGGTGGTAAAACAGATCTGTGATCTTTCATTTTCAAAAGACTATGGTCTGATGTGTGTATGAGCCTCTAGTCTCTGATCTACTTTGACTAGGGCTTAATTGTCAGGAGAAGACCAGAGTCAGAGCATTTCCAGAGTGGCATGTCTTGCAGGGTTCTCTGAGATGAAGAAGTTAGTAATAGGCAAGTGGTAAACTGGTAACAGGGTCATGGGCTTATTTAAGCAAAAGTGAACCTGTCTGGACAGATCCCATAAAATAGCTATTGTAGAACAGCTTGCCAGAAAACCTTACTGGTGGCCTTGAGAGAGAGAGAGGTGTCAGGACACAGTGCACCACAGCTTGCTTTGAATGGGGTGGTGTAGCCACAGACCAGTCAGAGCCCATGCTGTCTCCTATCTTCTGCCTATAGTGCCTACACTGTGCATCTGGGCATCACTATCACACCATGGCACAGTGGAAGAAGGTATTCTGTTCACATGAATCATAATTTCTTTGCCATCAGGTAATATTGTTGCCATGAAGGAGTAGAGGAGTTAAAGGATGTTCTGTCAACATTTTGACATCAGATGCCACAGGACACCTTCAGAGATCACGTTCTGGTTGCACAAGGGAGGCCCAAACAGTTTTAGGCAGGTGGTTTTAATGTTCTGGCTAATTAGTTTATATGTGAAGCTGTGTACAAACTCTCAGGTGGTCATATTTGATAAAGCAGTGCAAAGTGTAAGGGGTACAATTCTACATACAATATTCTTTTTCCTTTTTGGACTGCAGTCACCCTGTATTAATATACTGCATGTTGCAATTCTTTGCATACTTTACTCTGGATAGGTTTCTTTTTTTTAAAAATTGTGTATACAGGGGTATTCCTCAAAAAGCTACAGTGACCATAAATAAATAATTTTCTCTAAAACATGATATTAAGTTATCCAGGTTGGACTGCCTTTTCATAAACCTGGCCTTGCTGGTTTTTCAACAATGGTTATCTTAACCCTTGTGTTACCAACAATGGTTGTTTGAATATCACTGGTACTTGTGGTTCACCATGTGTGAGCCACTTTGCCTCGTTTTCTGTAGGTGTCAATGCCAGGGGGGGAAGGAGGAAGTTATTCTGTCAGTCAGTAGGGGAACAGATTTGGATGGCACTGCTCTCCATGGTCTGTCAAAGGAGAGCCATTATCTGTTGATGAAAAGGACAAGCAGCACTGCAGACAATCTAAAGATGTATCGAACGTCTGGGATTTGTTTGGAGGCTGCAGGCTTAAAACGTAGTCTGGGCAGGATTCTTTAAGAGTGACAGCCCAGTTTACATCTATCAGCTTACAAATCTGATATGAATGGCTTGATTTCATCTGACTTAATCTATAAACCAGCACTTTTTTGGCTATATAACCAATAATGTATTCGCTAACAAATGTATGCAATGTTTAAAGAGTACACCTTTGTTAATTAACTTGGACAAAAAAAGAAAAAAAAATAGGCAGGCCTATTCAGAAAGAGTCCTTATGCAGCAAATTTCATATTTGTAATATAGTCAGCCATAAATCTGTACTGCTTAATCCATTTTCTGTCTGACTCACGGCTGTAGTTAGAAGGCTTTTATCAAAAATGAGTGCAACTTGCTTGCTAGAAAACCTCCGCCTCCAAAATGCAGGTAATCAGAGTGGTGGCGGGTAGTGGTGAAACAAACATGAGCTTGATGATCTGATTATTCCCCGGCAAAGCTCCTGTTTCAACACTATTTTCATATTTAACAATTCTCACCACTGGTGGCAGATTACTTTTAAAGTGGACTTCTTATGATTCCACCATTATGGCCATTTCAGTTTTTTAGAGGTTCTTAGTTCCCAGGCTGTTGTCCTTTATATTCAACACTAGGGTTGTTCTCCTAAACCAGCATGCAGTTAAATCTGAACTCTAGGTTTGTAGATTTAAAAAAAATACAGGGTTAAGATTGTCGTTTCTGTAATACAAAGGACATTCACATTTGACCGTTAGAATAGTAGGTGTACTTGGAGTTCAGCTTTTTGTACCTAGAATTCAGCCGAATGTTATTGTGGCTGTATATGACTCACTGATCAGCGGAATCCACAGGATAGCATGTGCGCTCTGCAATAAATAGAATATGCTTTACATTTTCGTAGCATCTATTTCACCTTTCCAGCAATGAGAGGTTGGACTGAACTTCAAGTGGTGGAACTGGACCACAAACCATAAAGTCCAAGTAGCTAAGAACAATGTATAAAGTGTAGTAAACCAGGGCAATCAGTCAACTGTCATCTTTCATTGTGTTGCCTACTTAAAATAGAATGTGACCTGTAAATGGATACCATCAATCAATACACTGTAAATATCATCATTTCTTGCACTGACTTATAAACCAGTCCTAGTCGCATATAAAAATAACTAAACCAACCTGGATATGTATTGGTAAGAGCTGAATTTTCAAGTTGGGTTCAAAGAAAACTTGAGTTAAACTTGAAATATTGCCTATCACAACCAATTAGAATCTTTCAATCATTCCACAGCTGAAATCTGATTGGTTCCTCTGGGCAACAGCTTAGCTCATTCTCCATACTGTATCTCTTTGCACCTGCCTTGGTCATTAATGATTTAGCTCTACAGATTCTTGCATTATGGCGAAACACAAATATATAATGAAACTATACTATTAAAAAAGCCATATCTATTTATTCATGTTTAGTATTATTTATTAATAAGTTACACAAAAAGGCTGAGAAAACAGAAAGCAAGTGTACTTGTAAAGTACAACTATCCAAGTGCCCACCTCAACCTTTTCACCCCTAAAACCCTTCCAAAAGTCCAGTGCAGCTGCTCCCTCTCCTCCTCACCTGCAGGTTTTAGCAACTAGTGCCAACACAGGGTTTATTTACATACCATGCCTGTCAATGGCGTAGCAATAGGGGATGCAGAGGTAGCGACCGCTTCCGGGCCCTAGACAGAGGGGCCCAGTAACGGCCCTCCTTCATTCATCTTATTAGCTTTCCATTGGTGCTATGCTGATAATGAACACCTCTATATGTGCATTGCATAATGGTAATCCTTAACAAACTTTTTCCTTAGGGCTGGTTCAGACAGACGCTTGCGGAGCGTTTACCGCAAGCGTTCGGAACGTCGCGGTAAACGCTCCCATTCAAGTGAATGGGAGCGTTTACACCGAGCTTTTGCGCGCTTTTACCTGAACGCGGCGTTCGGGTCCCGATTTTCGTTAGCGTTCGAGCTGCCCCTGGAAGCGACATGTAGCTTCCAGGGAGCGGCCAACCGCGATAGCTAATGTTCCCCTAGGGGGAAAAAAACGCGACCGCATCGGAACGCGACCGAAGGCTACTGAAAGCCTGACCGTGCAGCCGCTGCAACGCCCCCAGACGCGACGCCACGCAGACGTCCGTCTGAACCAACCCTTACTCTGATTACCCCTCTCTGACTCTGCAGCTGTCCTTGGTATGTTTTGGGGCTCCACATCAATAGAATGCTTGGGGACCCATGTAAAACTTGCACTGGTGTCCAAAGCTCCTTAGTTACGCCACTGATGCCTATGCTCCCTCTGATAGTCAGGTGGTTAGTGGATTGCCTCTTTGTACAATAAAAGGAAGGGGCTGTGTAACACTTCAAAGTAGACTGAGTTGCCTAGAGGGAGCAGCAGGGCAGTATATAAAACACACGCAAACTACTGTTCGGGAGGAAAGCAGGTAAAGGGTTTTTTTGTATGTGCCGATTCTTTAAAGTAAATCTCTACAAACAAAAAAAAAACAAAAGACATAACACTGCACTATATTATTATTATATATTCCATCAAGGACCATACGCTTGCCAGATAAGTTAATAGGTGAATAGAGACTTCCAGAGAAACAATGCCTGAGCAGTGACAGTCTTATTATTTTGGATAGGGCAAAAGGGAGAGACCATTTGGTCTTGGTATTGAAGGTTAACACGTTTGATTCATCAATGCCAAATTAAAATTAATACAAAACCAAATGAAATCATGTTCTAGTTTTTGAAACCTAGGTAAATACAGCCCCAGTGTCAAGGTGTACACCATACAGATTACACTTTAGATTCAATTATAAGATTGTTCTATTTCCGCTCGAGCAAAAATGCTTTTAAACATTAAAATGTTTTAGACAAGTCACTTTATGCAATCCTCATGCAAGGAGTTGGTGTAATAAAACAGAGCATACATAATTACAGTGTAATGTCAGGAAGCTACTTCTGTCTATAAGAGTGCTTATACAAAATGTAATCAGCTGTATACAGGAGCAAGACTGAAACTTAAGCAACATCAGAAGGATATTTAGTAGGGTATAAAGAGTTGTGTGTGAGGGGCAGACCCATTTCCAAAGCAAAGTATATAATTGCATGTGGTGAAACGCAGAGCAGTGTGGGAAAACAAAAACGTCTAAAGACATCGGTCGCAGGCGAAGGTAGTTTGGGGAAAAAAAGCCTGAAGACATCTGTGGCATACGGAAGTGAACATTTACAAATGACTGCAAACATCTGAGCAGGTTAAAATGCACGTTTTCCATGCATTCTTTAATGCCTATTTTTCATGTGTTTTGTTTGTTTATTTGCTACTATGTGATTCTACATAGTGCAATATCCTTCTAGGTGTGTTTCTTCCCCCCCCCCCCCCCCCCAAAAAAAAAACACCTGAAAAAACATTCCCAAATGACTAGACATCTGCACAGTCCAAGGGTTAAAATGCACACCTTTTCCATGCAGTCCTTAATCCGTTTAATGCATTGCATTTTTGTTTTGTATTTTTTGCTACTATGCGATCCTGCAGAGTGCAGTATCCTTCCATGGGTTTTTCTGATCCCTGTATAGTCATCCTTTGCACTAAGGAAGTACTAGGGAAAGCGAGACAGGCACAGGATAAGCACAGTAGTCAAGCAAAAAAAAATGTACAGAAAGTCAAAAATCACTAATTATTGAGGTCAGAGAGAACAGGAAGTGAGGGTAAATATCTTCAAAGGAGTCAGAGGCACAAATAAAAACCTGATAGAAGTTGTAACTCTTCCCCACTCAATCCGAGACTAAAATATTGGTTAGGTTTCAGTGGAATACATTTAATATGCCGTTCCTGTTCCCTGCTCAGGCATTACTAAGCTTGTACACTATGTAATTTAGCATGGAAATAAGTTATTATCAAACTGTTGGTGCCAGTTTCAATATGAATCCTGCAGTCTAAACTGCTGCTGAAATAACTAAGGCTACACTTGTGCTAGGTGTTTGCACACAATACAGAATGCCTTCTTGCCTCCTATTATCTGCAGTTCAGCAGAACAGCACAGGGCAGCGTATATGAAATTTCACCCTAAAGGTGCCCATACATGGTACAATTAAAATGTTCGATTTTCCCATGTATTCGGCCAAAACTATTGAAAAGAGTGAAAATCAAAAATTATTTGGGGGGGGGGGGGGGAGGTCGAGAAAAAAAACGATGATTCAATTTTTTCGATAAAAATCTGATCAGACATGTTCTAAAAATCCGGATGATTGTGAAATTGTATAGTGTATGATAGGTTGTATAATGAAAGTGCTCAATCCGGCTGCAACAGAGGAGTGCAGCGCCCCCCAGGGACTTAAATACACATCTTGAATACAAATCAGATGCAAAACTATGCACTAAATAAATTGAATGCAAACTGATACACATAGATGCAGCTAGATGCAGCTAGCCACAAGTTGACTTACATTTTTGTGCAACAGAAGATATGGGCAGCACTTCTAAATGCAGGCTGCACCCGAGTTGACCAGCTGCAGAGATGTGCAGAGACCACACACAGGCAGATTACACAACTTGCATTCAAAACAGATGCAATAGAGGAGGACATTGGCTTCAAGGACAGCCTGTGCACAGATTGTTCAATACTAGACTCTTCCATGATGATGACATACCCTCACAGAAGAGATCTAACCACTAGCTAAACCCAACTGACAAAGCACAGTATGAACCTGAGGCTGCTAGCCATAAATGGTCTACACATTTTCTACAGAACGGAAAGGATTGGCAGCACTTAATCAGGCTGCAACTGAAATGAAACAGAGGCGTGAATTTCTCTGATCGAAAAATAAATAAATAAATAATAATAAATTGTACCATGTATGGGCACTTTAAAGAAACTCTGTACTACAAAAAAATGCCCCTGGGGGGTAGCCTCCGAATCCGAATGAGGCTTCCCCCGCCGTCCTCCGTCCCACTGTGGTCTTTCACTGCCCCACTGAATGCACAGCCAACAATTTGTCAGGCTGTGCAATGTTTACCTTTTCTGGCTCCACTCGGAAATAGGCGTAAATAGCCGATTCCAGTCGGGTCCGCTGTACTGCGCAGGAGACTTGCGCCTGCGCAGTAGTGTGGACCCGACTTGGAGTGTGGGCCCTGGGGCGGAGGTGGACAGGGGAAGCCTCGATAGGATCCAGAGGCTTCCCCCTCCTGAGGTGAGTACCCCCTACGGGCATTTTTTATTGTTACAGATCCTCTTTAAGAGGGATGTTGAACAATGCCGTATCATTCATTGGATGACTTTATAAATACCTGTGTAAATAATAACCTATGTGTGAAAATCACAAATCATGCACCATGAAATTAGCACTAATGATACTACACATTAAGTTTTTGCAAAGCAGCCAAGTTTCGATCCTGACCCCACCAAGAATATCCTGACCCAACATAAGCTATATAAAAGGTTTCTCTACCCCCTTTCCTAGTTCTCTCCTATATCTTGGAACCACTGCAAGTTTGAAAGTAGTTACCACTGATAGTTAAAGTACTTCAATCTACAGTGTGGTATGATTAGTCTCAGGCTCTCAACTAAGGCTGGCCATACACGAGTCCATGCTTTCATTTCATCAAGCAGTCCATTCAAGTGTTTCACTGAACAGACCTCAAACCAATCCTGACAATTTCTAATTAGTTGACCTGAGTGCTGGGGCAATGGGCTTCAAATGATGATAGGAGAAAGCTGTAGCCTTACATATGAAGTGTGAAACAGATCAGAGCAGTAAGGCATGCTCTAGGTTCTTTTAGGAGATCATTTGGTATCACAACAGGATCCCACAATCCTGACCTGAATTGAGATTACTGTAGGTTGCAGAAAGTCTGCTAATCTCACCTGACGACTGGGACATATCACACGATAACAAGTGCTGGTGTTAGTGTTTGTGTAACTGCGGTCACATGCAGGCACCTACTTTTTATAATAAATCTAGGCCCATAATGTTGTATTTGAGCATTAAACTTAAAATCTACATGTGTTATACTAAAATATTTGAATGCTTTAGTATAACATACATTTCTTTCACAAGTTAAACATTGTTTTAATGTAAACCTGACATTCAACCCCCCAAAAATACTACACAGAGTATAGTGTATACAATACAGATGTATTTCTTATTTTAATTCTGTATCAGTAGCTAGTGCCCATCGCTCCATTTTTCTAAATGATAAATGACCAGTTTTTGCTTTCTGAGGTAAAAGTTCTGCCCCTTCCCACTGGCTGCAAAGCTGATCACATGACCTTGCTAAGAGCTACAGCTGTCAGCAGATTTTATCCAGCAGTGATTGCGGTGTAAGTTCATAAACCTTTTGAATTGCAGGATCTTGGTTTAAGGTAGACATCTAGGACAGGTCAACCTTTACTGTTTGACTTATTCTGTAAAATGGGATCCAATATTGAAACATTTTTTTACTGAAATGCATTTAGTTGGCCACTCAAGTAAACCTATCACTGACAATAGTCCCCTTTACAGTAAAGTAGCGAAAGTTACCCTAGAGCTCCTTTCACACTATATATACACATTGTGCATACTGAAAAAATAGGATTGCAATGGTGATGTAAAGTTGCATTGCAGCCAACCGCTGCCATGCGACCTATACAGTCAGAGCCGGGACAAGGTCCTCCAGCACTCAAGGCTGAGTCAACAAAGTGCCCCCCACCCCCATCCCTCCCACCCACCCCAGCCGTCACACAGCTATTAGACTAAGAGGCACCCCAGGGCACCCAACACCTTAATCTCTAGTTATTTGGCCTGCAGTCACTGCCATGTATCACCTTTTCTTATTTCTCTCTGCTTCAAACACAATAGGGGAATGACAGCTGAGTGAGTTGTGCTCCTCCTCCTACACTGCGCCCTGAGGCTGGAGCCTCTCTCACCTCTGCCTCGGCCCAGCCCTGCATACAGTGCAACATACAGTCCATAGACTTTATGCTTGCACCGTGTGAATTGTCTGTCCAGTAATGCACTGCATATTGTGCATTAACCTGACAAAAATCACCGGATTGCAGAAGTACCAGCAGGAAAGCCCTTAGATTCCTAAAATGCATAGCAAGTTCAGACAGCACAAATTTGCAATCATGGCAGCAGTGCTATATCTGGAGTATAAATTCCAACCTTGCTACATAAGTAATTAGTTGCACAGAACAGGAGCTAGTCTAACTCCTTTCCAACACCTGCACCAATCCATGGAATGGAAGCAAACCCTGACATTACTATCTCCCAGGTTGTGTACAAAACTGTACACCTGCTGTGCAGATCAAAACAAAGTAAACAAGTGGAAATTAGGTTTCCCATTAACTCTTGCAGTATGTACCACCAAATAGAATAGTTTACCTTTTTCTTAACCAAAATAAAATTTCCTTTATGAACAAGCTGTAGATAAACACATTGTTAGAAACAAACGTTTTCAAGCTTCCACCGACCAAATGATGCTTCCAATGAAAAGTGAAGCAAAGAGCTGTTAACACAGGAAATAATCAAATGTCTCCTGTAAACAAATGATCTGTTAGCATTGCAAATGATTCCATACTGTTTTATTAACACTCGTTTTAAAATCTAAACTTAACTGTGTAATATGCAACTTAACCCAAGCACTAGAAAGGGTCAGTGACGTTATGACAGTAATGATGGTAAGCTGCTATTAGCAGGGATCTAGAGAGATGGCCTCTGTTTGACCCTTGAAGCCATCTCTGTTTTGAAGTGAATTGTCTTCATGAATGAAGCACACATCACCATTATAGCCCTCTCCATAACGTAGCAATGCTCTGCTCCTGAATATTCCTCATTTCCATCTGTACTAAAATCACCATAAGGCCCGGGGCCCACTAGAGGCATACATTTGAAATCTGCGCCGGTAGACTTGGGCGCAGGATTATATGGCTGAACCTGCTTTTGCACAAGTTCGGGCCGTGTTAATTACTATTCCCCCTCCAGGCTGCCATGGGTAGTGGGGGAATGATATAATTCGGCTTCCAGCGACTGATAGAGGCCGAATTATTGTGTTTTTTAAGCAACCTCGGCTCAGTCTTCTGATGGTGCCGACGTTACTCACTGAGCGCCGCTCAGTTGTGATTCCTATTGTATCCTATGGTGGCGCCAGCTGCGCCCAAATCTAGCAGCACCAAAAAGCACTGCTCTGCACTAGAGGGCTTTTAGCAGGGATTTATGCTTTCTAGTAATCTCCAGGGATTCCAAAAGCGTTCCGCTGCAATTTGCCGAAATTGCAATCTCTCTGCATGCAGTATTTGTAGAGCGATTTCATAAGGGAAAGCCAGGCCCAAAATTGCTTTATCTGAAATCGCTTCGTTTCTAAGTGGCTAGGGTTTTTTCAATCACAAATGGGTCCCAGGCTTAAGGCCTTGTGCACACCGGTGTGTACATGCAGAGGCAGTGGTATTCCCCAATAGCTTCTCCGGTGGGAAGAGGGGCTTTTCTAGATGGTCTATACACTAGTAAGCATAAGGCTAGGTTCACAGTGGTGTGTTGCAGTGCACACTCATAATGCATGCGTTATGCAATAGAGACCAGACATAGACTTTATTACAAAGTCTGCATGCAGCGCGTTAGAATAATGCGATCCGTTACAATGCAGCACTGTGAACAACCCAGTAGAATTATGGGCTGTGAGCTGACATGCAGAACTATTCTGCAATGCAACTGATGCAGAGTGAACAGGGTCTCAGGATTTCAAGCATGAAAATATTTGTAATTTGCAATTGCAAGCAGTTTTGGAGATTAATAGCCGGTTTTAAATTGCAATGGAAAAAAAATGCCACACACTCACACACACACATTTTTGATAGTCTTCTATTCACCTTTACCATTCCTTTACTCACACAATTATATTTGATGCTGCTATTTCCCTAAAAAAAAACAAATTGAAAAAGTCAGTCATGTGACCCAGAGACCCTCTCCAGCAAGCATGGAGCTATTCCCCATCTAGATAGGAGTCCACACTATGTGCTTTGCATTATGGATGTATTATAATGTGGGTATAACATTGCACACACTCTGCATGGTTAAAGTGGACCCAAACTAAAAATACAAGATTTCAGAAATAAAATCTATTTTCTAAATTATAATAATAAATAGCAGCCTTTTTTCAGCTGCATGATGGCAAATATAAAATATTTTACATTTATTGGAGGAACCCCTCCCTTCCTTTCATATTGCCGGGGCAGAATCCAGCAAACTGGTGGAGTAGGAGGTGAGCGGAATTGGAGGAATTGCTAATGGCTGCCACCTGTATAACTCTAGTTATGAAAAGAGAAGGGTGAAAAGCATGCACTGAAATGCTCATAGGCTTGAAGGAGTGTTTATTTATATTTGTATGTGTCAGAGTGGTGCAACTAAATATTTTGAATTAAAAAAATGTTTGGTTTGGGTCCACGTTAAACATGCATGTTATTTTCATAGCATGAAGAATTGCTATGTAATCTGTGCATGATCCAGAAGCTCACTATAGAAAGTGTTAGGATAATGTGATACAGAGGATGTGAACCAGTGTGTGGGCAGTGAGTTCACATGCAGCATCAGAGTATGATGCACTGCACATAGTGTGAACTCGCCTTTACCATGAGGTTAGTTCTAAATAAGATTGGCACTGTACATACACATTTATCTAACATGTAATTTAAAGTTGGGTTTTACTTATTACATTTCTATTCTATCAGGTAAATCATCAATATCTTCCTGATACTGATTGTTTACTACCAGGCCTGCTACTTTGCAATATCACCCCCCACCCCCATGTATTTTGCGCGAATAATGGTTTTTCCTAATTGTCTGAAAGATATTTTTATTAATATACAGATTGGGAACTTCTTTATTTAATAGATTTTCATTGTAGGTAATGTCTAACTTATTAAAACCACTATACATTGTGTTCATAACTTTACCATGGCGACAGATTAAACACAAGTCTAGCGAGGAATTCAGTGAGAATTGCTTTCTTCTGTCACAGAAGTGCAGACGTGAGACATCACTATTAAAGAATGGCACCTGCTTTTTCTGTAAAGCTGGACAGTGGCATGATGGGAAGACAATTCTCACTGAACACACGCCTTATATTTGTTTGCTTAGTGGAAGAGAGGCAGCCTGAAGCTTCCCATTTCAGTGTATTCCATAATTTCATACTTGCTTTATTTATATAGCATTGACATATTACACAGTCATTCACATCCGTTCCTAATCTAATGGCCCAGGGATAGTTTGAATAGCTGCCAGTTACCAGTAGCGTAGCACTAGTTTTCCACATCCCATCTCTCTGCATTTACAATACATCCACAACATATTTAATAAAAGACCTTTTTATTTTTTTTTTTCCCAACATGCTCAGTATGGCTGAAATTTGATAAAAGCTGTCGTGTGGTCACTGCACGGATACCAGAGGCGAAATCCAAGCATGGTTCCTGCACTTCCAATGACATCAAAACTGAGCAGAGCCGCTCATTCCAGCCTTCAAACGTACCTTGGTCTGAAATATTTGCAGCTTTCTCTTAATATCTCTGTACATAGCAAATGAGGGGAATAATGAAGATGCATGAGATTTTATATCAAACTCATTAAAGTTTCAATCTCATAATTTGGGATATAGGCAGCTTGGTATCTTGCCGCTACACTCGCCCTCATTGGCCCCCATTGGTCCTAGGTATAGAAAAAGTAATGGCCATTTCACTGTCATCAATTTAGCAGGCACCAATTTAAAAAACTTGTTTAACGTTAGATTAAAATGACTGGTGTTTATACATTATAATGTTAAAAGTATAATGTTTTAAAAAAAATTAGTTAAAACAAAAAGAGAAGCCTTTGCAATGGGTGATCCGGTCCTAACACTACATTGAATTTAATGCAAACATTCACTTTGTCCTGTTGCTGCCATAGTTGTTCTACAGTGTTGGTCTATCCCAGATGGTACAATGCAGAATGTAGAAATGTTGGTCTATCCCGGATGGTACAATGCAGAATGTTAGAAATATTGGTATTGAGAACTTTGCATGTGTCGGCAGTTACACTGCCTATAAAGTGGTGGAACCAACAACAGTGTGGACTGGGTATGTGTATTGTAGAGGTGCAACAGTGTGTTAGGGGTGATCTGACAATGGGCCTTTTCTTCCGCTAGAGACCTGCAGAGCTTGGCGTGATGAACTTTATACATCTATAGCAAAGATTCTGATTATTCAGCTTACTGTCTTAAATCAACAGCCTGGGAAAATGGGATATTTATTTCTTTATTTTCTCATATTTTTGTAAAACCAGCAAAATGCAATAAATATATTTCAAGAAACCGCTGTTGTCTTTCTGTTTGTGTGTGTTGTAGTCTGGACAACTCATTAGCAGAACACTTGGCTCCAGCAAGCCCTTTCAAGCAGTTCTTCCCTCTTGCACCTTCTTTTCCCAAGCATCAGGTTTGTAATGGCTACAGAAAAGTGAACAGTTCTCCAACTCTGATATTTGGAAAGCTGAGATTCAAAGTTCCCACTTTATGGCTGGATTCACACTGTGCACATTGTAAAATGCCCGTTATAATGTTTGTGAACTGCAAGTGCGTTATACCATACACCTCAATTCAAAGCTTGTATGCAGCGAGTTAGAATAATGTGCTCTGTTACAATACAGAGATGTGAACAGACCCATAATTAAGGGCAGTGAGTTGACATGCAGAATTATTCTGCATCGCAACTGATGCAGTGTGAAAGGAGCCTATCTGTTGTGTTACGCCTGCACTATTACATGGACATAGCACAATACACCCTCTTGCATGTTATAACGTGCATACTAGCATGTTATAACGTGCATACTACTATTGCTCGTCATCCAGAAACGCACTGTAGGAAGTGCATTTGAATAACGTAGTCCAACGCAGAGATACAAACATACAGTAAGAATTAGTAGTTGCTCAGTAAGGGTGATAACTAATACACTAGGGGCTCAAGAGGCTGGGTAGAGACACAGAGCAACATTTTAAAGAGACCTCAGCTCAACTCACAGAGCATCCAAAAAAAAACAGCCATGTGGGTTAAGCCCCTTTTAAGGCGGCATCAAGGCCATTCTCGCAGATGGATCCCAATGCTATTGGTGGATGCAGTCACATCCTACACAAACAATAGGCCTATCCATGAATGGAAACGTCTGATATAGAGATGTGAACACACCCATACAATTTTGCGGGAAGTGCTTTCACATGCAGCAACGTACTGAGTACTGAGGTACTGATTCCATTCACTTTTTGTACTACGTTTCAGATCTTATCAATAACATGCCTTTTAAGCCACCAGTAAATAAGAAAATATTTAGAATAATTTTAATACTTTTTCAATTGGAGACTGCTGAAAAATTATATTAATAGTAGCCAAAGAGAAAAAAAGCTATCCCAGGAGCAACTCATCCAATATTTAAAGGCAACTTTTAATTATCTTCATTAAAAAAGACAAGGCTTTGTAATGGCATAAAAATGGCATGAAAAAAGACAGCAGAGTTACTTATCTAGTCACTGCAGCAGCAAGGAGGTGCGGAGGTATAGTCGACGGCCGTTTCGCCCCTAAATCAGGGGTTTCTCGAGACTGCACTCGCCACAGTTTTCTCTTCTTGTTCCTGAATGAAAAATTATATTAAACAGAAGAAGAAAAATTCTCCAAGGAGAAAACTTTGGAGAAAAAAAAAAATTTAATTGGGGCCCGTAGTGTGAACACCCCCTGAATATAACTATACAGATGTGTCAAACAAGGACCATCAAAACCGTGCAGTTTGTAATCCTGGCAATTAGACTTGGACTACAAGATTCTGCAGGTACATTCAAGGGGCCTGATTCACCAAGATGTCTACAAGGATCCCCAGTGAGAGTAATCACAAAACAAAAACATTTCAGCACTGAGGCCTAGTGCACACCAGAGCGGTTCTGCTGCGGTTTGCGATCTGCTTGCGGGTGCGGATCCGCTAGGGTAATGTATTTCAATGGGCTGGTGCACACCAGAGCGGGAGGCGTTTTGCAGAAACGCATACTCCCGGGCTGCTGCAGATTTTGGATTGCGAATGCGTTTCTGCCTCAATGTTAAGTATAGGAAAAACGCAAACTGCTCTGAAAAACGGCACTTAAGAGTGGTTTGCCAGGCGTTTTTTGTTACAGTAGCTGTTCAGTAACAGCTTTACTGTAACAATACATGAAATCTACTACACCAAAAACGCTTCACAAAACCGCAAAATGCTAGCTGAAACGCTACAGAAAAAATAATAAAAAGTGTTTCAAAATCTGCTAGCATTTTGCGGATCTGCTAGTGGTTTTTGGTGTGCACCAGGCCTCAGTGACTGTTATTTACAGCAGTATTCCCCAACTCTGTCCGCAAGGCCCATTAACTGCATGTTTTGTAGAAATCAACAAAATCAGAACCGCCGAGCCACTAATTACCCCACTGTGAATGTTTGTGGTTTCCTGCAAAGCGTACTGTTGGTGGGCCTTGAGGACAGGGTTGAGGAACTCTGATTCACAGCTTCTAATACTGTGGATTTGCATAAGCCAATATACAGTAACTTGAGGCAGGGAACACACTTGACTGTTTTCGTGCGCGTTTTCTGCACACAAAAACTGAGAACTGATGTTAATCAATGAGCTAGTTCACACTTAATATGTTGGTCGCGCACAGAAAAAAAAAATGACATTCTGCATCCTGATTCTGCACATTTTGTCAGTTTTCTCTATCAATTACATTAGCTGCTGTGAACAAAAGCATGTTTTCCTGAATAGAAACACACTTGGTGTGCAGCAAAACGCGCACAGAAAACTGAAAGACAAGTGTGTTCCCTGCCTAACCCAGTCCAGAAGGGCTCCATGTGCTTCTATTGTGCAGGTATCACATCGGCAGTAGAGATAAATAAAGCTCTACTAGCTGTCACAAATGTTAACACTATAATGCATTTAGTGGAGGTTTATTGCTTAAATGGAAGCTGAAGTGAGAAGTACAGTATATAGAGGCTGCCATATTTCTTTCCTTTTAAACCATTTTGGAAAGAAGACATCCCAAAGTATTCACTGAGAGGCATAGTGAGTTCATAGAAGATATTATTTTTTGTCACAAGTAAGCGGAAAAGGAAACTTTTTTTTTTTTTTTCACAAAGTGTCAATTTCTTCTAACTTGCGCCAAAAAAAAAAATGAAATCTGCCACGGACTCACCATGCCCCTCTCTGAATACCTTGAAGTGTCTACTTTCCAAAATGGGGTCATTTGTGGGGTGTGTTTACTGTCCTCGCATTTTGGGGGGTGCTAATTTGTAAGCACCCCTGTAAAGCCTAAAGGTGCTCATTGGACTTTGGGCCCCTTAGCGCAGTTAGGCTGCAAAAAAGTGCCACACATGTGGTATTGCCGTACTCAGTAGAAGTAGTATAATGTGTTTTGGGGTGTATTTTTACACATACCCATGCTGAGTGGGAGAAATATCTCTGTAAATGACAATTTTTTAATTTTTTTTACACACAATTGTCCATTTACAGAGATCTTTCTCCCACTCATGTGTGGCACTTTTTTGCACCCTAACTGCGCTAAGGGGCCCAAAGTCCAATGAGTACCTTTAGGATTTCACAGGTCATTTTGAGAAATTTCGTTTCAAGACTACTCCTCACGGTTTAGGGCCCCTAAAATGCCAGGACAGTATAGGAACCCCACAAATGACCCCATTTTAGAAAGAAGACACCCCAAGGTATTCCGTTAGTAGTACGGTGAGTTCATAGAAGATTTTATTTTTTGTCACAAGTTAGCGGAAACAAACAATGACAATTGTTTGATTTTTTTTTTACACACAATTGTCCATTTACAGAGAGATTTCTCCCACCCAGCATGGGTATGTGTAAAAATACACCCCAAAACACATTAAACTACTTCTCCTGAGTACGGCGGTACCACATGTGCGACACTTTTTTGCAGCCTAGGTGCGCTAAGGGGCCTAACGTCCTGTTCACAGGTCATTTTGAGGCATTTGTTTTCTAGACTACTCCTCACGGTTTAGGGCCCCTAAAATGCCAGGGCAGTATAGGAACCCCACAAGTGACCCCATTTTATAAAGAAGACACCCCAAGGTATTCCGTTAGGTGTATGGCGAGTTCATAGAAGATTTTATTTTTTGTCACAAGTTAGTGAAAAATGACACTTTGTGAAAAAAAAAACAATAAAAATCAATTTCCGCTAACTTTTGACAAAAAATAAAATCTTCTATGAACTCGTCATACACCTAACAGAATACCTTGGGGTGTCTTTTTTTCTAAAATGGGGTCACTTGTGGGGTTCCTATACCGCCCTGGCATTTTACGGGCCCAAAACCGTGAGTAGTCTGGAAACCAAATGTCTCAAAATGACTGTTCAGGGGTATAAGCATCTGCAAATTTTGATGACAGGTGGTGTATGAGGGGGCGAATTTTGTGGATCTGAGGGTTTGGCCGAGTGATCAGGAGCCCACACGGGGCAAATTAGGGCCTGATCTGATGGGTAGGTGTGCTAGGGGGTGACAGGAGGTAATTGATGGGTGTCTCAAGGTGTGATTAGAGGGGGGGATAGATGCAAGCAATGCACTGGCGAGGGGATCAGGGCTGGGTTCTGAGGGTGTGGGCGGGTGATTGAGTGCCCTAGGGGCAGATAGGGGTCTAATCTGATGGATAGCAGTGACGGGGGTGATTGATGGGTAATTAGTGGGTGTTTGGAGGAGAGAACAGATGTAAACAATGCACTTGGGAGGTGATCTGACGTCGGATCTGCGGGCGATCTATTGGTGTGGGTGGGTCATCAGATTGCCCGCAAGGGGCAGGTTAAGGGCTGATTGATGGGTGGCAGTGACAGGGGGTGATTGATGGGTGGCAGTGCCAGGGGGTGATTGATGGGTGGCAGTGACAGGGGGTGATTGACAGGTGATCAGTGGGTTATTACAGGGAAGAACAGATGTAATGAATGCACTGGCGAATTGATAAGGGGGGGGGGGTCTGAGGGCAATCTGAGCGTGTAGGCTGGTGATTGGGTGCCCGCAAGGGGCAGATTAGGGTCTGATCTGATGGGTAACAGTGACAGGTGGTGATAGGGGGTGATTGATGGGTAATTAGTGGGTGTTTAGGGTAGAGAACAGATGTAAACACTGCACTTGGGAGGTGATCTGACGTCGGATCTGCGGGCGATCTATTGGTGTGGGTGGGTGATCAGATTGCCCGCAAGGGGCAGGTTAGGGGCTGATTGATGGGTGGCAGTGACAGGGGGTGATTGACAGGTGATTGACAGGTGATCAGGGGGATAGAGGTATACAGTACACAAGGGGGGGGGTCTGGGGAGAATCTGAGGGGTGGGGGGGTGATCAGGAGTCCCCAGGGGGCAGTTTAGGGTTAAAAAAAATAGCGTTGACAGATAGTGACAGGGAGTGATTGATGGGTGATTAGGGGGGTGATTGGGTGTAAACAGGGGTCTGGGGGGTGGGCAGGGGGGGGTCTGAGGGGTGCTGTGGGCGATCAGGGGGAGGGAGATCAGTGTGCTTGGGTGCAGACTAGGGTGGCTGCAGCCTGCCCTGGTGGTCCCTCGGACACTGGGACCACCAGGGCAGGAGGCAGCCTGTATAATACACTTTGTAAACATTACAAAGTGTATTATACACTTTGTATGCGGCGATCGTCGGGTTAACATCCCGCCGGCGCTTCCGTATGGCCGGCGGGATGTTGTGGCGTGAGCGGTGACAGGCGCCGGCGGAGGATCGCGTCACGGATGACGCGATCGCTCCGCCCATGCCCCTACAAGGACCGCCGCCTTTGGGCATGAGCTGGTCCTTGCGGGCTCCACTTCCCGGCCGCATCTGTGCGTTAGGCGGTCGGGAAGTGGTTAAGGTGGATGGCCTGATAAAGAGAGGGGATCATCTATGGGTTGATGTGACTGGATGGAATGGGCAGAGCAATTAAACCCAGAAGTTGGTGGGACCAGGTTACTTACAGTGCTGCCCATAATTATTCATACCCCTGTCAAATTTTGACTTCGTTACTGTTATTCAACCAGCAAGTAATTTTTTGACGGGAAATGACATAGGTGTCTCTCAAAAGATAAGACGATGTACAAGAGGAATTATTGTGAAAAAAAAAACCTCTCTTAGCTTTTATTTATCTTTGAGCAAAAAGTGTCGAGTCCAAAATTATTCATATTCAATCAATAGAAAAGCCTTTATTGTCTAGGACAGCATTCAAACACTTCCTATAATTGCAGACCAGCTTTTTGCATGTCTCCACAGGTATTTTTGCCCATTCATCTTTAGCAATGAGCTCCAAATCTTTCAGGTTGGAGGGTCTTTTTTCCATAACCCTGATCTTTAGCTGCTTCCACAGATTCTCAATTGGATTGGAGTCAGGACTCTGGCTGGGCCACTCCAAATGTTAATGTTGTTGAAATATCCACCGGTGCTTAAGGCCAAGTTTCACTGCAGACTGTCTCATGTTGTCGTTGACAATACTCATGTATTGCTCTTTTTTCATGGTGCTGTTTACTGTGATTAGGTTCCCTGGTCCATTGACTGAAAAACACCCCAAAGCATTAGGTTCCCATCACCATGTTTGACAGCGAGAATGGTGTTCTTTGGGTTGAAGGCTTCTTTTTTACGCCAAATGAAGGAAACATCATTGTGACCAAACAATTCAATTTTTGTTTCATCTGACCATAACACAAGTCTTCTTAGTCCAGATGAGCATTTGCAAAGGCTAAGTGAGCTTTTGTGTGCCTTATCTGGAGAAGTGGCACCCTCCTTGGTCTGCATCCGTGGAACCCAGCAGTGAAATCACAAAATCGCACACCACTGACCATTTTAGATGTGAACAAAGTCTGAAGGAAGCCCCAGGTAAGTAAAGATGTCTCATCTCAGGTTCACTTTATATAAGGTAAATTCAACCCATACTTAAAGTGACACCAAATCCTGTAAAAACTATAAACAATCTAATTTTATAAGGGAAGACGCCGAGAGCCCAGTATAGTGTAGTATGTACTGTAAATTGGGTATGGAAGGTAAGTATAGGTAGATTATACTCACAAACAAGGGTTACCGTCCAGGTAACCAGTATGAAGGCAGGTGAGGAGATTAGACCTGTCCCCACTCAGGATTAAGAAGTCGCTCTCTGTAGATCGGGAAAAAAGAAGAATTCCCCTCCACCAGGGGTGGAAACAACTGCAAAAGTAGTACAGAGGCGCCAACAGGGTAAAAACAATATTTCTTTAAAATGGATAAAAGGAAGTAGGTAGCGGTGGACTTACCCCTCCAAAACAGACACAAAAATTGCTGTTTTAAGCAAAAATCAGTTTATTTACATACTCCGAAAAAGGTGCAACGCGTTTCGCGGGTATATCCAACTTCCTCAGGCAATAAATAGGAGCATATCACCAATGCGGTCCGGTACATAGCCTGGCGCCTCTGTCACAGAGGCGCCAGGCTATGTACCGGACCGCATTGGTGATATGCTCCTATTTATTGCCTGAGGAAGTTGGATATACCCGCGAAACGCGTTGCACCTTTTTCGGAGTATGTAAATAAACTGATTTTTGCTTAAAACAGCAATTTTTGTGTCTGTTTTGGAGGGGTAAGTCCACCGCTACCTACTTCCTTTTATCCATTTTAAAGAAATATTGTTTTTACCCTGTTGGCGCCTCTGTACTACTTTTGCATAAACAATCTAATGCTGGGCATACACAGCAGCTTCTTCCTTATCAATCAAGCCGCCGGATAGATTCTGCGCTTGATCCCCGCGGGCGGACAATAGAAACAAACGAGCGGCAGATAAGCGCCCACGGGGACGAGCGGGAATCGATCCATGCGCCCGCGTGGAGACGCAGCGGCTCGATTCCGGCGCATAAACGCACCATGTATGCCCAGCATTACACCAAACCCACAAGATCTGTATGAGATAAAAATCAGATACTTACCTTGGTAGAAGGCAGTCTCTGAGGCTTCCCACATTCTTCCTTCCAACCACCGCTGGACACTGGGGCCATCTGAAAGTTACAACTCACTATGTTCAAAGGCTGTAGAGAAGTATTCCAACTGATTCAAGGCTGTAATTACAACTAAAGGTGGTTTCACAAAGTACTGTTGCAAGGGTGGAGGAGGTAAAGGGTTAATCTATCCATTTTTTCTCCCTCAACTGCTTTTCCAACTTATACCAACCAAGTGAAAGATTTATTGAGCAAATACAGCAGGAAGAGAAGCCTTTACCTTAATTTCAGACTGCAAAGATACAAAGTGTTTAGTGCTTGGGCTTAATTCTTCAAGCGTCAGGTCTCCTCTGTCAGAAGATGTGCAGATAAACTTGGACCGAGCACATCAGGGACCAGTTACTGGAAGAACTAAGCCCCAGCTCTGCTGATCTGTGGGTGGGTGGAGGCGACAGCTAGAGCATGGGATGGGTTAAATTTTCAAGCAAACCTGTGAGGTTTGCAATTCCAAAATTTAGATACCTACCTTGGGAGATGGAAGCCTCTGGGTCCTCCAAAAGGCTTCCCCCCATCCTCTGACAGACCATTGCAGCGCTGAGACCCCAGAAGATCATGGCTGTACTGCACCTGTGCAGTAGCTCAGACCAGCTCGGGCTTTGGCAGAAGGTGGTGAGGATTGGGCTCAGCTTTTTCTGGCGAAGCCTGATCAACTCCATGCTACTGCACATACGCATGCAATTGACTGTTTTGCGGTGGGACCAGGCCAGTGGAAGACCCAAAAGACTTCCTACTCCTGAGGGAAGTACCCCTTTGGGGAACTTTTTCCCCTTCAGGATAATTTTAAAGCATACACGTCAAACTCCAGCCTGTGATCCGCAGTGGCATCAAATTTGGCCCGCAATTCCCCACTTCGCCTGCTAGCAGCTGAAACTATGAAAACACATGGTTAAAGGATAGGGACCACTAGACGCCAGTAAATTGTATAAAAGAGCCACTAGACACCAGGGATCTGTATGGGAAGGGAAAGGGCCACTAGACATCAGGGATCTGCATGGGTAAGGTGGGGGGCACTAGACACCAGAGAACTGTATAGGGGAGGGAAGATGCCATTAGACACCAAGGAACTGCATAACGGAGGGATGTGGTCACGAAGCATCGAGGTGGGCCGACGACCTGGTCCCAGTTTTCAATTTCAGTCTATTGTGTATTTGAGTTTGATACCCCTGCTTTAAAGTGAAATTCAGCAGTAAAGGATTTTCTCAGAACAATAGCCAGTACCATCTATTTGCAATCTCCCTTATGGTAGTCTGTAAAGACAAGTAATGTCACCACATGCAAACTACTGAACAAACCCCTTTTACAGCCTACTACAGAACCAACTAACCGAACAAAGCATAAACACATTTAAACAAAATGATACTTGAAAAGTATGAACATTACAATGCCATTCTCAGTCATTTTACACTGCTCCTTGAAAGAGTTGATCAAAATACTGAATATGCATTATTTTGGAAGGGGCGACTGCCAGGGAAAGCTTGCAATTGAAGGTAAGTGTTTGACTGGTAAGAATTCATACAAAACTGTCTGCCTGTTGTGCTATATTCTTATCAACTGCTTGATAAAGGTCCTTTTTGGAACAGACATGGACTGGCCCCATAGCTGGCAATATCTCTCAGCTGACGGAATTGTTCTTTACAATAGTCTTCAGTAACTTGCCATATGTCTGAAATGAATATTTGACGTGGAATAACATTTTCTCTTCACTGCCTTTTTGTGAGGAAATTGACATTACTTTAATTTATACTTTTGATTATCATCACTAGAAATAGATTTGATTGTTCTCCCACTGATATTACTACAGGGTTTCAAAGAACAAGGCTGCAGGATGCTTGCAAAGGCAGGAGATCCCAAAGTACTTTAGTAAAAAAAAAAAAAAAAAGTACTTTATTCAATTAATTTGTATATTGTTGCCCCAAAAGGAATTAGAATGCTTAAAATATAATATATAGTACACACTTGCTATTAAATAGAAAAAGACTGGCAACCAAAAGAAATAGGATATACTGATTCTTCACTGTGTAAGTTATTTTCTGAAAGAGGTTATTAACACAAATTAGATGAAAGCTAAATCCGCAAAAGAAAGAAAAACATTTAAAATGGTGCAAAGTAACAATCAAAACATCCTGCAACCACGAGTAACAAAACTGTTCATTTATAATTACACCAGTAATAATAAGGTAACTGAATCTCCTTTAAAACTAAGTCTGTGAATGTCCAAACTATCTTTTCGGCTATCTTCACAGTGGTCATTTCTGTTCCCTGTGACAGCAGGATCACAACAGATCGGGAAAGTGGCACCGCATGTTACCTGCATGTTGCATTGCATACAGTGAAGCATTCAAAGAAAAGTATGCTTCACTGTTACAGTTAAAGGGAACCAGAGATGAACGTTATACACACAAAATATATATACATCAATAGCTTTTCATGAGGAAATTATTTTACCACTATTTTCGCCGCTCTAGTGTGCCTTAGTACATTTATTTTTACATTTTTCTCCCGGGATAAATCAAAGATGGCCGCCGGCTCATACCCTTCTTCTTCCGGGTCATGAGCAGCTCTAAATGTTAAAGAGGAACTGAACTCTCAATATTAAAACGTACCAACTGAATCCTTGTTAAAAATCATAGTAAAATAAGTGTACAATATAAGGTTAAAGAGAGTCTGAAGCGAGAATAAATCTCGCTTCAGACCTCATATATAGCAGGGGCACGTGTGCCCCTGCTAAACCGCCGCTATCCCGCGGCTTAACGAGGGTCCATGTCCCCCCAAATCCCCTCCGTAATGCGGGGGAGCGCTTCCTGGTTGGGGCAGGGCTAACCACCGCAGCCCTGCCCCACGGGCGTCTGTCAGACGCGTATCTCCGCCTCTCCCCCGCCCCTCTCAGTCTTCCTTCACTGAGAGGGGCGGGGGAGAGGCGGCGATGCGCGGCTGATAGACGCGAATGGAGGCAGGGCTGCAGCCGTTAGCCCTGCCTCCAGGAGCGACCAAGCCTGCGACCAAGTGTCGCAGTGGGGGGTTTGGGGGTGAAGGGACCCCCGTTTAGCGGCGCGTATGCTGCGGTTTAGCAGGGGCACGCGTGCCCCTGCTAACTATGAGCTCTGAAGCGAGATTTATTCTCGCTTCAGAGTCTCTTTAAAAACATGTAAATATGATTTATGAGATTCATCTTTAAACAAACCCCACCCCCTGTGAGGTAGCCTGTCGGCAACTGTCCGGCAAGTTCGCAAAGAACACTGGGAGAGCTTCTTGTGTCAAGTGCTGCGAGAGTTGCTGCTGTTTATCAAGACGTCATCAGGCAGCACGCGTATGAAGAGACTCCTATGACAGAACGAGCAGAGCGGAGATTGGAGATGGGAAGTTCGTATCTTTTAAATGATCCGGATGATTCGAATCGGATCATTGAAAAGATCCGGATCTTTGATCCGAAGCTCGGATCATTTTACTAGGGAAGCATTCGGGGGGTGAAATGACTAGCAGGACAGGAGAAGGGGAGGGGGGTGGATACACAGAGAAGGGGAGAAGATGGACAGAGGGCAGGGAGTGGACAGAGAAGGGAGGAGGGACGAGCAGAGAGCAGAAATGTTTGTTTGCACACAATACCCACATGCTGCAATCATATGCTTTACATATATTTCACCTATATGTTCATCTGTATACTCTGAATGCAAACATCGCACAGTGAAAGAAAGCATTCCCCAAAGCATTCCCAGAAGTGAAGTGCAGCTGTTTAGAGCGAGTGCAGGAGGATCATATTGCACAGCAATCACAGTGCCTGCAAAGTTACTGAGCTGTGCTGAGCTGAGTCAAAAGTTTCCAATTTGTTCACTGTGCACAACTACGGAACAGACAGCCTGTAATGAGCAGCACATTATAGCCAGTATGTGTGCTCTACACATATCTGGCAGTGGCACCCATGTCCCCTCTCTCTCTTCTACCAGTCCCTGGCTCCCCTCCAACAGAGCGATCCATCTCTGCTCTGCCTCCAGGACCCCGCTGCCCGCTGAGAGGGGGGGCGTGTTGCTCCTGGCCCCGCCCCTTTTGCGATCTGAATCACTCATTTTGATGATTCGGATGATTCGACTCACAAAATAGATTCGGATCAAAGATCCGAATCGTTCATGATCCGGACAACACTAGCGGAAATAGCAGCAAGGGGGGAGAAAGGGGGGCAGAGCAGAGAAGTGGTGAGAAGGGAGAGAGACAAGACATCCTTGGAGGGAAGGGAGGAGTGAGGGCAGAGTACACTCTGGAAGGTAGAAGAGGAGTGGAGGAAGTGTATAACACAGCCCAGCAGACGGACCTGAGTGGTGATAGACCTGCATGCCTAAGAGCACAGATAAGAAACACCCTCCCTGCACAGAGAAAGCCCAGCAAAGAGGGGAGAGAATCCGAGAACACAGACAAGCAGACAGCACTACAGGGAGCCTAGCAGATGTGAGAGGACAGGAATGAGGCCAGCAAAAGAAATGCAGCTACATATGTTTGTGTGCGCGTGCGTGTCTGCGTGCATGTCCTTGTGTGTATGTGTGTGTGTGTGTCTGTTTGAGTATGTGTGTGTGTCTGTGTGCGTGTGTGTGTGTGTGTCTGTTTGAGTATGTGTGTGTGTCTGTGTGCGTATGTGTATGTGTGTGCGTGTGTCTGTGTGTGTATATACACACACCTGCATTTCTTTTGCAGGCCTCACTCCTGTCCTCTCACATCTGCTGATTTGTGCATTTGAGACTTGTCCACCTTTCAGCTGTTCAGCTATTAAGGTGGCCATACATCAGCTGACTAACCAATCGACCATCCAATTTGATTATTATAATCGAATTGGATGAAAATTGGTGCTGCCAAGTGCATACCCGACCGAAAAAGCGAACAATTTCGGGATGGAAATTGGCCGCATGGTCGATCGCGCATGCTGCAAGATGTCGAGCTGAAGTTTGTTGGTCGGGTGCGTGGCGGTACGGCGGGTGAATTGTGAACGAGCAACGAGACAACGAAACCCCTGCCGCCGCAATGTATAAAGGTATGTAGTGTGTGCATTCATACATTATCTGTCCGGTGTCAGCCTCCACCCGGTTTCAGTCCATCTCGCCGGGTTCCGCATACACGCCGGCGGTGCCTAGTGTCTGGCGTCAGATGCTATGCGCCGCTAGCGTGTATGCGGCCGTTACCCGGCGAGATGGACGGACACCGTGTGGGAGCTGCTACAGGACAGGTAATGTATAAATGCTCTACACTACATACCTTTATACATTTTTGGGGCAGTGCAGCGGATGCGGTGGGCTCAGCCGGTTCCCTGATTATTTCATGGTAAAATCTGATAGGAATCGGCCTTTAGTGTATGGGCAGATTCGACCAAGAGACATTTATCTCTAATCGAACCTGATTAGGGATAAATTTGTCTTCTGATGTATGGCCACATTTAGTAATTGTCTTTGTGGTGTGTACACTACTTAGCATAAGTGGGTTTATGTCTGTGTTTTGTGTCTAAAGGTGGCCATACACCTAGAGATGTATGGGCAGATTCGACCAAGAGACAAATCTGATAAGAGAGATCTGTCTGCTGCCCATACACCACCACCATAAATCACACTGACAGCAGAGCATACACCAGGGGCGTTCCTAGCGCTGTTCATTCATGGCCCGTGCCACGAACCTGGCGTAGGGTGCCCCTGATCTCTGTGTTATGGGGTGCCCAACACAGGTGCCCTGAATGTATGGGCACAGCAGCCGCACAGCAGCTGCACAAGTATGACTCAACGCGACCGCCGTTCGCTCGATACGGCGGCCGCTCACGCTCACATTTCCGGCTCCCAGTCCCGACATCAACTTGACAGGTAGCATACGCTGCCTTGATCCGCCCCCTGCCGCCCCGTGCTCCAATCAGAAGCGGAGGAGCACCTGGCAGGGGGCGTGGTGTTCCATTGAAAGGCAGGGGGCTGGAGCCATGGAGCGTAACTAGCTCCGCCCCATGCATGGAGTCTGACCCGACCTAGGCAAGGCAGCACATGGCATGGCGTCATATTGGCAGCGCCGGATTCCAATCCGCACCCGGCCAGACTGCTCCACGCCTCCACCACAGAGCAGCAGACCACCACGACACCGCCATCTGGCCGCCGCCCCAGACCTTGCCGCCTCAGTCTGCCTCACCCGTCCGGTGCCCCCCACAGTGCCTCTCAAGTTGGCTCATTCGAGCAGACAGTGGACAGGACAATGAAGCAAGCCTGCAGCCAGATGCCAGAGAGTCCCCACCAGGCAGCCTGCAGCCAGCAGAACACCGCAGTCATCCACCTTCACACAGTAAGTGGCAGCAGCAGCAGCACCCAGCAAATGCAAGTGGTGGAGGTTTGGTGGGGAGGGGGGAGATGAGAGGGTGCAGCACTGCAGCCACAGCCAGCTAGCCACCCTGAAGCCAGCCTGTCACTAGCTATCGGGGGTCCCTGTCACTCACTATCGGGGGTCCCTGTCACTCACTTGCTAACTGGGGTCCCGGTCACTCACTAACTGGGGTCCCTGTCACTCACTATCGGGTGTCCCTGTTACTCACTATCGGGGGTCCCTGTCACTATCTAACTGGAGTCCCTGTCACTATCTAACTGGGGTCCCTGTCACTCACTATCGAGGGTCCCTGTCACTCACTATCGGGGGTCCCTGTCACTCACTACCTAACTGGAGGCGCCTGTCACTCACTAGCTAACCTGGGGGTCCCTGTCACTCACTACTTAACTTGGGGGGGCTACCATATTAAGGGGGCATTCTGCCTATTTATGTGAAATGCTGTGTCTATTTATGTGCCTCATGACTGCTGCATTTGTCTTGTTGGGGGCCTTATGATTTGTCGGGGCCTCAAGATTGCTAAATTTGTCTTGTTGGGGGCCTCATGATTTGTTGGAGGCCTCATGATTGCTGAATTTGTCTTGTTGGGGGCCTCATGATTTGTTGGGGGCCTCATGATTGCTGAATTTGTCATGTTGGGGGCGTCACGATTGCTGAATTTGTCATGTCGGGGGGCGTCACGATTGCTGAATTTGTCATGTCGGGGGGGCGTCACGATTGCTGAATTTGTCATGTCGGGGGGCGTCACGATTGCTGAATTTGTCATGTCGGGGGGCGTCACGATTGCTGAATTTGTCATGTCGGGGGGCGTCACGATTGCTGAATTTGTCATGTCGGGGGGCCTTACGATTGCTGAATTTGTCTTGTTGGGGGTCACATGATTGCTAACTGCGAGACTATGGGAAAAGCTGAATCCTTATCATATGAGACAATAGCATTAAACCTACTTTTTTAGCTTTTTAAAACAGAAAATAAAACTGGGAGGTTCTAAAAAATTTAATACATTTTTTAGGAGCAGGATGGATGAAATTGTTTATCTTCACAGTTTATTTTCATCTTGGATTTTCCATAATGTTCATGTATGAGTTAAAACGTTTGTACAGTATTTAGTTCACATTGCTGTTGCCACTTTGCGATAGATAAGTGACTTTTGGGTTGCAGTTTGGGCACTCGGCCTCCAAAAGGTTCGCCACCACTGTCCTAATCTAATGTCCCACCATTGCTTGGTTCATCTAAATTTGTCTCCACCCGTTACCACACCTACATTCTGGTCCATGGCCCACCCATTTTTCGGTGCGGCGCAATAAGCGCGCCGCACAACGTGATCCTCATATTTTTGACACGCTAGCTGCAGTGTGCTGAATTCTGCTGCCTACAGTATGTACAGTATACGCTGTTCTCTAGTGCCTGCACTGTGTGCTGATCTACCTCCAGTGTGTACAGTGTAAGGTGTTACTCTGTGCCTTTACTGATTGTAAACCAGCTGTATTGTATGCTGATCCCTGCTACTTTCAGTATGTACAGTATTAGCTGTAAAGCCTGGTACACACATACAATTTTGATTAGCCAATTTTAGCTCTGTTCATAAAATTCATTGTCTGTTGGCCCACTTACTGCACGGGGGTGGTAAAATTGGTGGTCCGTGATTGACCAATCAAAATTGTATGTGCGTATACATCTTTGATCTATGCCTATACTGATTGTAAATTATCTAAATAAAGGACAGGGGGCTCTATTCAATATTTCGATGGGCAGGCCCATTATCTGTAGCTTACACCGCTGCTAAGTTCAAGTACATTTGGCCCGACCCATGGCCACGCCCACTCACCTCATGGCCACGCCCATTTTTGCCGCGGCGTCCTGCCCGCGCCGCATATACCTCCCCACCTGGTGCCCACAGGTGCCCCCAATCTCCAAGGACCCTAGAAACGCCCCTGGCATACACAAAAGCTGAAAAATGACAGGCTGGAAAACACAGGCAGACATTACATACACAGGCGCAGCCAGATGACATCACTGTAACTGACACTGTACAATACCACAGGCTAATTTGCACAGTGATTGGAGAAAGGAGCTGCTTGAGGAAGGAGGGGTGGAGAAAGTAGAAATCAGCTGGATGGCACGGTAAACCTGCCAACCAACATGTGGCTGCATACACTGCACTAGAATGCAGTAACAGAAATAAGGACATCTGATACTTATATTACAGCAAACATACATTTTTGTTTATTAACCACTTGCCGACCGCGCACTCATACCACGCGTTGGCAAAGTGGCAGCTGCAGGACCATCGACGCAGTTCTGCGTCGCCGGCTGCAGGCTAATTAATCAGGAAGCAGCCGCTCGCGCGAGCGGCTGCTTCCTGTCAATTCACGGCGGGGGACTCCGTGAATAGCCTGCGGGCCGCCGATCGCGGCTCGCAGGTTAAATGTAAACACAAGCGGAAATAATCCGCTTTGTTTACATTGTACGGCGCTGCTGCGCAGCAGCGCCGAAAGGCAGATCGGCGATCCCCGGCCAATCAGCGGCCGGGGATCGCCGCCATGTGACAGGGGACAGCCTGTCACTGGCTGCACAGGACGGATAGCGTCCTGTGCAGCGCGGATCACCGGGGGGGAACAGGTAGGAGAGGGAGGGGAGGAATTCCGCAGCGGAGGGGGGCTTTGAGGTGCCCCCCAGCAACACCCAGGCAGGCAGGAGCGATCAGACCCCCCCAGCACATCATCCCCCTAGTGGGGAAAAAAGGGGGGCGATCTGGTCGCTCTGCCTGCACCCTGATCTGTGCTGGGGGCTGCACAGCCCACCCAGCACAGATCAGCTATAACAGCGCTGGTCCTTAAGGGGGGGTAAAGGGTGGGTCCTCAAGAGGTTAAAGCAGTATTAACTACTTTACCCCCGCCCGTACGGATTTCTCCGTCCCTTTTTCCATCCTTTAACCCCCAGGGACGGAGAAATCCGTACTTTGCGCACTCCCGCCGCTGCCCGCGCTCCCGCTCGTAAACACGCCGCCCGCCGCTAGTAAACACGCCGCCGCCCGCTCGCCCAGAGATCAACGAACGGGAAAATCCATTCCCATTCGTTGATCTAAGCCCCGCAATGATCCGCTGCCGCTCATCTGAGCAGCGCGATCATTGTGAGCAATAACAAACTCCCAGCCTCTTTCTACTTCCTGCAAGCGTCCGGAAGGACGCTTGCAGGTCGCATGAAACAAAAAGTTACTGTTGCCATCTTGTGGCCAAATAGTAAAACTACACCCTTAGCATATTTTACACACAAATAAACTAGTTTTACACCAAAAATTAACTCCTTACCTCCCACACTTCCCAATTTTTTTTTTGTAATTAAAAAAAAATTAATTTACAATTTAAAAAAAATACATAAATAGTTACCTTAGGGACTGAACTTTTTAAATATTTATGTCAAGAGGGTATAACACTGTTACTTTATAAACTATGGGCTTGGTATTAGGGATGGATGCAAAACTGAAAAAAATGCACCTTTATTTCCAATTAAAATATTGGTGGCAAACATTGTGATAGGGACATAATTTAAACGGTTTTATAACCGGGATAAATAGGCATATACATTTAATGGGTTTTAATTACAGTAGCATGCATTATTTAAAAACTATAAAGGCCGAAAACTGAAAAATAATTTTTTTCCCACATTTTTTCCTATTTTCCCATTAAAACACATTTAGAATAAAATTATTCTTGGCATAATGTCCCACCTAAAGAAAGCCTAATTGGTGGCGAAAAAACCAAGATATAGTTCATTTCATTGTGATAAGTAATGATAAAATTATAGACGAATGAATGGAAGGAGCGCTGAAAGGTGAAAATTGCTCTGGTGGTCAGGGGGTAAAACCCCTCAGTTGGGAAGTGGTTAAGCAACACATCATATATTTTTATAGTATCAAATTTTAAGGTCAGTTTCACTTTAATCTCTAGGCTTGCTGCGCTTCTGTGCTGCTCAGCGCACAAGCCTAGTGTGGAGGACGCAGGCGCAGTGTTGGGAGACCTAATGCGGTGACGTCATCCTCCCACTGCAGACTAGCCCGACCTGGATTTCCTTCGACCTGGGCTGGAAGTAGAGTCGGCAGACTCAGCAGCGGCGGCAGCACGGAGGAATCAGCAGGGCAGTCGGCAGACTCAGCAGCAGCGGCAGCACGGAGGAATCAGCAGGGCAGTCGGCAGACTCAGCAGCGGCGGCAGCACAGAGGAATCAGCAGGCTTTACTAGGCAGCAGCAAACACTCCCTTCTCATCACAGCCCTCCGTGATGCTGTATATGCAAAGCAGGAAGGCAGAGCCAGGAGGGGGAGGGCTTGAAATGACTTCACACAGCAGACAGACTCAGCTAATCTGATTCCAGGTCAAACTTAGACTGGCTCAGTCGGGCTTTCTTATCACAGCTAATAGCAGAGTAATTGGGCAGAGAAGAAAGAAACTAAAAGCATGGTAGGTGTTTACTGTCATGTTCTCATTGATTTTTATGATAAAAAAACATGAGGGTGCTTCGTCTCTGGTTCTCTTTAACACACAACTTGCAGCAATGCGCTGCATGTAGTGCGTTATGTTGCACGCCGATATAACACACCGCACCTGCCACACTGAACGTCCCTACAGGTGGTGCATTGCCATGCGCCTGTTATGCCACATCAATGTAAACGTAATCTTAGGCCTCATTCACATCTAGCTAGCACAGATGGCAGTGCAATCCAAACGCAAAGCATATGATCGCACGCCATCTGCGCTGCTGATTCCATCCATTGACAGTAATGGGATCAGCTCTGCGCTTGCGAGCAAAATGCAGGCAGCAGTCCGCAAGCACTTCATAGCGCATCAAACTGCTGTGCAGCGCAGTAGATGTGAACGGTAGAAGGGCTGTCTAAGCCCTTCTGCCGTTCCTGTGTTTTAGCACATCATACGCGCTTCAAAATGTGCACGGAAACGCGTATGATGTGAACGAGGCCTAAGGTAAATTCCTTTTGGTATAGGGTTTCTGTAAAAAGTACTGCACCAGTCTTTTTTGAGAAAGAAATGTAATAGGATAGTCTATTAACTACTTGCCGACTGCTCCACGCCAATTAGCGTGAGCAGTGCGGCAGCCCCAGTACCGCTCCACGCCGATTGGCGTGAACGACCGTCTATGGGGCTAGCAGGAGATTGCACGCATGCTGCACGCGCATCTCCTGCTTGGGGGGTGGAGCTCCGCCCCACCTTCAGTCTCAGATCAGCGATCGTGGGTAGTACAGCGCAGCAGCGCTGTACTGGGGACAGCCGTGTGATGCGGCTGTCCCCCTGGGTGACACAGAAGCGATCGGCTGTGATAGGCTGAAGCCTATCACAGCCGATCGCAGTGATTGGCTGACTGGGGGACGGAGGGAGGGAGGGAGGGATGGAAAACATGTAAAGAAATGTTTTTTTATTTAAAAAATAATAATAAAAATATTTACATATAAAAAAAAACATAGGGTGAGCGATCAGACCCCACCAACAGAGAGCTCTGTTGGTGGGGAGAAAAGGGGGGGGGGAATCACTTGTGTGCTGTGTTGTGCGGCCCTGCAGCTTTGCCTTAGAGCTCATTCACACTGTGTTGCGTCAGTTTTGACGCAACGCACGTTGTGCACGATGCATATGGCAACATGAAAGTCCATAGACTTTCATGTTACCATTCAAAGGTGTGCATTCCCATGTAACGCATCTGGGGACATTTTATCGCACGACGCACACGCTACTAGATGAGTACAGCTGCCGACGTCTGTGCTTAGCGCACTCAGACGTGCATTCCGTGCGTTGACCGTGCGATGGCAACGCATGCACAAAATTGTTTTTGTGCATGCATTGTGTAGTGTGAATGAGCTGCAGTGGCCCAATTAAGTAAAAATGGCCTGGTCACTAGGGGGGTTTAACACCGCAGTCCTCAAGTGGTTAATCAGCAGGCAACTAAAAACTTTGACAGACAGCAAGCTTAAATTGAACTGCTTTGTAATGTTAGCAGAAGTACTTTATTATTTAGGAGGACTATTGTCATGAGACTGTCCAGAAATGCCCACCTTGCTTCAGCTGTAATAATCTGCACAATGCCGAAGCATTTGTTACTCATTTTCAACACCTGCACTGAACAGAGCCCAAACATCCGCTACAACTCAGAACACACATACATAGCCAAAGTCACAGCGGTGCAGAATGGATACACTTCAATACTACAGTGTGGACTAAAATACTGGGTCCACAGCATGTCCGCTCCACTCGAAAGTTTTATTTTTCAAATCATAGGCGACATATTTCTGACCTGGTGGTCCTTAATAAACCTGAATTACAAACAAACATTTCCACTTTAAAAAGGCCCTAAAACTGTGGGTTTTATTGGTAAATGGCAAAAAGTGGACATGCAATACGGAAGAGGGAGGCAAACTGGATGTTAAAGCGGAACTGAAGAAGGGCTACAGGTCCTTCTCAAAAAATTTGCATATTGTGATAAAGTTCATTATTTTCTGTAATGTACTGATAAACAGACTTTTATATATTTTAGATTCATTACACACAACTGAAGTAGTTCAAGCCTTTTATTGTTTTAAATATTGATGATTTTGGCATACAGCTCATGAAAACCCAAAATTCCTCTCTCAAAAAATTAGCATATCATGAAAAGGTTCTCTAAACGAGCTATTAACCTAATCATCTGAATCAACTAATTAACTCTAAACACCAGCAAAAGATTCCTGAGGCTTTTAAAAACTCCCAGCCTGGTTCATTACTCAAAACCGCAATTATGGGTACGACTGCCGACCTGACTGCTGTCCAGAAGGCCATCATTGACACCCTCAAGCAAGAGGGTAAGACACAGAAAGAAATTTCTGAACGAATAGGCTGTTCCCAGAGTGCTGTATCAAGGCACCTCAGTGGGAAGTCTGTGGGAAGGAAAAAGTGTGGCAGAAACCGCTGCACAACGAGAAGTGGTGACTGGACACTGAGAAGGATTGTGGAGAAGGACCGATTCCAGACCTTGGGGGACCTGCGGAAGCAGTGGACTGAGTCTGGAGTAGAAACATCCAGAGCCACCGTGTACAGGCGTGTGCAGGAAATGGGCTACTGGTGCCGCATTCCCCATGTCAAGCCACTTTTGAACCAGAAACAGCGGCAGAAGCGCCTGACCTGGGCTACAGAGAAGCAGCACTGGACTGTTGCTCAGTGGTTCAAAGTACTTTTTTCGGATGAAAGCAACTTTTGCATGTCATTCGGAAATCAAGGTGCCAGAGTCTGGAGGAAGACTGGGGAGAGGGAAATGCAAAAATGCCTGAAGTCCAATGTCAAGTACCCACAGTCAGTGATGGTCTGGGGTGCCATGTCAGCTGCTGGTGTTGGTCCACTGTGTTTTATCAAGGGCAGGGTCAATGCAGCTAGCTATCAGAAGATTTTGGAGCACTTCATGCTCCCATCTGATGAAAAGCTTTGTTCAGATGAAGATTTCATTTTTCAGCACCTGCTCACAGTGCCAAGACCACTGGTAAATGGTTTACTGACCATGGTATTACTGTGCTCAATTGGCCTGCCAACTCTCCTGACCTGAACCCCATAGAGAATCTGTCGGATATTGTGAAGAGAAAGTTGAGAGACGCAAGATCCAACACTCTGGATGAGCTTAAGGCCGCTATCGAAGCATCCTGGGCCTCCATAACACCTGAGCAGTGCCACAGGCTGATTGCCTCCATGCCACGCCGCATTGAAGCAGTCATTTCTGCAAAAGGATTCCCGACCAAGTACTGAGTGCATAACTGAACATAATTATTTGAAGGTTGACTTTTTTTTTTTTGTTTTAACCACTTGAGGACCCACGCTTTACCCCCCCTTAAGGACCAGTGCTGTATTCTGTGATCTGTGCTGGGTGGGCTCTGCAGCCCCCAGCACAGATCAGGTAGCAGGCAGAGCGACCAGATCGCCCCCCTTTTTTCCCCCCTATGGGGATGATGTGCAGGGGGGGTCTGATCGCTCCTGCCTGCCTGAGGTTTGCGGGGGGGGGGGCACCTCAAAGCCCTCCTCCCTCTCCTACCTAGCTTCCCCTCGGAGATCAGAGGCTGCACAGGAACGGATCTGTCCTGTGCAGCCTCTAACAGGCTCCTGCCTGTCATGTGACAGCGATCCCCGGCCGCTGATTGGCCGGGGATCGCTGATCTGGTACAACGCTGCTACTGTTAGCAGCGTTGTACGAATGTAAACAAAGCGGATTATTTCCGCTTGTGTTTACATTTAGCCTGCGAGCCGCGATCGGCGGCCCGCAGGCTATTCACGGAGCCCCCCGCCGTGAACTGACAGGGAGCAGCCGCTCGCGCGAGCGGCTGCTTCCTGATTAATTAGCCTGCAGCCGGCGACGCAGAACTGCATCGCTGGTCCTGCAGCTTTGTTATGAGTGCGCGGTCGGCAAGTGGTTAAAAACACTTTTCTTTTATTGGTCGGATGAAATATGCTAATTTTTTGAGATAGGAATTTTGGGTTTTCATGAGCTGTATGCCAAAATCATCAATATTAAAACAATAAAAGGCTTTAACTACTTCAGTTGTGTGTAATGAATCTAAAATATATGAAAGTCTGTTTATCAGTACATTACAGAAAATAATGAACTATATCACAATATGCTAATTTTTTTAGAAGGAGCTGTATAAACAGTGTTTCACTTACATAGTTATTTTGGTTGAAAAAAGACATGCGTCCATCGAGTTCAACCTGTATAAAGTACACCACCAGCCCGCTCCCTCACATATAAAAAAAAAAACCCTTACAAGGCATGGTCCAATTAGCCCCAAAAGGGAAAAATTCCTTCCCGATTCCAGATGGCAATCAGATAAAATCCCTGGATCAACATCATTAGGCATTACCTAGTAATTGATGCCATGGATGTCTTTCAACTCAAGGAAAGCATCTAAGCCCCTTTTAAATGCAGGTATAGAGTTTGCCATAACGACTTCCTGTGGCAATGCATTCCACATCTTAATCATTCTTACTGTAAAGAACCCTTTCCTAAATAAATGGCTAAACCGTTTTTCCTCCATGCGCAGATCATGTCTTCTAGTCCTTTGAGAAGGCCTAGGGACAAAAAGCTCATCCGCCAAGCTATTATATTGCCCTCTGATGTATTTATACATGTTAATTAGATTCCCTCTAAGACGTCTTTTCTCTAGACTAAATAAACACAGTTTATCTAACCTTTCTTGGTAAGTGAGACCTTCCATTCCACGTATCAATTTTGTTGCTCGTCTCTGCACCTGCTCTAAAACTGCAATATCTTTTTTGTAATGTGGTGCCCAGAACTGAATTCCATATTCCAGATGTGGCCTTACTAGAGAGTTAAACAGGGGAAATATTATGCTAGCATCTCGAGTTTTTATTTCCCATTTAATGCATCCCAAAATTTTGTTAGCTTTAGCTGCAGTGGCTTGGTATTGAGTATGATTATTTAACTTGTTGTCGATGAGTACTCCTAAATCCTTCTCCAAGTTTGATGTCCCCAACTGTATCCCATTTATTTTGTATGGTGCTAGACCATTGGTCCGACCAAAATGCATGACTTTACATTTTTCAACATTGAATTTCATTTGCCATGTATGTGCCCATATAGCCATCCTATCCAGATCCTGTTGCAATATGACACTATCTTCCTGAGAGTTGATGATTCTGCACAATTTTGTATCATCTGCAAAAATAGCAACATTGCTCACTACTGCATCTACTAGGTCATTAATAAATAAATTGAAGAGCACTGGACCCAGAACAGACCCCTGTGGTACCCCACTGCTAACAGTCTCCCATTTTGAGTACGATCCATTGACCACAACTCTCTGTTTTCTGTCCATTAGCCAGTTCCCTATCCATGCACACAGACTCTTCCCCAGTCCTTGCATCCTCAACTTTTGCAGCAGACTTTTGTGGGGAACAGTGTTGAAGGCTTTTGCAAAATCCAAGTATATCACATCTACAGCATTCCCAATATCCATATTAGCATTCACTACCTCATAGAAGCTGAGCATGTTAGTCAAACAAGACCTGTCTTTAGTAAACCCATGTTGATGCTGAGAAATAAGATTATTTTCTACTATGAAGTCATGTATAGTATCTCTTAGTAACCCCTCAAATAGTTTGCATACAACTGATGTTAAGCTTACAGGTCTATAATTTCCTGGATCTGATTTTTTGCCCTTCTTAACCACTTCCCGACCGCCGTATATACAATTGGCGGCCGGGAAGTGGACCCCGCAAGGACCGCCGTATTGACAATTGGCGGCGGTCCTTGTAGGGGCATGGGCGGAGCGATCGCGTCATCAGTGACGCGATCCTCCGCCTCGCGCCGCTCACCCGCCGCAACATCCCGCCGGCCATACGGAAGCGCCGGCGGGATGTTAACCCAACGATCGCCACATACAAAGTGTATTATACAGGCTGCCTCCTGCCCTGGTGGTCCCAGTGTCCGAGGGACCACCAGGGCAGGCTGCAGCCACCCTAGTCTGCACCCAAGCACACTGATTTCTCCCCCCCCCCTGCCCCAGATCGCCCACAGCACCCCTCAGACCCCCCCCCCCTGCCCACCCCCCAGACCCCAGTTTGCACCCAATCACCCCCTAATCACCCATCAATCACTCCCTGTCACTATCTAAAAACGCTATTTTTTTTTATCCCCCCCCCTGCCCCCAGCTCCCTCCTGATCACCCCCCCACCCCTCAGATTCTCCCCAGACCCCCCCACCCCATGTACTGTATGCATCTATCCCCCCTGATCACCTGTCAATCACCTGTCAATCACCTGTCAATCACCCATCAATCACCCCCTGTCACTGCCACCCATCAATCAGCCCCTAACCTGCCCCTTGCGGGCAATCTGATCACCCACCCACACCAATAGATCGCCCGCAGATCCGACATCAGATCACCACCCAAGCGCAGCGTTTACATCTATTCTCTCCTCTAAACACCCACTAATTACCCATCAATCACCCATCAATCACCCCCTATCACCACCTGTCACTGTTACCCATCAGATCAGACCCTAATCTGCCCCTTGCGGGCACCCAATCACCCGCCTACACGCTCAGATTGCCCTCAGACCCCCCCTTATCAATTCGCCAGGGCATTATTTACATCTGTCCTTCCCTGTAATAACCCACTGATCACCTGTCACTGCCACCCATCAATCACCCCCTGTCACTGCCACCCATCAATCAACCCCTGTCACTGCCACCCATCAATCAGCCCCTAACCTGCCCCTTGCGGGCAATCTGATCACCCACCCACACCAATAGATCGCCCGCAGATCCGACATCAGATCACCACCCAAGCGCAGCGTTTACATCTATTCTCTCCACTAAACACCCACTAATTACCCATCAATCACCCCCTATCACCACCTGTCACTGTTACCCATCAGATCAGACCCTAATCTGCCCCTTGCGGGCACCCAATCACCCGCCTACACGCTCAGATTGCCCTCAGACCCCCCCTTATCAATTCGCCAGGGCATTATTTACATCTGTCCTTCCCTGTAATAACCCACTGATCACCTGTCAATCACCCATCAATCACCCCCTGTCACTGCCACCCATCAATCACCCCCTGTCACTGCCACCCATCAATCACCCGCTGTCACTGCCACCCATCAATCAGCCCCTAACCTGCCCCTTGCGGGCAATCTGATCACCCACCCACACCAATAGATCGCCCGCAGATCCGACGTCCGATCACCTCCCAAGTGCAGTGTTTACATCTGTTCTCTACCCTAAACACCCACTAATTACCCATCAATCACCCCCTGTCACTGCTACCTATCAGATTAGACCCCTATCTGCCCCTAGGGCACTCAATCACCCGCCCACACCCTCAGAATGCTCTCAGACCCCAGCCCTGATCACCTCGCCAGTGCATTGCTTGCATCTATTCCCCCCTCTAATCACACCTTGAGACACCCATCAATCACCTCCTGTCACCCCCTAACACACCTACCCATCAGATCAGGCCCTAATTTGCCCCGTGTGGGCTCCTGATCACTCGGCCAAACCCTCAGATCCCCCTCAGACCCCCTTCCGATCACCTCCCCAGTGCATTGATTGCCTCTATTTTCCCTTCTAACCACCCCCTGAGACACCCATCAATCACCTCCTGTCACCCCCCTAGCACTCCTATCCATCAGATCAGGCCCAATACAACCTGTCATCTAAAAGGCCACCCTGCTTATGACCGGTTCCACAAAATTCGCCCCCTCATAGACCACCTGTCATCAAAATTTGCAGATGCTTATACCCCTGAACAGTCATTTTGAGACATTTGGTTTACAGACTACTCACGGTTTTGGGCCCGTAAAATGCCAGGGCGGTATAGGAACCCCACAAGTGACCCCATTTTAGAAAAAAAGACACCCCAAGGTATTCTGTTAGGTGTATGACGAGTTCATAGAAGATTTTATTTTTTGTCAAAAGTTAGCGGAAATTGATTTTTATTGGGTTTTTTTCACAAAGTGTCATTTTTCACTAACTTGTGACAAAAAATAAAATCTTCTATGAACTCGCCATACACCTAACGGAATACCTTGGGGTGTCTTCTTTCTAAAATGGGGTCACTTGTGGGGTTCCTATACTGCCCTGGCATTTTAGGGGCCCTAAACCGCGAGGAGTAGTCTAGAAAACAAATGCCTCAAAATGACCTGTGAATAGGACGTTGGGCCCCTTAGCGCACCTAGGCTGCAAAAAAGTGTCACACATGTGGTACCGCCGTACTCAGGAAAAGTAGTATAATGTGTTTTGGGGTGTATTTTTACACATACCCATGCTGGGTGGGAGAAATTTCTATGTAAATGGACAATTGTGTGTAAAAAACATCAAACAATTGTCATTTACAGAGATATTTCTCCCACTAAGCATGGGTATGTGTAAAAATACACCCCAAAACACATTATACTACTTCTCCTGAGTACGGCGGTACCACATGTGTGGCACTTTTTTACACCCTAAGTATGCTAAGGGGCCCAAAGTCCAATGAGTACCTTTCGGATTTCACAGGTCATTTTGCAACATTTGGTTTCAAGACTACTCCTCACGGTTTAGGGCCCCTAAAATGCCAGGGCAGTATAGGAACCCCACAAATGACCCCATTCTAGAAAGAAGACACCCAAAGGTATTCCGTTAGGAGTATGGTGAGTTCATAGAAGATTTTATTTTTTGTCCCAAGTTAGCGGAAAATGACACTTTGTGAAAAAAAACAATTGATATCAATTTCCGCTAACTTGTGACAAAAAAATAAAAACTTCTATGAACTCACCATACTCCTAACGGAATACCTTGGGGTGTCTTCTTTCTAAAATGGGGTCATTAGTGGGGTTCCTATACTGCCCTGGCATTTTAGGGGCCCTAAACCGTGAGGAGTAGTCTTGAAACAAAAATGACCTGTGAAATCCTAAAGGTACTCATTGGACTTTGGGCCCCTTAGCGCAGTTAGGGTGCAAAAAAGTGCCACACATGTGGTATCGCCGTACTCGGGAGAAGTAGTACAATGTGTTTTGGGGTGTATTTTTACACATACCCATGCTGGGTGGGAGAAATACCGCTGTAAATGGACAATTGTGTGTAAAAAAATCAAAAGATTGTCATTTACAGAGGTATTTCTCCCACCCAGCATGGGTATGTGTAAAAATACACCCCAAAACACGTTGTACTACTTCTCCCGAGTATGGCGATACCACATGTGTGGCACTTTTTTGCACCCTAACTGCGCTAAAGGGCCCAAAGTCCAATGAGTACCTTTAGGATTTCACAGGTCATTTTGCGAAATTTCGTTTCAAGACTACTCCTCACGGTTTAGGGCCCCTAAAATGCCAGGGCAGTATAGGAACCCCACAAATGACCCCATTTTAGAAAGAAGACACCCCAAGGTATTCCGTTAGGAGTATGGCGAGTTCATAGAAGATTTTATTTTTTGTCACAAGTTAGCGGAAATTGATTTTAATTGTGTTTTTTCACAAAGTGTCATTTTCCGCTAACTTTTGACAAAAAATAAAATCTTCTATGAACTCACCATACTCCTAACGGAATACCTTGGGGTGTCTTCTGTCTAAAATGGGGTCATTTGTGGGGTTCCTATACTGCCCTGGCATTTTAGGGGCCCTAAACCGTGAGGAGTAGTCTTGAAACGAAATTTCTCAAAATGACCTGTGAAATCCTAAAGGTACTCATTGGACTTTGGGCCCTTTAGCGCAGTTAGGGTGCAAAAAAGTGCCACACATGTGGTATCGCCGTACTCAGGAGAAGTAGTATAATGTGTTTTGGGGTGTATTTTTACACATACCCATGCTGAGTGGGAGAAAGATCTCTGTAAATGCGCAATTGTGTGTAAAAAAAATTAACAAATTGTCATTTACAGAGATATTTCTCCCACCCAGCATGGGTATGTGTAAAAATACACCCTAAAACACATTATACTACTTCTCCTGAGTACGGCAATACCACATGTGTGGCACTTTTTTGCAGCCTAACTGCGCTAAGGGGTCCAAAGTCCAATGAGCACCTTTAGGCTTTACAGGGGTGCTTACAATTTAGCACCCCCCAAAATGTCAGGACAGTAAACACACCCCACAAATGACCCCATTTTGGAAAGTAGACCCTTCAAGGTATTCAGAGAGGGGCATGGTGAGTCCGTGGCAGATTTCTTTTTTTTTTGTCGCAAGTTAGAAGAAGAGGAAATTTTTTTTTTTTTATCGCACAAAGTGTCATTTTCCGCTTACTTGTGACAAAAAATAATATCTTCTATGAACTCACTATGCCTCTCAGTGAATACTTTGGGATGTCTTCTTTCCAAAATGGGGTCATTTGGGGGGTATTTATACTATCCTGGAATTCTAGCCCCTCATGAAACATGACAGGGGGTCAGAAAAGTCATAGATGCTTGAAAATGAGAAAATTCACTTTTTGCACCATAGTTTGTAAACGCTATAACTTTTACCCAAACCAATAAATATACACTGAATGGGTTTTTTTTTTATCCAAAACATGTTTGTCCACATTTTTCGCGCTGCATGTATACAGAAATTTTACTTTATTTGAAAAATGTCAGCACAGAAAGTTAAAAAAATCATTTTTTTGCCAAAATTCATGTCTTTTTTGATGAATATAATAAAAAGTAAAAATCGCAGGAGCAATCAAATAGCACCGAAAAAAAAGCTTTATTAGTGACAAGAAAAGGAGCCAAAATTCATTTAGGTGGTAGGTTGTATGAGCGAGCAATAAACCGTGAAAGCTGCAGTGGTCTGAATGGAAAAAAAGTGGCCGGTCCTTAAGGGGTAGAAAGCCCTAGGTCCTCAAGTGGTTAAATAATGGGAAAACATGGGCTGTACGCCAATCCACTGGGACTTTGCCAGTTGAAAGAGAGTCACAAAAGATAAAGGGGTTTATCTATAACTGAACTTAATTCCCTTAGGACCCGAGGATGCATGCCATCCGGGCCAGGTGCCTTGTCTATTTTTAATTTATTTAGTCTTGCCTTCACTTCTTCCTGCGTTAAGTATTTAATATTACAGTTAGAAGATTGAGACTCTTCTGCCTCTGTAATTTGCAACAGTGCTGTTTCCTTTGTTAAGACAGAAGCAAAGAAAGCATTTAATAACTCTGCCTTACCTTGGTCATCCACCATTGAGTTCCCACCCTCATCCTTTAGGAGTCCTATACAGTCAACCTTTCTTTTTTTTTTTTTTTTTTTAGAGTTGATGTACTTGTAAAACTTTTTTGGGTTAGATTTGATATCCCTAGCGATTTGATTTTCAGCTTCGATCTTTGCCAGCCTAATTTCTTTTTTTCAATTTTTATTGCACTCCTTATAATTGCTTAGTGCAGCCTCAGTCCCCTCCTGTTTTAGGACCTTATAGGCATTCTTTTTCTTCTTCATTTTATCTTTAACCTTTCTATTCATCCATAGAGGCCTTTTTTTATTCCTAGATATTTTGTTTCCATATGGGATATACATACTACAATATTGATTGAGTATACGTTTAAAAGCTTGCCATTTCCCTTACCTGGAGCTTCCCCAAGCCATTACTGTCCTGTCCTACACCGGTGCTCAACGATGCTACATTCTCCCGCCACGGTGCAGTTTTGTTACCGGCCACTGCGCAGCCCTGGCCAGGCATATTCTTATTCATGTTCCCCCTTCAACATAGAAGGGAAATGCGAAGAAGGATACACGTGACCAGGGCGGTGCAGGCGCAGCTGCTGTCGACTTATAAGTCGGCGGTAACAAAACTGCACCGCGGCAGGAGAACAGAGGATCGTTGAGGACTAGCATGGAACAGGACAGTTGCAGGGGGCTTGGGGAAGCCCCAGATGTCACGGAATAGCCGTGAGAAACGCAGGTGAATCTAGAGAATTCACAGTCGCTTTCCTGAACGCTCCCTGTCGGATCTGAGCAGTCGTGCAAGCGATCCGAAAATGACATTTTGTGTTGTTTTAAATCCAGAGATCTGTTCCCCTGTGAGCCAGAGCAGTCCCCTCACCCCTCAGGAATGTCCCACGTGGCTGGACTCCCTGCAGGGCCCAGCTCATTCCCCCTACAGCAGATGTCCCCATGAAAAGGACCAGGAAACTGGCTCCACAGGGGGGCCATAGAAAGCCAGCCGATCCGGCACCGAGCACGGGCCATAAGAAAAGCATGGGTGATATGATTTCCTGTCGGCATACGAAAACCGTATGTCGCACAGCTATAAAATTCATATCGTCTTGTTCGGTAAAATCTGGCCATCGTGCTGATATGAAATTCCTTGGGATAGACCATCCGGTTATCGAGATATAAATCTTCTCAGGAGCCTGACCCGCTGGCTTAACCGTGTCTGATGTCATATTAATCTGTATTTTCCAACAAGTATGACGCTGTTACCCCCCTAAATATAACGTGTATGGTTCAGGAGTTACAGCATTTCATAAGTTTAGCCCTAAAATCTCTCAGAGGGAATGAACTGTCATTGGTTGGTAACTCAGAGGGGCCGGCATTGCCACACCCCCAAACCAGCTTCATCAAAAGCACATGGCCAGCAGGCGGGCATCTAGTCCTCCCATTCCATCCATATGAGAACATCCTGCTGCCAGCCAGGGGACATAGGGCTGGTGGCCATTTTGCTGAACTTTGAATGAAGCTCTGAAACAAAGGACACATGTGCTAGCGGCCATCTTGATTGGCCATCTTCTGTAACCTGGAACAAAGAATTCTGCTGAACTTTGATTGAAACCAAGAGCTTTAAGAACTTGAAACCGTTTTGCTTGAACTTTATGATTTTCCCACAAAAGGACATATTTCCACAAACCATAAGTATTTTCTCCCTTTTTATTTCATATTGGCTATTACTGTCTTAATAATTGTTGATTTTAATAATTGTCTGTATATATTTATTATTTATATTGCCGTGAATAAACGACTTTCTCCAAGTCATTCACTGTCCGCTACCCTGCTTATCAGCACACACAGAACTGATCCCGGGTCTCTGAAGAGACGCTACTGTTTGTTTGTTTGTTGTTGGCTAGACAGAATACCGTGTGTTTAACCGTTTTATTCGCAGGACTAGTCAGTCAGTAAATCGGGTCCACTGGCCCATACCAGTGGTGGTGGCAGATACCGTGGAATCGTGTGTACGTTGTAATTACCCGTATCTCACAGGCTCCCTTCTGGTTTGTCTGCGGCTAATTCTTAGCGGTTCCTGCGCATTGACTGCGACCAGAGTTCGCACGATCTGTGCGCTGGCACCGCTTAGAAGGCCAATTGCGGTCAGCCACTAGGGCTCCTGTGACAGTGTTAGGCAGCGGTTGGGACCTGTGTTGTGCTGAAAAGTATCTAAGATAGCGCTAGCGCTATCCAGAAACGAACTAATTCGTTGGTGTAGCTGGAAGGCAGTATATTTTTTATATATACAGAGAGACTGTGTAGCCAGTACCCCTCCCCAAAATTTTTATTTTATTTGGCATGGAAATGTCCGGGAACTACCAGAACATGTGCCTAGCAGACCTGGAAAATCTTTGCAAAGCGAGGGGCATGGACATCCTCCGCAAGAACAAACGGGACCTGATAGCCGACTTGTCCAGATGGGATGCCCAGCAACTGCGGGAGCCGGGAGTGTCCGCTGAAGTGGATACCAGCCCATCTGACAATCGAGGGGAACCAGAGGCTGAAGATCCTAGGCTTACAGAGGTTGAGCATCCTGCGGGCCCTGTTGCAACAGTTACGCCAGAGACTGTCAGTGTGGACCCCAATCCCAGAGTTTCTGACAGTACTCGCCCGGAACTGGCCAGTACTGGACTGTCCAGGGGTGCTGACCCGGTAATGCAGCAGGCATTACAAAAGCTGATGGAGACTGACCTGGAAAAGTACCTGCAGTACATGGAAGCCCGTGAGGAGCGGGAACGCCAATCTGCAGAACGGCAAGCGGCTGCTACGGAACGGGAGCTCCAACGACAGCATGAGCTGAACCTGGCAAAAGTTCAACAGGCCAGCCGGAGTTCACCGCCCAGCCTCCCTGCTGAAGGAGCTGCATCACCCGTAAGTGCAAAATTTAAATTTGCTAATATTGAGACACAGACATTGACTTGTTTTTGCGATCCTTTGAAAAAGCATGCCGTCAGTATCGTCTGTCCCAAGACCAGTGGGCCAGACATCTGACACCTTTGCTGCGCTACAAGGCGCTTGATGCCTTCGCAGAATTGCCTGCGGAGAAGGATAATGATTATGCTGCTATAAAAGACGCTATCATTACTAAGTACCAGCTGACGCCAGAAGCCTATCGGAAAAAGTTCAGGGCCTGGCAGAAAAAGTCTTCTGATTCGTACCGAGATGTGGTCAGCAGCTTGCTCACCACCCTCCGCCAGTGGACTCGAGGCCTCACCAAAGGGTCTTATGATGTCCTGGAGGACTTGATAGTCCTGGAACAATTTCTGAACATTTGCCCTGCTGATGTACGACAATTTGTGTTGGAGCGCAAGCCTGCGTCAGCAACTGTCGCTGCAGACCTCGCTGAGACCTTTGCAACTACCCGGATGTCTGATACACGCAGAACTGTCCCATCCAGCTGGAGAGGAGGTCCGCCCAATACCTCGGCAGACTCTCCTGCCCCTGTGAGCCGTCAGCCACAGAGGCCACCCAGCGCAGCTGCTGCACCCAGGCCTGCAGCGCCTGGAGAGGTCACCTGTCACTACTGCCGCCAAGACGGACACATGAAATTTGACTGTCCGGAGCGGAGACAGACACCACCAGCACCTGAATCATCTGCATCACCTGTACCTCACCCACAGCAGAGGCAACCCGCCAGCGAACCACAGCCTGGATCATCAGATTTTGTCCTGTTTGCCCGCGGAAAGGAAATCCGCGACCGAACCGACCAGCAGCAACTTGTTAGAGTGAACGGCAAAGTTGTCACCGGATTCCGAGACACCGGAGCTGACATCACGTTAGTTCACTCACACCTTGTGCCAAAGGAGAGCATCAGCTCCAGCTGATCCCTTGCCCTTACTGGAGTAGAGGGCACCCTTTTTCACATAGCCCACGCGAGAGTGAAGCTGGATTGGGGAGTAGGGATCCAAGAAAGGGTTGTTGGGGTTATGAAGGATCTCCCAGTCCCTGTGTTGCTGGGGACTGATTTGGGCAAGCTTGTGTCCTACTATGAACCTGCCACGACCGCCTTGTCGCTCACGGAAGGAGACGGACTCTCCGCCCACCACCAGGTACTTTATAGACTTGGGGGAGCACCAGGGGGAGGTGGGTTGAATGTGCCCAGTTCAAGGGTACCAGGTTCAATAGTGCCTGCTTCAAAGGCACCTGAGTTTGAGGTACAGACTGTCTGTTGTGATGATGCTGTAACTGTACCTGAGTTTACTGTACAACCTGTCTGTAATGGAAAAATGTCTATACCTGTCAATGTCATTACTGCATGCAATGATGATTTGAGTAATGTCCGTCTGTGCCATTCTGACAGTGTACCTGTGCTAGCAGTACCGCGCAGCTGCACTGCTCAGAACCCGAGCTCAGAACAGGTGGAGGGGGTTCCGGCCTCCTCCCCCTCCTCTGACCGCAGGGATGAGACCTTTCAGCCGCTGGCCTCGTGTGACATGAGCCAGTTGGCTGAAACTGACAGCGCCGTATTCTCAGCCGCACTACAAAGTGACCCAAGTCTGGAGGTGCTCAGGCAGCAAGCCGCTGAGCCCCTCGCAGACGGGGCCGCTTTCCAGGTGTACTGGGAAGGTGGGAGACTGTACAGTGAGTCTGTACAGCCCCCTACAGGTAGATCTCACGCGAATACCAAATGGCTTGTGGTCCCGAGTGCGTTCAGGGGACATGTGCTGAAATCCGCACATGGTAATCCTCTGACAGGGCACTCAGGGGTCCGCAAGACACTTGCCGGTTTTCGGAAACAGTTTTATTGGCCCCGGATGAACAGGGATGTAGCAAACTACTGCAGAGCATGTGCCGTCTGTCAGGAGCTGGGAAGGTCCAGGGATTCCCGCGGGGTTCCCTTAGGCCCACAGCCACTTAGCAGGGGAACCCTGCGTGGGCTGGCTGTTGACCTAACCAACCCACTGCCCGTTGTCAGCAGTCCCGGCAGACACCACGTCCGACTGCAGTGGCACAAACGCCCTGTCCAGAACGGTCCATGTTGGGTCAACCCTGAGGGTAGCAGACTGCGACCGGTCCAGGGGAACCGAGCCACAGGCTCCAATAGGTTTTCCCGCCGCACCGGCAACCCGAGACCCGTCAGCCAGGTTGGCCGACACCGGAACGCTGATGGGCTGTCCCGGTGTCAGGGGGAACTAGACCCAACAGCACCGATGGCTGCTACGGCGGATGTCTTGCTGACAACCCCCACACAGCGTCAGGAAAGGGAGGTGTCACGGAATAGCCGTGAGAAACGCAGGTGAATCTAGAGAATTCACAGTCGCTTTCCTGATCGCTCCCTGTCGGATCTGAGCAGTCGTGCAAGCGATCCGAAAATGACATTTTGTGTTGTTTTAAATCCAGAGTTCTGTTCCCCTGTGAGCCAGAGCAGTCCCCTCACCCCTCAGGAATGTCGCACGTTGCTGGACTCCCTGCAGGGCCCAGCTCATTCCCCCTACAGCAGATGTCCCCATGAAAAGGACCAGGAAACTGGCTCCACAGGGGGGCCATAGAAAGCCAGCCGATCCGGCACCGAGCACGGGCCATAAGAAAAGCATGGGTGATATGAGTTCCTGTCGGCATACGAAAACTGTATGTCGCACAGCTATAAAATTCATATCGTCTTGTTCGGTAAAATCTGGCCATCGTGCTGATATGAAATTCCTTGGGATAGACCGTCCGGTTATCGAGATATGAATCTTCTCAGGAGCCTGACCCGCTGGCTTAACCGTGTCTGATGTCATATTAATCTGTATTTTCCAACAAGTATGATGCTGTTACCCCCCTAAATATAACGTGTATGGTTCAGGAGTTACAGCATTTCATAAGTTTAGCCCTAAAATCTCTCAGAGGGAATGAACTGTCATTGGTTGGTAACTCAGAGGGGCCGGCATTGCCACACCCCCAAACCAGCTTCATCAAAAGCACATGGCCAGCAGGCGGGCATCTAGTCCTCCCATATGAGAACATCCTGCTGCCAGCCAGGGGACATAGGGCTGGTGGCCATTTTGCTGAACTTTGAATGAAGCTCTGAAACACATGTGCTAGCGGCCATCTTGATTGGCCATCTTCTGTAACCTGGAACAAAGAATTCTGCAGAACTTTGATTGAAACCAAGAGCTTTAAGAACTTGAAACCGTTTTGCTTGAACTTTATGATTTTCCCACAAAAGGACATATTTCCACAAACCATAAGTATTTTCTCCCTTTTTATTTCATATTGGCTATTACTGTCTTAATTGTTGATTTTAATAATTGTCTGTATATATTTATTATTTATATTGCCGTGAATAAACGACTTTCTCCAAGTCATTCACTGTCCGCTACCCTGCTTATCAGCACACACAGAACTGATCCCGGGTCTCTGAAGAGACGCTACTGTTTGTTTGTTGTTGGCTAGACAGAATACCGTGTCTTTAACCGTTTTATTCGCAGGACTAGTCAGTCAGTAAATCGGGTCCACTGGCCCATACCAGTGGTGGTGGCAGATACCGTGAAATCGTGTGTACGTTGTAATTACCCGTATCTCACAGGCTCCCTTCTGGTTTGTCTGCGGCTAATTCTTAGCGGTTCCTGCGCATTGACTGCGACCAGAGTTCGCACGATCTGTGCGATGGCACTGCTTAGAAGGCCAATTGCGGTCAGCCACTAGGGCTCCTGTGACACCAGGTAAGTGAAACACTTTGTTTATAGTCATTCTTTAGTTCCACTTTAAGCACTAAAATAAGATCAGTTAGTTTAGCTTTTTATTATTTGATGATCAATGTGTACTTGTCACTTTGAAGCCATGAAATAATGAACGCTTCTTGAATAGGGATAAGGGAGAGCGATTTAGTAGAAAGCAAAATCATCCCGGAGTGTGCAGTGGGGGTTGGATCAGGCTGTGCACACAAGGGTTAACTTGGTCACTGCCTTCCACGTTGCTCATGAGCTTCTAACACCAAAACTTCTGCTGTGAAGGCAGTAATGTGAGAAGCTGGAGATCAGCGTGGACTTCATCAATAGGGAGGCAGCAGGCAAGGTGTGTTAACCCGTGCATACACCGCACAAACACCACCACCACCACCCCCCCCCCGTGCCGTGCTACCGTTGTCAATGTGAGAAAAAAAAAATGTGCCTTCTATTCACCTGCAGCCAACTTATGTAGCTCTGCCGCCCTCTGCTTTTCCATATGTCCTACCATCTTCTCCCTCAGCTCAGTGACCCTTGTGATTGGCAGGACTTTACCTTTTCTGTGAGCCTATTGGTCTTAAAGTGAAACGAGCACCTTTTTTATCACTCAGGACATTTCTATAGCACATGAAAAATGCATGCCGACAATCTTGTTTCATTATTAAAATAAACTTTCATTTTACCTTGTATTTTACATTCAAAGTAGTTGTAGTAGTCTGTTTCAGCAGGACTGCACCAACCGTCCCCAACTGCAGAGACTTCAGGAACCTAATTGTTTTATTGAGCCAATTACCAAGAGGTAATGCCTTTTTATCAGCACAGGGGGTGAGTAATTAAGAGTGTTTCTTCAAAGCCATTGTGTGTGTCAATGTGTCAAGATAGCATCTCTGACTTCTGTAAATAAGGAATGTGATAAGGGGAGCGGGGAACATGGCAGCTTCTAAGCCAGGAGATTCCAACCCATTGGTTTCTCAACTAGGCCTTGGTAGCACTGCCATTTCGCATTTTGGCCGGCCAGACCTCGAAAGTGGCCAGACTTCAGGTTCTGGCCCTAAACAGTGATGAGCAACGGATGAAATCCAAATGAGTTTCATTCGGATTTCATCCAGATAATTAATGCAGCTGAGCCGGGGGGGGGGGGGGGGGTGTTAAACTTACCCAGCAGCCATCTTCGTCTTCTTTCATCTATCCCATGGCGCCTCCCACGCTGCGTTCCAAGCTGCAGTCATGTGACTACAAACACTACCTCCTTCCAGGGTTGAAGGAGGAAGTGTTTGTAGTTACGTGATGCAACTTGGAACTCATTCGGATTTCATCCATTGCTCATCACTGCCCATAACATATGCACTACAACAGCAGCACTGGAAGTTGAAAATTGAGTATGGATTATCATTGAGAAGCAAATAATTTCTCCTTGCACTCAGATGTTAAAGTGGACGCAAACCAAACATTTTTTTTAATTAAAAATATGTAGTTGCACCACTCTGACACATACAAAGATAAATAAAAACTCCTTCAAGCCTATGAGCATTTCAGTGCATGCTTTTCACCCTCTTTGCATTACTAGGGTTGTACAGGTGGCAGCCATTAGCAATTCCTCCATTGCCAGACACCATCTACTCCACCAGTTTGCCGGAAAAATCCCGGCAATTTGAAAGGAAAGGAGGGGTTCCTCCAATAAATGTGAAATATTTTATATTTGTCATCATGCAGCTGAAAAAAAGGCTGCTATTTATTATTCTAATTTAGAAAATAAATTTTATTTCTGAAATCTTGTATTTTTAATTTGGGTCCACTTTAAGTAAATTATATGCAGCTTGAAACTGAACCAGAATAACTTCTTGTCAATTTGTATTGGTCCAAGTTCAAGCTGCATTTACATGGAATTAGAATGCAAGGAAAAATTATCATCCCTATTGATGAATTCAAGGTTTCTTCTTCAGAGGTGCAGCATTTACTCTTTGTAACATGAACATAAGGTGTGGTAGAAACTTTTTTTTTTTTCACCTAAAAGGGTGAAGTGACAGAATTTTTCTAAAATGTACCTTAGATTTTCACAGTATTTAGCATACAGATCCTAAACACCTTATGGCACAATAGACTAGTAATGGGTGCTTTCAGCCTGAGGGTGGACAAAAAAAAACCTCAGACTAAACATACTGTATATAAAACTTCTAGCGAGCGCTCCACAAAGGTCTAAGATCATACATTTATTCTTGATTCCATTAAAATGCAACAATTAAAGGTTTCATGAGGACCCTTTTCTCAGGAATTGCAGTTAACTAATACAGATGACTCAACTGAAGACCAGAACCCTCATAAAACAGCGATGTGTAGCTCTTTAAGTCATCTGTATTGGATAATGGCATATCCTTGAGAAAGAGGTCTTTGCAAACAAAAAAAGAAGAGCCAGCACACAGTAGATAAACCCAATGATGTGGGTTTAGAGATGGACTAAACCCACAACACAAGCATCATGTAGGCCTGTTTCATACTGCAAGTCGCACATTTTTGAGCAATTTTCTTGGCTGCTGCAGAAACATGGAAGAAATGCAGCTTGCAGGGCCTCTGCAGTTAGTCAAATTCAGAACACTGTAGTGCAAAAAGGGTTTTAGTAATTTTCCTTACTTACTAAATGTCTGCACTTTACATGCAATCGGAAACGGATTACTAACGGCAGCAAATCATGCTTTGCATTAAACAGCCTTTACTGTGTGCTAGCTTTATCTTCACTTAGGCCTTGTTCACATTGTGTTCCGATCGCGTTAGCTTTGGGCATTTTGACGCAATTTTTTTTCGATTCCCGGTGCTTGGGTGGGCGGTGCGTTTGTTAAAAGTGCTTTTCCTGAGCGATTTTTTTTATTTCACTCCCTGACGCGAGTCAGGAAGTGAACTCTTTTTCCCAGAAAATAATACAATGTATTTATTTTTAAAAACGCAAGCGCTGCATGAAGCGATTTTGTGAGCGTTTTGCCTTTTTCCTATACCTTCCATTCAGGGCAAATTGCCCTGAAAATGGTACATGCAGCGCTTTTGTCAGCGGCAAGCAAACGGAACGCCCCAATGCGAACTCTCTCATTGGAAAGCATAGTGTGAGCTTTTAGGGCGATTTGTACAAAGCCTGCGCTTAACCACTTGAGGACCATGGGCTTTACACCCCTTAAGGACCGGCCACTTTTTTTCCATTCAGACCACTGCAGCTTTGACGGTTTATTGCTCGGTCATACAACCTACCACCTAAATGAATTTTGGCTCCTTTTCTTGTCACTAATAAAGCTTTCTTTTGGTGCTATTTGATTGCTCCTGCGATTTTTACTTTTTATTATATTCATCAAAAAAGACATACATTTTGGCAAAAAAATGATTTTTTTAACTTTCTGTGCTGACATTTTTCAAATAAAGTAAAATTTCTGTATACATGCAGCGCGAAAAATGTGGACAAACATGTTTTGGATAAAAAAAAAAAAACACATTCAGTGTATATTTATTGGTTTGGGTAAAAGTTATAGCGTTTACAAACTATGGTGCAAAAGTGAATTTTCCCATTTTCAAGCATCTATGACTTTTCTGACCACCTGACATGTTTCATGAGGGGCTAGAATTCCAGGATAGTATAAATACCCCCCAAATGACCCCATTTTGGAAAGAAGACATCCCAAAGTATTCACTGAGAGGCATAGTAAGTTCATAGAAGATATTAATTTTTGTCACAAGTAAGCGGAAAATGACACTTTGTGACAAAAAAAAAAGTTTCCATTTCTTCTAACTTGCGACAAAAAAAAAAAAAGAAATCTGCCACGGACTCACCATGCCCCTCTCTGAATACCTTGAAGTGTCTACTTTCCAAAATGGGGTCATTTGTGGGGTGTGTTTACTGTCCTCGCATTTTGGGGGGTGCTAATTTGTAAGCACCCATGTAAAGCCTAAAGGTGCTCATTGGACTTTGGGCCCCTTAGCGCAGTTAGGCTGCAAAAAAGTGCCACACATGTGGTATTGCCGTACTCAGGAGAAGTAGTATAATGTGTTTTGGGGTGTATTTTTACACATACCCATGCTGGGTGGGAGAAATATCTCTGTAAATGACAATTTTTTAATTTTTTTTACACACAATTTTCCATTTAGAGATCTTTCTCCCACTCAGCATGGGTATGTGTAAAAATACACCCCAAAACACATTATACTACTTCTCCTGAGTACGGCGATACCACATGTGTGGCACTTTTTTGCACCCTAACTGCGCTAAGGGGCCTAAAGTCCAATGAGTACCTTTAGGATTTCACAGGTCATTTTGAGAAATTTCGTTTCAAGACTACTCCTCACGGTTTAGGGCCCCTAAAATGCCAGGACAGTATAGGAACCCCACAAATGACCCCATTTTAGAAAGAAGACACCCCAAGGTATTCCGTTAGTAGTACGGTGAGTTCATAGAAGATTTTATTTTTTGTCACAAGTTAGCGGAAAATGACACTGTGAAAAAAACCAATAAAAATCAATTTCCGCTAACTTGTGACCAAAAAATAAAATCTTCTATGAACTCACCATACTCCTAACAGAATACGTTTGGGTGTCTTCTTTCTAGAATAGGGTCATTTGTGGGGTTCCTATACTGCCCTGGCATTTTAGGGGCCCTAAACCGTGAGGAGTAGTCTTGAAACCAAATGTCGCAAAATGACCTGTGAAATCCTAAAGGTACTCATTGGACTTTAGGCCCTTTAGCGCAGTTAGGGTGCAAAAAAGTGCCACACATGTGGTATCGCCGTACTCGGGAGAAGTAGTATAATGTGTTTTGGGGTGTATTTTTACACATACCCATGCTGGGTGGGAGAAAGATCTCTGTAAATGGACAATTGTGTGTAAAAAAAATTAACAAATTGTCATTTACAGAGATATTTCTCCCACCCAGCATGGGTATGTGTAAAAATACACCCCAAAACACATTATACTACTTCTCCTGAGTACGGCAATACCACGTGTGGCACTTTTTTGCAGCCTAACTGCGCTAAGGGGTCCAAAGTCCAATGAGCACCTTTAGGCTTTACAGGGGTGCTTACAATTTAGCACCCCCCAAAATGTCAGGACAGTAAACACACCCCACAAATGACCCCATTTTGGAAAGTAGACCCTTCAAGGTATTCAGAGAGGGGCATGGTGAGTCCGTGGCAGATTTCATTTTTTTTTTGTCGCAAGTTAGAAGAAATGGAAACTTTTTTTTTTTTTTTTTCTCACAAAGTGTCATTTTCCGCTTACTTGTGACAAAAAATATCTTCTATGAACTCACTATGCCTCTCAGTGAATACTTTGGGATGTCTTCTTTCCAAAATGGGGTCATTTGGGGGGTATTTATACTATCCTGGAATTCTAGCCCCTCATGAAACATGACAGGGGGTCAGAAAAGTCATAGATGCTTGAAAATGAGAAAATTCACTTTTTGCACCATAGTTTGTAAACGCTATAACTTTTACCCAAACCAATAAATATACACTGAATGGTTTTTTTTTTTTTATCAAAAACATGTTTGTCCACATTTGTCGCGCTGCATGTATACAGAAATTTTACTTTATTTGAAAAATGTCAGCACATAAAAAAATCATTTTTTTGCCAAAATTCATGTCTTTTTTGATGAATATAATAAAAAGTAAAAATCGCAGGAGCAATCAAATAGCACCAAAAGAAAGCTTTATTAGTGACAAGAAAAGGAGCCAAAATTCATTTAGGTGGTAGGTTGTATGAGCGAGCAATAAACCGTGAAAGCTGCAGTGGTCTGAATGGAAAAAAAGTGGCCGGTCCTTAAGGGGTAGAAAGCCCTAGGTCCTCTAGTGGTTAAGAAGCCGAGAGCTGCATACCATACAGCAAAGCATTCTGGGGCCCTCCCCTCGGCTGCTAGTGATAAGTTACAGGGCTCATGTTACAAAAGCAGCAGCCCACAGCACTGAAAAAACTCCCTGCAGAGTACACTGCAGGAGTCCGCTATTGTTCCTAGCCACATGGCTAATTAATATTCACTGCACAGTAGTGTTTTACATTACCGATCTTTTGTGCAAGTCTAATCATCAGGAAGCAGGCAGGACATGACGACACATTTGGCTTCATAGGAGACAGACAAACATGGAACCTGCCATGAGCTGTCAGGAGCATCATTCTCTGCAAATACTATATAAAGATTCTGTGAAATCCAAACGTGGACAGTGAAATGCATATGTAATGTAAGTACAGCCAATATTTAGCTACTGATATGTGTTTATTTTCTCTGAGACCCTATACCTTAACAGCTCCTCTTTAAATAAAAAGGGTTTTTTAGATTTTTTTTTTACTTACAATTAAGATCTCCCTCTTGCTTGGGTATACAATTGACACAACGGGGGTTGTCCACAGACCTCAGGAATCACTCTGTTAATCTCGGGGAGTCACAGATCATCGTAGGAGGTCCATCAAGCCTCCAATCATAATTCAGTCCATACACAATCAATCGATTCCAGACTCAACCCTTGCACGAATAATCTTCAGAATTTATTGTAATAATTTATGCGGTTATACAGCAGACAAAAAAGCACAACGTTTCGGGCTACATGCCCTTAAGTGCTTAACCATCTGAACAAACTTAGACCTTCATATAGACACACATATATTGACACACCCCTCCAAAGCATTAAGGGGCGGGCACAAAACTTTTCCAGAACATTAACCCTTACTCCTGAAAGGACAACCAATTATCATAAGAAGCACTTTAAACTGAAGTCCTCATTAAGGCCACTCTGTCCCCAACCTGTCCATCCACCAAGCCTCACTCCTAAATTCTCTACCTTCTTGGCGCTGAACCACTTCGAGTACCTGCCATCGAAGCTGGCTCACACCATGATTAAATTCCGCGAAATGGCGTGCGAGGGGATATTCCCGTTTTTTCTCCTCATCCTTTTTCTTTTTACACGCTTCGGGGTGGCGAATGTTGCTCTTATGCTCATTGAGTCTAGTTTTAATGTCCCTTGAGGTCTGACCAACATAGGACAGACCGCAAGGGCACTTGATTAAGTACACAACAACCGTTGAATCGCAAGTAGCGAAATCTCTAATAGGAACCGGCTTAACCGATCTAGTACTTTGTACGTTGGGCCCCCTTATGATGCCATTGCAATGCTGGCAATTGAGACATGGAAAGGTCCCTTTCCTAGGGGTGCCCAAAAACACCTGGCGGGGTAATTTAGATCTCCCAATGTCCGCCCTAACCAATTGGTCTTTAATGGACTTACCCTTATGGTAGACTAACCTAAGGGGTGCTCGGCCGATCTGGGCAAGCTGAGGCTCCGCCTCCACCAGTGGCCAAAACTGGAGGACATTGTCCCGCAGAATCGAGGACTCCCTGCAAAATGTCGTAATAAAATTTACATTAGTGTCATTATCATCCTTCTGTACACCATAAGTTCTCAGTGCTTCCCTATTCATAGCTCCCACCTCTACCGCTAACTCCTCACATCTTCTCTGATCATACCCTCTTATTACAAAATCCTGAGTGAGGAGCTCAGCCTGCCTCCAATATAATGTATCATCAGACGTGATACGCTTTAACCGAATGTACTGGCTCTTAGGGAGACCATTAATCAATGGTCTCGGATAGCAAATACTGGTCAATAAAAAACATTTTTATCTGTGCTTTTACGATACAAATCGGTTTCAAATCTGTCGCTTTTCTTTCTAATTTCCACATCAAGGAAATGAAGAGTCTCCGCGCTATACTCCATCTTAAATTTAAGGGTGGAATGTTTCCTATTAATCTTTTGTAAAAACAGGGAATATCCCCTCGCACGCCATTTCGCGGAATTTAATCATGGTGTGCTCGAAGTGGTTCAGCGCCAAGAAGGTAGAGAATTTAGGAGTGCGCTGTTGCAGTGTGAGGCTTGGTGGATGGACAGGTTGGGGACACAGTCCCCCAGTGGCCTTAACAAGGACTCCAGTTTAAAGTGCTTCCTATTATAATTGGTTGTCCTTTCAGGAGTAAGGGTTTATGTTCTGGAAAAGTTTTGTGCCCGCCCCTTAATGCTTTGGAGGGGTGTGTCAATATGTGTATGTCTATATGAAGGTCTAAGTTTGTTGAGATGGTTAAGCACTTGAGAAAGGGCATGTAGCCCGAAACGTTGTGCTTTTTTGTCTGCTGTATAACCGCATAAATTACTACAATAAATTCTGAAGATTATTCGTGCAAGGGTTGAGTCCAGAATCTATTGATTGTGTATGGATTGGGTATACAATTGAACATACATTTATTTTCTAAATATAATACTCCAGTTACGGGAGCGATTTCAAAGGTGTTTAAAATGAGCCATAAATTACTTTTCTCCTATGTTGCTGTCACTTACAGTAGGTAGCAGAAATCTGACATTACCGACAGGTTTTGATTTAGTCCATCTCTCATGGGTGATTCTCACAATGGCCTTTATGCTCTGTAAAGACATTGCCTGAAACGGATTTACAGAATGATGCTGGCCAGCCTCCCTGCACACCTATTTGGCAGTTGGACAGAGCAACTCCCATTCACTAAGTGCTTTTAAAATTAAACACTTAGAACACCCCCCCATGAGAAAATGGGCTAGTCCAATATCTGCCGGTAATGTCAGATTGCTACTACTTACTGTAAGTGACAGCAACATAGGAGAAAAGTAATTTATGGCTCATTTTACTCTGGAAGAAACATACTTCTTATTTGTATATGTTTACATGCATTTAAAATTTTAATATTTTCGTGACAGAGGGCCTTTAAAGCCTTGTTCACATTATAAAATCACAAACACTGAGCGATTTGAGTTTTTCAAAGCGCTTTTCCCTGGGCTTTGAGCTTAGGAAAGCGCTTTTATAAGCACTTTTGCAGAGCGATTAAGATTTTCACTTCCTGGCGTTAGTCAGGAAGTGAACTCTTTGACCCTGAAAATAATAAATACAATGTATTTATTCTTAAAAGCGCTGGGGAAATCACTATACAAAGTTCTTTTTCAAGCGTTTTTGCGATTTCCCTATACCTTTCATTATAGCAAAAACGCTCATAAAATGGTACATGAAGTGCATTTGCGATTTCAATGAAATAAAAAATGCTTACATGCGAACACTCAAATAGGGAATCATTACACAAGCACTTTAGGTGCCATTTCTAAAATTGTCAGCGCTTAAAAAAAAACCCCCCACAAATGCTCATAGTGTGAACGAGCCCTTAGGCTTCTTGCACACCAAGACGTTGCATTAGGTGGCACGTTAAGGTCGCATAACGTGCACCTAACACAACGTATGGTGCTGCAAGAGCCGACGGTAGAGTGAGCCGCGTTAGGCGGCTCGAGTCCTATAATGTCTCCCAGAGTGGCGCTGATTGGCCAACAGGACCACGTGATGCGGAGCGAGACACTCCGCATCACGTGGTCCCGCCGGCCAATCAGCGCCCGCCAGTGCAGTGAATATTAAGTAGCCATGTGCGCGGCTACTGTAGCTGGCTCTCCCCGCCTTCTTTCCGCCCCCCACTGCGCATGTGCAAACAGTCTAACGCGGCTATAGCCGCTCCAACGCCGTAGCATGCTGCACTTTGCACAGAACGTGCAGCGTTACATGTAACGCAACGTGGGCTGTGTGAACAGCCCACTTGTGTTACATTGCTGTGCGTTGGGGGAGCGTTACAGGCGCACTAACGTGCGCCTGTAACGTCTTGGTGTGTAAGCAGCCTTAAAGCAGTACCAGTTGCCCAGCAGTCCTGCTGTTCTATTTGGCTGCAGTAGCATCTGAATAACACCAGAAACAAGCATGCAGCTAATTAGTCAGATCTGACAATGTCAAACACCTGATATGCTGCATACTACGTCTAAGGGCCCAGCCACACCTAAGCGATTAGCGGGCAATTCCTGCTAATCGCTAAAGCTTTTTAAAGTGGTTTGGCTTTGTTACCCTATGGTAGTGTTCACACTGCCGCGATTGGCGCCGATCACGGGCGGTTTATGATTAGCGCCAATCGCAAATGCATTACCTGACGCAGTTTTGAGGCAATTCTGGAGCGATCAAGGTACAGTGCTTATAACACGCTGACCGCGATCGCGCTGAAATCGCGGAAGTGTCCAGTGATTTTTTTACTGCAGTAAAATCATTCGAGCAAGCTAGCGTTTTGCGATTAAGTGTAAATGCACCCAAAAACTATTAGGGGCAGAGGATTAGCAGGATAGCCACTGGTATACCAATACCAGAGCCCAAATGGGGGGGGGGGAGCAGACATGTATGGCGAGCTGCCCTGATGCTCACCGATCTCTCTCGCCAATAGTTCTAATTGCGCTCCAGCCCAGTCTTCTTGGTCAGCCAGATCAAGAATCAGTGCACCTGCACGAGCTTCTCTGCGCATGACGTCAGACAGGAGAATGGTGAGCATCAGGACAGCTCACCATACATGCCTGCTGCCCATTTCTCATTAATTTGGGATCTGGTATCCTTTAAAAGGAAATACATATGGCAGTATACAGTTGTCCTTTAAATGCAAAGAAATAATGCCTGCCATTAACCTCTGCAATATAGAGGTGAAACTGGAAGCATTATGGTTTTTCCTAAAGGGGTTCTGTGGCATACAAAAAAAAAAAAAAAACAAAAAAAAAAACAAAAAAAAAAACCAACAAACTAACACTTACCTGGGGCTTCTATCGGCCCCCTGTAGCTGTCATGTCCTGCGCCATCTTCATACGATCCTTGGTTCCCCGCCACCGGTCCTGGTCTAATATTAGTCTAACAAGATGAATAATGCTCGCACCCGCGCGAGTCATCGGGAGCTTACTGCGAAGGCGCAGTACTACTGTTTTTGGTTTGTGCCTTTTTTAGCATGCCACAGAACCCCTTTAAACTAAAAACATGGATATTTCTTTAAAAAAAAAAATAATTTTACCAATATACAGTATGTCTATAGAGGCTACCAGTTTTGTAGGCCTCTCCACAATAAGCTTCTCCAGTTCCATATTAACCACTTTCCGACCGCGCACTCATAATGCGCGTCGGCAAAGTGGTAGCTGCAGGACCAGCGACGCAGATCTGCAGGCTAATTAATCAGGAAACAGTCGCTCGCGCGAGCGGCTGTTTCCTGTCATTTCACGGCGGGGGGCTCCGTGAATAGCCTGCGGGCTGCCGATCACAGTTCGCAGGCTAAATGTAAACACAAGCGGAAATAATCCGCTTTGTTTACATTTTTACAACGCTGCTACAGTAGCAGCGTTGTAGTAGATCAGCGATCCCCAGCCAATCAGCGGCCGGGGATCGCTGTCACATGACAGCGGGGAGCCTGTTAGAGGCTGCACAGGACAGATCCGTTCCTGTGCAGCCTTTGATCTCTCGGGCAGGGAGGGAGAAGAGGGATAGGGGGAATCTTGCAGTAGAGGGGGCTTTGAGGTGCCCCCCACAGCATGCAGGAGCGATCAGACCCCCCCCAGCACATCATCCCCCCAGTGGGGAAAAAAGGGGGGCGATCTGGTCGCTCTGCCTGTCATTTGATCTGTGCTGGGGGCTGTAGAGCCCACCCAGCACGGATCTGAAAAAACAGCGCTGGTCCTTAAGAGGGGGGGGGGGGGGGGGTGTAAAGGCTAGGTCCTCAAGTGGTTAATGGTAAATAAAAATCAGCAACAGGCTGCTCAGTGAAATGGGCACAGGGGAATCAATCCGGTTTGCTAAAAGATGTTAGGACAGAAGACATTGCTTTCCCACAGACCTTCTGTGGTACGAGCAGCTGGTGGTGTTGCAGAGTCCTTCCCTCAGTCTTGTAAAAATTTGACAAACAGGAAAGATTATAATAAAGCTAGCTTAAAGAGGAACTGTAACGACAAAACGGCCCCTGTGGGGTACTCACCTCGGGTGGGGGAAGCCTCAGGATCCTAATGAGGCTTCCCACGCCGTCCTGCGTCCCTCGGGGGTCTCGCTGTAGCCCTCCGTACAGCGGTGACGCAATATTTACCTTCCTGGCTCCTGCGCAGGCGCTCTGATGGCTGTCGGCGCCGAAGTAGGCGGAAATACCCGATCGCAGTCGGTTCTGCTCTACTGCGCAGGCGCAAGTTTCCGGCGCCTGCGCAGTAGAGCGGACCCGACGGAGATCGGGTATTTCCGTCTATTTCCGTGCCGAAAGTCGCCACAGCGCCCCCGCTGGAGCCTGCAAAGGTAAATATTGAACTGACAGTCGGCTCTGTCGCCGGCTGTTCGGAGGGCTGCAGCGAGACCCCCGTGGGACAGAGGACGGCGTGGGAAGCCTCATTAGGATCCGGAGGCTTCCCCCACCCGAGGTGAGTACCCCCCAGGGGAGTTTTTTGGTGTTACAGAGTCTCTTTAAAGCATGCCTGAACTCAGAACAGCCTCTCTGCTCTGAAAGATAACAGCATAATAACCTTTAAAACAACATTTTTCTTTGTTACAGCTGATACAAATCCTAAACCTGATTCATGGAAGCAGACACATTGTTAAGATCCTGTGCTTTCAAATGAGCTTATCTGCCATCTCTGCCATGGCAGTCATGTGACACGGGATAGATCACATTACAACTTGTGGTAAGACACTAATGAGAGGGAATTAAACAGGCTTAACTTTCTAAATACATACAGGGTGCATTTCTCTTATGTTTTCCTTCTGTCCTGTGCAAGAGTTCAGGTCCACTTTAACCACTTCCCCTACCCCGGGACGATTAACTACATCCCTGCAAAATCCCATATCTCCTTGCAGGGATGTAGCTACTACGTCCCTTCCTGCTCGGCCCCTGATCGTTACCACCGCCAATCATTAGCTGGGAGATCAATAAATGGGAACATCATTTCCCATTCATTGATCCAAGTCCCCGTGTGAATGACCACCAGCATCTATTATACGGCGCCGCCATTCATAAAAACACGATACTTGCATAGCCACACATTACTTCCTCTTTGCATAGTAATACTACGCCTAAGGAAGTTACACACTAGGACATCTTGCAGCCAAATAGTAAAATTACATCTACACTTTTTTCATTAAGAGACATTTAAAATTAACCCCTTACCTCCCACACTCCCCAATAGTTGCTCAAATTAAAATAAAATTATATATAAAACTTTTTTTTTTATATGTCAAGAGGGTATATTACTGTTACTTTATAAAGTATGGGCTTGTAACTAGGGATGGACGTAAAACTGAAAAAAATGCACCTTTATTTCTAAATAAAATATTGGCGTCAAATGTGTGGGTTTTAATTACGGTTGCATGTATTGTTTTAACTACTTGCCGACCGCTTTACGCCAATTGGCGGGAATAGCTCTCTATGCTGCTAGCAGGAGATCATGCGCATCTCCTGCTTGGAAGGCGGAGCTCCACTACACCTTCAGTCTCCCAGGGCGATCACCGCTCAGAGACTGGAGGGAACGTGAGGGGGGAGGGGGGGAACCGCTGCCGTCAGCGATTTCATTTTTAGATGTGAACAAAGCCTCAGTGTTTTTGAAACTAAACAACAACTATGAGAGTCTCATGAGGAGATGGGCTAGTCCAAAACCTATTGGTTCTGTCAGAGTTCTACTACCTACTGCAATTGACAGCAACATAGGAGATAAGTAATTTACGGCTCAATTTATTCTGGAAGAAATGTACTTTACATGCATCTTACATTATTCCTATTTTCGCGATAGTGGTCCTTTCAGGGGCCAGAGACGGCTGGTACAGAATGGGTTAAGAAATGTTCATTCTGTTCCAAGCTTATAAATAATTCAGATCACATAAACGCCATTATACATAGATGACCCGTATGCCACTACAGATATCATGTTTAGCTAAACTGGCAAAGAAAGCTTTGAGGACATGTTCTTTAACAATATCCAGACAAGCTGGTAATAAAACGGTTGTCAATGCCACAGGTGCAAGCACACCTATACATGAAAATCCAGCCCTCCTGTACGCAATCAGGAAGCCATCTAGATAGGTGCACAACAGACTGGAATCAAAGACCACCTCTGCTTCAGAGACTTTATTGGAAGGCCACAGGATTATTCCTTATCACACAGTAGAACATGGTTGACTAGTGTGCAACATACATTGCTAGGCAACATTTCTAATCAGGAAGCACTATCTGAACTTTCAGGCAACTATGAGTTATGAGCTTCCAGCTTGCGCCGAGAACATTCTGCATCATCCACACTGACATACCTTAAAACTGATCCGATTTACAGACCCTAAAACAATACAAGCAATATATGCAAAAAAAAAAAAAAAAAATTAAAATAAAAAAGTGAAGATAGTTAACATTGGCTTAATACAGTCTTTCATCCGTAAGGTAAGCCTTTAACTTGAAATCCCATTTGTCTGTACTGGTGGTCATCCGGGTAATTCTACAGTGTGTCAGTATTGTAAAATGTTACAAAAAAAGTCTCCATCAGTCAGCATTTCAGACATCATTAGCTAGTGAGATCATTAAGTTGACAAACACAAAAGGCTCCTGGTTGATGAAACAGTGCAGATTATTCTAAGACAAATATACAAAGTCCAGTTCATCACAAAAAAGTATGTTGGTCATGCAGAATTCTCTGAAACAGAACGTGAAACCCTGTTATGGCACGCAAGTCTCTGCTTAAGTCTTGTATGAGGGGGAAGAGAAAAGAAAATAAACTAGCCAACAATTGCTCAGAATGGCGTGTTCTCTCTAAGCTGCAGAAGAAATTATCTTTAATAACAGTGTCCATTTTGTTGGCGAATAGAGAGAATTAAATTAAAAAAAAAAAGTCATGCAAACTATTCTTTAACCTAACTTAGTCCACTGTGGCAGAATCCCGAAATTGATGCACCTGCAGAACCTTGTTTCATTGCACGCAGCTGAAGCAGATTTTACCAAAAATGAGTTTCTTGCGTCCTTACACAAGTTAATTCACCGACTGCCAGTCACAGCTTTGCTGTACTTTGTTTTCAGCATCCGGCAGAAAAAGCAGTGAAAGCACAGTCCATCATAACCAGGATAGAGGAAGTTAAAAACTATGCACTCTGAGCAGCGGGTGATGTAATCGCGTCAAAAAAGGAGAACGTTGACACCACCTGTTCTTCAAACGTGTTTCGGCACGGCATAAATAAAATTTGAAGGAAATAAATAGAATTTTGACTCCTGGAGACCTGAACAGAAATGGGATTTACTCAGGGTAGAAAGACAAAAACCTGTGGTACCCCTCAGCCACAATATAGGGCGATCCTGTGCGAACATGGAGGAAAAAAACTGAGGAGTGAACTGAAAAGTTGATAAAGTTGATCTTCATTGGTGCCTATGTGTCTTCATTCATTTCTTGACTGTCTGTCCGGGCAATCTTTCGTGGAGGGGCAGATGTCTCACCTATTTCTAACTGGTCTTGGTCTCTTTTCTTTGCAGCATTCTATCCAAAAGAGAAAAAAAAAAAGTGTATGGATATTAAAGAACAATAAATGAATACATTTATTATTTTAGATTACACTCAGAATTAAACACTACAAGGCTGCAACATAAAGCAAACCTAAAAAGTCAAAAGGGGAAAAAATAAAATAAAAATGATACCACTGTAGAGGAAAGGCTCTGGTCCCTCTACAGACCGACTCCCCCAATCCATGGCCTTTCCATTGCTGGCTGGGACCCTCTTCCCCACCACACTCCCTTTTGAATATATGCCCGGCCACACTACTCAGACGGCAGTAGGGTTCACAATTGAGCAGTAGCAAGGAGCAAAAAGCCATGCATGAGGGCCTACTTGCACCTGCGCAGTAGCATGGAGGAAAAAGAAAAAAACCAGTGCTTGAGTGGCTCTGTGCTACTGCACAGGCCATACTTTGCGCATGCGCGTTGCAGCCACACTTGTATATGGAGGGGACCATGGCCGCGAGCAATATTCAACAATGTCAAATTTTGAAGAAAAAAAAAAAAGGGTCACAGAGAAGGAACAGATGTATAGTTAGACAAGGGAAGCCTCAGGCTAATCCAGAGGCTTCCCCCTACTGAGGTAAGTAACTTTGTTTTGTCTGACTTCAGAAGCCCTTTAACCACTTCAGCCCTCCTGCTTTTATCTTATGGATGCAAGCAATTTTCACATTTCAGCACGTCTCCCATTCATTCGCCAACAACAATCACTGCTGATCACACTAACTGAACTTTATCTTGTTTTTTTTCCAAAGACAAATTGGGGGGGGGGGGGAATTAAGCGATTCTTTTTTAGTAATTATTTTATTCTCTATAAATTTTAAAGGGAAAAAGTGAAATACAGTATTTCTCCATTACCATCCACTATAGTTTTAAAATAAACACTACTACTGTAGATAAAAACCCACACATTTTTTTTGCCCATTTATCCTAGTTATCCCAACATTTAAAATGATGCCCCTAGTGCAATGTATGGGGATAATATATTTGGAAATAAAGGTATTTTTTCTGAATTGTGTTTTTGTTTTCTAATAGTACCCTAGCAATAAGAGCCGTACTCACTCAGGGCCGAGTCAGACTGAGCGTTTTTCGATCCGTCTGCACCGTGTTTTTTTAAAAACACGCTCCCCATTAACTTGCATTAAAATTGCAATAATTTTGCCTTGATTTTACCACGATTTAAATGCAAGTCAATGGGAGTGTGTTTTTGAAAACGCAAACAGCATTGACAAAAGAGCTCTGCGGTGTAGCTCAGCCCTACGGGTGTGCTCACAATCAAGGACCCCAGAAGGAGAAATTGCCAAAACTTTCAGAAAATGCCATTTGCCTGGCTGTAGTACTATTTCTCCTAATTCCTTCTGAGTAACTGACAGAAATCCCACTATTGAAAGTATTATCCAATATCCCATTTTTCTCTAGGTGGTGGTGTGAGGCTCACATGATCAAAGTCATTCAAACAAGCATGTGTCAAAAGATAAAACATGTAATGCAGTATTCATAATAATCATTTACAAGAGGTGCACAAACAGGTAGTGACATAGCAAGGGTATTTGACACCCAGTGCTGATTATTTACAGACACCCCCTTCCCCAAACAACTTTATTTTTTTAGGGGTTAAGGGGGTGACATGCTAGTGGTAATTCCCCCCCCCCCCCCCCCCCCCCCCCCCCCCGGTGACATTCCCAGTAGTCTAGCGGTAGCCACCAAGTGACGTCTCCCCCTCCAGAGTGGGGGTGGGTGAGGCTGGCTGAGGGTACTGAGTGGACGGAGAACGACAGGTGAGACTAACTAAAGGTTGACTTGGGAGAGGAAGGGCTGGCTGAGAATGCTGAGTGGGCAGGAAGAGACAATAAAAGGTGACTGAAGGTGGTTGGAAAGGGGGTTAGGAGGAGAAGAAAAGGGTGAGGGTGCTGTGAGTTGGGAGCATAGGGTGAGAATGCTGAGTGGATGGGGAGAGGCAGATGAGGATGACTGGATATGTGGGGAGAGGCTGGAGGAGGGTGCAATGTGGGTTGGACAGGCAAGGTGGTGCTGGTCTGAGGTTGCTTGGAAAAGGTGTGGGTGAATGAGGGTGCTTGGGGGGGGGGGGGGGGGGCAGGTGTGGCTAGCTGAGGAGATGGGGTGGAGTGTGGAAAGTGAGACTGACAGAGAACTGGTTGGAGTGCTAGGTGGGGTGAAGCTAGAAAAGATTCTAGCTGGAATATACTGGATGGGGAGAATAAAGAAAAGTCAGAAAAAAAGGAGAAGGCAGATCTGTACCAGGTTGGGAGAGGTTACAGCGCAGGTTCCAGCTTCTTTGGAACATGCAGTAAAGGAAGCAGCCACATAACAGGAGCAGCAGTTGCAGTCACTCCCCCAGCTCTGGCACTACACCAGCAGGCAGCCTCCCTGTCATTTTATTAGCATTAACCAGCTTCTAATGTCTTCCTCTCCTCCGCAGGTCTTCATGCCGATCAGCAGTCAAACTCCTCTGCATGAGCCAGGGGTTGCACATTGAGGGCGAGCAGGAGGGGAAGAAGGAGGAAGCTTTAAGGCATGCAAATGCAGTGTGGGGCAGAGTGGAACAGCCTGTATACATGTAGGCTCACAGGTTAGCACACCTGTTTGTCCTCCCATGGCACTGCCCATTATTGATGATGGGGGAACTGTCTCAGTTGTCACCCTGCCTGGTGCAGACCAACACCCCACCTTCCCACCCACCACTTGTGACAACGCTGCAAGTAGGTGAAGGAAATAGAACTAGAAGCTACTGAAATCATGCTTACCTTTTTGTCCCACTGTTGGTGAAGGTAACGCAAAAGAATATTTGTTTTTTCTGTTACTATGACTGGAAAAAAAGGAAGGAAACAAAATTAAAGATTTACATATGCATATATGTTAAGGAAAGCAAAGACAATTGAGTTAAACAGAAAACAAACAAAAAAAAACAAACATATACATACACACATACATATACTGTATACATATATACAGAACACGTAACACTTACTTTGGTCTGAAGGGTACTCTCTTGTAGGGAGATAAACTGAAGGCCGTCTGTTCTGTAACAATATTTGTAAACTTAATATATTTTATGCTTTAACAACTAAACTGACACACAGGTAAGCACTGTCAAATCCCATCTCCAAGCACAGGTTAAAATAAACCAACTAATTCAGTGTTCTCCTCAGAAATTTTTTACAGCCGGGTGGCATGAAAAAATAGCCGGGTGGGGCGAGATGAGAGAATGGAAGGCCGGTGCTTTTCTGCACAACTATGCTTACGATGAAGGACAAGAGCCAATGACAGCCGGGTGCTCACCAAAACTAGCCGGGTGGAGCACCCAGCTAAAAGAGCCTGGGAAGAACACTGTAATTGTTCAGCAATGTGGGTGCTCAGCCATTATAGTTTTGATCTATGCAGTTGAGTATATGCTCCAAGAAGGAGTCAGGTGGAGCAGCTTTCTAGTGGCTACTCCAGGGGCCTAGGATGCATCATACCCCACTGTTCCTGTTTAGAGCAGCCTGCAGCCTACAACACAGGCAACTCTATGGAACAAAACCAGCTGTTTTAAAAGGGATTTTATTTAATCAAGGGAACTTTTACATGGACAAATAAGCTGTCCAACCAAAAATTACAAAATTTGTGCCTGAACTGGAGCTTTAACCAAGCGTTGGGTTACATGGTTTGAATAATGTTTTATGTGCGGTGCTGTGATATACATTACACCAGCATCCTCACCTTCCAGAAGAACGTTGATTATGGGCATGGAGGAAGTGGCAGTTCTTTTGTCCCTAGGAATGCCCCTTTCACCTCCCATTTATCGTTCTGCGCACTGTGCAGTGACCTAGACTCAGGAGAGCTGTGACGTGTGTGGGCGAGAAGAATACTAACAGCACAAGTGTTTACAACTATCTGTACCTCTGCTATTGGTACACTATCATTCCAAGCTCAATCTCCCCAAGCCCACACACTTTGCAGCTCTGGACATCGCATGCATGCAGTGGAAAAAACAAACAAACCCGTTTTACTTATCTGGGGCATCTACCAGCCCCCTGCAGCCATCCTGTGCCCTCGCAGTCACTCCTGGCTCCTCCGCCTCCAGATTTTTATTTTTGCTGACTCTGAGTCGGCGGGCCGCCACACGTACCTTTGCATGCGGACATTAAAACGTACATTTTTACACATTGCACCTGCAACGCATAAAAATGTACATGTTAATGTCCGTGATAGCTTCCTGCACCAGCAGGAATGCATGCAAAGGTACGTGTTGCAGCTCGCTGACTCCGAGTCAGCAAAAATGAAACTAGCTGGCAGGGGACCGGAGGAGCCAGAAGTGCCTGCGAGGGCACATTTTGGCTGCAGGGGGCTGGTAGCTGCTCCAGGTAAGTGAAATTTTTTTTTTTTTTTTTTTTTTAAATACAGTTAAGGTTCCCTTTAACCACTTGCCGACCGCGCGTCAGCAAAGTGGCAGCTGCAGGACCAGCGACGCAGTTCTGCGTCGCCGGCTGCAGGCTAATTAATCAGGAAGCAGCCGCTCGCGCGAGCGGCTGCTTCCTGTCAATTCACAGCGGGGGGCTCCGTGAATAGCCTGCGGGCCGCCGATTGCGGCTCGCAGGCTAAATGTAAACACAAGCGGAAAAAACCTGCTTTGTTTACATTGTACGGCGCTGCTGCGCAGCAGCGCCGTAAGGCAGATCGGCGATTCCCGGCCAATCAACGGCCGGGGATCGCCGCCATGTGACAGGGGACAGCCTGTCACTGGCTGCACAGGACGGATAGCGTCCTGTGCAGCCCAGATTGCTAGAGGGGAAAGGTATGAGAGGGAGGGGGGGAATTTCACCGTGGAGGGGGGCTTTGAGGTGCCCCCCCCCCCGCAACACCCAGGCAAGGCAGGAGCGATCAGACCCCCCCAGCACATCATCCCCCTAGTGGGGAAAAAAGGGGGGCGATCTGGTCGCTCTGCCTGCACCCTGATCTGTGCTGGGGGCTGCATAGCCCACCCAGCACAGATCAGCTAAAACAGCGCTGGTCCTTAAGGGGGGGTAAAGGGTGGGTCCTCAAGTGGTTAAGGCCAGGTCAGACTCAGTCCTCAAGTCCAGCAAACCTGAATTTCAGCAATTTCTCTATGTCTTTGGACTTAAGTTTTATAATTGCCCATCTGCTGTGCTGTCTGAATTATACAAAAACTACCAGTTTTCAAAAGGAAGTAGATATGTGAAGACAATTTATGAAGACTGGTACTACTGCACTGCTTCCAAATCTTTACATCGGGTAACATCAGCCACATCTGCAGCTTAACATTGCTCCAGGAACCTGCTCAGTACTTTGATACATTTCCTACTAGAAAGAAAGCAGAAAGGAAAGCCAGCTGCTGTAGCATCCAACAGAAACCAACTGTGCAAAGCTCATGCAGAAAGCCTTCTTCTGTTATACAAAAATGAAACAATTTGGTAATGTTATCACTTACTGAGGCTTTACACATTGAGTCTGCATGGAAACGGCTGAAGTTGCTTTCATTATACACAGGTAGGCCTTTTAGAAAGTCCGCCTGAAAAACAAAACAGATTACTTTGACGTGCAAAAATACATGCAAGATAAAAATATGTATCAATGTTACATCTTATCTAAATTCCACTTTTTTTTGCATCTGCAACATTATAAAAAGAGGTGTAAAGGTGCCCACTAACAATACAATTTGCAGAATGATTCTTTAGGAATGATCGGAAATTATCTTTTGGGACCACTAATAGACAAAAATCTCCAAACCAATCCGATCAGATTGATGGGATAGATACGAAAATCAGATTAATTTAATTAATCTGATGAATTGATTAGGAGATTTTTGCCTATTAGTGGTCCCAAGCTATTATTTCCGATCATTCATAAGAAGAATCATTTGTAAAAATTGTTCAGCAAATTGTATGATTAGTGGCCACCTTAAATCAAAGTCTCGGTTGAGACCCCCTGGATACAAAGAAAGCAACCTATCTACTGTACTTTACATTTCTTCAATAAAAGTAACCAATCAACCCCTCTTCTAGGTTTGGGGATGTAGTCAATGACTATACATTTCAAATCTGTATCCTTATGACCCTTTCACTCTGTAAAGGTGGCCATACACTGGCCCGATTCGCGGCCGTTTCGACAGCAGATTCGATCCTGGGATCGAATCTGCTGCCAATCGTTCACGCTAAACGCACCCGCCGATCCGATTTCCTCCCGAAATCGGATCGGTCCGTCGATCGCGCCGTGCGGGAAATTACCCTCGATCGCCCGCGGGTAGGGTGCGCGTCGCTAGCGGCGGCCGATCCGGTATACATTACCTGACGCTGGCTCCCGGGCGTCTTCGCCGCGCTGCACCGCTCTGTTCCGGCTCCATCCCGGCGCTTCCTGTGTCACTGCAGTGACCAGGAAGTTCAAATAGAGGGCGCTCTATTTGAACTTCCTGGTCACTGCAGTGACACAGGAAGCGCCGGGATGGAGCCGGAACAGAGCGGTGCAGCGTGGAGAAGACGCCCGGGAGCCAGCTTCAGGTAATGTATACGGGAGGGGGGGGGGGGGGCGCACAGGCGGCAGGAGCAGCTCAACAGATTGTGATCGGTTTCAGGCTGAAATCGATTCACAATCTGTTTGCAGTAAAGGCAGCCATACGATCCCTCTCTGATCAGATTCGATCAGATAGGGATCTGTCAGCTGGTCGATCTAATGGCAAATCGACCAGTGTATGGCTACCTTAAGGCTGCAGACTCTCTCCAACAAATGGAGAAAATTGTAGGTATGCAGCGTAGGATCCTCGCAGTCACCCCCAAAAAACAGACAACGAGCATGAGCATTGAAGATAATACTGATTGTGCCTCTTTATCAACCTCTAGTGTACTGTGCCCTTTCAGTACACTAAAATTAGTTGTCACAAATTTAGTTAAAGTGGAACTAAACTCAGAACTTCCTCTCTGCTCTAAAAGATTAGCCACAGCATGATAAACTTCATTGGAGAAAAAAAAAAAAAAATCTAATTTTTTTTCTTCACAATTTATGGACATCATAAAAAATAAAATTAGTTCAACTTCTGCATGGAGCACTGAAAGGGTGAGGGCTCGTTTCCACTATAGCGAATCCGCATAGGTAAGACAAGTGGATGGGATTGTTTCCACTTGTGCGTCGTGCGGGTGCAATCTGCATGGCAGAGCAGTCAGATTTTGCGTGGGGGATGGAATGCGGGCAAATCGCCCGCAATGCTTTTAATAGGGAAATCGCATGCGGCTTTGTCATGCGGTTTTCCCCGCGATTTCGCATGTAAGGTTATGGAAATTTACACAGGCAGTGACATGGTTAAATTCGCCTGCCTCTTAGCCATGCGAAATCGCAGGGAAACCCGCATGCGGAAACGCAACCGCATGCGATTTCGTCCACGGTGGAATCCAGGCGATTCCGCACTGCAACAGTGGAAACGAGCCCTTAAAGCAGGGGTCTCAAACTCAATTTACCTGGGGGCCGCAGGATGCAAAGTCAGGTTGAGGCTGGGCCGCATAAGGAATTTCACAATCGCGGCGCATCGCCGTCTCTGCCCGCCCCTCTCACTCTTCCTTCACAGAGAGGGGCGGGGAGAGGCGGCGATCCGTGCGGCGATTGACGTCAGGAGGGGCAGAGCTGAAGCTGAAAGCTCTGCCCCTTCCAGGAAATGCCGGCGGATTGCCCCCCGGGCGATATGGGGGCTCTGCAGCTCTCGTTTAGCGGCGGGGATGCGGCGGATTACTTGGGAGCACTGAAGCGACCTATAAGGAAGCTTTTGCCAGCGAGGGCCACAAAATATTGTATCGAGGGCCGCAAATGGCCCGCGAGTTTGAGACCCCTGCCTTAAAGAGACACTGAAGCGAAAAAAAAAATATGATACAGTGAATTGGTTGTGTACTATGAATAATTACTAGAAGAATAGCAGCAAAGAAAATATTCTCATATTTTTATTTTCAGGTATATAGTGTTTATTCTAACATTGCATCATTCCGCTAACTTGTGACCAAAAAAAAAAAAAAAAAAAATCTTCTATAAACTCATCATACACCTAACGGAATACCTTGGGGAGTCTTCTTTCTAAAATGGGGTCACTTGTGGGGTTCCTAAACTGCCCTGGCATTTTAGGGGCCCAAAACCGTGAGTAGTCTAGAAATGGCTCAAAATGACTGTTCAGGGGTAGAAGCATCTGCAAATGTTGATGACAGGTGGTCTATGAGGGGCCAAATTTTGTGGAACCAATCAAAGGCAGGGTGGCCTCTTAGATGACAGGTTGCATTGGCACTGAAGTGCAGGAAGCACAGGATGTTATCAAATCGTGACCTGGACATGGCAGCAGAGAACATGGGCATGTGATGTATTGGGTGCGTAGACCAATAAGTCCGCAATACATTATTTTTGACTAGACCAATGTTAACCTTCCTGGCGGTATGCCGCACAGGAAGACTTCTCAGGCCCGGCTGGGCCGATTTGCTCACTTTTTTTTTGCAACACGCAGCTAGCACTTTGCTGGCTGCGTGTGCATTCCGATCGACGCCACTCCACGCTCGATCGCCACGCCAGCCTGCCCCCCCCCCAGACCCCGTGCGCTGCCTGGCCAATCAGTGCCAGGCAGCGCTGAGGGGTGGATCGGGACTCCCTTAGACGTCACGACGTCCATGACGTCATCCCACTATGGCGACGGGGGAAGCCCTTCAGGAAATCCCATTCTTTGAACGGGATTTCCTGATCAAAGATCGCCGGAGGCGATCGAAGCAGGCGGGGGGATGCCGCTGTACAGCGGCTATCATGTAGCGAGCCCTAAGCTCGCTACATGAAAAAAAAGAAAATTTTTTTTTTTTAAAAAGTGCTGCGCTGCCCCCTGGCGGTTTCTAATAGACCGCCAGGAGGGTTAAGGAGAAGGCCCCCAAAAAAGTGTTACATTCAGAAACTTAGAGTGGCTTCCACGGAAAAGGGTGGGCATAGTAGCTTCTTGGATTGGCAGTTGCGTATTGTGTGGCATAACGGTTGGCCTCAGCCACAATTAAGTCGAGGGATCAGGAGCCCACACGGGGCATATTAGGGCCAGATTTGATGGGTAAGTGTGCTAGGGGGTGACAGGAGGTGATTGATGGGTGTCTCAGGGTGTGAATAGAGGGGGGAATAGATGCAAGCAATGCACTGGGGAGGTGATCGGGGGTATCTGAGGGTGTGGGCGGGTCATTGGGTGCCCGCAAGAGGCAGATGAGGGTCTGATCTGATGGGTAGCAGTGACACGTGGTGATTGATAGGTGATCACAGGGGAGAATACAGTGATGTGAAAAACTATTTGCCCCCTTCCTGATTTCTTATTCTTTTGCATGTTTGACACACTTAAATGTTTCTGCTCATCAAAAACCGTTAACTATTAGTCAAAGATAACATAATTGAACACAAAATGCAGTTTTAAATGATAGTTTTTATTATTTAGTGAGAAGAAGAAAAAAAAAAAAAAAAAAAAAAAAAATACCTCAAAACCTACATGGCCGTGTGAAAAAGAAATTGCCCCCTGAACCTAACCTTAGCAGCAATAACTGCAATCAAGCGTTTGCGATAACTTGCAACAAGTCTTTTACAGCGCTCTGGAGGAATTTTGGCCCACTCATTTTTGCAGAATTGTTGAAATTCAGCTTTGAGGGTTTTCTAGCATGAACCGCCTTTTTAAAGAGAACCCGAGATGGGTTTGAAGAATATTATCTGCATACAGAGGCTGGATCTGCCTATACAGCCCAGCCTCTGTTGCTATCCCAAACCCCCCTAAGGTCCCCCTGCACTCTGCAATCCCTCATAAATCACAGCCACGCTGCTGACAAACAGCTTGTCAGAGTTGGCTCTGTTTATCTCTATAGTGTCAGTCTGCTGCTCTCCCCGCCTCCTGCAGAACTCCAGTCCCCGCCTGCATCCCTTCCCTCCCTGCTGATTGGAGGGAAGGGACGGGGGCAGGGACCGGAGCTATGCAGGAGGCGGGGGAGCAGCTGAGACTGACACTACAGATGTAAACACAGCCTCACAGCATGGCTGTGATTTATGAGGGATTGCAGAGTGCAGGGGGACCTTAGTGGGGTTTGGGATAACAACAGAGGCTGGGCTGTATAAGCAGATCCAGCCTCTGTATGCAGATAACATTCTTTAAACACACCTCGGGTTCTCTTTAAGGTCATGCCACAACATCACAATAGGATTCAGGTCAGGACTTGACTAGGCCACTCCAAAGTATTTTGTTTTTCTTCAGCCATTCAGAGGTGGATTTGCTGGTGTGTTTTGGGTCATTGTCCTGCTGCAGCACCCAAGATAGTTTCAGCTTGAGTTGACGAACAGATGGACGGACATTCTCCTTCAGGATTTTTTGGTAGACAGTAGAATTCATAGTTCCATCTAGCACAGCAAGCCTTCCAGGTCCTGAAGCAGCAAAACAACCCCAGACCATCACCATATTTTACTGTTGGTATGATGTTACTTCTACGCCATTTTTGCCCAGTCTCTTTCTTATGGTGGAGTCGTGAACACTGACCTTAATTGAGGCAAGTGAGGCCTGCAGTTCTTTAGATGTTGTCCTGGGGTCTTTTGTGGCCTCTCAGATGAGTTTTCTCTGCGCTCTTGGGGTAATTTTGGTCGGCCGGCCACTCCTCGGAAGGTTCATCACTGTTCCATGTTTTTGCCATTTGTGGATAATGGCTCTCACTGTGGTTCGCTGGAGTCCCAAAGCTTTAGAAATGGCTTTATAACCTTTACCAGACTGATAGATCTCAATTACTTTTGTTCTCATTTGTTCCTGAATGTCTTTGGATCTTGGCATGATGTACAGCTTTTGAGGTGCTTTTGGTCTACTTCTCTGTGTCAGCTCCTATTTAAGTGATTTCTTGATTGAAACAGGTGTGGCAGTAATCAGGCCTGGGGGTGACTACAGAAACTGAACTCAGGTGTGGTAAACCACAGTTAAGTTATTTTTTAACAAGGGGGGCAATCACTTTTTCACACAGGGCAATGTAGATTTGGAGTTTTTTTTCTCACTAAATAAAAACCATCATTTAAAACTGCATTTTGTGTTCAATTATGTTTTATCTTTGACTAATAGTTAACGGTTTTTGATGAGCAGAAACATTTAAGTGTGACAAACATGCAAAAGAAGAAGAAATCAGGAAGGGGGCACATCACTGTATATGCAAGCAGTGCACTGGCGAGTTGATCAGAGGGGGTCTGGGGGGCTATTTGAGGGTGTGGCGGGTGATTGGGTGCCCGCAAGGGGCAGATTAGGGTCTGATCTGACGGGTAGCAGTGACAGGTGGTGACAGGGTGTTTGATGGGTGATTAGAAGGGAGAGCAGATGTAAACAATGCACTTTCGGAGGTGATCTAAAAAAATAGCGTTGACAGAGATAGTGACAGGGAGTGATTGATGGGTGATTAGGGGGGTGATTGGGTGCAAACAGAGGTCTGGGGGTGGGCAGGGGGGGGGTCTGAGGGGAGCTGTGGACGATCAGGGGGCAGATCAGTGTGCATATGTGCAGACAGGGAGGGCTGCAGCCTGCCCTGGTGGTCCCTCGATCACTGGGACCACCAGGGCAGGAGGCAGCCTGTATAATACGCTTTGTATACATTTCAAAGCTTATTATACGCTTGCATTGCGGCGATCCAGGGGTTAACAACCTGCCGTCGCTTCCGATCGGCCGGCGGGTTGACGTTGCGGGTGGGCGGAGCCTATTGCCAGCGGATGTGCGCGCATCACAGTGCACAATCCCCGGCCAGCTGGAGACCCAGGACCCGACACCAATTGGCGTTTCGTGGTCCTGGGCATGCCACTTTGCCGCCGCACTTTGGCATGGTGTGGTCGGCAAGTGGTTTAACCATTTATTAAAAGTTATGTTTTAAGATATCTCTGTAGAAGGTATAAAACTGTATTGATAGTATGGCTGCCCCTGCTGCTTTAAAGAGTACTTGAGGCAAAGATGACAAACCCCATCATGACAGGCCCTGTCAAAATGATGATGGATCGGGGGGTTAGGGCTTAATACTAACCTGATGCAACGTCTTCGGGTCACAAATGAGGCTTTGCCCCCTCAAATAGCGGTGGCATCCATGTTTTCAATGACTACCAAAGCTCTTCAAAAACCTCTGCCTCTATGGCTGTGGCCCACCCCCAGCTTGGCAGCCACCAATCAACAGGTGGGTGTGATTAGAGCCTCTGCAGCCAGTTGAAAAAAAAACATTTGGACAGGCCCAAAAAAGTATTTAACCCCACAACCCCCCAATGCATCATTAAAGTCTTGTATACACGCTAGATGGCTCTTGTCCGAGGCAGCTGTTGGAGGCCAACTGTCAAGAATCTCAAGTGTGTGAGGCAGCTTCTGATCCCCTTCGATGCGTTGGTGAGAGATCAGGACTGCCAGATCAACTTGTCCGATTCCAGTGATCACCCTCCTTATCACTACTTCTCAGTTCTGGCATGCGCTGCATGTCCTCCTTCCGCTCACCTCCACAGCAACACATCCCGGAAGTCAACAGTAATTGTGCCACAGCACTGCCTGATGGGCACGCGTTTTCACGGTGTGGAATTTGCAGCATTTTCCTGCATGCGATTCAGACTGGAAAAGGCAACTTACTGAACTCAATAGGATGCTGTCTGAATCACATGCGGGGGCCCAAAAAAAAAAAAATTGATTTCCAAATCATGCGTGCAGATAAAATCCTCTTGTACAGATGTGACATCACGCCTTGCAGGACACATGCCAGCACTTTGTGGAAATGGCCCCTAACATAGAAGTGCATTATTACAAGACACTGCTGCATGTGTACAACACAGTGCTGTCCAATTTTACTGAATGGGATCAGTGCTGCAACACAAGCATTATATGTTTCTGTAACGCTGTAGTTTGCTGGACCCCAACAGTATGATAAGGGGGATCGATTACATACCGGTAATAGTAATTAAGCCACCTTTTTTACATGATGTTTATTCAGAAATATATTTGAGCATCACATTTCTGACCCCAACTAATATTCTGCTGCTCAATGGAGTTTAATATCACACAGACTTTGATCTACCACCTACATGCCAGAAACTTTCTAACATGCCCCCTGTTACTTTTGATCATTCAACTAACCACAATCAATTGAAAGTTGATTGAACAGGCATGTTGGGGGCAATAGCTCACCCTCATATTCAATTTATAGCGAACCTGAGATGGCCCAAAAGAAAAAAATGAATACATACCTTGGGCTTCCTCCAGCCCCCCTCAGGCTGATTGGTCCCTCGTCGTTCTCCTCCGCCTCAGCTCCCAGTAATCCAGCCAGTCGGGGTGTAGTGTGTGCATGCCCCTATGGCCGTGAGTGTTCTGCGCCTGCACAGTAGTACTGCACAGGAGCAGAACACTCCGGGCCACGGGAGTGCAAGCACACGGACTGCGCCTGTACCGAATGGCTAATTTACCGGGAGCCCTAGCGGAGTATTCAGGAGGTGGAGTAGAATGGCGAGGCACCAATCAACCTGAAGGGGGCTGGAGGAAGCCACATGTATAAAATGCAGGTACACGTTAAGTTATTAAAGGGAACCTTAACTGAGAGTGATATGGATGTTTCCTGTTAAACAATACCAGTTGCCTGGCAGTCCAGCTGATCTCTGTGACTGCAATAGTGGCTGAATCACACCCTGAAACAAGCATGCAGCTAATCCAGTCTGACTTCTGTCAGAGCACCTGATCTGCATGCTTGTTCAGGGGCTGTGGCTAAAAGTATTAGAGACACAGGATCAGAAGGCGATTCAGGCAACTGGTATTATTTTAAAAGGAAAAATCCATATCCTTCTCAGTTTAGGTTCCCTTTAAATCATGAAGAAGATTAGGCATGTTTGGTCAGGCTTGCAGTCCAATTCATTTTTGAAGGGAGAAGGCCCATTTTAACAGCATGAGTCAGAGTTCATGACCTGCATACATATTTACAGTCATTCATTCAGAATACATGACAGATGTATAAAAACTACCCCGGTTCCCCATAAATAATCCCTATCCTGAAAGCAAGCCTTAGCTGGAATTTTGAACATGCCTGTAATATAAGCCCTACCCTGAAAATAAGTGGAAGTTAAAAAGAGGAGGAAGAGGTGGCCAGCAAGTGGGGACAATGCATATGCAGTGCTGATCAGGCACTGGTCCTGTCATCCCAGCATACAGCAAGGTTATCAGGTGTGTGCAGGGATAACAGTGCAAATGTCTGATTAGTACCATAGCATACATTCAAATCCAGGAACAGCACACTACACAGGAACAGGAAATGTTCTGCTGAGAGACACTTCCTGATAGAGACCCAAGATATCCCCTGAAATAAGCCCTAGCACATCTTTTAGAGCAAAAATTAACATGACAGTCTTATTTTCGGGGGAAACACTGTGGTGGTGATGTTTGTATCACAGCATATACCTTTTGCTCTTCAATAACTGTCAACTACCCTGGTGTGAACTGGAACTTTGGGCTGGTGCACACCAAGGGCGCTTCTGAGCACTTTTCAGACCTCCAGCATGGCGAAAAGTACTTGGCTACTGAAACCCTAAGAGCACAGCAGCGTTGTGAATTTTCTAAAACGCAAATGTGCTGCATGTAGCAAATTTTGGAGCGATCCAGCTTGAATGAATGAGCAAAAAACACTCATACCTTCAAAAATCGCCATCGCAAATCGCTAGGCACTAGCGAAAGCAAAAGGAATTTTGGTGTGCACTAACGGCCCATTGCAATGCACAAGTTAGATTCAGAAGACTAATGATGATTGATACATGTTAATTTGCAGTTGCCCTATTCAAGGTTCTGGTTCTGCCCAGGCTAACCTCACTTCCTATAAAAGGAAAAAGAAAAAAAAAAAAAAAAAAATCACTAACCAAGCCTGTTAGATTGAACTGCAATTTGCAATAACATCAATAATGTTCTACTCACTTCAGGTTTCACTTAGGCCCCGTTTCCACTATCGCGAATCCGCATGCGTCTTGCGTATGCGGATTCGCATAGACAATATAAGCGAATGGGCCTGTTTCCACTTATGCGTCTGCGGGAGCGTTTTATTGTGCAGAGAAAATCTGCACGGAACACCCTGCAGAATTCGCCTGCGTGTGGAATGCAGGCGAATCGCACACAATGTATTTAATAAGGAAATTGCATGCGTTTTCCCCTATGCGTTTTTTGCCGCGAATTCGCATAGGTACCAATGTAAATTCACACAGGCAGTGACATGGTTAAAATCGCATATACCCTCACCTATGCGAATTCGCATGCGAATTTGCGCAAAAAAAGGATGTGGAATCGCATGCGATTTCATCAGCGGTAGAATCCAGGCGATTCCGCACCGCAATAGTGGAAACGAGCCCACAAAGGAGTACTGCAGAAAACCACAAACATGCACAGGTGAGGTAATTAGTGTCTCAGCAGAGCTGATTAACTACCTCTGTGGATTTCAACAAAACATTTAGGGCCCGTTTCCACTAGTGCGGTGCGAATCACCGGGATTCCACCGCTGACGAAATCGCATGCGGATGCGATTCCGCGGGCGATTTTTACCGCGATTTCGCATGCGATTTTGCATAGGCAGGGTATATGCGAATTTAACCATGTCACTGCCTGGTTCAATTTGCATTAGTTTTCATGCGAATTCGCACGCGAAATCGCGGCAAAAACGCATGTGCGTTTTACCTATTAAATGCATTATGTGCGAATCGCCTGCATTCCTCACGCAGGCGAATTCTGCAGGCTCTACCGTGCAGAAAAATGCTCAGAAATCCTGACAAGTGGCAACAGTCCCATCCACTTTCATTGCCTATGCGAATTCGCATGCAGGCCACGCATGCGAATTCGCTCTAGTGGAAACGGGCCCGCACTGTTGGTGGGCCTTGAGGACAGGGTTGGGGAACACTGCTAAGGGGAGTGGAGAATAAAAAAAAAAAAAAAGTTGAACTTACCTGGGGCTTCTAACGTTCCCCCGCAGATGTCCTGTGTCGGGATAAAACGTTCCTCCAGTCCCCTATGCAGTACGCTCCCGCTGACGTCCCAGACGTCAACGGGAGCGAGGAAGCGGCCACGCAGGCACAGTAGTTTGTGCCATTAAAGTTGCAAATTCCAGAAGTGAGCCGGCGTCGGGGACTGGAGGATTGTTTTGTCCCGGCGCAGGCACAGGACGTCTGCGGGGGACCATTACAAGTCCCAGGCAAGTTCAACTCTTTTTTTCCCCTACCCCCTTACAGTACTCCTTTAAAGAAAACCTGTAACATAAAAAACACCCTATGGGGGATACTTACATTGGGAGGGGGAAGCCTCTGGATCCTAACAAGGCTTCCCCTGTCCTCCGCTGTCCCGGCAATCCAGCGCTGCAACCCCCCAAACAGCGGCAAGGTAAATATTTACCTACCGCGATCCAGCGCAGGCGCAGTTCTTCGTTCAGGCTAAAGCGGAAATAGCCAAACCCAATCCAATGAGGGTAAACCTCATTGGGACCCTGAGAGGCTACCCCCTCCCGAGGTAAGTACCCCATGGTGGGGGGGGGGGGATGGAGGGGGCTTTATGTTACAGTCTCTAAGTTATAGTGGAATGCCTACTTATGACCAGATAAAATAGATGTTTAAGGCCTCATTGACTGTGACCTTTGAATTGTGTTCCCTGTGACAGCTAGTACGTAACGCAATGGATTGAGAGAGAGGTGCCACACATTACCTATGTATTGCATCGCATACAATGCATGTAAAGTATGATTCACACACACAAAAAAAAATTTGACCAGTTTTTGACAGTTGGCATCAGTTTTGTATGAGTTTCTATGGATTAGTTCACACATAAATCTGTACATTTCTGGACCAGTCAGGTAAAACTGATAGAAAACTAAGGCAAAACTGACCAGACCGGATTGGACCAGAGTTGTACAGATGTATGTGTGAACCAAGTATCCCCAATAACACAAGCGTCTTGCGGTAACTCACTGCATGCAGTGCGTTAACATGTCGCACTATGTTGTTCTGCAACACAAGCACCACACTGAAGTTCACATAAGTGGTGCATTGTAGTAAGCCGCATTACAGAGCAGCTGTTATGCCACATCGCAATGTGCCATTGTGAAGTCTGTCTGCAGTGTATGAGCAGGCAATAAATCCCTCTGATCAGAGAGTGATCTATTGCCTGCCCATACAATGCAGACAGATTTCCAATAGATTTCAACCTAGCACCTCCTCCTGCTGGGGCCACCCCCACCCAACCCCTTGGCGAGTGTTGCATGCTCACCTGTCACACGGGCTCAACTCCTGGTCTCCTCGTGTCCAGCATCATTACACCGCGAGCGCTTGTTACACACGTGACATCGCCACACGTAGTGGCCTCAGTACAAGTGGCACTGTCACATTTTACAGACGCTCGTGGTGTCAATTCAAAATGAGGCTTGACACAGCAGGCCAGGAGTCATGCCGGCGTGACAGGTGAGCCTGCCACACACCACAGGCCGGGGGTGCACACATACACTTTTGGGAAACCAGCCAGTGGTGTGTCAGTCATTGGGAAATGGTCATGTTGCAGCATTGATAGCTGCTAGATTTGATCATCATGATTGGCCTGATACTGATACCAAAAACCTAGTAATTTATGGGCACCCTTACAGAAGTCTATGTATACACAATGTACTGCAGACAGTAGAAAATGAGGATCACTTCATTCACACTTTCCACACAGTAGACTATTGCTGCAATATTACAAATAAACCCAGGCTTAAAGCACACCTGAACAGGATGCAAAGCTGGGGATTTTCACTTACTAGAGGCTTCATCTATCCCTCTATAGTCCATCAGGTGCCTTGGCATCCACTGAGTCCCCTCTGTTGTCCCACTGTCAGCCCTGAAATCCCTGCCATCTGGTGCTCCACTGCACAAGTGTTGTTCCATCCATGTGCGCTCCAAACACCAGCACAGTTCATTCTATTGAGAACCAACAATGGGAGGGCAATCATGCATGGACAGGTCCGCACATGCGAAGTCGGAGGGACTGGTGCTCCAAGCACAAGAATTGTGGTGCAGAAAGCAGAAAAATGGAGGGGGACCATCAGACGCCAACAACCCCGACTGACGACAGGGGGTTGTAGGCAGTGGCGGCTCCAGCTTCAGATTTGTGGGGGGGCTCAAAGGGGGCACGAGGGCTGGCAGGCCGGGCTGGGGGGGGGATGGCGAAAAATTGGGCGTGGTCATGATGTCATGTGGGCGGGGCTAACTGTAATGTAGTTGTACCAGCTAACGTAGTTACATGGGGAAAAAAAAAATGAAGTAAACGCACATAATGACAGGTAGCCTTTCACCAACAAATGCACATAAGAATCAGCTCTTCAGCAGTTAATGCACGTAATGACAGACAGCGTTTCCCCATTAAATGCACATAAGAGCCTGCTTTTCACCAGTTAATTCACATAATGATAGACTGCGTTTCCGCAGTAAATGCACATAAGGGACAGCTTTTCACCAGTAAATGCACATAAGAGACAGCTTTTCACCAGCTAACGCACGTAATGACAGACAGCTTTTCACCAGTAAATGCACGTAATGACAGACAGCTTTTCACCAGTAAATGCACGTAATGACAGACAGCTTTTCACCAGTAAATGCACGTAATGACAGACAGCTTTTCACCAGTAAATGCACATAAGAGACAGCTTTTCACCAGCTAACGCACGTAATGACAGACAGCTTTTCACCAGTAAATGCACGTAATGACAGACAGCTTTTCACCAGTAAATGCACGTAATGACAGACAGCTTTTCACCAGTAAATGCACGTAATGACAGACAGCTTTTCACCAGTAAATGCACGTAATGACAGACAGCGTTTCTGCAGTAAATGCACATAAAGAGACAGCTTTTCGCCAGTTAATGTACGTAATGACAGACAAAGTTTCCCCATTAAATGCACATAAGAGACAGCGTTTCACCAGTTAATGCACATAATGACAGACAGCCAGTGTCCCCAGTATATGTAGCCAGGCGTATAGCTGTCCCCAGTATATGTAGTCAGGCTAGTGATGGTGGGCTGGGGGCCCCAGGGCACCTCAGGCCTGGCCGGTGGTGGGCCGGAGGCCTGAGACCTGGCTGGTGGAGGTGGGCTGGGGGCCCCAGGGCAGCTAAGGCCTGGCTGGTGGTAGTAGGCTGGGGGCCCCAGGGCAGCTAAGGCCTGGCTGGTGGTGGTAGGCTGGGGGCCCCAGGGCAGCTAAGGCCTGGCTGGTGGTGGTAGGCTGGGGGGCCCCAGGGCAGCTAAGGCCTGGCTGGTGGTGGTAGGCTGGGGGCCCCAGGGCAGCTAAGGCCTGGCTGGTGGTGGGAGGCTGGGGGCCCCAGGGCAGCTAAGGCCTGGCTGGTGGTGGGAGGCTGGGGGCCCCAGGGCAGCTAAGGCCTGGCTGGTGGTGGGAGGCTGGGGGCCCCAGGGCAGCTAAGGCCTGGCTGGTGGTGGGAGGCTGGAGGCCCCAGGGCAGCTAAGGCCTGGCTGGTGGTGGGAGGCTGGGGGCCCCAGGGCAGCTAAGGCCTGGCTGGTGGTGGGAGGCTGGGGGCCCCAAGGCAGCTAAGGCCTGGCTGGTGGTGGTCGGATGAGGGGCCCCAGGGCAGCTCAGGCCTGGCTGGTGGTGGTGGGATGGAGGGCCCCAGGGCAGCTCAGGCCTGGCTGGTGGTGGTGGGATGGAGGGCCGCAGGGCAGCTCAGGCCTAGTGGGAAGGCCTCAGGCCTGGCTGGTGGGATGGGGGGCCCCAATCCCCAGGGCAGCTCAGGCCTGGCTGGTGGTGGTGGGATGGGGGGCCCCAGGGCAGCTCAGGCCTGGCTGGTGATGGTGGGAGGGGGGGCCCAAGGGCAGCTCAGGCCTGGCTGGTGGACTGGTAGGTGGGCTGGGGCCCCAGAGTCAGGCCTGGGGGTTGTTGGTGGTGGTGCTGCTGGTGCTAGGCTCAGGAGGCCTGGGGGGGCTGCGGCAGAAAGACAATTTGGCAGTTGACTGGGAGAGGACAGCCACCGCACCCACCTTTTCGTGGAGTTCCGACTTCAAGTCCTGCTCCTGCTGCCTGGCTAGCCTGGCTGTCAGGTCCAGAGTCCAGCCCCGCTGCCCGTGTGTCGGTGCCTGGGTGTCCGTGTCTGTGTCACACACAGGCAGCGTGACTAGCCCGCCCCGCAGAGAGAGTCTGACTGTGACGCAGTCACACTTTTATAACGCCGCTATATGCAGCGCCGGCGAGTCGCCACCACCACGTTACCCCTGGGGCGGGCCGCTCTGCGTGACTCACTCAGCTGAGCCTGCGCCCGGCCCAGGGACAGAAGAACGGAAGCGGACATGTCGGCCGGCCAGGGTGGGTGGGTCCGTGGGATCGCTGCTGGGGTGGGTGCCAGCCCAAGCCCTTGCCCAGTCGCCCTCCTCCCAGACTCCCAGGCAGCCCTCGGCTCCACTCACTGCAGTGCAGCCAGAGAGTGACGACGAGCCAGGTCGGGTCGGACACAGGCGGCGGCGGGGGGGCTTTGAGGGGGGCTAATGAGTTGCCAGCTGGGGCTTAAGCCAGGGTAAGCCCCAGCGTGGCGCCGCCACTGGTTGTAGGAGAAGCTCCAGGTAAGTTATAATCCTCCATGTTAAAACCAGTTCAGGTGTGCTTTAATTACTTTAAATGGTAAAAGCTTGCGTCAGGTATAAGATTGGAACATGAATAAAATAATTGATATGGCCAGTGAAGTAGTGGTGATAATTCTGGCCATACACCATGAAATCTTAATGGTACAATATCATCACTTCAATGTAGTGAGAAAGTGCATCTGCAGAATCTAGTAGCCCTTACACTACATAAATGTGGAAAGATAGAACAATAAAGACTGCATGGTGTATACTATGACAGCACAGGCGCTGCACAGGAGAGCCTGGGCCTTTCCTCCACACTGCCCCTGTCACTATTGTACAAGTATCTTACCAATGCTATGAATAACAAGCTCTCCTGACTGCTGTCACCACTTCCTGCCCACCCAATAACGAGGGCACTACTGCATCCCTATTAGCCCTCCATAGCCTCCCCTGCAGTGTTCCCCACCCCATGACAGATTCGGCGCACAGCGCTCACTTCTACCGCACCTCGCACCCCCACCTGCTATACATGTGGCCTCTGCCCACTGCAGCCCTACACACACCGGCACACACACCACCGGCCTCCCCCAGCATATAGAGAAATCTGCGCACATACCATCTTCTTCAGCCTCCTACTCTTCTTCACAGCTTCTCCGGCCTCACCCGCTCACACAAACTAACCATGAGTAACTCCCACCCATTCCGGCTCTCATTGGGCACTGCTCATACGTGCTGCCCGAATAAGCCATCACCGATTGGCTACTTTTCATGTCTGTCAGCAAGCGGAACCTCTGAATGGTTGTTTGCGTTGATGTAGAAACGGCTAGTTTAGTAGGTTGCGCAGGAAAGACGCCTGTGTTCATTATCATTGGTCGACTAAGGCAGCTTATCGCGCAAGGGACGTGGGGAGTTGTAGTTTTTTTTAGGTTGCACCCGCACCGTTAGTAAAGAGAACGTGAAGGCTGACCTTGCTATTTTACCGGTTACTTGGTTGTGGCTTTGGTAGTTTGGGGGCACTTATAGCAAGGATGCATATAGTGGAGTGAAGCTGCAACCTTTATGTTTAAACAGAGATACAGTCTTGGAATTGGGCCTCATCATGCTAGTTTTGGACTATTTCATGCAGAAACTGGCATGAGGCATGCTTGATGTTTGTGCGTGCGTGCGTGTGTAGTAAAACTACTTTGGTGTTCTGAGAAAGCCTGGTACACAATTTCAATTATGATTTGCCAATCATTGACTAATTTTACCTCCTTGCAGTATGAGGGTTTACCTACACAATCTCATAGTAATCAATATCTGTTGAACCCAGGGCCGGATTTACAGTAGTGTTGTCCGGATCATGAACGATTCGGATCTTTGATCCGAATCTATTTTATGAGTCGATCATCCGAATCATCAAAATGAACGATTCGGATCGCAAAAGGGGCGGGGCCAGGAGCGACACGCCCCCTCTCAGCGGGCAGCGGGGTCCTGGAAGCAGAGCTGAGATGGATCGCTCTGTTGGAAGGGAGGCAGCCTTGCAGGGACAGGTAGATGAGAGAGAGGGGACATGGGTGCCACTGCCAGATATGTGTAGAGCCCACATACTGGCTATAATGTGCTGCACATTATAGGCTGTCTGTTCCGTAGTGCTGCACAGTGATCACATGGGAAGCTTTTGGCTCAGCACAGCTCAGTAACTTTGCAGGCACTGTGATTGACGGGCAATATAATCCTCCTGCACTCGGCACTAAACAGCTGCACTTATCTTCTGGGAATGCTTTCCTTCACTGTGTGACGTTTGCAGTCAAAGTGTACAAATGAACATATAGGTGAAATATATGTAAAGCATATGATTGCAGCATGTGGATATTGTGTGCAAACATTTCTGCTCCCTGCTCGTCCCTCCTCCCTTCTCTGTCCACTCCCTGCCCTCTGTCCATCTTCTCCCCTTCTCTCTGCGTCCACCCCCCTCCCCTTCTCCTGTCCACAGACCTGTCCTGCTGTTCATTTCACCCCCGAATGCTTCCGGTAGTAAAATGATCCGAGATTCGGATCAAAGATCCGGATCTTTTCAATGATCCGATTCGAATCATCCGGATCATTGAAAAGATCCGAACTTCCCATCTCTAATTTACAGCTTAGGAGCCTATAGGCACAGAAGTTCTGGCGCCCTTAACCCCGCCCCTTTGCACAGGCCACACCCCTTTTACAATCAGATTTTACCAAATTTAGAGCACATTGTCTCTATAAAGAGCAGTGTGGTGCATCAAAGACCAGCCCCAAATGCCAGTCACAAGCGGGTGTAGGTTCCCTGCACACTGCATGCGATTCCGATTCCGCTTTTTTATATTTTTTACATCCAATTCCAATTTTTAATCTTTACTGCATGCTGCATTTTTTGATCCATTTTTCTGTTGAATGTATTCAGGGAAAATCGGAATTGAAAATCGGAAACGAAATCGCAAAACTGATTTGCAGTGTGCAGTGCGCCGTATACTGGCAAACTCTGGCCAGCCTGTCCCCATCTTGATCTATCCCCAACCCCTCATGCACTGCCAGGCCATCCCAGGTCTCCCTTTGACTTGGGCTCCATGGGGGCCCCTGCAATATTTTTGCCAGCGTACCATCTCACCTGTCCTGACGCACTGCTCTATTAGTTCGTACACTCTCGTCTTCATCCTTGCTAGTTATTACATAATGACATGGGCCAGGTTACTGAGATGATACAACTAGCAAGGATGAAGACGGGGAGTGAATGCACCAGGGCAGGTGAGTTGGTATACTGGCAGAAACGGTGCAGGGGCCCCAGGGAACATTAAGTAGGGAGAGACCTGAAATGGCATGGCAGCAGGGTGAGCCCTCACAAAGATTTACTTCCAGAAAATTCAGGTATTTTAATAAGCTTTGTTGAAAATGTGAGAACACCAGTGCCTGCAGGTCTAAACAGCCACAGCATCTTACAGCAGATATTAATGGCTGCAAGTTCTGTGTCTCTTCCCTCCCTTGCGGCATGCAACATGACTTCATGGCTACAGCAGGATACCTTTTTGGTGCATTTCTCGCAGCAACACAGCCACGGCTTGTGTAACAATGTTGTTTGGATGGTGGTGGGCATAACTGTGTGGTGTGGATGGTGGTGGGCATAGCTGTGTGGATGGTGGTGGGCATAGCTGTGTGGTGTGGATGGTGGGCATAGCTGTGTGGTGTGGATGGTGGTGGGCATAGCTGTGTGGTGTGGATGATGGTGGGCATAGCTGAGTGGTGTGGATGGTGGTGGGCATAGCTGTGTGGTGTGGATGGTGGTGGGCATAGCTGTGTGGTGTGGATGGTGGTAGGCAGCTCAGCAGGCAGGGGAGGGAGGTATGCACATACTTTACCTGATTCAAAGTCCGTAGGAGCCCCCAAAGCTTCTCCCATTTTGCCCCTTAAAAAATTCAGTTTGCCCTGCCATGGCCACCCGGGGTTGTATAACTGTGTTGTGCGGATGGTGATGGGGTAAGTCAGCAGCTCAGCAGGCACAGGAAGGAGGCATTGTGGTTTACATGGTTCTCGTCCTGCCTGGTAGACAGTAGCGGCGCTCTCCCCGATGTGATGCTGGAATGTGACATCACGTGGTGGGAGAGCGCCACTGCGTTCCAACAGGCGGAAAGGGAACCATGGAAACCATGATTCAAAACAGGTAACGTATGTATCCCTGCCTCCCTCCCCTGCCTGCTGAGCTGACGACTCACAACACACTACCATCCACACAGCACAGTTACACAAGCCACAGGTAGCCGCAGTAGGGCAAACTGAAGGGGCAAAATGGTATACACTTGGGGGTCCCTACGGACTCTGGTGCCAGGGGGTAATGCCCCCCTTGCCTATAGTAGTGCTGGCCCTGCACACAAACACACTCTCTGGCACACACACACACACTGTGGATACACACACACAAAGACACACACACTCTGCCACACACATGCACACACACACACACACACACACACACGCTGGTACACAAAGACGCACACACACTCTGCCACACACATGCACACATACACACACACACACACACACACACACACTCTGCCACACACATGCACACATACATACACGCACACACACACACACACACACACATAGACACACACACTGTACACACACACATGCTGTGGACACACACAGACATCCTGGCACACACATACACACACCCTGGCTCACACAACACGCATACATACAATGTACACACATTTTACAACCCCCTCCATCCCCCCTAACCTCCGGACAATCAAACTGCTGAAAGAAAAAAAATACTTCACCAGCACAGCAGAGACAGCCTTTGAAGTTTCCTTGAGGAGAGGGAGGAGGATCCCACACTCTTTCAACGGCTGGAGCTGCAGCAGCATGAAGTCTGTTCGTTCCCTCTCAGTTCCCTCTCATGTCTATCCGGGGAGAAAGCTCTGCTTGAGCGGCTACACACTCTCTCCGAGAGTCCCGACGGAAGTTTGGGCACACCGCCCCTCCCTCTCCCCTGTCGCAGGAGCTCTGTCAGCAGATGCACTGAGAGATTCAGTGCAGAGTGGGGCGGCATTGCAGCGAATATTAGCGCTGCGTTACAACACCCGATGAACAGCCGGGTCGGATGTGGAGCGGGGCGCGCTGTCATGGTGAGTGAGGACAGCTGGAGAGATTTGCTGCGCTGCTGTCTGCCGCCTCTGTAGCACATGGCGCCTGTAGGCACGTGCCTACAGTGCCTAGTGCTAAATCCGGCCCTGACTTGAACCTTACAAGCGCTATAAAACCAAAACAGGAGACTTGGGTGCAGCTGGCGAACTCAAGTAATCCAGCGCAGGAGATTTGGGCACAGCCGGCGCCAGCATAGACCATAATAGGAATTACGGCTAAAGCAGCACACAGAGTGTAACCTCAGCGCAGTCTGAAGCTACTTTTAAAACACTGTAATTCGGCTGCCAGCAATGGCTGGAAGCCGAATTACATCAGTCCCACTATCCATGTGCACCTAGAAAGGGAATAGTATTTAAGGCAGCCGGGACTTGCGCAGGAGCAAGGTAAGCCATAATGCGCAGGAGCAAGGTAAGCCATATTGGCTATATCCTGCGCCCAAGTCTCCCGGCTGCCAGTTATCTCGTACACGCAGCTGGTGCCACCATAGGCTGTAATAAAAATTACGGCTATAGCGGTGCTCAATGAGTAATTTGGGCGCTGTCAAAAGATGGAGAGCAAATTACTACAAAAGCACTGTAATTTGGCCACCAGCATTAGCTGGAAGCCGAATTACATCTTTCCCCCACTATCCATGGCGGCCCGGAGGGAGAATAGTAATTAACTTGACTTATGCAGGAGCAGGGTAAGTCGCTTATCGGCTTTAGCCTGCGCCTAAATCTCCCGGTGGCCAATTCATAGATATGTGACCCTTATACTAGACGGGGGTGGTAAAATTGGTCAGTGATTGGCCAATCATGATTGAAAGTTTTTACCTCACTTAATTCTAATATTTCCACAGATCTGTACATCAAATAGGACGTTGAGCTGTTTAGTCGTCTGAGCAAGTTTAGTTGTCTGTCTGGAAGAGGCCTAAAACTAATCTCACCCATGGGCTAAGGCTTAGCAGCTAAGCTATATCATAGCCAAACCCCTTCCTATCTAGTCACACTAACCCAAATTGATCTCACAAACAATCGGACTGCTGTTACTACTGCTATTTGAGTTTGACTACAGTGTAGCTGAACTCAAACTGTTGCTTGTGCTTGGTTATAATATAGCTGAGGGCCTGCACCCAAACTAACTCCTTAGGGCACCATAGGCACAGATTGCATTGTGAGCTATGGTACTGTTGTAGCATACGTGTCGCCCTCATGCCCAAAATATCTGCTGCCCAAAATAGGCATAGTTGTTAGAAGGTATGGTCAATGAGATGTAAATCGTTCTGACAATGCAGGATTATGCCAATTCTGAATACAAATTTATGCAGCTTGAAAAAAAGGGCCAATCCGATTCCACCTATATAGATTTTGATTGTTACATTTTCAAGCTGCATAAATTTGCATACAAAAATGTGTATCGTCCTCCTGCATCAAGTTGGAACTATTTGCATCTCGTAGACCATCCCCAGTTGTGAGATGTTTCTTCACCCACCACAGGGCCATCTCCTCTCGATCCTATAACTATAGTGTCATTGAATGAAGGAACAGATGGCAGCACAGCCAATGGGAGAAGGGAGAATCAAAATGGCAAAGAAAATAACTACTGCATTCACTCCAGCACGCATTATAGCCCAAACTGCAGGATGGGAGGGGGTTGTGGCACAGGCAGGTCACTGCAGAGGCATGAGAGCACCATTATACTTGTAAGTGCTAAAACGGGGGCCCTAGAATGAGAGGAACACCATAATAGTGGCACTGTAATAAAGGGAGCACTAAAATGATCGCACAATAATAAATGTTTTATAATAGGGAGGAGTTCTATAATGGGGCCACTTTCATGGAGATAATATTATGTGGAGATTGTAATGGAAGGGACATCCTAATTGGGGCATTAAAATGGGATACAATGGTCACATGGATTGTGGCAACATGGGGACTGTAACGGAAAAAATGTATAGTTATCTACTTTAACTGTACAAATCAAAAGTTTTTAGCCTTTCGCCTGTAAAAAGACAATTATAGGTAATTGCACTTGTATAATAAAATGACCATAAATATACACGGGTGTTAGACAAATCTGCATATTGTTCAGTGTTATTGAAACTGTTCAGAAATTTCCTCCGTGCTGCATGAGTAAACCCTAGAACACACATCTGATCTTGATTGGCCAATTTTACCACCTCCATGTAGTATAAGGGCCGACAGACTTTGAATACTATGAACAGATTGTGTAGGTAAGCTCTGATACTACATGGAGGTGGTAAAATTGGTGCTAGTCTATTTTATGGGACCCAGAATGAAACCTCATGGGGAAATTCAGCTAACGTGATTGGGTGGACAGCACCCTCCTGAACTGCTAAGTTCCCAATAGGTTGTAGTAAACTACGCCCACACTATTTGGCCAATCAAAATGCTTTGTGCTGTAAGAGGATGCTGTGATAGAAATGTTCCCTATGAGGTTTCCTGCTGGGTCCCCTAAAGTAGACTAGCTCTGTAAAATTAGCCAATCAAAATTGAATGTGTAAACAACAGATAAATCCAAGTATTTTGGGAAAAGCCGTGACCTAATTCGCCAATGTGAGTAATACAATTCACAAAATTTTATATTTGATCAGTGCGCTCCTCAATAGATATTCTAAATATTAATAAATCTCTGTCTGGTCGGATCGCTATTTTTCAATTGTGTGTGTCACACTACGTACAAAATTTCTATTCTATGGAAACAGCGCTCAACAACCCACATATTAATACACAAGATTCCACATTTAAAAAAGTCCACAACTTTTTGGACTTTTTTAAATGTGGAATCTTGTGTATTAATATGTGGGTTGTTGAGCGCTGTTTCCATAGAATACAATTCACAAACCATGGCTGTGATAGTTACAAGGAATGAGTTCTCAGGTGCAGAAAAAGATAAAAGATTAAATGGGGCCCTCGGCAAGATAGCAGTTTTTGCCCATCGCTGATGATCACCTGGCTTTTTTTATAAGATGTAGTGGTGGCTAGCATCCACCGGGCCCTTAGACACTCTCCAAGCTCTAGGTAGCTGCCTAGGATTGCCTTGTGAATGATAAACGACCCTGCTCAGGTGCAGGTGAGGAGGTGGTAAGGAAGAGCACTAATTAGTCCGTAAGATGGCCATTTTACCTTGGTCACGTGTTCTGTGCGATGCGACTTTTCCCTACTGTTGCAATCCTACAGGGTATGCAACTCCCCAATGTGAACCTAGCAGACCTACTGCCAGTGGCAGATGCAAGTGAGCAATGGTGACACAAGTATTATTATTCTCTCTACATTTTAATGTTAATAGTAGCAGATAAGTTATCTGTTGTGTAGGGTAGCTAAAACATTGTTTGCACTCAGCCACGGACAAGACATCAACAAAACTGCATCATCACCAGATAAGGTGAATGAGATGCAAATAATTCAAAGTTGATGCAAATTTCCCACACAAGTATATTTTGTAAGGTGTTGTATACAACCAACTCTTCCTGTGTTTCCTTCCTTTCTTATTTAATTTTGTTTTGTTTCCACTGTTCATCTGCTTTTAAATAAATAATGTTTGTTTCTGAATAAGTAATGAAACTCTTTAATCAAGTTTATGGATTCCTTTGTTAGGGCTCGTTTACACTAGGGGCGTTTTCGGCCTTTTTTCAAGCGCAGGCGATTTTAAAATCGCCCATAAAACGCCTGTGCAATGAATCTCTATGAAAAGGTTCATATCAGCACGGTTTGTGCGCTGTGCGTTCAGCAAAGCGGTGCCTGTGCCATTTTTTGGGCGATTTTGCCTCAATGGAAGGTATAGAAAAAAATGCAAACGTTCACAAAATCGTTTTGTGCAGCGATCTTGTTTGCGTTTTTAAGAATAAATACATTGTATTTATTTTTTTCCGGGTCAAAGAGTTCACTTCTCGACTTGCGTCAGGGAGTGAATTACCAAACCACTCTGGAAAAGTGCTTAGAAAAGTGCTTTTACCAGAAACCAGAGTGCCGGGAGGAGGGAATAAAAGTGCACAAAAACGCAAAACACTTGCGTTTTTGTTTTTAGGGGTGAATGAGACCTTAATCATTATGCAGGTGGAGTGACTTGGTCTGTGGATTTACACAAATCATTAGTCCAGCCAATCTCAACTTTTTTGCCTGCAGCAAGCCTCAAAAATGTCCATATCTCAGGTTACCCCTGCATTAAAATAATATATATATATATATATATATATATATATATATATATATATATATATATATATATATATACACACACACATATCTTGTGTACAAGCAGTACACATACAAATCACATACAGCAATGCAGACAAGTGCCCAGTCTCACATTCCTGGAAGCCCACACACCCTCCCCTACACTAAGTGCACAATTATAAGGGAAGTGACTATTCTAATTATTAATGCTAATATAAAACAAATGCTGTCAGTCAATCCAAAATGTTACTAAACGTAAAAAAAAGGCATTTGCATAGATTACTCAATTTCTAACACTTGCTGCACTGTAAAAAAGAAAGGGATTTCAGACAATTTCTTATTAGGACTAGACTATGTTTACCTATGTTTATCTCATTATGCCACATGTCACTTCAACCCCCCCCCCCCCCCCCTTTTTTTTAAGTGTTTTTATTGATTTTCAAAAAGGTAACTTTTTCCACAGTTATTTAAAGTGGTATTGTCACCATAAAAATCAAATTTCAACAGCAACTGGTCTGAGTGTATTAAGTGATGAAGATGTTAATCCTGCATTCAAAACTTTTTCTGCTGTTATGGTTTGGAGTTATCACATACTTTAGGAGCACTGGCCCTAGTGCCAAACAGTGCCAAAAAGTTGAATGCTGGGAGTTCTTTTGAATGCTGGGAGTTCTTTTTATCTATAATATATTCCTCCTCTTCCATTTATTTCCCTGCCTAGCTGATCACTTGTGTTTACAAGCAAGGCTGAGGTGACTCAGTGATTGGATGTGTAAATAAAAAAAGACTCTGGGAGGAGGGCAGCTAATTAATACACAATGAGCAAGAGAAGGGAGGGGGGAAAACAAGAGTCAGGGTATGATGTCAGCATTAGCTTGGCAAAATGGCCACTGCCTGCAATAGGATTTTCTGCTTTTCCTTTATAAAATTCACAGGAATCATTACGTGGATAGCACAATACATCTGTGATGTAAGTAGAAGTAGTATTTATCTACTTATATATATACATGTTTTTTATTACTAGGTTAGCATGGGTGTCACTTGTTCTTTAAATGTAAAAACTGGTAATTGGTTGTGCAACAAGCACTTGTACAAGTTGGCAAAAAAAACAAAAAACACTCCCCCATGTACAGTATATCATCCCAACCCCCCCCCCCCCCCTCCTCATCCACTCTCTGATCTCCCTAACAAATAGAATAGAAAACAGTCCCAGTTCCTTAGACCTCAATCAGCAGTAATGGTGTGTCAACATTGATTCATTAATTACGTGGGAGTCACCATGTTGCATAATTCCGTGGAGGAAAAAAGAAATGATTTTAAAATGGCCCACAAGTTCTCAATAGGGTTTAGGCCAGTGGAGCACTTTGATGCATGCAGTGGAGCGTTGTCCCGCAAAAAAAAAAAATCAGTGTCCTTTTCAAAGATAAAGACTTTTTCCAGTACTACTTCTTGAAAAACGTCTTAGATTGCATGGCAATAGATTTGGGTGTTGATATTGAGGCCATCTTTGACCCAAAAAGGTCCAATTAGCTCATATTCAATAATACCAGCCCATACCAGTACCCCACCATCACTATTGAACTATGTGCCTGTTACTGATCTAGCCATAGCCCATCCATTTGGTCCATCAAGAGTCTCTCATCAGTACATAAAACCATTGAAAAATCTGTCTTAATATATTTCTTGGTCCAATCTTGACATTTCAACGTATGTGTCTTGTTCAGTGGTGGGGTTTTTTTTTAGACTTTTTACCTTGACTGTGCCTGAGCACTGTTCTGGGCACTGGAGGATAATGGGTTTCTGGGAGCTTAAAGAGAACCAGAGATGAAGCACCCTCATGTATTTTATTACATTTATCAGTGGGAACATGACAGTAAACACCTACCCTGCTTTTAGTTTCATTGTTATCTGCTTAATTAGTCTATTAGCAACTGTGATAAGAATCCACCGACTATTCAGTCGAGGTTTGACCTGGAATCATTATAGCTGAGTAACTCTTCTGTGGAGTCCTTTCAAGCCCAAGCCTTCCCCCTCCTGGCTTAGATCTTCTGCTTTGCATACTGAGAGCTGTGATGACTGGGAGGGGCTGCTGCTCCTGAGAGAAGCTCTGTGGCTGTAATATGATCTCTGTGTGCACTAGATTCTCATAGGAATGAAACTGCAGTTATTATCAGTGACACTTCCTACAGGCAGATCATACCAATATGAAAGCACATAGATGAAAGGCTGCATTTAGCCTAGATAGCAGCATAGTCTCATATAGCATAGACAGCACATCCAGAACAACTTATAACCCGGAAGCAGAAGGGATATGAGCCGGCGGCCATATTTGATTTTTCCTGGAGCAATAATGGATAAAAACACTAAAAAAGGCACACCAGAGCGGCAAAATTATCAGGTAGAGCATTTATTCTTTACAAGCTATCGACTGATATGTTTATTTTGTGTGAAACGTTCATCTCTGGTTCCCTTTAACGTTTTATTCTTCTCAAATCTTTGGCAGTTGACTTGAGTATTTTTTTCCTCAACACGGTTTTTGTGACCCTGTTGACTATTTGCCACAAACCGTTTGATGGTTCTATGATTACACCCAATATCTAAGCAATTTAATGAGTGTTGTATCTCTCTCAAAGGTCCTTATTTAATTCTTGTTTTCTCTGCTTAAATAATTTTCAGCAATCTGCAATTGAAAAAAATACTAAAAAGTAGGTGAAAAGGCCTGTCAAAATTATTAGGATTCAAGTTTATACAACTTGGGAGTTGAATTATATGCACTAAAATGATGATATAGTCAAAACCCTCACCTGGTTAATAACTGTGCAATAACTTGAAAGTAACTCAAAGAAGAGGTATATAATTGAAAAGTGTGTTCTGTCCATTTCAAGATATGGTTAGACAACCAAACATGCATTACAACTGAATCCTCAGACATGAAAAAATATAGAATACTAAATTAAAAAATAAACAGGTATTCAGAGTCTTGGAACATCAAGGATTCAGGGGATCCTTCCTCAATATGGTGCACTTCCTGTACTCTTCCCCATCCACTTCAGTCAAACTTCCCTTCGCATCTCCGGCCCATTTCCCAATTCTTAATGGCACACGCCAGGGATGCCCACTCTCCCCCTTCCTATTTGCTCTTAGTATTGAACCCCTGGCGTGTGCCATAAGACAAAACCGCGACATCACAGGAATTAAACAAAGATCCCAAGAATATAAGATCTCCCTATTCGCGGATGACATCCTACTAACTTTGACCCAACCTCACACTTCACTCCCTGTACTACACTCAATATTGAAAGATTTTGAATCCATCTCAGGCTTTAAACTCAATCAAGAAAAAACAGAAGCCCTCCCTATCAAAATCCCACAGACCTTACTGAATACTCTACAGCAATCTTTCCACTACATTTGGAGGAAACATAACATTAAATACCTAGGTATACTTCTAACCCATACCTACTCTACCCTATACAAAGCAAACTTCCCATCCCTCATACAATCCATCCTACAAGACCTCCACAAATGGACAGCCTATAAAATCTCCTGGATAGGTAGAATTTATTCCCTTAAGATGAATGTACTGCCCCGCCTACTATACCTATTTGAGACCCTGCCGGTCCAAGTACCATCCTCACAACTCAAACTACTACAACGTGCTTTTTTAAAGTTTGTGTGGAACAACTCTCGTCCCAGAACTAATGCCTCGATCCTAATGACATCCCGGGAACAGGGAGGACTAGGGCTACCCAATTTAAAGCTATACTACCAGGCCGCTCATCTAAGACAAATACCTGAGTGGTCCAATCTAAATGTATACACCAAATGGGGTCTCATTGAAGCAATGAGTGTTTATCCCGTTTCATTACCAGCTTTGATCTGGCCCCAGATCCCTCCTAAAATCTCACTGATCCAACTACTTCCCACTATGAAATTCACTCTACAAATATGGCGGTCAACTGTAAAAACAGCTCACCTTAGATCCCTCATATCCCCATTATATCCCATATTGGGAAACCCGGCCTTCATTCCTGGAATGTCAGAAGAATTCATGGGCAGATGGTACAGTCTTAAATACACTAATTTTATGGAATGGGTGGACTTATCTTCTGGAAAAATCTTGACTAAAGAAAAAATAGGAGAGAAAATACGACTAAATACTAAAATTATTATGGAATATAACCAAATTCACCATCTACTGAAGTCTACTTCTAAAGGAATGAACCCACCGTATACTTATACCCCCTTTGAACATCTATGCAAAATCAAAGGACATCAAAAGGGTCTTATCTCTTCGATTTATAAGTTACTTCTAGACAAATCTGGTACTATTAAACCTAACCATGCATACATGTCCAAATGGGAGCAAGCTCTGGGTCATACTATAGGCCTAGAAGAATGGCTCTCTATATGGGAAAATGCTAGACTTACATCCATGTGCACACATGTTAAGGAAAATATTTATAAGATACTATTCCGGTGGTATAAAACTCCTGAAGTATTGTCTAAAATATATCCTGAAGTCACTAATAAATGCTGGAGGGGATGTGATCAACTAGGCACTTTGGAACATATATTCTGGCATTGCCCTATAATACAACCTCTATGGACTGATACCCAAGCTTTAATATGGAAAGTAACAGGAACCTCAATTCCCATGGACCCCATCTATATGTTACTGGGTAAACCTGTTCCCAAAACAAGAAAGAATCTCATGAGATTGATCACACATATTTTAACCGCCACTAGACTGTCCCTAGCCTCATACTGGCGCAATACCTCTATCCCTAGAATGTCTGAAATTATTGCTAAAATTAATTGGACCAAGCTGATGGAATCTTTAACAGCTAGACTCCGGGACACAGAACCCAGGCATGATAAAATATGGGATCCATGGGAAACCTTCTTTTTGAACTATGAACCTCCATGATGCAATAACACTTTAGGTACTATAGATCCTGCCTAACTAGGACCTTGGGCCAACTCTAAAATAATCCTACAATTGTAACAAACGTAATATGCACCCTGCTTTTCTTCTCTGGGACCCGATTTCTCAACCGTATAGAAAACACTTATATCTAAGAGGACAAACCTAATAGCAATATATTCTCTGCCCTTTGTCCCTTACCTATCCCTCCCCTCCCCCCATATCCCCCCTTCCCCCCTCACCCACTCCCCACCCCCCCTCCTGGTTTTCCTCCCGTTAAATGTTATGTTATGTTACACTATAAACAGTAATATGGTTTATATGATGTCATTCAGTAATAATGCTAAAATTCTTTCTGCAATACACCTTAAATATGGAACCTGATATTACGCTGCAAAAAAAATATTTGACTTGAGCCTTTAATGTGCGTACTTATGAATACAACTTGTTCTGAATGTATATACTATGCAACTTTATTCAAATAAAAACTTGTGTTGAACAAAAAAAAAAAATAAACAGGTAAGTAATCACTATCTTTTAAAATCTTTCGCTGTAGCAAAGTGCCCCAACAAACACTTAAAGGACCACTATCGCGAAAAATTGTAAAATTTTAAATATGTGTAAACATGTAAAACAAAGATACTAACAGCCTACTTGCTTGCAGCACACTTTTTGGGGCAGTTGGACAGAGCAACTGGCATTTACTAAGTGCTTTTGAAAATAAACAAGATGGGCTACTCGAAAACCTGTCGGTTTTACTCTGAAAGAAACATACTTCTTATTTGTATATGTATACATGTATTTTAAATATGACGATTTTCGCAATAGTGGTCTATTTCCCTGTTCTGAGCGATTCTGCTGTCCCCAGATCCATGATGTCCCTGACTTTATTTCCTTCTCCATGCTTCTTTTCCGAGTTGCATCTGGTCCTTCTCTTTTCTGCTGCTTTGGTTATTACATCTTGGAGCTTCTTTCTTGCATCTTGATTGCGTTTTCTTTGCAATGATAGCTGGTACCTTCCATGTCTCACATCCATACAGGAGGACTGTTCTCACATCCATACAGGAGGACTGTCTTCACATTGCCCTAGAATATTCTAAGCTTTGTTTTTAAGTAAATATCGTTCAGCCTCCATATTAGATACAATTATAAAACAGCCTGTGTTTGATCCTCTTCACGTGGTTTTCGACTACAGCACTTTTGCCATCATGCGTTGTCACCTGGCTAATGTCACAGTTTCAATGTGTTTTCCATACAGCTGGAACATACATTGCTAATTAGTTGCATGTCTTGTTTTCTTACAATTTATTATCCGTTCCACCTTGCTACTTTCGCTTTGAAAGTGGGCTAACTTGCTTCCATACTACTGTATAATTTCAATGTACTATATGCTTCACCTTCAAAACCTATTAATAACCAGGCTGTTTTAGCTGCTTTGTTGGGCTGCCTTAAATAGTTAATTTTTAGACATGGAAATGACAGCTTCTGTCTTGTCAGGAATATAGTCAGGGTTGCTCTCACAAGTTATCACCTGTGATTCAAATGACGAGTAATTGGCGCAGGTGTGCGGCGAGCATACAAGGGGTTATTTACCCATAATTCCGCCGTCCGCCCTGCGTTCCAAACAGCTTGCACGCGTCCTATTGGTCTCGTTGCAAGCCTCACCACGGCGCCCTTCCTCCTTCAAGCCAGGAGGAAGTGCACCTTGTATCCCCGCCGCACACATGCGCCACTTACGCCTCATTTGAATCACGGGTGATCACTCGTGAGAGCAACCCTGAATATAGTAAACATCACTGATAAGCAAATTACAGCCATAACCTTTTACTGGCAGAATACAACTTCTGAGAGCCGGGGGGGGGGGGGGGGGATATAATACATGAACTATCGCCCTTTTTCTAAATCTGGAACACTTATTAGGCACGCACTGAGCAGAGGCAACTAAACATTCAATCTAGTTTGTAAATGTTTAAATAAATAAAACCATGGGACATCTAAAAAAGTAATTTTGAGGAGTAGGAGGATAAATACAATTGTTTATCTCATCCGTTTATTTTCACTTCGGGTTCACTTTAACAGGGTTCGGTTTACCTTTTTAAAAACAAAAACTGCTACTTACCTGGGGCTTCTATCGGTCCTCTTCCGATGCGCCGTTCCCCGCCGCCGGCACCGGTGTAATTATTCGTCTAACCAGAGGAATAGAAGGGCGGCTGCGCGGCCATGGTTTTCCTGTACTGTGCCTGCGCAGTAAGCTCCCACTGACGCGCGCGGGAGCAAGCACACACGTGGCTGCACTTCTATTCGTCTGGTAACTACCATGGCCACGCAGCTGCACTTCTATTCCTCTGGTTAGACGAATAATTACACTTTAGTAGAAAAAGTCACCCGGCACACAGCTGGTTAAGCAGGGGGTAGAGCCGGCTCCATTAAATCTGCGAAAACTTCACCCCATACGTTTACACCTATGGGTTGGCTCACAGTCCAAGCAGAGAGAAGTGCAGCAAGCTTTTGGCAGTGCAGAGCACAAACTAAAGGCTCATACACACATCAGACCATAGTCTTATGAAAATGAAAGATCACAGACCAATTTTACCCCCTTCCATGTAGTATGAGAGCCATACTTACACAGTCTATTCTATGGAGCTGAACTCCCCATCAGATAGAATTTTTTGAAAGATGCTGCACACAAAGATGCTGTAGACATTCGAAAGATCAGTATCTGCAAAAGATCTGTTCCTGCAAAATGTCTATATCTGCAGATCATCATACACACCTTGTTTAACAGACATTCATCTGCAGATCAGATCAACCAGGATGGATTTCCAGATCTGCAGATGATTGTCTGATCTGCAGATGAATGTCAGTTAAACAAGGTGTGTATGATGATCTGCAGATCTCATAGACTATGAATGCATTTTCCAGGAACGGATCTTTGGCAGGAACAGATCTTTTGCAGATACAGATCTTTTGTGTGTGTGCAGCATCTTGCAAAGATTGTTTTCTGATGGGGAGTTCAGCTCCATAGAAAAGACTGTAGGTATGGCTCTCATACTACATGGAAGGGGGTAAAATTGGTCTGTGATCTTTCATTTTCAAAAGACTATGGTCTGATGTGTGTATGTGGCCTTAGACACATAGCACATAGAAGAAGTGCTGTGTACCTTCCTCTTGCAATGCTTTTATTCAATATTTCAGTCAACAACCAGCGTAAATGACATTAGAAAGAAGACTTGTCAAACCTGGATCAATGAAGGTGCTGGGGTGAGCGGGGAAGAGGTGACCAGGGGATGTGCGGACGGCACTACAGCCGTTTCACGCCAACTGGCGCTTGTTCACGTGCGTGTGTCCGGAATAATTACACCAGTGGCGGCAGGGAACAGCGTATCGGAAGAGGACGGCGCGGGACATTCCGGCTGCAGGGGGCCGATAGAAGCCCCAGATAAGTGGCAGTTTTTGTTTTTAAAAAGGTAAACAAACCCCTTTAAGCAGCTGCAGACTGAAACTGAGGGCCCGTCTCCACTTGTGCAGTGCGAATCGCCGCGGTAAAAATTCGCGTGCAGATTCGCATGGATGACGATGTATGCGAATCTAACCATGGCAGTGCTGGTGTGCTTTTCCATGCGAATTCGCATAAAAATTTGCATACCAACACCTCATGCGAATTTCCTATTAAATACATTGTATGCGATTCGCATAGCGGTATGCGAATTCTGATGGCTCTGCCATGCAAATTTTTTCTGCACAGAAAACCGCAAAGGAATCCTGACAAGTGGAAACAGTCCCACTCACTTGTATTGCTATGCAAATTTGCATGCGAAAAACACATGCGAATTCGCGATAGTGGAAATGGGCCCTGAAGGATAATATTAAATGAGCTCCACTTACAGAACAGCTTGAATAGTGGTGACATATGTATGTTATGTTGATTTTTGCACTAAAGTGGAGCAAGACTGGAAGTTCATAGCACTATTAACAATTAAAAAAGGCAGATAGGTGTATAGCAGAAAAAAAAATCTTCATGACTATGATAAATTGTGCATGTTTTGCTTTGCAGATATTCTCTTTTCCTGTCAACTGCTTAATAAAACAGTCATGGCTTATGTTAAGTGGTAGCTATGGTCTTGAAAATGCCAGCATGTTAAAGATCACATTGTTTACAGTAACTAAGAAAATCCAATTTAAAATGTCCTGTCCGACGGTATTTGAGCTGATAGTACCCCTCAGTTACTGGAAATAGGTTTTGATGGGAGGGAATTCCTCTACTATTGCGTCTATAAGCTTGCTCTCATGGGAACTGAGCAAGATCAATGATAAAAGGTGGCAGCTCTGCTACTAAAAAAAGAACAGAAGGATCATAACCCAGTTACTCAGCAGAAGAAAATCCCTATCCATTACCAATACATACATGATATAGATCAGAATGGAGCCAGTACTGCACGTGAGAGAAGATGTGAAATTTTGACATTCAGTATACATTTTTAACTCTTACAGTACACCTGAACTGAGATAGATATGGCAGCTGTCATATTTATTTTCTTTTAAACTATAGCAGTTGCCTGGAAGTCCTGTTGATCTTGCTTGCTGCACGAGGCTGTAACCACACTGTGAGCGCTTTCTGATTGCTTCTTGAACGCTTTCTGCAAACTTTTAAAAAACACTCCCATTCACTTACATTAAAATCACAGTAATTTAAAAAAAAAAAAAAAAAAATTGCGATCGCTGCAATTTTACTGGCTTTGGTCACATTATAAATCGCAAGTGCTGAGCGATTTATACTGTGATTTTTGAAGAGCTTTTCCCTGCAATTTGCGCATAGAAAAGTGCTTTTGCTCAGCGATGATTTTTCACTTTGTGACATCAGTCAGGAAGTGAACTCTTTAACCCGGAAATAAATAAATGTAATTATTCATAAAAGTGCTCGGGAAACCGCTATACGGGAAGATTTACCTTGCTGACGCCGATCAGCATAATCCATTGTGTGATAGGAGGCATCTGTAACTGTTCTTCATGTTGCCATGTTATCCACTCTCCCCCCCCCCCCCCCCCCCCTCGATTTGAAGCTGGTTACCACAGCAACGGACAATAGGTGTCCGTCGCTGTGCCAGCTTCAAATCAGGGGTCCTTAGCGAGCAGCGTGGAACTATAGGGCCGTAGTGCCGTAGTGCTGTCCTGCGGCTGCAGCCTGCAAAGGGCTCGATTTGGCAGTTACAGATGCCTCCTATCACACAATGGATTATGCTGATCGGCGTCAGCAAGGTAAATCTTCCCGACGTGACTCCTTAGCTATATATGTGTACTGGCAGTGTAAAAAATCCTTTTCAGCAGCTACAATACTTATCATTAACATTGCTACACATACAAATATTTACAGTGGGTTGCAAAAGTATTCGTCCCCCTTGAAGTTTTCCACATTTTGTCACATTACTGCCACAAACATGAATCACTTTTATTGGAATTCCACGTGAAAGACCAATACAAAGTGGTGTTCATGTGTGAAGGGGAACGAAAATCATACATGGCGTTCAGTTTTTCCTGGATTTCTGTGCAAAAAGTGATCCAGTTAATTTTCATAACCTTTTTCTTGTACCTTACCAAAATATGTGTCAAGCAAGGGTCTAGTGGTAATTTTGAGTGTAATAAAAGCTTGAAACACAGAATCAAATCAAAACTAAATTTCAAAATTACTCACCAAAATCTTTGATGAATGTAAAGGTAGCCATACATCTTATGAAAATGGGCAGAATCGAGCAAGAGACAAATCTCTCTTTAATGGTGCCCATACATGGTACAATGTTTTTCTTTTTTTTCGATTAGATTTATGTTCGATTATTCCGTTAGATCGAATATAAAGATTTTTCCAACATGTCCGATCGGATTTTTATTGAAAAAATTGGATAATTGTTAGTTTTTCTTGATCTAAAAAAAAAAAAAAAAAAAAAAAAAAGATTTTTGACTTTCATTCGATTTGAGTTTTGGTCAAATAAACACGAAAATCTAACGTTTTTATCGTACCGTGTATGGGCACCATTATGGAATCTGATTAGAGAGGTCCGATGGCTGCCCATACACCACAGGCCGATTGCCAATCGATTTCAGCATGAAATCTCTAGGGAATTGGCTGCATCTGCCGCCTTACACTGATGGCCGGGGAATTTGTCACTATCAGAGAGGTAAACAGCGAGAGATCAGCACACCAATGGTGAGTATAAATGCATCCAGTATAGGTAACCAAGAATACGTGCCCCCTGTATAGTTTAGCCAGCTATAGGTGGCCCAGTATAGGTAAGCCAGCGACAGGTGCCCCAGTACAGGTATGCCAGGTAAAGGTGCCCCAGTATAGGGAGCCAGGTACAAGTGCCACTTATATAGGTAGCAAGGTATAGTTAGCAAGGTATAGTTAGGTATTGATGTCTCCAGCCTAAGTTAGCAAGTCACAGCAGTCCCCTGTAACAATAACAGATACTGTAATATAGATGCTCCCAAGGCCCTGTAACCCCCCCCCCCCCCCCAAGTTAGCGATCTATACCTGTCCCCTGTAAAGGTATCTTACTATAGATACTATAATATAGGCGTTCCCAAGCCTCCGAAACCCCCTTGCAGAAATCCACTGTGCAATTACAGTACTCACACCAAGCCTCTCACCCGCGGCGGTCGCTGCAGCTCTGATCACAACCCCGGTCTTCACTGTACAGAGCTTGATGACGTCGTGACGCCACCTCCCGATGCTCCATACAGTACTGTATGGAGTACCGGGAGGTGGCGTCATGACGTCAGACACTCTGTACAGTGAAGGTCGGGGCTGTGAGCGGCGGGGATGCTGTAATCGTAGCTGCAGCTATCGCCGCGAGGGAGAGGCTTGGTGAGTAATTACACAGGGGATTTCTGCAAGAGGGTTTTGGGGGCTTGGGAACGCCTATATTATAGTATCTATAGTTAGATACCTTTACAGGGGACAGGTATAGATCACTAACTTAGGCTGGAGGCACAAAATCCTCCTGAGCAGCATGCCCGACTGCATGACTGTCGGGCATACTGCTTCTAGCTTTTTTTTCTTGCCCGACTCAGTGTCGGGCATACCGCTCAGGAGGCGAAATCATATAAGAAGCTAGGAGTTTTTTTTTTTTTTTCTTTTTAACATCATGACTCAAAGCCTAGCTTTAGCCACTTGACCACTGAGGGTTTTTCCCCTTTAGGATCAGAGCAATTTTCACCTTTCAATCGCCAATAACTTAATCACTACTAATTGCAACAAAATGATCTATATCTCGGTTTTTTGCTACCAATTAGGCTTTCTTTGGGTGGTACATTATGCTAAGAATGATTTTATTCTAAATGCATTTTAATGGGAATAATAAAAAAAAAAAAAAGTATTATTCCCCAGTTTTCAGCCATTATAGTTTTAAAATAAAAACGTTCTACTGTGGATAAAAGCCACACATTTTATTTGCCCAATTCTACCGGTTATTGCAGTTTCTAAATAAATGTATTAAAGGTGTAATTTTACTATTTGGCCACAAGATGTCCTCGCACATTACTTTCCATTGCATACTATTAGTACACTAAACAGGAAGTAATACCTGGACGCATGCGCAGAAGACCAGGACTGACGCGACTGAGCCAGTTACCTGGGCTGATTGCAGCTGAACGGCAGACCGCGGGTGGACGCGAGGGACTCAAACTTGCTTATGGGGCTGGAGGAAGTACCGGATAAGTAAAAAAAATGTGGGCCTCTTTCAAATCAATTATCGCAGATAACTGTGCGATCGGAACGCAACATGTACGATCACACGCCATCTGTGCTGCTATGCGCTGCTGATCCCATTCACTGTCAGCGCTTCGATTCTTGAAAAATGCATGTAGCAGTGAAACTGCACATCGCACTGCTGTGCATGATGGAAACAGTAGAAGGGCTGTCTATGCCCTTCTACCATTCTTGTATGTCTCACACTATACACGCTGCCGAAATGTGCACTGCAGCGTTTATAGTCTGAAAGAGGCCTTACTTTAATCAGTCTCTGGTTTACTTTAAAGTGTGATATCCAACACAAGGAAAATCATGTTTCACAATAAAAAAGGAATCAGTGTAATGTTTTTGAAAGTCACAACATTTATTTTATACAAGTATGCAAGCTTGAATATGATAGAAATCAGTCCCCTTCAGACAGTCAGACTTTTCCTTCCTTTGAGCATCCGTCGCAGGATCACCTCTATGCCACCTCTTGTGCTGATTCGTTTATACCATCCATGTGTTCTCTGGCGCTTCAGGAATTTTGGCTGGTATTCCATACCCCTCTTCTTTGTGCGGACAGGAAGCAAGCTCCAGTGTGATGGTACAGCCCGAGTCAGTATACTATTGCCCACTGGAATGGAGGAGGATGGAATCTCTCCCAGTCTGATACCCTGGAATACATTAGATAAGGTCCTTTGCATACACAAAGTAGGCAATGATTGTTTTAGCCACAAAACTCTGTAATAAAAGAAAAGCAAACATACTGTTAGTTCAGATTCCACTGTGCACTAATACATCTTTACAACTTGTTACAGCAAAATTCTACTTTCTTTGGAAAACATTCTACAGGCAATTACAAAGTGTGAGCACTGCATTAAATTTATTTCAGACTGATAGGAAAATGTAATTTGCAGAGCACACTTTCCACTCTTGCGATTTGGGTTTTTTCCCAAATGCAAACACGCTGCCTGCTGCATTTTTGGTGCGGTTGCATATATGTTAAGTCAATGGAAGCGCAAAAAAAGGCATACAAAAAAGTTGTTCTGTGTGTTATAGGTTTATTTTTGCAGAAAAAAAAAATCTATATGTATTTTATAATTACCGTATGTTAAAAAAATTAAAAAAAAAAAAAAAAACTTAGGAGAAAGTGTGAATTAGAGCCCTAGTGATACAGATCATCAATACTATACAATATGTAAAATTGGACTAAAGAGGGAATTTCACAATACAGGTAGTACCTGACTTACGAACGACCTACCTATACGAACGCCCGGCGATCCGCTACGACATCACGAGTGGGAGACTACCTCTCCTGCTGCCCATTCCTTGGGTATAGTAGGCACAGTGGAAGCCACATCAGTAATGACGCAATCTGTAGGAGCCACCACTAGGGAGCTCCTCCTGATTGTGTCATTACACAAAGCAAGAGTAGCCCCCGGGGGAACAGTGAAGGGAGAGAGGACGGGCCGCGCATCTTCCAGGCAGCACGATTAGACTTTTCACCACCATGGAACAGGCAAGACGTCGCTGATGCGGATTTTACTCTGGGGAATGGGGACACAACTGGACATAACATGACTCAGAGAGGGACACTGGATGCACAAAGGAGAGAGATGGCAGTGTTTCGACTTAAGAACAGATTCAGGTTAAGAACGCACCTACAGTCCCCATCTCGTTCGTTAACCAAGGACTACCTGTATACGTGTTGCATAGCACTGCGATGCTCCATGTGACAGAGCCCTCCCTCTACAGCGTAGTGATTGTTTGAATAGTGTAGGCATAGTTTACAACAACCTATCTGAAAACCAAAAGATTGAGAGGGTGCTGTCCACCCAATCACATTAGCGTAATTTCCCAATGATGGTTCCTGCTGGGTCCCCTAAATTAGAATAGTGTCCCTGCCTGCACAGTAGCACCAAGCCACTCATGCACAGAGGAAAAAGCACGAATGGCTCCATGCTACGGACCATACTGGCACCTGCACCGTGAGGGCACAAGCAACATATTCAACAATATTGTTGAATATGTTTAGGGGGACAGGAGAGCTAATATGGTTGAGGTGAAAAAGTCCACAGGGAAATTCCACTAACGTGATTGGGTAGACAGCACACTCTGGAACGGCTAGCTTTCAGATAGGTTGTAGTAATAATACTCCCACTCTATTTGGCTATTTAGAATGGACTATCCAGAGGCTTCAATCTACAGAGGTTCGTATCTATTTTTTTTCCTAGGTACACTTTAAAATGCCCCTTGCTGCTGTCAGACACACTATATAAGCAGAGTGGCAAGCTACCTAAATATTTTAATCACATTCTTGGTCTTTTTTGCTTCAAATTCACTTTATAAAATTGACAGGATGCAACAGTGGTCTGTCACTAATGCCTCTCACTTACTATATCAGTGACAACCAAAACTTTTCTATGGGCCTAAGGTGTTACCAAGAGAAGAGGAATCGCCAGACACAAGTCCCAATACACAATACTATTCTCTTTCTTGCGCTAACAAAATAAAAACTTTTAGCCACATCATCAAAATGGAATACATTAAAGAAAATCTGTAACGAAAAAACGTCCCCTGGGGGGTACTCACCTCGGGTGGGGGAAGCCTCCGGATCCTATTGAGGCATCCCCCGTCCTCCTCGGTCCCACGGTGCGGCGAAGTAATTATTTACCTCCGTGGCTCCAGCGCAGGATCCGCTCTTCCCACAGAGATAGGCGGAAATAGCCGATCTCCGTCGGGCCGCTCTACTGCGCCTGCATGGCAGATAGCCAAGGCGCAAAGCACTTTAAGGCTGGTTTCACAGTGGGACGTTACAGGCGCACGTTAGAGCAGCCTGTAACGCACCCCACCGCACAGCAATGAAAAATCAATGGGCTGTTCACAGTGCCCACGTTGCGTTACACAGTAACGCTGCGCCATAATATAACGTACTGCATGCAGTACTTTGTAAGCCGCAGAGCCGCGTTAGACTGTTTGCACATGCTCAGTAACGTTGGGGAGGAGCGGAGAGCGGCCAGGCACATGGCTAATTAATATTCACTGCACTCAGTGACGTGCAGTGTTTACTTCCCGGAGCGGCCGCTCTGTGCGGCGATTGGCTGGCGGGACCACGTGATGCCGCATGCGTCCAAGAGTACGCATCACAGACGCCAGAGTGAGCTGCACAACGCGGCTCACTCTGACGTCCAAAGCAGAGAGCACCAGGCATTGCGTTGGGGGCACGTTGTGCGACCATAACGTCCCCTAAAACGCAACGTCCTGGTGTGAAACCAGCCTTAAGCAAAAGGAACATTAAGGCTCGTCTCAATTTTGCTAAAAAACATCTCAATGACTGCCAAGACTTTTATGAAAATACCTTGTGGACCGACGAGACAAAAGTTGAACTTTTTGAAAGGTGCGTGTCCCGTTACATCTGGCGTAGAAGTAACACAGCATTTCAGCAACAGAACATCATACCAACAGTAAAATATGGTGGTGGTAGTGTGATGGTCTGGGGTTGTTTTGCTGCTTCAGGACCTGGAAAACTTGCTGTGATAGATGGAACCATGAATTCTACTGTCTACCAAAAAATCCTAAAGGAGAATGTCCGGCCATCTGTTCGCCAACTCAAGCTGAAGCGATCTTGGGTGCTGCAGCAGGACAATGACCCAAAACACACCAGCAAATCCACCTCTGAATGGCTGAAGAAAAACAAAATAAAGACTTTGGAGTGGCCTAGTCAAAGTCCTGACCTGAATCCAATTGAGATGTTGTGGCATGACCTTAAAAAGGCGGTTCATGCTAGAAAACCCTCAAATAAAGCTGAATTACAACAATTCTGCAAAGATGAGTGGGCCAAAATTCCTCCAGAGTGCTGTAAAAGACTCGTTGCAAGTTATCGCAAACGCTTGATTGCAGTTATTGCTGCTAAGGGTGGCCCAACTAGTTATTAGGTTCAGGGGGCAATTTCTTTTTCACACAGGGCCATGTAGGTTTTGAGGTTTTTTTTCTCACTAAATAATAAAAACCATCATTTAAAACTGCATTTTGTGTTCAGTTATGTTATCTTTGACTAAGAGTGGGTCCACACTAGACCCAGTTGCAGGACGGACACTGCAGTCCGGATCAGGGGAAGATTAGGGGAAGTACCTCCGTACTGCAAACTGATGAAGGTGCATCAGTTTTGCATCAGTTTCCGTTCAGTTTTTCCCTGACAGAAAACGTCTCTATCATTAGGAAGGAGTGGGAGGATTTTTTTGGGCCAATCATAAAGCTCAGGCTATCCGTTTTCACATCAGTTTTTTGCCTGTGGAGCTGGAGTTGCGTTTACTCATTGCTTTTCACTACCCCTGTGTGTATCCGTGGTCCTGATCCGTTGCGTGAAAATGCAGCAGGTCCGGACCTTCCGTTCAGGTTTTGAAAACGGGTCCCCGCAAACGCAGACGGATCCGTTTTTTACTTGGGTGAGGCTGGCTGCTATTTTAAACATTAGTATCCGGGACTCCGTTTTTCATCAGGTTTGAAAAACGCAGCCACGGATACGTTTCCGGACCTAGTGTGGACCAGCTCTTATAGTTAACGGGTTTTTGATGAGCAGAAACATTTAAGTGTGACAAACATGCAAAAGAATAAGAAATCAGGAAGGGGCAAATAGTTTTTCACATCACTGTATGTGCTGCCTGACATACTCAGTAGAATTTGTATGCTAATTTGATGGGTATGCTGAAATGTTGGAACACCTGTAATAAAGCTATTACAAAAGCTCATTGTCATTTAAAGTGGACCTGAGCTCTTGCACAAGACAGAAGGAAACCATAGAGAAATGTGCCCTGTATGTTTATAGAAAGTTTAGCCTGTCTATTTCACCCTCATGTGACTAGTCACAAGTGTAATTTGATATTTCTGCCGTGTCAGCTTGCTGCCTCAGCAGAGCAGCTAATTTGTAAACACAAGATGTTAACCTATATCTGCTTCGTTGAAAGCAGGAAGCAGACGCTGCATATTTATTGCAGGAATTATATTGGATGTAACAAAGACCTGTTTTTTCTGTCAGGCATAAAATCCAAAATCAATTCTCTATTTGTAGTTGTTAAATAAGTAAAAAGGATGCTAACCAGACAATTCAAAATTTAAGAATGACTCTTACTTTTCTTTTCCAATAAAATATCATTCCCCAGGTCCCTGGGTCTTATCTCATACAGCTGCCGCACAAAGAAAATTGCAGTGCATGCCGTTTTTTTTTCTTCTTTTTTACTTTCCTCCCCTTCATTAGTTATTCCACTCATACACAGCTAATACAGCCTGACCTCACCCCAGGCTACGTGTGTGCAGTCACAAGGGGCTCAGCCACGCACAGGCGCAGAAGATGCCGGTCCAAATCTGCAACGGAGGGGACCCTAGGTCACCGGCTGGGAGCGGAGCTGTGGGGAGGGACAGATATGCTGTCAGGGGCTGGAGGAAGCCCCAGGTGAGTAGATCTTGGTTTTCTTTTATAGCTCAGATGTTTCCTTTAGTGTTGGGAATGCACGATGCGTTTTTGCAGCAGATAGATGGGTTCGATAGATCATTTCCGACATGTCCGATCTTACATTCGATCGCTTTGCCGCTCGATTTCTGATAGAAGTGAATGGAAAAAAGAAAAATGAGCGGAAGAGAATCGAGTGGAGAATTGACCGGCAGAAACGCATTGTGTATTCCCAACATAAAGGACTCCCAAAGTGAGTAAAAAAAAATATTTTTACTTATCTGGGGCTTCTCCCAGCCCCTACAAGTCACGTCTGTCCCTCGCCACAGCTCCGGTTGTCCTCCATCTCCCTCTGGCAGCCATTGAAGTTCACCGACCCCAGACGGGTCAGCATCTGGGCATGTGTCAACCTGGAGCGTTCTGCACAGGCGCACCAGATGGCACGAACACACGCCAGGCCGTGTGCGATCTTTTGAAGCTGCCAGCAGGAGACTGAGAAAGACCAGAGCTGCATCAAGGGACACACGTTACTAGTAGAGACTGGAAGGAGCCCCAGGTAAGTAAAAATAGTTTTTTTTTTACTCACTTTGGGAGTCCTTTAAAAAGAAAAGAATCCCCACTGTTAAGGATTATGCAACAGTGTAGCAGTTATAATGTGATGTAAATCTATCCATCTTGAAACCATGACACCCAGCAGCAATTACAGGAATGATATGTCTCAGGCAAACATCGCCACCAGAAACACAACAACAGGTAGGCTTAATACAATCGCACTGATTATCCCTCACTACAGTACAACTTTCATCGTCATTGTATTCGCTTTTTACCTGTGCACGCCTCCAAACAGCGCCATGCTGTTTCAATGACGGTCAAATCCCACGCCTGCGCGTCGCACGCTGTCTCTGCCCTCTAACGTGTCTCATGACCACCAACGCAAGGCTTTCTGGGAGCTGTAGTCTTTACAGATAAGCGGGACTGTGTGCAGACGCGGCTGATGTGCGATACGCCGCTGAGGTTGACATGTGCCCATGTAACCGCACGAGGGCCTCATGAGGCATAATTGTCCTGGTAGGGCACGAAGCAATTATGTACATTTGAGGGACATATGTGGCTTTGCTATACGCGGGCATATTATGCCGAAGTGCCCAAACCAAAAGGTAGATCCCTCTCTGATTGACATCTGATCAGGGAGTGATCTATCATAGCCGCAGACTGCACATCAATTTTGAATAGATTTAAACATTACATCTTTTAAAAATCAGTCACTGCCAGTCCCCCCTGCCAATGTTGCTCTCTCCAGCGTCCCATGTAGAGCATTAAGGTAGCCACATACATTTAGCAATTTTAATTCAATCAACAAAGTAATAAGCAATCGAATTCAGCGTGGTTGATCGAAAGCTGTTTAACTAGTAGCCCACACACTACAAGCGATATCCTATGTTATTCACCTTCACTAAACGATCTGATCGATGTGCCTCCATGCTCCGAATGCAAAAAATTATTAAGGCCTGGAACCCACTACAAAACGCTATCGCTAACCACAATCGCTAGCATTTTTTAAATGAGCGGTTTGTAAGCAATTTCATGAGCATTTCTGGTAGCGATTTAAAAAAGTGTAATCAATCTGCCAGCGGTTGTTTAGCGATTCTCACTGGTCCTTTCAATTAATTTTAATTGCAGTAATGTAAAAACGCTAGCAAAATCGCTCTATGTAGGTTATGCCAGCGTTTATATACTTTACATTGCAGAAACCTTAATCGCTAATGCTCAAAAATGCTGCATGTCCTGCGTTTGCGATTTTGGTAATCGCAATCGCTCCAGTGGAATTTGGCTCATCCATTAACATTAGCTGAGCGTTTAGGGAAATCGCTAGCTGTTTGAATCGCTCCCTAAACGCTCACAAAATCGCTCTAGTGGGTTCCAGCCTACAGAGTTGATCAAATGTTATGTGAAGAGTAGCTAATTCCTGTGCGATCTACTGATATCTTCCATCCTGCTCAATCGACTAAGCTGGTCGATTCGACATGATACTGGCCACTTTTCATCGATTGGGCATAATGGAACACACTAGATTTGATAAAATGATCAAATCAAATGGTTGATTGTATAGCCAAATTGATAGATGTATGGTCATCTTGCCTCTTTCACAGTGGGACAATAAAGTCGCACGTTATAAAAAATTATAACGCAGACTAACGCACAGCAATACAAAGTCTGTGTGACATTCACAGTGCACACGTTACGTTGTGTGTAACGTGTAGCAATATTTAGAAAGTGCTGTATGCTGTGTATTTACCAATAAATTTGCTGTGTTATGTGTGTTGCACATGCTCAGTAATATTTTTTTTTTTTTTTTAAATGTAACGGATGCGCCGTTTTCGTTCCATCATTATGCGACGAAAACGGTGCACCAAGAGACACATAACGCAGTGCAAAATAATGTCCAATTTCATAACCTACATGCCCTGCATTGCGACTTTAACGTTGCATCAAACGCAACGTCCCACTGTGAAAGACCTTAGCACAATGAAGCGCTCTCACCTCTCCAGCCAGCGCTTCTTCCTCTATGCTGCCATTATCTCCTAGTGAACCAGTGGTGTACCTACTGGTAGTGTGTATGTGCCGACTAATAACTGCATGTACTGGGACATGACAAGAAGAGGAAGGAGCGCGCCCGCTGGAGAGTTGAGCGAGAGTGCTTAGCTGCGCTAATATTCTGCAAAGGACCCTGAGGAAAGTAGCATTAGCAGGCGGGACACATCTCTGGCTCAAGGCCTCCTCACATAGATACTGCTATGCCCCGAGCCCGGCAGCTGAATGACCGCCAAAAACTAGTCTGGTCCGATTGGTAATGTCATTCAATTTCTGCTAGAAATAGATCAAAATTACAATCAGCAGCATGTCGTGCAACAATATTCTGCAGATTTGATGCTATTTGTGGGATACCAGCAGCCTTAATTATCACATTTGGGGGGAACTATGTTGTAACATTGTGCTGTCAAAGGACACCAGCTGCATCCTCTATAATGATCCTTAAATGTCTCTGCATCCCATGTCCCTGTGTGTGTCCTTTTGCGCTCTGCGCATGTGCAGGGACGCAGAGACACTGAAGGGCGAGTGACGCGCGGCTTGCAAGGCATGACAGGCCAAGGCCGGCGGACGTGTGCACGCGGGCGCATGCGCAGTGACAGACCCAGTCCGTTTTTAAACGGGCTAAGGTCACTAGTAATAGATAAAAGTGCTGATTGCGATTTTTAAAAAGGGATGATCAGCCAATCTCCATTTTATAGTTTTCCAGATTGCACTCACCACATCGAGGGTTGAGAACACCTAATGCCGGATTTACCATAAAGCACTGTAGGCACGTGCCCACAGGCGCCTGATGATGGAAAGGCTGGTCACTCCCCTCCCCTAGTGCATTCCTCTCTCCTTCCCTATGCAGAGTCCTCAGCAGAGCGTAAATGAGAGGTTACTCACCCTGCTTTCGGCATTCCTCTGACAAGATCTCCGTTCAGTCTCCAGTATCTCCAGCTACTTAATACCGAGGTTGCTCTAGCTACCTAAAACATTGGGGCACCTCTAGCTAATTTATATTGAGAGTACTTCTGGCTATCTAATACCAAGGGGCACCTGTAGTTACCTATGACAGGAAAGGGAGGTAAAGAAGAAGTGACAGCTGAGTCAGCTAGCACACTTGCGGTGCAGTTCTCCGGGGGTTGTAGGTTCATGGAGGGTGAAGTCTAGGGTGCCAGGACATCTGTGTCTATAGGATCCTGTGATGTAATTCTGGGCCTGTCTGAGACCCTATAAAATGTCCTATATGCCTTTTTTACTCACTGATAAAGCTTACATAACAGAAATATATAAATAACGCTTGCAGAACATACATATATAAATAACGCTTGCAGATTACTTAGGATGCATATTAAGAGGTCTATACTGTCACCGCCAAAATGTGAAAAATGCAATCACAATCGACTTTGTACACTGACTGTTGATCACAATCCAATTCAAGATTGTATTGTGTATGGTTTGGATTTCTTTCTATTACAATGGGCGCTTCATTCCTTTTAGACAATATAGTGTGCGGACTCTACATTTTCATATCAAAGGGCAGATGCTCCAAGAAGGCCCTAAAAAGGCAGCCTTTTATCATAAAATTGTGTGTAGTAAAGTGTTGGTGTTTTTCACACGTTCCCTCCTGGTCTGTCAGTTTTCCCATTTCCAGCTTCTTCCGCACATTGATGTCATCCACAAAATTGGATGGTCTGTGGGATGAAGGATATTGTGAGGCACAAAGCTGTCTGGCCAATAGGGGCCGTGTGACACACTTGACATACATGCAATAGAAAAGGGGTAGAAAATAGCGTACATATTAGTATGCCGCTGGAGAGTTGGGCGAATGACGGTTCTCAACTCTGCCGCTAAACTCCACGGCGGCGTTAAATATTATTCCCCTTCCAAGTCATCGCAACTCGGAGGGAGAGGTAATTCTGCGTCCGGCAATCCCCAGAGCCCTAAATTACTCTTACGCACCCCACACATCATAACATTGCTGCTATGGGGCACCTGGTTTCGGCGGTGAGCTCCGTGCTCCGAAACTACCTGCTTTGAGAAAGTCTTGAAGAATCGGAGATCTACATTCAGAAAACTAAACGAAACATGCTCAAAAGAAGAAGGTGCTTATGTAGTGTAGAGTGGAAAAATTTGGAGAGTGGATAAGATACCGTGGTTCATGTATGAGGCCTAACAAGAAATATTGTTACAATATTAGCAATGACAGACAGAAATCAATGACATACAAATAATACTTGCAACAAGCAAAAATTACCAACAACCGTGTTCCCACCACTGCCCCAGTGCACCAGTATGTCCTCACCAATACCAATACTGGACATTGTTTATACTACGTGTCTAAATCCAAAAGTTGACCAAAAGTAAATAATTTATCCAAATGCACAAGTGGGTATAACACATGACTCAAGTTGCAAACAAATTTGAGTTACAGACAGAGTTACAGACAACTAAACAACCCCATGGTACGGAATTAGTTCGCAAGTAGAGGAGTGTGTGTGTGTGTGTGTATGTGCGTGCGTGCGTCTCACCTATACTGTACTGACTAATATATACTTAATTTTGCTGTAAGTGGTTTAGACATTGGACCTGATTCATCAAGCTGCCTATCCACGCTAATCCAAGCTGCTGGAGCGTGCCTTCCCTTAAAATAACTTTGCAATTCAAGAATTGCAAATAATTTTTTCGGACTAATTGCAATATTTAAAAAAATCTGACCAATGTACTACACACGTATGTTCAATTTTTCCTCAATTATGATAAAAATGATTGAAAACTTAAAAAAAATTGCTTGAGTCTATACATCAAGTAACTGACAATCTACCCTACACCATTCTATTTTCATATAAATTGATCAGAAAACACTCCTGATCTTTTATCAAATAAAAATGGGAAATTCGATCAGATTTCCTGAATAAATAAAAAAAAAAAAACTTTCAATTTTTCTGTACAACTGATTGTATTTATCGAATTGGTGTAAATTTGGATCTTTTGTTTGTATGGTATGTGGCCACCTTTAGGCTATTAAGGATGCAAGGGGCTTACTGAGGGTGTTGGGTAGTGTTGCCACCAAACCGGTATTTGGCCATCACAGCCGGTATTGCTACTAAAAAGACGGTTGTATATTTATACAAAAGTTTCACTAGATAGCTGCCTCTGAGATGTTGCATGTCTTGCTCCAACAACAAATTGTGATGCCTGTTTTCTTGTTGTCAAAATCTCTTTGATAAATAAAGAATGGAGCTAGTCTACTTTAGGGGACCCACCGTAAATCCCCATAGAGAAATTGACCTGTGCTGAAAACGGAGCGAATTTCCGCTTTCAGCTCTTCTAAACCCCCACAAGTTATATATCTATGGAAAGCTGAGAATCTACTCTAACGAATGATGCTATTTTCGGTGAGCAAAAGGTGAAACTCACCGTGTACGAGGTGCCGAACGGCCGCGATCGCGGCTCCGTCGGCCATCTTGGTTCTGTGTTGCTCATATTTTTCTCCCTCCTCATTGGAGGGATTGTTAGCTGGGGGCGTGCCAGAGAGAAGAAAAAAAAAAAAAAGTGAAATGTTTTCTACTGGCAATGGCTTCCTATTTACTACTGCGCTGGGCGGTGTTGTGTGTTGGCAGATGGGAGGGGGGAGCAGGAGGATGTAATTTCCTATCTGTTCGGCACGGTTTAATTTCATTCGGCCAAACTATTATTTTTTTCACAGCCCTGAAGGTCGGTAGACATGGTAACTGGTGAGTCTTGTGAGAGCAGTTTCTGGCACGCCCCCAGCTAACAATCCCTCCAATGAGGAGGGAGAAAAATAGGAGCAGCACAGATGTAAGATGGCTGACGGAGCCGCGATTGTGGCCGTTCGGCGCCTCGTACACGGTGAGTTTCAGCTTTTTCTCACCGAAAGTGGCACCATTCGTTAGAGCAGATTCTGAGCTTTCCATAGATATATGACTTGTGGGGGTTTCAACAAGCTGAAAGCGGAAATTCGCTCCGTTTTCAGCACAGGTCAAATTCTCTATGGGGATTTACGGTGGGTCCCCTAAAGTAGACTAGCTCCTAAAGAATTGCATGGCACAGCACGGCAATATGACCCTTACTTCCAGGAGCAAGTACTGCGAGTTAAGCTATTTGCGCAACCCGTGGTACTTGAGTAGTGCAACCGTTGCTACTGTCTGTGCACAGCAGTATTACAGCGATTTTGTGTATCAGGCCCATAGTGTGCAGACGTCCTTCCTGACTACAGGTTGGCACATCACTGATGTAGCCAGTCTCATAAATCAGGAGTCACCTGTGGAGTGAAGGACCAACCCCTAATCTTCTGTCAAGAGTGTGGTTTCATTTTGCAGAAGACTCTGAAGAGCGCTTCTGACACCTAGTGGAATTTCTTGACAATTGCATTGGGAAAATAATTTCCAGTTCTAGTAAGGCTGAGTACTATGGGATATTTTCAACAAAACCTCAGTAAAACTTGCATGCACAGATATTAAATCTATGCAGTGCTTTATGTAACTAGAGAAACACGCATTATCCTTGCAATGACTACATTCCGTGTATAAGAGGCAATTTAGATGTTGCACGTGTAACACAAGCTTTGCTATTTGCATCAGGGCTGTAGAGTCAGAGTTGGAGTCGGAGTCGGGGCAGTTTTGGGCACCCGGAGTCGGAGTTGGAGTCGGAGTCGTGGTTTTAGAAACTGAGAAGTCGAAGTCGGGAGTCGGAGTCGTTAATTATTAGACTAAGGAGTCGGAGTCGAGGAGTCGGAGTCTGAGCAATTTTGGGTACCCGGAGTTGGAGTCGGAGTCGTGGTTTCAGAAACTGAGAAGTCAGAGTTGGAGTCGGAAGATTTTTGTACCGACTCCACAGCCCTGATTTGCATACACACCATACAACACACCTCTATACAACACAAGTCCCTTCCTTCCTATACAGCTCATGTGGTGCCTCAGTAACTGCACGTGGTGTCACTATGATCACTGTGATCTTATGGGCAGGAAAAGTGTAGAGGCGTACTTCCACAGTCTACAGGTAGACCAGTTATTATCCCCATAGTGAGACAATGGGAACAAATTGTATGAATCACCAGCAAAGTAGATTTTCATGAAGCTAGTAAAGCTACAGCAGGTTAAACAGCTAATCTTATGTAAATACACTGTTTCATAATGTTTACAGTGAATAATAAGATCTGTTATCTGCAGGAGCAGAGCACCTTATCTGTAGACCTAAAGGTACAAACACACGTCTGATTTTTCCAAACGACCGGTTGTTCAGACCGGTCGTGTGGACGTCAAATCGGGCGTGTGTACAAACGATCATTCGGCTGATAAGGCTGATTTTGACAAGCCTTATCAGCCAATCGATCGTTTGTACACAAGCCTGATTTGACGTCCAAAGACCGGTCCGAACGACTGGTCGTTTGGATAAATCAGTCGTGTGTATGTACCTTTAAGTTTAGAAGTAAACATTGCACATAGCTCCCAACTGTCCCTCTTTTGGAGGGACAGTCCCTCTTTGGGAGCCCTGTCCCTCTCTTCCTTCCTCATTTGTCCCTCTGTCAGGATTTATGTACAGGTCTGTGTAAATATGTGTATTTTTCTGGTGAAAAATGTGTTTAATTGAATCTAAACTTTATTCCCATCTTTTTAAAGTCCACTATCGCAAAAAATTGTAAAATTTAAAATACATGTTAACACATACAAATAAAAAGTTGTTTTCTTCCAGAGTAAAATGATCCATAAATTGCTTTTCTCCTGTGTTGCTGTCACTTACAGTAGGTTTAGAAATCTGACAGAAGCGACAGGTTTTGGTCTAGTCCATCTCGGCATCTCTCCATAGGGAATTCTCAGCATGACCTTTATTTTTTACAGACACCAATTGAAAAAGATCTATACAAAGATGCCGGCCAGCCTCCCTGCTCACCGTATACTTTTTTGGCAGTTGGAAGGAGCAACTGCCATTCACTAAGTGCTTTTTTGAAAATAAAACAAACCCGGAGAATCCCCTGTGGGGAGATGGGTTTGCCCAAAACCTGTCAGATTTCTACTGCCCACTGTAAGTCACAGCAACTTAGGAGAAAAGTAAGTTATGGCTCATTTTACTCTGGAAAAAATGTACTTCTTATTTGTAAGTGTTTACATGTACGGTATTTTCAATTTTACAATGTTCACGATAGTGGTCCTTTAAATTTCTATATTTCTTATTTTTAAATGTTAATATGAAGGAAAATAAACCAGGATAGAAAGGACCAGTGTGGTTTGAATTATAAAACAACATATTTTTCTTATGAAATTTTTATGGTATGCGTGACTAGGGGTGTGTCAGGGGTGTGATTAGGGGTTGGGCAGGGGCATGGCTTAGGTCTCCCACTTTCTTATCTTAAAGAGATGGAAGGTACAATATTTGCTTGTGTGTACTAGTCCTAAACCCTTTTATTTTGACAGGAAATATACATATTGTCCTCATGAATCAGATGACCGTCCCTTATCTTTATTACATAACAAATTCCACTTGCAGGGAGAAAGAAAGGCATCCTGCCTGTGAATCATCACAGACTTGTCCTGTCCTGTGGAATCTCGGTAATATGTAACACATTCATATTTCTTTAGGGAGTAATGAACTCCCATTAACTTTTTTTTCTTCAAATAAATCATACACAAATATATTTTAATCTACGGGAATAGCATGTTTAGTAGAATAGTGACTAAATTAACACAGGCTGAAAAGAGATAGTTTGTTTATTCTGACATGCTGTTATTTATAATGTAAATTACCGTATTTATGCCACATTAGCCTTGACGCTATAGAGAAATATGTTTTTTTTTCTGTTTTCAGTACAAATATCCAGTTAGACTCTTAGACATTATTTTTCAGTTATCTTTAACATGATTGGTTGTTTGAAATTAAAGCATTATAAAGATGTATGCTGTACAGCATAAGGGCACATTTCATAAATACTGTATTTGCCCTTTTTTTTAATAACTTTATTTACTTAAGCTGAGTGTTCCCCAACCACAGTAGCTATCAACTGCTTATATAAGCACATAGCAAAAAGAATGCACTTAGGGTGCATCTATTATAAGTGCTTAGGTTACTGAGCACTTATTGGTCCACATTAAAGAGGAACTCCAGCCTAAACAAACATACTGTCATTAAGTTACATTAGTTATGTTAATTAAAATAGATAGGTAATATAATCTCTTACCCACACTGTTTTATAAGAACAGGCAAATGTTTGATTTCATGATGGCAGCCATCTTTTTGGTTGAAAGGAGGTGACAGGGAGCATGAGACACAGTTCCAACTGTCCTGTGGCCTGAGCACCTCTCCCAGTTGCTAGGCAACATGAACAACAACATAGGAAATCCCATCATGCTCTGCACAGCATCAGGGAAAGCCAGGCTTTTTTTTCTTTGATGGGTGGAGCTTAGATAAAAATGCAGCTAAAAATGATGCTTTGGTAAGAAAAACAAAGTTCTGATGCTGTGAAACTGTTAAAGAAACACCGAGCCTTTTCAGTTCTGCTGAGTAGATTTTTAGTCCAGAGGTTCACTTTAATGTGCCTGATACGGGGAGGGGGTGCTATACAGTGTTTATATTAAATAATACATACTTACCTGGTTGCATCTTCCTAAAGCTGCAGTCTTGGAACTAACTGTGCATCTGGGATCTCTATCCCCCAGAGCTCTGCCATCATAGTGCAAGCAACACTGTAGCCCACCCAAGATATACTCCTCCACCCATCAATTGGCAAGAATTGTAGATTAAAAATTTAAAGGATACCTTAGCACAAATATAAATTTAAAAAAGGGGGCAGGCATGTGTAGTGTGTTCTCCTTATGCCCACTGCTCCCCCCGTTCTTCTCCGTTACTGTGTACCGACCCCCTGAACTTACTTCCAGGTCGGGAGGATCTGTGCGGACTGCGCAGGCGCTGCCCAGTGATGCGCGTCCTTGATCGCACGCCCACAGTCGGGAGTGTTTTGTGCATGCGCGCTATGTCACAACTGCGCTCCAGGCCATGGGTGTGCGATCAAGGACGTGTTTCGCTGGACAGCACCTGTGTAGTACACACTGAGCCTCCCGACCAGGAAATCGCCCTCTTGGGGATTGGGACTCAATCCCTCAGATGACAGGACAGAGCCAACACTGTATAGATGTGTTGCTAGCCTGTAAGGCTGTGTTCTGTTGCTGTGCAGGGGTGGGGGGAGGACCGACAGAGCTGCATGTGAGTGCCTAGGCGGAGCGTGGAGCGCCTGACGTCACTGGGAGCAAACTGGGGAACGCGAGCCGGCCACAAGCATCATACAAGCGGAAGCGCTGCAGCGGAGACGGGACGCCGAGACCGCACTGGAGGTGACACCGCGAGGCTTACTTTGGGCCTGATATGCGCACAATTCATCCTTATGACGTGAGTGCATCTTAGCGCAGGGCATTGGCAGCTAATGTTTTACGGTTTTACGCTATGTTGGCTTTGTTGTTTTTATTGTGATTTTAAGAGGAATTTGGATTAAACCCTTTTTTGGAGACCTGAAGCTGCTAGTTCGTTGGCTTATTGATTCATGTGAGAGACCCACCTGAAAAGCGAGGTGGATTACATCTGGTGAGCCTGCATTTCTGAAGGGGTCGTGTGAATTATTGCACTAAGTGTGGAGCACGAGTGGAGCACTACAGAGCACTGGGGTGTCAAGTGTTATAAGAGTAACAGTAATGCACTATGTCCAGGTTTTAATCCTGCAGGTTGTGATGTAAGAAGAGGAGTGCTGTCTACATATATATTGAAAGACTGGTTTGTGGATTTATGATAGCGAAGACTCTGAACTTTGGTGGACATATATATATAAAAAAACTATTTCTATGGTGCTGAATGGGTGGGCGCATTCTGTATCATTATAATGTGAGTGACAAGCTGCTGTACACAGGCTAGATTCTTGGGAGAGGCTGTCACTATCGGCCATCTCGGCCGAGTTTCATCTAGTGTGTGTACGAGGCCTAATGCTAGATACACACATAACGTTTTTTAGTTCAATAGATGCATTTGATTGATAATTTCTGTCATGTCCGATATTTTACCTCTCGATTTCTCATAGAAGTGAATGGAAATTGATAAGAAAAGATAAAAGAATCGAGTGGAAAACCGAATCAAAAATCGACCGAAAAAAATGTATCGTGTGTCCCCAGCATTGCAGTTTAAGAGGCTTTGTACATAGCATACAGCAGGTAAGGGTGTAAAAGGGGCACTATAGTGGATTCAAGTGTATAATTGCACTCCTATACAGGATCTTCTCAAAAAATTAGCATATTGTGATAAAGTTCATTATTTTTTGTAATGTACTGATAAACATTAGACTTTCATATATTTTAGATTCAAATACACACAACTGAAGTAGTTCAAGCCTTTTATTGTTTTAATATTGATGATTTTGGCATACAGCTCATGAAAACCCAAATTTCCTATCTCAAAAAATTAGCATATTTCATCCGACCAATAAAAGAAAAGTGTTTTTAAAACAAAAAAAGTCAACCTTCAAATAATTATGTTCAGTTATGCACTCAATACTTGGTTGGGGATCCTTTTGCAGAAATGACTGCTTCAATGAGGCGTGGCATGGAGGCAATCAGCCTGTGGCACTGCTCAGGTGTTATGGAGGCCCAGGATGCTTTGATAGCGGCCTTAAGCTAATCCAGAGTGTTGGGTCTTGCGTCTCTCAACTTTCTCTTCACAATATCCTACAGATTCTCTATGGGGTTCAGGTCAGGAGAGTTGGCAGGCCAATTGAGCACAGTAATACCATTCTCAGTAAACCATTTACCAGTGGTTTTGGCACTGTGAGCAGGTGCCAGGTCGTGCAGAAAAATGAAATCTTCATCTTCATAAAGCTTTTCAGCAGATGGAAGCATGAACCCATTTTTGAACCAGAAACAGCGGCAGAGGCGCCTGACCTGGGCTACAGAGAAGCAGCACTGGACTGTTGCTCAGTGGTCCAAAGTACTTTTTTTGGATGAAAGCAACTTTTACATGTCATTCGGAAATCAAGGTGCCAGAGTCTGGAGGAAGACTGGAAAGAGGGAAATGCCAAAATGCCTGAAGTCCAGTGTCAAGTATCCACAGTCAGTGATGGTCTGGGGTGCCATGTCAGCTGCTGGTGTTGGTCCACTGTGTTTTATCAAGGGCAGGGTCAATGCAGATAGCTATCAGGAGATTTTGGAGCACTTCATGCTTCCATCTGCTGAAAAGCTTTATGGAGATGAAGATTTCATTTTTCAGCACGACCTGGCACCTGCTCACAGTGCCAAAACACCTGATCAGTGCCACAGGCTGATTGCCTCCATGCCACGCTGCATTGAAGCAGTCATTTCTGCGAAAGGATTCTTGACCAAGTATTGAGTGCATAACTGAACATAATTATTTAAAGGTTGACTTTTTTTGTTTTAAAAACACTTTTCTTTTATTGGTCGGATGAAATATGCTAATTTTTTTAGATAGGAATTTTGGGTTTTCATGAGCTGTATGCCAAAATCATCAACATTAAAACAATAAAAGGCTTGAACTACTTCAGTTGTGTGCATTTGAATCTAAAATATATGAAAGTCTAATGTTTATCAGTACATTACAAAAAATAATGAACTTTATCACAATATGCTAATTTTTTGAGAAGATCCTGTATACTGAAACAGAAGTTTTACTTGTTCTAATTCAGCCAATTGAAAACTGTGCTGAAATTGGACCATAAGGTCAGAGCTACAGTTTTGCCGTCCTCTTTGCCAACCTGTTTCTGACTCCACCATTCTGATGAGTGAAATATTTGTCAGAATGAAGTAGAATGAGTGAAATAGGAAGATGGGAAGGCAATCTGAAAAGTTAATTAGATTTTAAAGGATCATTTAAAGCGGACCTGAATTCAGTACTTCCTCTCTGCTCTAAAAGATGTGCAACAGCATAATAACCTTTAAAGAAAAATATTTCTTTGTTAATAAATCCCCTGTGTTTCTACTTCCTGCTTTCATGGAAGCAGACATATTGTTAACATCCTGTGCTTTCAAATGAGCTTATCTGCCATGGCAGTCAGGTGACACAGGGAAGAGATCAAATTACAACTTGTGATTAGACACAGATGAGGAGGAATTAAACAGGCTAAACCCTCTACAGACATACAGGGTGCCTTTCTCTCTGTTTTCCTTCTGTCCTGTGCAAGAGTTCAGGTCCACTTTAAACATGATGCAGGTAGGGAAACTAAGTCTCTTGAGGAGAAAGACAGTTCAACTGGATGAGGGCACCATTTCTAGTAGTCTTGTAGCTATGCATGGAAGGAGGTTATGGGCAAGGTGGACTCTAATAAGTCATTTGAGGAGTGGTTTAGGCTATATTTGAGTATGGAGTCAGGTATATAATTAGTTAGTAATTAGATATGAAGTAATTTGAAGGCAAAGCAGTGGCTTGATTTTTATTCTCAAGCAGACTGGAAAAAGATTGGTAGAGAGGGGCTTATTGGTAGGACGGATGGATAAGCTTTTAAGCAGAATTGGGGATGTACAGGTAAAGTTTAAAAAATTTGAATATCGAGTAAAAGTTCATTTATTTCAGTAATTCAACTTAAAACGTGAAACTATTATATGACATACACTTGAAAAGCGAGATATTTCAAGCCTTTATTTGTTTTTGTCAGATATTCCATTTTTTCAAACTTCACCTGTATTTTAGAGTTGTGAATCTAGTAAAAGGATGATTTGAGATGTTGCAATAACTGAGGTGAGAGACAATGAGGGAACAAGCAATTATAACATAGCACAACTTTTGACAGTATAATTTATTCAGTGCTGATTTTGTGTCTTGAATAATGCTTTACATGTTATTTCAAAGCATTAGTGTGTGTTGTGTAATTAGCAGAGCACATGTGAGCTGAGAAGATAGGAATGCAGTACATGGCATACAGGATAGTTGGCTGTTGCGGACATTATGTTTTATTATAAGGGCAGCAAAGTACACACCTCACCTTGCACATGACTCTGTTTTACATTTTTAAATAACTTTGTACCCCACAGCCTCTGTCTTCTTTCTTTCAGGCTTCCATGTAAAAAAACATTTTGGTGGAGGCACTAGTATAATAAATCTACGTAGGTGGTTTACTAAAGGAGAAAAGTAGTGACATATTCAGTTGAAACAGTCAAATGTGCAGGGAACGGCAGTGCTTTCTTAAAGTGACTCTGTAACAAAAATTACAACGTTTTTTCTACCTTCCTACAAGTTCCTAAACCTATTCTAATGTGATCTGGCTTGCTGCAGCTCTTTCTACTATAACCATCTCTGTAATAAATCAATGTATCTTTCCCCTGTCAGACTTGTCGGCCTGTGTCTGGAAGGCTGCCAAGTTCTTCAGTGTTGAACTGTTCCTCTATGCACACTCCAGTGTGTGTTTTATTTACATAAGCCAGCAGCTTCTCTGCTATCTTATCAGTGATAGAAGAGAGCTGGATAAAAATCCTCCTCTGGAGGCTGTGAAAGGAGCTTGTCTGTCACATACTAAGGAATTAACGACATAGGCAGAGCTGTCTGCAGGAAGCCTGTAATGTTCAGTGCATGAGAGAAGCTGGGGACAGAAGGTAAACACACACAAGTGATCTCTTGAGATTCAGAAGTAAGGCTGTATACAGCCTGCTTGTGTATGGATGTATTTTCTATGTGTGGACATACTGTACATCAACCTACTTCCTGTTTTGGTGGCCATTTTGTTTGTTTATAAACAAACTTTTTAAAACAGTTTTTGACTACTTTTAATGCGGCGGGGAGCGGCGAAATTGTGACAGAGGGTAATAGGAGATGTCCCCAAACGCACTGGTATGTTTACTTTTGTGCGATTTTAACAATACAGATTCTCTTTAAAACAGGAGGTAATATTATGTCTCCACTTCTTCGTGTCCAAAAAGGAGGAATTATTTTACATTAGGGGCATGGGTGGAGCCATGCAGAGTGGCTACTCCGGTCGTCACATATTCTTCAGTGCCCCCCCCCCCCCCTCCTCGGGCGACTCCTCCATGGGGGGACCATGGAATCTCTGTTCAGCCGCACTTCCTGTCTCCATGGCTCCAGTGGTGTCGTTTTTCATATGACACACCGGGACACGTACTGGAGGGTCACATGATCAGGGCCGGATTTGTACTTTTTACTGCCCAAGGCCACTCTCACCAGCCACCCCCTGACAAACAGCAAACCACCTACCACACACACACTTTTATTGGTCCTAGTAATCAATCTATTTAAAGATGCTTATTAACGATGCAATTTTACTGAACAATCAACTTTCCAATTGATTGCATTAGACAGTGTTGATGGTGCCAATTGACTACAAAGAATAATTTATCAATCCTTTTATCAGTCTGTTTTGTGGATCGATTGCATCTGAAATTATCGGAATGGCTATCATTTTTGTTCCATTGATGGGCCAAATCGATGCTTTCCGCTCTGATAGGTTGGAACTGGGTGGAGGGCGGAGTTGGACTCGAAGTGCTCTTGACAGTGATGATGAGTGACATCTCAGGTCACAGACAATAAGCTGCCCACATTTGCTACCTCTTCATCTCCAGAGTCCCAGACACTTGACCTACTGCTGAAGTTAACATGTTTGGCAGCTTGACTGCATCAGTGTGCCAGCCCACAGCCCGCCCCTATCTGCCTGGTGCCCTAGGCCATGGCCTTTTTGGCCTGGCCTGGAATCCGGCCATGCACATGATGAGAGATACTGGTGTAGCCATTGAGCGGACACTGGACCAAAGTCTAGTTTCACTCAAGGCGTTGGGAAACCTATGGTTGGCCATGGAGCTATGTGCTGTTACTTATTGCTCCTTTACCTAACTATATATTGAGGGCACATCCCTGTAATAACAACAGGTCATACCCCTGTCATAAAGCTAGCAAACCGGTAGTGCAAGAGTGAAAAGAAAGAAAGGTGGGTAGCACAGTGAGCAAAAAGAAGATGAGTAGCATAGGTAGTGAGGAAGAGTCTATTTATGTGTTTTATATTCAGCCTGGTACGCACATACAATTTTGATTGGCCAATTATTGGCCAATTTTACCACCTCCATGTAGTATTTAAAATCTTTTTGCCGTCATACTACATGGAGGTGTTTAAATTGACCAATTGAATTGGATGTGTGTATGCACCCTAAATGCTATCTTTAGATAAAGTAATACTTTTTTTATGCTAACCTTTTTTGCATTTTTTTTGAGTTCAGGATCTTGTAAAATATTACACTGTTTAGGGTTTTTATTTTTAGTTCTTCCTTCCGATTTTCTGACCTACTGGATAATTTTTAATTATTTATTTACTAGGATTATACTGCTAAAACTATATTGATAGCTCCACCTCCTGTTTTGACTAGCAAGCTGTTTAAATTCAAGGCATTGTTTTACTACACTGGTGTTGATACACTAAACTAGCAGACAGCGCATGGCAATTTTTCCAGTGTTAAAAGTGAATGGGAATCATACAAAACAAAAATAGGTGTGAGAGAACGCGGAAAAGCCGCTGCGTGTGCTGCTGAGGAGGCGGCGGATTCTGCGTCCAATGCGGCGGTTTGCACGCGGAAGCGTGTGTCTGGTAACAGGGCAGAACGCGGAAAAGCCGCCGCATGTAACAACAGTAAGGCGGCTGGTTCCGCGTCCAGCACGGCAGTTTGCACGCGGCAGCATGTGTCTGGTGTGGCTGAGTCTGTTAGTGCACACAGGCTTAGGAATACAGGCAGAACTCTTATACTGGGCAAGGAGAGATCAGCTGATCACGCCGATCAGCTGACTCCAGAGCAGGTTACTATTGGTTGATCAATTAGGGGTGGTGCCGGAGAGCACTACTCCATATATAGTTACTGCTGGCCAGTCTCAAGTTGTCTGCCGTTGCGAACACTACGTGGAAGCACTCAGACCTTAGTCAGATCCAACAGTGTGTTTGAACCAGGTGGACCTGGGAATTCACACTGAGCCAGATTACTTGTACTGTTATTCTGTTTATGCTTAGATTAGTTCCAGGGTGTAGAGACCACGGACCTCACACCCAGACTAGGGAACTTGTGTTATCTATCTGTTATACTTCAGACTAGTTCCAGGGTGTAGAGACCACGGACCTCACACCCAGACTAGGGAACTTGTGTTATCCATCTGTTATACTTCAGACTAGTTCCAGGGTGTAGAGACCACGGACCTCGCACCAGACTAGGGAACTTGTGTTATCTATCTGTTATTCATCAGACTAGTTCCAGGGTGTAGAAACCAAGGACCTCACACCCAGACTAGGCATTGTTGATATCTGTTATGACTTACTGCTTTCCTGACTATCCCTTTGATCTCTGATTCGGTACCTCGCATATCTGATTTTCCGTTGCCAGACCCTGCTTGCCTTGGATACCGAATCAGCCTTCTGTCTTTGTACTTAATCTGTCCGTGTGTTGCCGACCAGGCGTGCCCGACCTCGAGAGCTATCTCTCCTCTTAAGAGATAGTCTCCAGATCAGATAGTGACATCCACCTTCAGGTGTCACTCACTCTCTGGTCCTTCCTATCTCCAGCCTGACTCCACCCCTTGGAGAGTCTCAGGCTGCTGGAGGTTCCTGTGCCCTCAAGAGCAGTATTCCTTTACTGCCTATGATCACCTGCTCAGCAGGTGCATTACTCAAAGTACTACTGTTACACCAAACACTCACATACCTATAGGTGTCCAGAGGTTAGCAATATATCTGTATTATCGGTGATTCTGAAGATCATCAATAATCAGGTATATATCTGCATTCTTGGTGATACTGCAGATCACCAATAATCAGATTCTCTCTGCGTGCTGACATCAATCGTTACAATAGGCCAGACTCTGGGTCCTATAGAGCTTTCCCGCTTCTCTCTCGGTCCCCGTTCAGGCACTGGCTCCCCCGTAGCAGTATTCCACCAATTAGTAAAATCTCTTCACCGCCACCAAATCTCTCTTCGCCACCATAGGGAGGCTTCGGAAGTCTTCGGGGGGCTGAGTATTCCACACTCCGCACTTGCGAGCGCACTCTCTCGCACACTCACATGTGCGCAGTATGGAGCCACTTGTCCTCAGGAGGACTTGGCTCCCAAAGACTTTCGAAGTCCCCCACCGGCGAGGGATTCAAGTGGAGGAGCTGCCGCTGCAACGAGGACACCGGGAGAGGAGAGGAAAGGCTCTATAGGATCCAGAGCCTTACCTCTCCTTAGGTAAGTATCTGGTTTATTTTTTTTCTCTGATTTCCAATAACTTTAAGCAACATGCTGTATGCTATGTACAGCACATGCACTATACTAGCAATGCGCACCCCGTATACATAACGTGTTTTGCGCTATATGACTAAACCCATGTTATGTTACATGCGTAAACACTGGTAAAACTGTTGTACACACTGGCCTCAATTCACGGAGCATTATCAAACGTTTATCAAACACTTTATCAAACATTTGATAATTTACCTCATGGGTAAAATCTCACTAAGGTGTTATATATTTGTTGAACGTTTTATTGGTAAAACATTCGATAAATATATAACACCTTAGTGAATTTAAAATGAGATTTTATCCATGAGGTAAATTATCAAACGTTTGATAAAGTGTTTGATAAACGTTTGATAATGCTCCGTGAATTGAGGCCACTGTCTGCACACTGCATTTTTGTTATATTTTAGTGAATCAACCCAATAATAGCAAAGATAGAATAGCTCCTTAGAGAACCATGAGCCCGAGTTATCAGTCACCACACACACCGTAGTTAAAAGTCTGGTGAGTTTGCTTTTGTAATGTTTCCTGTGAACACATACATTTTGCCAGATGCAGATAGAGCTCCAGAAATGGAAATGTTTATTTGTAACAAGGTATATTTTTTTTAATCAACCACTTTATGGTTCTTCTACAGTGATGTGAATTTAAGTCTATAGTTTGCACAGCTCAACTTCCCCTTGTGTATTCCCAACACCGGCAGCTCAGGCACTGATTTTTCAGTGGGAACATGTTCTGATCCAGTGAACTAGTGAGAGTGTCTTCTGACCATCCTAGCCCATCCACCAGATATCAGGAGGAGATTGGAAGTGTGCTTGTGGAAGTAGAGCCTGAGCTACTTCTCCCTGTGTCAGCGAGGATCATGATGTTTTTTTGCTGTGCACACCAGCCAGCCTCCTGCAATGCATTTTTAGAGTAAATGACTAAGTTCTGGCTTTATGATGTCATCAGGCAAGCTGGGACCCAGCACATGAGGAGGTTGGATAGAGTGTGAGTATGAAAACACTGCAATCATTAAATAATGAGTTAGATACTAACATAAGAAGAAGGAAGGCTCTGGATCCCATAGAGACTTCCCTATCCTGAATCCATGCCCTTGTTCCACCGCTGTCACCTGGTGAAGTTTTTCGACCAACTCGGTCAAGGAACTCTTCGGGACTCCTTGTGCAGGCTTCGGAAGTACCCCTATCTTCCAGAACTTCCAAAGATGAGCGGATCAGTACTGCACATGCACGAGTCCTTGGAAGTGTTTGGTTAGATAACTACTTTCCAAAGCTTCCTGAGGTATCCCAAAGGTGCAAATTTTGAATGGGGACAGTGGTAGAACAAGAGCACACAGAGAGGACCAGAATCAGAATAATTTATTTCGCCAAGAACGGGGGTTTGTACTCTGAATTGTTTTTTGGCTCATACAGGTTCTGGAAGGATGGGGGGGATAATGTCTAAATGTCAAGAGCCAAGGCTGCCATACTACGGTACCACCAGTCACACTTGGCAATCATCTGTCACCCCTAGGGAGACATGGGGGGAGGGGGACAGAGGGAGGCAAAAGTTCAGCAGTGATGACCCAGTTTTTCATGAAAGAAACCTGCGGTGATGGCTGACACTGCTGAGGATCCCGATAGCTGACATCTGGCAGTGCTGGCCAAGGTGTTCCAGTTCAAAAGGTGTTAATTTCTGTTTTGGGTCCCGACACATGGGCAGTATTCAGCAGGGCTGGTCAAGATAATCTGGCTGTAATAACTTGGGGACAATGAACTGATAATCTGGCTGTCAGAAGCATCCAGCTGCGGCGGCCCTTACTTCCGGTTTAGTGGCTGGCATCATGGAGGGGCTGAACCAGAGGTGTCCCTTCTGCGGTGGAGCAGCAGCAGCCGATGGATGGATGGAGCCAGCATCCAGCAAGGCCAAACATTTCCCAATCAGCGCTGTGTCCTACCTCAGTGGAGCCCTGATCTCCCGAGTAGCAGCGGTGGTAGCTCTATAAGATCCAGAAGCCTTCCCTTTACATAACTAAGTATATAAACTTTGCTTCAGGTTTGCTTGCCTTTAAATGGAGGATACTGCATTTGGGGCACAACAACTACAAGGGGGTACTATGTGCGCGCGTGTTTGTGTGTGTGTGTATGTGTTTTATAACTTCTGGTGAACTTATGGCAATCAATAAGAGCATAGTAGTACTGCACTGCATGTGAAAATATATACATGTACGAACCTCTAAAATATGACAAAAGAGGTTAATAAGATATCATTATACTGCTCATAAAAACATTGTGTTAAAATTGATTTTATGTATTGTTTATATAGTACATTGATTTTATTAAATTACTATTATGTATGATCCGTATAGCACCAATGTGTTATGTGGCATTTTTTAGAGAAAATGTGTCTTGGTAGGTAATATAAATACCTACATAGCACATACATAGTACGGTAAAAGTAAGGATAGCTTTTATCACCTTTTTAGAAAAGGGGTTCGTCACAGTAAGAGTTGTCCAGATGTGGGTTATCATACCACAGGAAATAGTTATGGCATTTTCTATACTTACATTTAAAAATGAATTGGATGCTTTCCTTACATTAAAGGCTATCCAGTATTATGATTGCTAGGTGTTGGAAGGTGATACCCCTTGGTCCAGTCAGGGAGCTAGCTTCTGCCTTTGGGGCTGTCCTCTGGATTGAGGTACAGTGATGCTCAAAAGTTTGAACTTGATGAACATGTGTTTTTTTTTCAATCTAGACAAGACACAGAACATTTATATCAAGCTTATATTCTGGCAGACTCCAATCACCTGAGCTGCAGCCACTAGGGCGCACTCTATAGGCAGTGTTAGGGAATTTTGCCCAAGGTCTCCTATTGAATAGGTGCTGGCTTACTGAACAGGCAGAGCAGAGATTCAAACCCTGGTCTCCTGTGACAGAGGCAGAACCTTTAACCATTACACTATCCAGCCACTAGGGAACTATGTGAGTCTAAATGAGTAATAAAGATAAAAAAAAAACAGTTGTGGCACTTAATGTACAACAATGGCAAGACACAATAGCTTACAGTCTGGAATATTGTACTGTTACGTAGTCATTCATCTCTCTCATCCATACCACATGTAGTGGCAGATTATCTCATTTGTTTTTAATGTACTCATTTAAGTGATGCAGTCACCTAATAAATACTTTCCTCAAGGATGTTATTATGTAAGTATGTCATCTTAATGATATAATGTTGAACCAGCCAGTCAAAGAGCAACAGTGAGTAAACAAAACAGGCGTGAAGTTCACAGCTGCTGCTACAGGATACATTTAAGGCACGGATCATAAACACTACCATTTATTTGTTTCGGATCTAACACCCAGTAAGTACCATTTTTTTCTGACTGACTATACCTGGGATACATTGTAAGGCATGTGGTATATGGGCAGCTGGTGGAAGAGATTTGTTGCACTTTATACACCACTGTATGCACTGTAGAGTCACTGCTGCTGCCAACTGGAGTGCTAGTCTATGTAGCTAAAAGAAATTGCCTGAAGAAAGAAACTATAGTTAATCAACTGATAATAGAAACTAACTAATGTCTGCTACTAGCCACTGTATTGTCAGCACAAGACAATGCTGAATTTCATTTTCAATTGAGAATATGTAGTAATTGTATAGCAAGAGTGCCTGTTCTGATATATATGAAGTAAGTCTTGGCAAATTGGTGTTGAGAAGTTACAATATATGTTGATTGCAGGACTATTTCTTTATCTTTTTAAATTAAAACTTGTGTAGTCTGTAAGCATCATGTGCATTTAGTACCTTCTATGGAGTATGTTGTTTAGCTTTTTTGTGCTCTCTTCTTTATAATCCTATAATCCAATAAAGGCTCTTATCCTTATGGGTATGTTGTAGATTTTTTTGGTTTACTTTTTTTCCATTTAAACATTCAAAGGAAACAATAGCATATTTTAATAAAGCACATATTCCAATCAGCCTCTATATTAAAATTGCTAGCAGATGAAGTGAATAATATTGATTATCTCTTTATGATAGCATCTGTCATAGGATATGTAAGGCAGCAAGAGATCAGTCAGTTCTTGAAGTTAATGTGTCAGAAGCAGGAAACATGCTGATGCCATACAAGACCATACACTTTCATGGACCTTGTAAATCCATGCCTCTATGGGTCACAGCTGTTTTAACAGCACATTACGGACTTTCACAATATTAGGCTGATGGTTTTAATGCTTTGACAGATCGGTGTATTCTGTGTTATTGTAGGACTTACCTTTGGTATGTACTGTAACTTTGCATTGTATATGCTTGTTCCATACTTCCATTATTTTATCACAAATGTTTAACATGAAGACAGAGAATGGCTCCTGATGATGATTTTAGCATGTCCTTACCTGCCAGAGCCATAATTTTCCATACTGTAGTGAGCGTGCAGCCTTCTCACTGTCTAAGCACCTGGCTGTCACTTTGGAGTCCTGACCACAGCTGCTCTCACACATGCAGTCAGTCAGAGCTCCCTGTAGAACGTTTGCTGATAGGCAGCGCTGGGAAGGGTGGAGACTGCACATCCACTACACTGCATTAAATGACAGCAAGTAAGACATGCACATCATTGCTGACCTCTGGGGTTTAAAGAAAAGTTGTTGTTTTTTCTTGGTTCAGTAGGAGCATTGTAGCATAAAGTTGTAATAGTTGTTGCTAAATATGGCTTTAGTATCTTTTTTTGGTCTTTGTGAGGAAGTCCTTGGTAGAACTGGAGGAGTTACTCTTATAGACAATCACATAGTTCAATATTTTAATAGGTGTTTGATAGAATGTAAATAAGGGCTCCCAATAGGCCACTTCAGAACAGCACAATGTTTTGTTCTTAGTTGTTCTTGTGTTCTTTTAAGGAAGTTCTGGGTTACTATCCTATTGGAGGATCCAAGAAGACCTGCAACTGAGACAGGGCTTTCTAACAGGGCAGTAAGTTTTGTGTTTAAACATGGGCAGTACGTTTTTGCACCAGAATGTCTTGATAGTCTTAACTCAACCACACAATGGAACAACCCCTGCACATAACAAGCCGCCTTCATATTTCACAGTTGGTACAATGTGAATTTCTTTGAAAGCTTCTTTTTTTCTGTGGACATAGAGCAAATGTGACTTGCCCAAAACATCTAGTTTTGACTCCTTTCTCCAAACTGCATTCTCTCAAAAGCATTGTGGTTTGATGACATGCATCTTAGCAGGGATTTTTGTGGAAGAGGAAAATTACATTAAACAAGGATTTTTAAACTAAACACTACAGAAACAACAGGGCTTAAAATAGAGTTATGTATAAATTGTTTAAAAATGATAATTAGATTGGTGTAAATAGGTTTGGTGGGTCATTCAGATGTATATACAATATGTGTTGGTGCATTTAAATATGTATAATTAGCTCCAGCAATAGCTATCTGTAAAGGTATATGACCTATTGGGAATTTATTGAAAAGAAAGTGTTTAAAGTGACTGTAGGCATATTAAATTGTTATTAACGAAATGGCATTATTCTTAATGTGGTTCATTTTGATTGCTGGCAGGGTGGGTGGTGATTGCTGGTTTAGTTGGGTGGGCAGGGTATCTAGCACATACCATGTTCCTTGATGAGTTGCTGAATGAGATTAATGTGTTCTTTCTTTACCACACTTATTTTACACATATAAAGAGGGCGTGTTTTGTGTATTGGGAGATGGTGACAGTGCACTTAGTGTAAGGTATGCCGTTGTGGTAGAGTGTTGTTTCTGCTCCCTCGACTTTTATGATGAAATGTTTGGCTCATTAATGTACTGTATATATACCTAGTTCAGCCCCTGTGTATGGATGTAATTGGACTGGTGTTTCATGCATGTTTGCTGTAAAGAGTGACATAAGTACAGCACATATTTAATGTACAAATGTTTAATGGGCTGTTGTCCTATTTTCAGCTGTAGGTTTTTTCATACTGTAGTTGGTGAGCAGAATGTACAGTTTATCATCCTTAGATATCACCATTCGCACACTAAGGAGCAACCCATGCTGTTCACTAATTGTGAAGGAACTAATGAGGTTCTACTGTTACATTTTTGGCAGGCATCCAGTGTGTGAATTCCATAGTTAATGTATAGGACAGATTGGTTTCCTTTGTCTAGGTTTCCATTAAATTCCTTGGCCTGTGACCTTCTGAACTGCTCAGGATGGCAGTTATCTGGAGTCTGTTGCTTCTTGGCCACACACCATACAATTTTTTTGTATTTTGATTCAATTTTAGCATTCCGATTCAATTTTCTGATTGATCAGAAGTTTTAACCAGAATCTTCGAGGTATCACACACGTGTTTTCAAAATTGTCTCAATTTAGGGATTAAAGATTGTAAACTCCGAAAACAATTGGTTGGTTGGAAAAATTAAGATAAAAAAGTGAATAAATAAAGTTTGTATGTACTAAATAGGTACAAACTTTTTTTTGGGGGGGAAAGGGGGGGGGGTTAATACAATTTCACAATCCATCACACACCATACTATTCTTGATAACATAGGTCTGAATTTTCTAAAGTCCTGAAAAAATGTGAAATGTGATCAGATTTCTCGATTTTCCAGTCAAATGACTTGAACCGCCTGTCATAGGATCTCTTTTGCTTTGTCATTTTCTTTATTAAGCTAGAATATACACTTATCATTAAGGTGGCTGGTTTTATTTGGCATTTTGTATTCCTTGGTCTGCTGAGGGAGCATTACTAAAGGAGATAAAGCACTGATGTACACTGAGAGGCAGTAAGCCAGTGTATTATCCATTTTAGGTTCAGTACGCTTTACTATCTACTTTCTATACAGCTATGAAATGATGTTGAACCATCAAAGGTGTTTTCAGTGGGAAGCAATTAATATTATTATTATTATTTTATTTATATAGTACCAACATATTCCGCAGCGCTTTACAAAGCACAATAAGACGACAAGGGGAACATAGATATACTAACAAATTGTAAAACAGAGTTCCAAGCAGCACAAATATTGTGACAAAAACAGTAAACATTAGGAGGAGGACCCTGCCCTTGCGAGCTTACAATCTAGTGGGTAGTGGGGGACACATTAGGTAAGGGGGTGGAGGATGGATGAGGCAGTGACCCTTTGCCTCTGATTACATTGTGTCAAATAAGTAAATAAGGGCTATAGAATGTTACAAGCTTGTCTGAAAAGGTGTGTTTTAAGAGTGCGTTTGAAGATGTCCAGGTTTGGAGCATGACGTACAGGTTGTGGAAGAGAGTTCCAGATAAGAGATGATGCTCGTGTAAAGTATTGGATGCGAGCATGAGAGGAGGTGATCAGCTTAGAGGCCAGGAGAATTTCTTGGGAGGAGCGGAGGTTGCGGGAGGGACAATATCTTGAGATTAGTGATGAGATGTATGGAGGGCACAACTCATGGAGGGCTTTGTATGTTAGAGTCAGGAGTTTGAACTGGATCCTCTGGGTAATAGGTAACCAGTGGAGAGAACGGCACAGTGGGGCTGCATCGGAAGAGCGTGTGGAGAGGTGAATGCTCTCAACCTGAAACACTAGCTATTCACATTCTGTATTTTTCTTATAAATATACTAAAAGTCAAACTTGCTCAAACTGCAACACTGTATCTTGGACAATTTTTATCCAATAATGGTTTGTTCAACTGCTTCCTGTTATGTAACTTAATTTGTTGTTCCTCTTGCTTTCTGCCACAGGAGAATGTGGCTGTGCACAAAATTAGCTGTGCTACCTGCTTCTTGAAATTTCCTATGCTTATTCATCTACTTGTTTACTGAGCATAATCAATCAGAAGAGGGGGAATAACATTTATTTTGAGGGTTGTTAGAAGCCTCCATTAGTGGGTGGATCCAGAACTTAAAGGAGTACTGTAAGAGGGTAGGGGGAAAATGAGTTAAACTTACCTGGGGCTTCTAATGGTCCCCCACAGACATCCTGTGCCCGTGCAGCCACTCACCAATGCTCCGGTCCCTGCCTCTGGTTCACTTCTGGAATTTCCGAATTCGGAAAACCACTGCACCTGCACGGCCATGTCCTCGCTCCCGCTGATCACACCAGGAGCGTACTGCGCAGACCATACTGAGCCTGTGCAATACACTCCTGGTGACGTCAGCGGGAGCGAGGGCGCAGCCGCGCAGGTGCAGTGGTTTTCCAAATTTACAGTTGCAAATTCCGGAAGTGAACAGGAGGCGGGGACCAGAGCATCGGTGAGTGGCTGAACGGGCACAGGACGTCTGCGGGGTAGCATTAGAAGCCCCGGGTAAGTTTAACTTTTTTTCCCCCTACAGTCCTCCTTTAAAGGGAAGGTTCAGGGACGCTGTGAAAAAAATAAAAATCCAAATCCACTTACCTGGGGCTTCCTCCAGCCCGTGGCAGGCAGGAGGTGCCCTCGGTGCGGCTCAGCAGGCTCCCGAACTCCTCCGGCGGCGCGCCCGACCTGGCCAGGCCGGCTGCCAGGTCGGGGTCTTCTGCGCTCCAATGTGCGTCTCACTGGTGCGCGCTGACGTCATCGGACGTCCTCCGGGCTGTACTGCGCAGGCTCAGAACTACTGAGCCTGCGCAGAACAGCCCGGAGGACGTCCGATGACGTCAGCGCGCATCAGTGAGCCGCACATTGGAGCACAGAAGAGCCTGACCTGGCAGTCGGCCTGGCCAGGTCGGGCGGGCCACCGAAGGAGACCGGGAGCCTGCGGAGCCGCGCCGAGGGCACCTCCTGCCTGCCACGGGCTGGAGGAAGCCCCAGGTAAGTGGATTTGGATTTTTATTTTTTTCACAGCGTCCCTGAACCTTCCCTTTAAAGGAATCACAAAGAAGAGAATACAGTCGTGGTAGCTAATGTTGTTTGTCTCCTGTTCAGTCATAATGCATACAAGTGCAATAGTCAACAAGCCTGCAAGTTCTCCTCAAGGAGATAGTTACGTATATAGACTTCATATTGTAGTGGCAGCCTCTGTCCATTTTGGGCCTTGTCAAGCCCTTTTTGCAGCACATCACGTATGCTAATCAGGAAATATGCAGGACTATGAATATGCAGAATATGCACTGCAGAACAAAGTACACACGCATACACACACGCACGCACGCACACACACACACACCAACTTAATTAAAGCATTGAGAATAGTGAGTGTTCAAAAGCATGATTCACAGCTTACCAAATGAATATTTTTACAGAGCCTGATGATTGTGCAAGAACTACTGTTCTGTTATCTTGCTAACACAGGGTTTCAAACAGGATACATTTGAAAAGTAGTAGTATAGTAGTGCAAAGGGATGATTGAAGGATTATTTCCTGCTTTGTGTAAAATTCTTACTTCTGTCAAATTTACTTTACAAATTTACTTTAAAGGCCTATTTCAGAATAAAAACAAAACAAAACAGGAGAACTAGTTTTGACTAGTTCAGCACGGCAATGCAATTCACACTTTTTCCTATTGCTGTTTTCTGTAGAATAGTGGGGTATAGAGCTTTTTACTCTGCCAACCATCCATCCCTCTTTTCTGCTAGGACTATGGCAACGCAAAACTATGTTCAGTGCTCCTAGATCCTACACGTGCTGCTTTACATTAGTCTATGGGAGCTTGCAGCGCAATTAATAAATTGCAGAGTTGCAGTTGTAAAAGAGAGCAGGCACAGACACTTAAACAATATTCATCATTTATGCATCTGCCGAAGCGCTGTACAGAATGTATAGTCTTGTCACTAACTGTACCTCAGAGGGGCTCACAATCTAATCCCTACCATAATCATATGTCCATCGTAGTCTAGGGCCAATTTAGGGGAAAACAATTAACTTATTTGTATGTTTTTGGGATGTGGGAGGAAACCGGAGAGCCTGGAGGAAACCCACACAGACACAGGGAGAACATACACACTCTGTGCCTTGGCTAGGATGAAAACTAGGGACCCAGCGCTGCAAGACGATTTTGCCATCCATTACACCACCATGCTGCCCACTTGGCAGGGGAATGAAGCTGCAAACCCAACTGTTCAATGTAATACTGTGTGAGGGAGTGGTTATGGTTGCAAGGCAGTTCTGATCTAATCAGCACTAGTTTTGCTGTTTTGTTTTTGATTTTGGGCTTAGCATGGCTTTAAACCACTTAAGGGGCCCAAACACCTAACGATTTTCCTGCCGAAATACGGCCGTTTCGATCACAGTGATCGAAATGGCCGTGAAATCGCCGTGCACACTGCTGACAGAACAATGGATTTCCATCCGAAATCCATCGTTCCCGTCGACTCCCGTCGATCCATCCGTGGGGAAGATTTTTCTCGATCGCCGGCGGGTCGGGAGTGCATCGATAGCGGCGTTCGAATGCCCGACGACCGACGCAATACAGCGGAGATACATTACCTGCTCCGCCGGCGCGAGTCCCCACTGTCACCTCCCGGCTCCCGCCTGGCATCTATTCCGCATCACGGCATCCGGCATAACTTCCTGTGTCACTGCAGTGACAGCGGAAGTACAAATAGAGGGCGCTCTATTTGAACTTCCGCTGTTACTGGAGTGACAGAAAGTTATACGCGGATGCCGGATGTGTGATGCGGAAGTTGATGGGAGAAGATGCCCGCCGGGAGCCGATGCGGAGAAGATGCCGGGACCAGGCGGAGAAGAAGACAGCGGTGGACCAGGGGACTCGCGCCGGCCGGAACAAGTAATGTATGCAGGGGGGAGGGGTGGCAGCTCCACAGATTGTGATCGGTTTCAGGCTGAAATCGATTCACAATCTGTTTGCAGTAAGGTGGCCATACAATCCCTCTCTGATCAGATTCGATCAGAGAGGGATCTATCTTTTGTCGAATCTGATGGCAAATCGACCAGTGTATGGCCACCTTTAGAAGCAACAATCAATTGTAGATATTCCCAGTTGGACATTTTATTTTAATATACAGTGGCTTGCAAAAGTATTCGGCCCCCTTGAAGTTTTCCACATTTTGTCACATTACTGCCACAAACATGAATCAATTTTATTGGAATTCCACATGAAAGACCAATACAAAGTGGTGTACACGAGAGAAGTGGAACGAAAATCATACATGATTCCAAACATTTTTTACAAATAAATAACTGCAGAGTGGGGTGTGCGTAATTATTCAGCCCCTGAGTCAATTCTTTGTAGAACCACCTTTTTCTGCAATTACAGCTGCCAGTCTTTTAGGGTATGTCTCTACCAGCTTTGCACATCTAGAGGCTGAAATCCTTGCCTATTCTTCTTTGAAAAACAGCTGCAGCTCAGTCAGATTAGATAAACAGCGTTTGTGAACAGCAGTTTTCAGATCTTGCCACAGATTCTCGATTGGATTTAGATCTGGACTTTGACTGGGCCACTCTAACACATGGATATGTTTTGTTTTAAACCATTCCATTGTTTCCCTGGCTTTATGTCGTTGTCCTGCTGGAAGGTGAACCTCCGCCCCAGTCTCATGTCTTTTGCAGGCTCCAAGAGGTTTTCTTCCAAGATTGCCCTGTATTTGGCTCCATCCATCTTCCCATCAACTCTGACCAGCTTCCCTTTGCAGTTATTGATTTGTAAAAAATGTTTGAAATCATGTATGATTTTCGTTCCACTTCTCACGTGTACACCACTTTATATTGGTCTTTCACGTGGAATTCCAATAAAATTGATTCATGTTTGTGGCAGTAATGTGACAAAATGTGGAAAACTTCAAGGGGGCCGAATACTTTTGCAAGCCACTGTATATTAAATCTAAGTAAATGCTAATATCGTGTTTCCCCGAATATAAATCATCCCCTGAAAATAAGACCTAGCTTCTATTTCCAGTGTCCTCAAAATATAATACATCCTCCGTAAATAAACCCTAGTGGCTGTGGACCAGGCGGGGACATGGTCGGCGCTGGGGTCCTGCGCACTTCACACCCCCCCCCCCCCCCTGATCCTGCGAATAGAAACGGTTAAAACACGCTGTATTCTGTCTAGCCAACAACAAACAATAGTAGCGTCTCTTCAGAGACCCGTAATCGGTTCTGTGTGTGCTGAATAATAGGGTAGCTAGAACAACAACTGACAATGGCGTCGGTTTATTGAAAGCAATATAAATAATTAATATATACAGACAATTATTAAAATCAACAATTATTAAAACAGTAATAGCCAGTATGAAAAATAAAAGAAGGGAGAAAAAATACTTAGTTCCTGGAAAGATGTCCTTTAGTGGGAAAACTTGTAGAGTTCCTTTTGTTCAGTTCAGCAAAGTTTAAAATCCAAGCAATATGGAAGATGTCCTTTGTTCAGTTTCAACAAAGATGGCCGATCAAGATGGCCGCTAGCCATGTGTCCTTTGTTTCAGCTTAGACAAGATGGCCGCCAACCATGTGTCCTCTGGCTGGCAATGTGCTCTCAGGAAGGTGGAATTTGGAGGACTGACTAGCCCGGTCAGCTCATGTACTTTTAATGGAGCTGCTTTCAGAGGCGGGCTTCCAGAGTCGGCCCCCAGGCCGGACTTTGGTAATCACATCTGGGCAGGGGCTTCCACAAGCCCCATAACTCTGACATTTCTCTAGACCGACCTACGTGGTCGGCACACAAATAATAATTACATATTCTCGATCCCCAGAACCTACCGATTAATATGATACCTTGGATGCGGGTGTTAGGGCGTATGGTTACTGAGGGGTCCATAACTCCTTAACCGAACGGGCCATCACAATGAATTTCATATCAGCACGATGGCCAGATTTTACTGAATAAGACTATATGAATTTCATAGCTGTGCGATATTCGGTTTTCGTATGCCGACAGCAAATCATACCACCCAGGCTTTCAGATTGGCCATTCATCGGTGCCAAGAAGTCTGGGGGGAACGTAGGTTTGGAGTAGCCCCCTGCTGGGGAGGGGAGCCTTCTGTGAATAGAGTCCCCAGCTGGTGACTAGAGAGGTAATGAAAGATAAACATTCTAAGCTAATTAACACATCAAAAGACATCCTGCATCTATGTCAGGGCAGAGGAGAAAAACTTGTACTTTTAAAAAACCAGGAATGTCCATTTCTGATTCCTGTAATGGCTGCACAAATTTAGCCAGACAGTGATCAGAAATTGAACTGCGCGGCCCCTTCCAATTCGCCCGCGTTTCTCACGGCTGTTCTGTGACAGCACCCCCTGGGGAGAAGGCAGATAGACATGCATCAGCAAGATGTGTGTCGTTGCCGCTAACCTGCGATATCTGGTCTAGTTCCCCGTTGGCGTTCTGGTGTCGGCTGCCCGCTTCGTGTCAGCCAACCTGGCTGACGGGTCTCGAGCTGCCGGCACGGCGGGAAAACCCATTGGCGCCTGCGGCTCGGTCCCACTGAACATGTCGCGGTCTGCTACCCTCAGGTTTGACCCGACATGGACCGTTCTGGACAGGGCGTTTGCGCCACTGCGGTCGGATGTGGTGTCTGCCGGGACTGCTGACAACGGGCAGTGGTTTGGGTAGGTCAACAGCCAGCCCACGCAGAGGTTCCCTGCGAAGTGGCTGTGGACCTAAGGGAACCCCGCGGGAATCCCTGGACCTTCCCAGCTCCTGACAGACGGCACATGCTTTGCAGTAGTTTGCTACATCCCTGTTCATCCTGGGCCAATAGAACTGTCTCCGAATACAGGCAAGTGTCTTGCGGACACCAGAGTGTCCTGTCAGGGAATTATCATGTGCGGATTTCAGCACAGGTCCCCTGAACCCACTCGGGACCACAAGCCATTTGGTATTCGCATGTGATATACCGGTAGAGGGCTGTACAGACTCGCTGTACAGTCTCCCACCTTCCCAGTACACCTTGAAAGCGGCCCCGTCTGCGAGGGGCTCCAGGCTTGGGTCCCTTTGTAGAGCTGCTGGGAATACGCTGTCAGTTTCAGCCACCTGGCTCATGTCACACGAGGCCAGCAGCTGATAGGTCTCATCCCTATGGTCAGAGGAGGGGGAGGAGGCCGGAACCCCCTCCGCCTGTTCTGAGCTCAGGTTCTGAGCAGTACAGCTGCGCGGTACTGCTAGCACAGGTATACCTTCAGAATAGAACAGACTGGCATTATTTGAATCATTGTTGCATGCATTAATGACAGTGACAGGCATAGACACACTTTCATTACAGACAGTTGGTACATTAAACACAGGTACAGTTACATCTTTATCACAAAAGGCAGTTTGTACATCAAACTCAGGTGCCTTTGAAGCAGGCACTATTGAACCTGGTACCCTTGAACTGGGCACATTCAACCCACCTCCCCCTGGTGCTCCCCCAAGTGTATAAAGTACCTGGTGGTGGGTGGAGAGTCTGTCTCCTTCCGTGAGCGACAAGGCGGTCGTGGCAGGTTCGTAGTAGGACACAAGCTTGCCCAAATCAGTCCCCAGCAACACAGGGACTGGGAGATCATTTATAACCCCAACAACCCTTTCTTGGATTCCCACCCCCCAATCCATCTTCACTCTCGCGTGGGCTATGTGAAAAAGGGTGCCCTCTACTCCAGTAAGGGCAAGGGATCGGCTAGAGCTGATGCTCTCCTTTGGCACAAGGTGTGAGTGAACTAACGTGATGTCAGCTCCGGTGTCTCGGAATCCAGTGATAACTTTGTCGTTCACTGTCTCCGTTCCAGACAGTCGAATTTCATGTGTCCGGGCTGGTGGCAGTAGTGACAGGTGACCTCTCCAGGGGCTGCAGGCCTGGGTGCAGCAGCTGCACTGCGTGGCCTCTGTGGCTGACGGCTCACAGGGGCAGGAGAGTCTGCCAGAGTATTGGGCTGACCTCCTCTCCAGCTGGATGGGACAGTTCTGTGTGTATCAGACACCCGGGTAGTTGCAAAGGTCTCAGCGAGGTCTGCAGCGACAGTTGCTGACGCAGGCTTGCGCTCCAACACAAACTGTCGTACATCAGCAGGGCAAATGTTCAGAAGTTGTTCGAGGACTATCAAGTCCTCCAGGACACCATAAGACCCTTTGGTGAGGCCTAGAGTCCACTGGCGGAGTGTGGTGAGCAAGCTGCTGACCACATCTCGGTATGAATCAGAAGACTTTTTCTGCCAGGCCCTGAACTTTTTGCGTTAGGCTTCTGACGTCAGCTGGTACTTAGTAATGATAGCGTCTTTTATAGCGGCATAATCATTATCTTTCTCCGCAGGCAATTCTGCGAAAGCATCAAGCGATTTGTAGCGCAGCAAAGGTGTCAGATGTCTGGCCCACTGGTCTTGGGACAGACGATACTGACGGCAGGCTTTTTCAAAAGACCGCAAAAACAAGTCAATGTCTGTGTCTTTCTCAATATTAGCGAATTTAAATTTTGCACTTACGGGTGATGCAGCTCCTTCCGCAGGGAGGCTGGGCGAAGAACTCCGGCTGGCCTGTTGCACTTTTGCCATGTTTAGCTCATGCTGTCGTTGGCGCTCCGGTTCTCGCTCAGCGGCATCCCTCTCCCCGTGGCGTTCTGCAGCAGCAGCAGCCTTGCGTTCTGCAGATTGGCGCTCCCGTTCCTCTTGTGCTTCCATGTACTGCATGTACTTTTCCAGGTCAGTCTCCATCAGCTTTCGTAATGCCTGCTGCAGTACCGGGTCAGCACCCATGGACTGGCCAGTTCTGGGCGAGTACTTTCAAAAATTCTGGGATTGGGGACCATACTGACATTCTCCTGCGTAACTGTTAATGCAGGGCCCTCAGGATGCACAACCTCTGTACGGTCAGGATTCTCAGTCTCTGGTTCCCCTCGATTTGGGTCAGATGGGCCGGCGTCTACCTCAGCAGACACAAGTCCGTTACCAGGTCCTGTTGTTTCCTGCGGCCAACGTCAATGCCTCTCCCTTGGCAAAGATTTTGCAGGTCTGACAGGCACATGTTCTTGTAGTTCCCGGACATTTCCATGCCAAATAAAATAAAACTTTTGGGGAGGGGTACTGGCTACACAGTCTCTCTGTATATATAAAAAATATATTGCCTTCCAGCTACACCAACGAATTAGTTCGTTTCTGGATAGCGCTAGCGCTATTTTAGATACTTTTCAGCACAACACAGGTCCCACCCGCTGCCAAACACTGTCACAGGAGCCCTAGTGGTCAGACCGCAAATGGCCTTCCAAACGGTGCCAGCGCACGGATCGTGCGAACTCTGGTCGCAGTCAATGCACAGGAACCGTTGGGAATTGGCCGCAGACTAACCAGAAGGGAGCCTGTGAGGTACGGTAATTACAACTTACACACAATTCCAGGGTATAACTGCCACCACCACTGATATGGGCCAGTGGACCCGACTGCCTGGCTGATCCTGCGAATAAAAACGGTTAAAACACGCTGTATTCTGTCTAGCCAACAACAAACAATAGTAGCGTCTCTTCAGAGACCTGTAATCGGTTCTGTGTGTGCTGAATAATAGGGTAGCTAGAACAACAACTGACAATGGCGTCGGTTTATTGAAAGCAATATAAATAATTAGTATACACAGACAGTTATTAAAATCAACAATTATTAAAACAGTAATAGCCAGTATGAAAAATAAAAGAAGGGAGAAAAAATACTTAGTTCCTGGAAAGATGTCCTTTAGTGGGGAAACTTGTAGAGTTCCTTTTGTTCAGTTCAGCAAAGTTTAAAATCCAAGCAATATGGAAGATGTCCTTTGTTCAGTTTCAGCAAAGATGGCCGATCAAGATGGCCGCTAGCCATGTGTCCTTTGTTTCAGCTTAGACAAGATGGCCGCCAACCATGTGTCTTCTGGCTGGCAATGTGCTCTCAGGAAGGTGGAATTTGGAGGACTGACTAGCCCGGGAAGCTCATGTACTTTTAATGGAGCTGCTTTCAGAGGCGGGCTTCCAGAGTCGGCCCCCGGGCCGGACTATGGTAATCACATCTGGGCAGGGGCTTCCACAAGCCCCATAACCCTGACATTTCTCTAGACCGACCTACGTGGTCGGCACACAAATAATAATTACATATTCTCGATCCCCAGAACCTACCGATTAATATGATACCTTGGATGCGGGTGTTAGGGCGTATGGCTACCGAGGGGTCCATAACTCCTTAACCGAACGGGCCATCACAATGAATTTCATATCAGCACGATGGCCAGATTTTACCGAATAAGACTATATGAATTTCATAGCTGTGCGATATTTGGTTTTCGTATGCCGACAGCAAATCATACCACCCAGGCTTTCAGATTGGCCATTCATCGGTGCCAAGAAGTCTGGGGGGAACATAGGTTTGGAGTAGCCCCCTGCTGGGGAGGGGAGCCTTCTGTGAATAGAGTCCCCAGCTGGTGACTAGAGAGGTAATGAAAGATAAACATTCTAAGCTAATTAACACATCAAAAGACATCCTGCATCTACGTCCAGGGCAGAGGAGAAAAACTTGTACTTTTTAAAAAACTGGAATGTCAATTTCTGATTCCTGTAATGGCTGCATAAATTTAGCCAGACAGCGATCAGAAATTGAACTGCGCGGCCCCTTCCAATTCGCCCGCGTTTCTCACGACTGTTCCGTGACACCGCCCTCTACAGGAAGTAAACAAAGATCACTTCCTGTATACGGCAGTGCTTACCGGACTGCATTAGCCGCCTTCACTGCTGATCGGCGGTTTGAATTATGCCAGGGATGAACAGCAGAGGGATCCGACTTTGTAACAAAGGGGCCAGGAGCCATGCACAGATGTGGTAGAGCGGGCGAGCAGGTGGGCAGGTGAGGGAGTGAATCTGCCTATATACAGGGGAAATCTGCCTATATACAGGGGGAATCTGCCTATATACAGGGGGGATCTGCCTATATACAGCCAGGGCACTATCTGCAAAGAGTTTGTATGTTCTCTCCGTGTCTGCGTGGGTTTCCTCCGGGCACTCCGGTTTCCTCCCACATTCCAAAAACATACGGATAAGTTAATTGGCTGCCCCCTAAAATTGGCCCTAGACTACAGTACTTCCACTACATAATATAGACATATGGCAATGGTAGGGATTAGATTGTGAGCTCCTTTAAGAGACAGTTAGTGACAAGATATATATATATATACACTGTACAGCGCTGCGTAATATGTCGGCGCTATATAAATACTAAATAATAATAATAATAATACAGGGGGGTCTGGCCATATACAGGGGGATTCCTCTATACAGGGGGGATCTGCCTATATACAGGGGGGTCTGGCCATATACAGGGGGAACCTGTCTATATACAGGAGGTATCTGGCCATATACAGAGGGATCTGTCTGTATACGGAGGGAATATGACTAAATACTAAAAGGGGATCTGGCTACCACCACAAAATAAAATAAGCCCTAGCACATATTTTGAAAGAAAAATGAATATAAGACAGTGTCTTATTTTCGGGGAAACACGGTATCTACCATTGTGTAAAATAGCATGGTCCTCTCACTCTAAAGCATTCATGCACTGAAACAATCCTACCAGATACAGTATGTTTGATTGTTCTAGTTGGTTACAGTGTCTTATATTAGCTGCTGAACAGATGTATTAGCACTACAGCACTGCTGTAATTGTTGTTATCTTTTGCTTTTGTACTGAATATTAAATTAGAATGCAAATCAAATTAAGATAACAGGAAAATGGGATGGGGTCTGGATTGTGGTCTGTATGCTACACACTGGATAAGGCAGTTGTAGAATGTTCCAGCATAAATGTATTCTAGAGAGATACTGTTTGTCTGTCGTGTTGCTTATGAAGAATGATTCTCAGTTAGTCAGTCAGCCATCCAGCCACTAAGCTTCTTGATTTTCAGCTCAGTGTGTGAAATACACGCTGTAATTATGCTCAAGGGCACCTTGACATGCCAATGCAACCTTTTGACATTATTATCATTATTGTTGCATTGCACTAAATGTACTCGCAGGGAAACCTCCTTTGAGGTTTGTTCAGCAGCTGATGATCAGATAATGTAGTAAAAATACAATTAAAATAACTCTCATGCTTTCAAACTAAACCATAATTGGTAAACGTGCATAAACTGGTTTAAAGTGTAAGTAGTTTGACTGTGATCATGTAGATCAGATATCTGATAGGGCAGAGGGTGATGTGAGACCTGGACACAGATATACCCATGGATCTGGCTGGCGCCACTATAGCAGTCAGTCTTGTGGGAGCAGCATTGTGAAGATGAGGGAACAGAACCAGAAGCATCAGGTAAGTATTGGCAATTTTTTTTAACCATCAAATTTTATTTAACCCCCTGCCTTCCAGGTGTAGAGGTTTTGGTGGCAATCTTCAGAGATCCTTGGAGGTCCATTAAAGAGACACTGAAGCGAAAAAAAATATATGATATAATGAATTGGTTGTGTACTATGAATAATCACTAGAAGATTAGCAGCAAAGAAAATATTCTCATATTTTTATTTTCAGGTATATAGTGTTTTTTCTAACATTGCATCATTCTATAATATGTGCAGATTACACAACACTCAGCATTCAAAATGAGTCTTTCAGAGCAGTCTGTGAACTAATGAACTCTCCTCTAGCAGAGGAAAAGTAAACAGTTCAATTACAGTTGAGATAATAAAAGTCAGATAACAGCCCTCTCCACGACTAAGGGCTGGTTCAGACGGACGTTTGGAGGCGTTGCGTTTGCTGGCGTCGCGTTCAGCGTTCGTGTGCGTTTGGATGCGGTCGCGTTTTTTCTTCCCCTAGGGGGACATTAGCCGTCGCGGTTAACCTCCCCTGGAAGCTACATGTAGCTTCCAGGGGCTCCTTGAACGCCAGGGAAAATCGGGACCCAAACGCCGCGTTTGTGTAAACGCGCTTGAAAGCTTGGTACAAACGCTCCCATTCACTTGAATGGGAGCGTTTAACACCAAGCCCTGAACGCTGGCTGTAAACGCTCTGCAAGCGTCCGTCTGAACCAGCCCTAAGTTAGTTGGAGAGCTTAATAGCTTTTTTGCATAGAGATAACAACTGGAGTTTCTCAACTCTTCCTGTACTGGAAACAATTAGACTGATGTATCTGATCTTAATGTTTTTTTTCTTAGCTGTACTACACATACAAATCATAATATCATCATTTTTTTTTCGCTTCAGTGTCTCTTTAAGTGCTAGTGTACTGATTTTGCAACGCGATCACCAGGTCTTGTTAGGTGTAGATTCCTTACCATTGCAATGTTTTTTTGGGGGGTGCTTTATATTGCCAAAGTTAGTTTTTGGGGCAATATCCATATCCTATTCCCTCTACCTATTCTATTCCATTGCTAACCTCCACTGTCTTAGCGTTTAAGGCCCCTTCCCCACTTGAGCGCATTAGTAAACCGAATTGCTGATGCAACTTACGTCATTTCCATTTGGCGATTTTCAGCAGCTTGGCTATGCTATAGGGCCGCACCAAATTCAACTGTCTGATAGCCAAGCACTCTGCATCTCTTTGCCGAGCACCTCTATCATGCAATCAAATTCAGGTCCCTTGAGCCTATAGCTGCAAAATTCTATTGTAGTCTATGAAAATCACTAACCGCTGATTTTTTTTTTCCAAATAGTTTTTATTGGTATTTATGTTATAATACAAAAGGTTACAGTGTAAGTAGCAGAGCAATTTCACAGTAGTGATGCATAAAAACCCCCATAAAACTGGGGAAGTATTTAAATGACTTCCTAAACATCCTAAACAATTATATGAAGTAATATACATTCAATCAACAATTAAAATGTTGGCCATCTGTGGAGTGTTTCTATACAGTAGTTGTGAATTAAAATATGAGGGATTTAGTTATTTTCATCAGTGGTGGGGAGTTGTGGTTGGATTTAAAAGTACCTGTGCAGGGCCTGTGGTCTACTACCTGTGATATTTAATGATGAGAGTTTAAAGGGGAGTGGGCTTATCTCAGAATCAACGTGGCAAGTTACTCCGATTGCGAGTCATGTAGGGGATTTGACTACTCTCCACAGATGATTGTACTGGAAATAGTAATATGAGATAAAAATGAGAATGATCACAGAAACAAAAACAAGAACATTAACTGAAGTAATAATAATAAATAATAGTAGTGATAATAACATTCTATCACTTGCAGAATTTACAGTAGATAGTATTAGCAGTTGGCTACCTATTGAAAACTTCAAAATTGTATTATGAATGTGATGGTTGAGGCAGAGAGTCGGTAGTAATATTGTTTCTGTATATTAGTTCCATTTTAAGGTTGTTATCCATAATTGCTTTCATAAAAGCTATAGAGGGAATATTGTTGGTTCTCCAATTTTGCATTATTGCCTATCTAGAGGCACATAGAAGGTGTGTAATTGTTTTACATTGTGACCAGGGGATTGCATTTATTCCCACATGGAGCAGAGCTAGGGAGGGAAGAAGGTTAAAGGAAATCTGTAAGATTACAGGAAAATTGAATACTTACCTACGGTAATTTTCCTTTCCTGGTGCATACTCCATGGCAGCATAACAGCTGGGTTAGCTCCGCCCCCTAACCCCATAGGACAAAGATTTCTATAAGTTACCTCCCTATGTGCGGCCCCATATTCTAATTGCTATCTCCTCCCGAAGGACATTGGGAGGGTCTGTTATGCTGCCATGGAGTATGCACCAGGAAAGGAAAATTACCGTAGGTAAGTATTCAATTTTCCTGTATTCCTGGTGCCTCCATGGCATCATAACAGCTGGGTCTTAACTATCTACCCAGACAAATGGGCGGGACCACAATAGCAATTTTCACACTTTATTTACATTGCTCGCTACATTCAGTACTGATTTACCAAATTGTGCAGAGGCAAGATTCGACAAGTCAATTTTATAGTGATCTACAAAAGTGTTCTTAGAAGACCAGTTAGCAGATCTACAGATTGCCATTGAAGATACTCCCGCTAAACATGCCCAGGAAGAGGAGACGCCTCTGGTTGAATGGGCTGTGACTTTTTGCGGAGGTTCCAAGTTTGCCATAATATAAGCTCTTTTGATCAGTCTTGTTAACCAGGCAGCAATAGTTCTTTTAGAAGCTCCTTGCCCCCTTTTCTTTCCTGTTGGTATTACAAATAATTGTTCTGAAATTCTAAAGGATTCCGTCAAATCTAGATATGCCTTTATTGTTGATGGCACGCATAACGGATGTGTGGACTGCAGTTGTAAGTCCTGATACATCTTAGAGAGTGTCCATTCTGCATTAAGATGGAAAGGTGACACCACCTTTGGCAGAAAACGCTCCATTGGGCGTAGGACCACTCTATCCTCATAAAGGGTGAGTGAAGGTTCTTTACATCCAATCGCATGTAATTCAGATACTCTTGCCGCTGAAGTAATTGCTGTCAGGAAAGTCACTTTTTGAGTCAAGTTGAGTATATTACACTTATCATGAGGGAAGAATGGGGGTTTTGATAGGCAATCCAAAATAACTGTTAGATCCCATTTTGGATGGAAATCCCTCCTTGGAGGTCTCATTTTCAACACTGCTTTTAAGAATTGTTGTATCAGAGGATCTTTTGCCCAAGGTTTTCCTGTTATAGCTGCCAAGGCCGAGATTTGTGATTTTAGAGTATTGTATCCAAGTTCCAGTTCCAGACCTGCTTGTAAAAAAGCAAGGATGTGATTAGTCGTTATGTCCGAAGTCCCTAGGTTTTGCACTTTCAAGAATTCTTGAAACTTTCCCCATACTCTGGAATAAGTAGCATTAGTTGATGCCTTTCTTGATTCTAACAGTGTTTGAATCACCGTTTCTGCACATCCTAGTCGCTCTAACCTCGCCCTTTCAGCCTCCAGGCCGTCAACAGTAACCGATCTGGATTCGGATGGCAAGTGGTCCCCTGAGTCAATAATCGCCTGGTCACTTTCAATGTGATCGGTTGCGCAGTGTTGAGTTGAAGTAGGAGTGGATACCATATCCTTCTCGGCCAATTCGGTATTATGGCAATTGCTATTAACTTCTCCTTCTCCAACCGTTTCAGGAAACGTAGAATCAAAGGTACCGGTGGAAAAGCATATACTAACTTCGCTCTCCATGGCTGAATTAGGGCATCTACTCCGTCCGACAGATCGGAGCTCATTCTGGAGAAAAATTTGTTCACTTTGTAATTGTTCTCTGAAGCAAACAGATCTATTTCGGGTAGACCCCATATTTTCACTATCCTGTTGTACTCTGTTGTACACAAAGACCAGTCGTTGTTGTTTTTCCATCCCCTGGATAATTGATCGGCTGTTGTATTCTCTTTGCCAGGAATATATGTTGCAGAAATTTCCAAAACATTTGTTTGAGCCCAAGACATCAAAGGTTTCACTTCTTCCAACAGAGTCCGGCTGTGTGTTCCACCTTGTCTTTTTATATAAGAGACAGTTGTTCTGTTGTCCGACTTCACTAATATTGACTGTTTGCTCAATACTGGAGTTAGTCTCAACATCGCCATTCGTACTGCCCTCAGTTCTAATATATTGGACTGGATATGATCCTGTCTGGATGACCACGGGGCTTGTATCAGTTGACCCTGACAGTGGGCTCCCCATCCCCACGCACTGGCATCGGTCGTTACGACGATCCAGTTCGGGAGTAGGAACGTCTTCCCCTGAGTGAGATTTTGAACGTCTAGCCACCATCTTAGTTCCTCCTTTGTCTCTTGTGGAATATAAATCTTTTGTGACAAATTCTTCTTGTTCCATGTATCCAGAAAGTGACATTGTAGCGATCTCATTTGCCAATGACTCCACCTCACTGTGGGGATAGTGGAGGCCATCAGTCCCAGTATCTTCAGACACTGTCTGGCTGTGATCCAGGTTGATTGGAATAGCTTCTTTACCGTGTTCACCAGGTGGCACGCTTTCTCCTCCGGTAAAGATATTATGTTCCGGGTCGTGTCGAACAGTGCTCCTAAGAAGACCATCTTTCTTGTGGGAATTAACTGGCTCTTCTCCCAGTTTATGCGCCATCCCATCTCTTGAAGTAGAGTAAGGGCTGTATCTCTGTGTATCAGTAGTTCTGTTTCTGATTACGCCAAGATTAGTATATCGTCCAGGTAATGGAATATACGTATCTTCTTTTCCCTGATCAGTGCGATTGTTATTTGCAGTATTTTTGTGAACGTCCTTGGGGATGTTGATAGGCCAAACGGAAGTGCCTTGAACTGTAAGTGAATGTTTGCAAAATGGAACCTCAAAAATTTCCTGAACTGACGGTGTATTGGTATATGAAGATAAGCGTCTTTGAGGTCTATTGAAAGCATGAAGTCTCCTTCCTGAACTAATGATGTTATGGATTGTAAGGACTCCATTTTGAATTTCTGAAGTAGTATGTGTTTGTTTAATATTCTGAGGTCTATCACTGGCCTCCAGTCTCCAGTTTTTTTCTGTACCAGGAAAACCCTGGAATAAACCCCTTCGAATCTGTGATGAGTCGGTACTTTTTCTATTGCATTTTGTTTCATCAATGATTCCACATACTGAA